>NC_071551.1:5060891-5801726 GCF_026979565.1 Vidua chalybeata
GCCTTGTTTGGTTGCTCAAATCAATCTCTGCAGCTTGTATCAAACATGCTCTGCTATTACTTAAAAATTAAAGGCTCGTTTCAGTTTAATTTCTGTTTGGTTTTTGAGTAAATTTTGGTGCATCAGGATGAGAGCAGAAATATTTAATGTGTGACCTTCTGCACTGCAGGGTTGTCTAAGGAACAGCAGCTCCAAGAATTAACTCTTCTCCACTGACTAAATATTTAATTTAAAAATGAGACAAATCAGCCAAATCAAAAAACTACACATCTGCCATCTCAAATATGCTGCTGTCCCTAAGTGGAATTAATCTGAGGTCTCTGTGAACAGCCATTAATGCACAGATATTTATGTGACAGGTAAAAATGCACACACACACACACAGAGAATAATTTTCTGCGTCTCCCATGTCTGCTGCAGGATGGCAGCACAATTAAGTCACCGTGACGGAGACAATTATCCCCAGAGCCAGTAAAATGAGATGTCCACAGTGAGCTGCAGAGTTCTGAAACATGTGGGAATAGAGTACAGAAACTCTGTAGAGTCATGCAGCTAATGAGCAATAAATACACACTGGCACACCCTCATCAATTTTAAAGTCTCGGTATGAAAAGAATGTAATTAATTAAGATATGTTGATTTATAAGAGGTGACATAACAAGATGGATAGAGAAATCTTTTCCCTCCAATCTGTCATGGTTTCTTTCTAGAAGACGGCCCAGCACGTGATGGTCTCTCCTTGGGCACTCACAGAAATCCTGAGTTTGGCTTGAACTCCCCCCACCCTCCCAAAGAACTCAAACTTCCTTTTCAACACTCATTTGCATTTGGCACAACTGTATTTAAAGCGAAACCATTTTAAAGACAGAAAAGGGAAAAAAAGGAAAAAAAAAAAAGAGCTGAAAAGAATTATATTTAGAAAAATCCTTTCCACTTTCCCCTGTCTTACGTTTCTGCACATGGAAACACAACCCCATTTCCCTTTCTCCCCTCCCAAGTCAGATGACTTTTTTGTAACTTGGCACACAGACAGTCTGGTATAAGACAGGGCTGGAGCATTTGTTGAGTCAAGATGTTTAATTTTTTTTTTTTTTCCCCCTCACATAATGATCCTTTTTTCCCTCCAGCCACTTGAGTTTTGTTTATGTTGCTTGAGCCCTACACTAATACATGAATTCTCCTCCCTGCCAAGATGACAGCAGCGGCACCGGGCGGGATGAGCCAGAGGAACACACTGGTTTTTAAAGAGAGAAACTATTTTAAAAAACTTTTTCTCCAGTTGTGACAAATTAAATGCATTAAAGGAAACAACTGCTGTTGCTACCGGGCTCTGAGGAGGAACTCTATTTTCTTTGCAAGCCCTTGACTTTTGTGAGGGGGCACTTTGCTCCTGTGCCAGCTCTGGCTTATATTTTATTATTCTTAGAACAAAAGGTTGCAGCAATTAGAATTGGGGAAGTTGTGCTCAAAGAGGTGGAGCCATCAGATAAATTTGATACCATGGAGTGGTTATGAGAGGTGGGATTTTTAAAAGCAAGAAGAACTGCTTCGATATATTGGGTTTATCCTGTCAGGAGAAGATGAATGAGAAGTCCAGCTACTTTCACTCAGGCCAGACATGTAAACCTTGTAGTTAATGACTGATGAGCAAAATTTTTTCTCTTCCAAGTGCAGATGGGCGAATCCCTCACAATTAAAAAACACAAGAAAATCCAATTTTACCAGGAGAAAGCAACACCACTGTCCAAACATTTCCCAAGCAAGAGCTTTAGGTGCTTGTTGAAGGCAAAAAAAAAAAAAAAAAGAAAAAAAAAAAGAAAAAAAAAGCCAAACAACATTTCCTCTAATGTGATCCATATTCTACCACATGCACATTTAATATAAAAGTTATGTTTGATATATGCCGCCGTAGCATTTTTCTATTTTAACTGAAAGCCTTTTGTTCTGTCAAGATTATGGGAGGATTTGCTTTCATTTTTCATGATGTTTCACTCAATACATCACCAACATTAGCAGGGCTTAATAAGCACCCACCTTCTCCTTCTCCTTCCCCCCGCCCTGCCCTGGCCCTTTTGATGCCCATTCCCCAAAACCCCTCAGCTGTTCCCCACACTTTGGGATGCAGCCTCTCCATACCCTCCCCGGGGAGAGGATGAGGATGATGAGGGTGAGGATTGAGGTAAGGATGAGGATGAGGATGAGGATGATGAGCCCGCCAAGTCCCGTGTGGTGGCAGAAGCACAGTGAGCAAAATACTTTGTTTTATTTCTAAAGGCTGCCCGTGCTCTGGTGGCCGTGCCGGGCTCCCCTGGCTCTTTCTCCCCGCTGCAGATTCACATCTGTTTCTCTGCAGTTTGAAACTGTGTTCATTTTTCACTGCTGCCCTTTGTCCCACACTCGCTCGCTCCCGCCAAGGGCTTCATTTCACTTATTCAATAAGCGAGAGGCACTGCAGGCTGGGGAGAGCTTTAAGACAAAGCTCAAACTTCTATTAGGCCTCAACAAAAATGTTTTTGTTCCCTATCAAGGAGCTTTCTCCCCCATTGCTCGTCGTTGGCTTGTTTTGTTTTCCAGGAACGTTTGCGGCCTGCGCGGGGCTTCGCAGCTTTAGGACAAATAAATTAATAGATGCAAAAAAAATCTCTGTTACCATTAGCAGGAATACTTTGTAGTAGGAAATCCCATTTGTTCCTTTTTCCTCTGCAGGCTGGGAATATCCACAAACCCCACTGCGAGCGCACGGTGCAGTTGCACTGGGCCTGGTTTCTCACCCGTGTGGGAGCTGCAAACACGCTTTGTGATGTTTTCCTGGCTTTATGCACTTCATATTGGGAATGAGGAGAGAATTCCCAGCTGCCAGGCCATCCCAGGCTGCTCCTGACTGCTCCCTCCAGCCCATCCTGCCCTCTCAGCACCGACCACTGCCGCACACCAAACTGAATGGAAGAGACCACGCAGCTTTTTCCCAACGAGAGATTTTTGACATGTTAACCAGTTTATTATTTCCTGTCGCTGATCTAAAGAGCAAAGAGCTGTTCTTTGCAGAGGGAACAGCCAGGATGACACTTCCAACACTCACAGCTTAATGTCCACACATGAAATGATTGCACTCTTGTGGCTGAGCTCGTTTTGCCACAAGCCCATGAGTCAAACGCAGGGTTTTTCATACCAAGTCACCCTCCCACTATGGTGCCAGGGTTATAAACCCTCTTGTAAATCTGTGAGGCTCAGGAAATATTTCCAAGTGTGTGTTCCTCAGCCTCAGGCTCCTGACAGTGCCGTTTTCCCCCTTGCTGTATTTCTTTAAAAGCACTCAGCCTCCACCTGGCTGAAGCTCATCTGATGCTACAACCCAGAGTTGCCTGCATGTGTTTCCTTAGGAATCACATCCTGTTTTACAGCTTGAGGCTTTAAAAAGCACAGAATGTGAAAATCAACAGCAAATAGATTTTTATAATAACAACATTTAAAGAGAAAGTAACTAATTACACCTAGTTGTCCGTGTTTGTTGGTTCAGTGCCTCACCCCAATTTTCACCTAAATATTCTTTGGGCCAGGAGGAAAAACCTTGTGTGAAAGCAGCAGTGCTGCTCTCTGAGCCTGGGGTGGTCTCTGCTGGGGAAACACCCCCAAAACACAGTGTGGGGGGTGTCCCACATCCCTCCCCATTCCCGTTTTATCGGGGGTGTTCCCCATCACCACCTTGTGCCCCACACTCCCCTGCCCCCTGACTTGTTCCATGAGTGCTGTGGGTGATCAGGAGCAGGCACCGTGTCCCTCAGCAGCAGCCCCAGTGCTGCAGACACGAGTGAGGAGTGAGCTCTGCTCCCACCTGCCCTGCTTCCCCCAGGAATTTCTGTGTTTCTCCTAATCCTGCTCCGTGCTCCTGCAGCTGGTCTGGTCACAATGCTCACTCTGGGCTTTGCCTCCTGGCAAGGAGGTTCAGAGGGAGATATCTCAATATCCAACCCTCTCTGCAGCCTCCTGACTCTCTCAGCTCTTGTTTACCACCAAAGTTTGGAGTGTGGAAGGGCTTCACAAGGGCTTTACACTTGTTCCACGCTCTGGGAATTCCCTAAGTCAAAGTGAGCAACTGGTGAGAATAATGAGGCTTCAGAAGAATGGAATTGGTGGCAACTTGCATCCCATGGGAAGGGTGTTGATGATGGAAAAGGGAAACTTAATATTTGTGAAATTAAATAATGCTGAATAAACAAAAGATCCAAACCAGACTGCATCCATCTTTTTAATTATTTTGGGTTTGGTGTGGTGGCTTTTTTTTTAACTAGAACCTGACTCTTAAAAGTATTTCTATTTTCCCCAGGCTCCTCTGGGACACAGAAGCCTGATATTAAAAGCCTGAACATTGCTCTTAGAGGCCCTGGAGGGGTTTGGTTGCACAAAGCACCTTTAGAGAGATGAATTAATGCCTTGGTCTTCAGACAGCACCTCCACAAACCTGCCAAGTTTCCATCCCAGGGGAATTTAGCATCTGTTGCAGAGGAGACCACAGGGCTGCCATGGGTCAGTACTGGGAAGGGACCACCCTGGCTCATGGGTAAACTGGGAGAGAAGGGAGAGGCTTGAACAGAATTTGGGAGAAAAAAGCTGCAGCCTCACTCAGGTATCTCCACTTGGTCACCAAAAAATGGAAGATTTCCCAAAACATCATCCAAGGCCTTAAGGAGTCACATATCAGCTTCCTTAACACAGAATAAAATATTTGGATCTCTATTGGAAAACAGAGAGAAAAGAGAAGGGGGTAGGGGCAAAAAGGGGGAAATGGAGCAGCTGATTTTTGATTACAGGAATGTTTTTATCTTCAGACAGCTTTCCCCAACAGATCTTCACAGCCTTTCACTTGTTGAATCTGGTCAAATAGCTGCTCTTCACTTTATGCTGCATTAAAAATAGTTAAAAGGAAGGAAGGAAAAAAAAAACTAGCCATAAAACACGTCTTTGAGACTTTCAGTTCTCTTTCTACCCCATCCAAGCTCTTAATATTTACAGTTAAAATTGTCAGATTCTTCCCACTTCTTCCCATCCCCGGCTGCTCAGCATCCCAACAAACCGGCACATGAATATTTACAGAGAAATCTGATTGAAATATCATTCCGAGCTGGAATATGTGAAAGATAATTAAGAAGGCTTGCAAAGGGACAAACCCGTGCCTGGCTCTCCCGTCTGGCAGCACAATGGGCCACCACTGTGGGAGCTGGCCCGCTGGCACTTCGATCATTCTGTCCCAGCCCCGGGAAGGGACAAGACAGAGCCCGGCTGGGGTGGCTCGGGAAGAGGCACAGCCAGAGCAGGGCTCGTCCTGCTGGGGCAGCATGGAACCCAGGCAGGAATCCAGGCAGAATCCATGCAAGAATCCATGCAGGAATCCATGCAGAATCCAGGCAGAATCCATGCAGAATCCAGGCAGAATCCATGCAGGAATCCATGCAGGAATCCAGGCAGGAATCCAGGCAAGAATCCATGCAGGAATCCATGCAGGAATCCAGGCAGGAATCCATGCAGAATCCAGGCAGAATCCATGCAGAATCCAGGCAGGAATCCAGGCAGGAATCCAGGCAAGAATCCATGCAGGAATCCATGCAGAATCCATGCAGGAATCTGGGCAGCATGGAATCCATGCAGAATCCAGGCAAGAATCCATGCAAGAATCCAGGCAGGAATCCAGGCAGGAATCCAGGCAAGAATCCATGCAGGAATCCATGCAGGAATCCAGGCACGAATCCATGCAGGAATCCATGCAGGAATCCATGCAGGAATCCAGGCAAGAATCCATGCAGGAATCCATGCAGGAATCCAGGCAGGAATCCAGGCAGGAATCCAGGCAAGAATCCATGCAGGAATCCATGCAGGAATCCAGGCAGGAATCCAGGCAAGAATCCATGCAGGAATCCGGGCAGCATGGAATCCATGCAGGAATCCATGCAGGAATCCATGCAGAATCCAGGCAGAATCCATGCAAGAATCCATGCAGGAGTCTGTGCAGGAATCCATGCATGAATACCTGCAGAATCCATGCAGTAGTCCATGTAGGAATCCATGTAGGAATCCATGTAGGAATCCATGCATGAACCCATGCAAGAATCCATGCAGGAATCAATGCAAAATCCATGCAGGAATCCATGTAGTAATCAGTGCAGGAATCTGTGCATGAATCCATGCAGGAATCCGCGCAGGAATTCATGCAGGAATCCATGCAGAATCCATGCAGGAGCCCACGCCGGAATCCATGCAGAACCCCTGCAGGATTCCGCGCAGGATTCCATGGGGAAGCTCGGAGGGCCGGGGGAAGCCGGGACGCTGCACCGCGGCGCTGCCCCGCCGGGTAAGGGCGGCTGGGACAGCGTCCTGCGCTCCGCTCCTGCCGCGGTACCCCCGCCACAAAAGCCGCGTTTTCCCATCCCGTTGCTGGCCCTCCATTAGCGCGTGTTCTCATTTAAATCAGAGCCGCAAAAAAAAAGACAAATGAGCGCGGCGCCTCCGGGGCGTTTTCACTTGTCCAGCGCCACGCACGAACTTCCCTGGCTGCGAGAACTCGCTGCCGCTGCCCGACGCCGCCGAGAGCTCACGATGTGCATCCTGCCTCTTCCCAGAGCTCCTGACTGCGACAAAATCCTCCTGAAAACGCCAAATTTGGTGCCCCCCCCACACACACAAACACACAAACACACACAGAGATCCCCGGTGCTGCGCAGGTGAGGAAGCCTTTGGTCACAGCCAAGTTCATGCTTTCTCCTTTTCCTCAAGAAAACTAAATTAGCAGATTCCTCTGAGCTACCTGAGAGGGGAGTCGGCTCGAATTTATTTTAGACATCTCCAATTTAAACATCGAATATGTATAAATGAAATGTATACATTTATACAATTTATACATCGAATATGCAATATTTTATACATCTCCAACTTATTAACTCCAATTTATTAACTCCAATTAATGCCTCCATGAAGCAATCCATTTGTTGCTGAGGGGAAGGGGAAAAGGAATGGGAGCATTTCTTGGGATCGTCTGAGCCTGCCCCCACTCCCCCATCCATATGAGGAGCAATTTCTCTGGCCCAAGCAACCCTGTTAGAAGGGAAGAGAAGCCAAAATAAATGTGAAACTCTCCTTTTCCTCCAGTTTCCTCCAGCACACGTTATGCATAAATTACAGAGCAGGGAAGGGGGGAAGAGAAAAGCGAGTAAGAGAGAGGTTTCTGTTTGTTGTTTGTGTTAAATTGCTGGTGTTCAAGAAAATCCAGGAAAACAGAGGCAACATTTGAAATATTTGTGAGAAGGCTTCGCTTTCTCATTCTCAGCGAATCATCTCCATGATTTTAGTCCAGTCTGACAACCAGAAGCAGTGAGATCATGGCAGTAACCAAGCCAGCCAGACAATACCGAGACTAAATTTCTCTCTGCCTGCTCCCCCTCCCACAATTCCCCTCCAAAATGTAATTTTAAGCCAGGTCAGCCCCCTCAGAGCAGCAATCCTCGACTGGCAACTCTCTCTCTTCCAACCTCCCTGCATTCAGGAATAAAGGCAAGGTAGGTGAGCATTCCCTCTCCTCCAACACTCTTGGAAAGAGAGGAGAGGATGTCAGTCAAAAAAAGTATTTAAACAGCAAATTCCAGCTCCGTGATGACTTCCATGCCTGAGCAATTCCCTTGCAGCCTCCTCACTGCCCTCGGAATGTGTTCTTGGTAGGAAATTGTGGGGGCAGCAGCAAGGTGGGCAGGCAGGGATAGGGAGCACTGCTTTGGCCAGGCTCTTCCCTTATGGCATGGCACAGGTAGGAATGGAATCCCAGCCGCCCCAATTCTCCATTTATCCTCCTGCATTGCAGGAATCGCCCTCTCTGTGAGAGACAGCCTTTCCCAAACGAATTTATTTCCAAATTATTTTATTTTACAATTCGTCCACATCGGTTGTTACAACTCGTGTAAATTTTAGCACCTCCGTGCCAACTGAGAGTACTTGATTTTAATTAAATCCTACACCATGAAAAATATTTATGTTGTTCATAGCTAAATTTCTCCATGACTTATTTCTATATATTTTGCTTGGAATTTAATGTGCTTTTTTTTATTATATAGCCTTCACATAAACTCCACCTTTCCATAGCATAGTTTTATATCTATATATATAATTTCTAAAATAGCAGCTTGTTAGGCTCTAATAAAAAATACTCACTGGGCCTTCCAAAAAGTTCCTTCAGATTAGATAATGCCTATTTATCTAAAATATCAAATGGGTAGAGAGAAACATCAACAGAGAAAGCGATAGGCACACCAGAGGCTTCCTTTCCTTCTCCTTCTGAAGAGACTTTAAAGCTGAATAAACACCTTGGAAAAGCACAAGCAATAGAGGGATCTCCTGGGTTCTGAACCTGACCTCTCCAAGTTAAAAATACACATTTTCCAGGCTGATCCTACAAACCCTCCCTCACAGGAGCCTTCCTGCTGGCTCCACGTGCTGATTCCACGTCAGCCCTTCCATGGGATCCACAGGATGGGATCTCTCAGGCCACACTGGAGTTTGTGAATTCTTCTGTTTTCTGGAGCAGGGAAAAGCATTCCCTCCATGCCTCCTCAGCATTAATTCCCTGCTCCTGGTGATTAGCATATAAATCTAAAAGCATGTGTTGGGAATTTTTATTTTTTTCCCCCCATATTCAGTACGACATTAATCTTATTAGCTCAGGTAAACAACTAACAGCTATTAAAGAGAGTGCAATTTATCAGGAGGCAGTTAACCCTTCGGAGTGTGGATTTCACAGAATCCCAGAGGCTGGAAAAGATCATCGAGCCCAACTTGTGACCCAGCTTGTCACCCAGCTCCTCCAGGGGTGGCGACTCCACCTCCTCCCTGGGCAGCTCATTCCCAATCCCTGTCTGAACACCCAAATGACCATCAGGAAACTCCGGTGACACCTCCCCTCTGCTGGGGCAAAACTGCACATTTAGGGTTCGTGTCCCTCTCTCCATGCAGTGCAGCCCCAGCCAAGCCCCCTGCACGCCCTCAGGATCCCTATCAGGCACAGGGAAGGGGCTGTGCAGTCCCTGGGAAGGAAGGAAGGAAGGAAGGAAGGAAGGAAGGAAGGAAGGAAGGAAGGAAGGAAGGAAGGAAGGAAGGGAGGAAGGGAGGAAGGGAGGAAGGGAGGAAGGGAGGAAGGGAGGAAGGGAGGAAGGGAGGAAGGGAGGAAGGGAGGAAGAGAGGAAGAGAGGAAGAGAGGAAGAGAGGAAGAGAGGAAGAGAGGAAGAGAGGAAGAGAGGAAGAGAGGAAGAGAGGAAGAGAGGAAGAGAGGAAGAGAGGAAGAGAGGAAGAGAGGAAGAGAGGAAGGAAGAGAGGAAGGAAGAGAGGAAGGAAGAGAGGAAGGAAGAGAGGAAGGAAGAGAGGAAGGAAGAGAAGGAGAGGAAGGAAGAGAGGAAGGAAGGAAGAGAGGAAGGAGAGGAAGGAAGAGAGGAAGGAGAGGAAGGAAGAGAGGATGGAGAGGAAGGAGAGGAAGGAGAGGAAGGAGAGGAAGGAGAGGAAGGGTGCAGCCAGGCTGGAAGGAGCAGGACTCTGAACTCGCTGATGGTGGGGAGGAGTCTCCAGAACCCCACTGGGAACAAGGGGACGAACCAAAGTGGCCCTGGGCCAGCTGTGGCAGCTGGGGGTGGCTGTGCACCAGCACTTACCCGGGCTCCTGGGACAGCCACCTGGGCTTTCCCCTGGGCTCTGGGGACATGGAGACCTGCACACCCTGCTCAGGGCCTGGCGGTCCCTGCTGCCCTGGCAGTGACACTGCGGTGACACCACCGTGCACACGCTGCCACCTCTCCTCCTTCACTGCCATGAAACAAAGCCCTAAACTGCTTCTCACCTCGTCCCCAGGCAGTTCCCTCTCCACCTGTGAGCATCATTCCCATTTAGGGAGCCCATGGACCATGTCTCTCCCATTCCCTGCCCTCACCACTTGCACTTCACAGAAATTTTAGGTCCTCGGTGCAGCCAGCAGCTGAAAAGAACAAGCTGTGGAACCCAAATCCTTATCCCTACACCTCTGCTGGCTCCTGATAATGGAAATGTGGCCTCAGGTGAAATGGGAGCCAGCCCAGGTAATGGGACAGACAAGGAGCTGGTGCTTGTGGAACAGCCTGAGCATTCCTTGGATGTCCCACTTGCCTGAGGCAGGCATTGCCTCCAGAGTCTGGAATCCAACATCCAGACAGGATGTGCCTATCCCACACCACTGCCAGCTATTTCTTCCCCACACACCTATTTTTGATGAAGAAGTGCCATATTTCTGCACCAGCTGCTAAATGAAACTCCCATCCCATCAGATTTTCTGAGCCCCAGAAAGTGAGAGAGAGCTCACATAGACTGAACCCAGCTGATGCCAACTGGAAGTTTGGGGAGCAGAAGTGAACAAAGACAGGACAAAAATGTATTATTTTTATGTGTCCAGCCTCCTTCAAAGTCCTAGAAATAAACCCCTCTTTTCTATCTCCATAACTCCTCAATTCCCCCAGGGAAGACCTTAAGGAGTCACGTATCAGCTTCCTTAATAGAGTAGAAAATACAAGGAACTATATTGGAAAACAGGGAGAAAAGATAAGGAGGCAGGGGCAAAAAGGGGGAAATGGAGGAGCTGGAAAAAAAATGGAGCAGGGGAAAAAAAAATTATAAGAAGAAAAAGAAAAGAGAATGTTTGGAGGAGAGGAACAACACGAGCCCAGCACTTGGCAGTGCCCAAACTCCACAAAGAGCCAGACTCTGCCCCGTGGCCATTTCCAGCAGTGAGGGAAGGGTGAAAAATGCCTAAAAGTGCCCTTGCAGGCTCAGCCTGGGCTTTAGAGCAGCGCTATCAGCACATCTCCCTGCCCGGCCCTGCCATTCACGGGGCCTGCAGCTCTCTGGCCTGATGGAGTATCGATCTCCTGGAGTGCAAAGTCCAGCATGCCATTAGTCCAATCTGTTTCCAAGCTGACACAATCCCGTCATTTGTCATCTTCTCCTGTCCTGCTGTGTTTGTTTAGGAGCAGGATATTTGCTTTATCTGTCACTTCCCAATCCTCACTGTATTCTTTGCCTGACACAGAGTTTATTGGGTCCACAGTTTTCTCAGAGTCATTAACAAGGGAGATCTGGACACGCCAATGAAATGGTTGGAAAATGAAGATGTTGGCAGTCTGGAAAATACTTGTGAATGAAAATATGCCTGGAGTTCATATTTGAAACTAGATTTCGGGGAGAAATTCCTAAAAACATTTCACTTTCTTCAGCAAACACTTGTGAAAAAGCAGAAGCCTGGCAGGTGACTTCATCAGTGAGAACTGAGAGAAGCAGCCAGCTCAGAAACTGCGCCCAAAATTTCTTAAAAGCAAGAATAGAAATTCCTGAAATTGTCAGTCATTAAAGCAGAGCTTGCAGGAAATGCTCAGAGACACAAACCCCACGTTATGAGTTTGCTGCACTGCAAACTTACAGTTTTCTTTTTTACCTTTCCTATTTAAGAGCTGTTTGTATCTCAGGGCAAAAATCTCCCAAACAAATCTGCTGGAAGTTCTACTTCATAATTTTCTTCTGTTTTACCTCTCGTCATTAACTCTAGAAATGGGAGCTAGAACAGAAATGTTTATCATAACCATTGGTATCTTTACACTCACAGACACAAAAAGCCACTTGAATTTGCTTTCTAGAGGAAACCCCTTTAGAGATGCTCTCCCAAATTTGCCCTAAACCAGGACAGCACCATAAGACCATAAAACAATCTGTTTATTGTAAACATTTATAGTCATTTTATAATTATTTTTTAATGCAGGTAACCCTTCATTGCAGCAGCAGATGCTCTCCTGGCTCAAGTGCCCATGACACAATGATGGGAATAGTGCCTGACCAATTCCCCAGGGCAAATATTCCTGTTATTAAAGCACTAAACCCCAAACTTTGGCTCAATTTGGTGAATTCACATTTAGAAACCTGCATCCCCTCTCAGAGAATCCACAATCAGAAAGTGCAGAGCTTCATTTCCCCCCTACAAAATCCATGTTTTCATGGAGGGGAATGTACACTTTTTAAATTTGCGGATTCCATTGTTACTCCCCAAGTTTTGTTATTGCAGGGCATATTAAAAATCAATGCAAGCAGGGCAGGTCCCCCCAGGAGTGTTTAATTACAAAGGGAGAGGCAGCCCTGGGAGCTGGGGCACCTTGGAGCCAGCATTCCCAGGAAAACCAGGCCAGCTCTTGCAAAAGCCTCCCAGTATTGGTTCTCCTTTTCCTTTCCCAAATTTCAGGGTGCCTCTGTGGGAGGGGGTTGGGTTCTCTGCAGCTGGGCTGGTCTGAGGTTGTATTTAGTGGGCTGAGAGCTCTGCACACTCAGAATATTTATCTGCATCGAAGACCAGCTTCAGCTGAGCCTGGAAATGTCTCCTTTTCAGCAGGATTGTCCCCAAATCTCCCTCCACACTACAGCAGCACTTTGCAACTGCAGGTTCTGCTTTTGTCCTTCACCACTGTCTAATAATTTACTCAGTGTCAGAGCCTTTCTGGAAGGCAAATGCTCTAACTGCTCACACTTCTTGCCTTTTCCAGTTTGTTCTTTAGAGCAGCAAAAGCTCTGGGATACAAAGGGGTTAAAGTCACACTGATCTCCTTTTCTATCTCCCAAATTCTCCAAACTGGATTTGCCCCACTCTGGGCATCCACACAGCACCCCTGGCTCTGCACCTCCCCTCTCTGTGTGCCCTTAGCTGGGCCTTTCCATCATTTTTTCCTAAAGCAAATTACCCAGTTTTCATATTGAAATATGTTCTGTGTGGTGGGCAAAGTAGTAAAAGGACATGGAGGAAGTAAATGAGAAGCCTGGGTAATTTAGGAGGTGGCGTTTCAGGGTTCTGGAAACCTCTCTGAGCCCAGCATCCCTCTGAGATTGGGATTAGGGAGGTTACAGATCACAGGATACACTCTTCCATAAAATTTTAACCATTCTCATTAGCCAGCAGAAGTCCCCACACATCTGCCCAGCTGTTGGGGCTGTCTGTGCTCCCTCTGAGCTGGAAAAGCAGCACAGGCAGGGGAGGGGGGAGGCTCCCTCCTCTCCAGGACAGGGAATTCACACCAGGCTCTGGATCCCTGTCACTCAGCCCCACAGATGTTCACGGGCTTTACTGCTCCTTGCTTGCAGGTTGCTGCAGTAATTGGTTGAAAAGGGGGGGAAAAAAACCTCAGCAAACAACTGCTAATAATATAATAAAAGCAAATTCTGGGCAACACTATAAAAATGGGAGGCAGTTTTACGTTTTCTGGGTGAGCAGTTTGGGAGTTTATGGACAAATGGGCCTCTGCCTCTTCTTCCTTACACATATTGGGGATAAGGTTACATTTTATTTGTAGGGAATTTTATGGCAGCAAAGGCCATTCATTAAAGAAAGCAAAAGAGCAGAGAAAAACCAGATGATTGTTACCCAGAAATCCTCATCAGCTCCCCCCCAGTTGTTTATCCTTTAACTTTTTGAAGGAATTTTTAGACAAAGATGCTTTCTTTCCCCTCTGGAAAAGAAAAAAGAGTGGGGGAAGACGTACAGTTTCACCCAGGCGCCTTTCAGAGCTCTCTGGGCAGTGCCCTGCAAACAACTTCCCCTTTAATGAAGACCTTTCTGGAGCTCTCTTCAATATTCACCAAAAAAAAAAAAAAAAAAAAAAAAAAATTTAAAACTTCACAAGTTCATAAGGACGGATCCCTGGGTAGGACTTTTATTAAGTCTTTTCTATTTACTTCCTACCTAGATAAGATCTTAATCACAGCCCCCAAATTATCCGCAATGACATTTATCAACTCCAGTCATCTTTTCTTTAGCATGCTCCGCCTGACCAGTCGGCTTTTCTTCCACCCCTTCCTTTCAATGGAAGTTAATTTCGAGTACATGATTTATCTTGCTGGGCTAACAGCACTGAGGCAGCCCACCTTTTCAAAGGGCTGGCCAGGGAGTGAATTATAGCCGAGTTGTCCGGTGATTGCGTTCCGTGGGGAAGGAGAATAGGCAGCCAGTGTGTTGCCCCGATGTGGCGCTGGGACCTTTTCAACGAGGGAAGAAAAAAAGATTGGGCCTCTGACCGTGGGGCTGACAGGCAGGCGTTATATCAGCAGACAAAGGCTCGAATACCTGAAAGGATCAGAACTCCATGTACTCCGGGATGTGATGTTGTTTACAACACCATACGCTGACCCTGTCCCGAATTTACATGATATCGGTGCAGCGCTCCTTTAACCTCTCCTCATTCTTCTTCCTGCATCCTCGCACGGCCATTAGCATAGGGAGAATTAGCCAGGGGCACATTAAAGGCAGCAGCACTTTTGAAATCCTTCGCACGCATCGCCGCCGCGATGTGTAATTTCCCTGCACGCCCTGGGTATATCCAGGGGCTCTGTTTGGTTTGGCAGTGGGTTTCATTCAGTATCTATTAACATTCAACTTCTATTTGTAAAGGGCATGTACAACCCACTCAAGTACATATTTGGCACAAGCCACAGTCATTTAGTGTTGGTCCAGGAGTACAGCTGGTGCCATCTGGGGTGGGATAATGGGAATCTTTCACAGAGCTGTGTTTTCATACTCCTTGTTCCTTCTCTGCCTCACACAAACGGGGGCGGTTATGAATATGCTGCATTTCAGAGTTAGGGGCTTGTCCAGAGCCACAAACTCCGACTGCACGAGGAGGGGATCTCAGCTGCAGCCTGGGAGGTGCCATTTCAAACAGGCACCCCAAATCTGCAGAGCCCTGGCTACCAACAGCTAAAAATCACAAAAACCCCATGGATTTGCAAGCACGAGGAAGATTTCCAGCACTTTCTGGTTTAATTCCAGAAAATGAGGCATTTCCTTGCTGATAATTCCGCTTTCCCTTACCAACAAGGCTGGGGAATTGAGAAGCTGGAGCTTGCCTGAGGAAGAGGGAGAGGATTTCTCTAACATAACAGAAGATTCTGCGGGGTTTTAGTGCCAAAGTCTCAGCTGGTTCTTAACACACATCACTGCCTGAGTCGGCGGTGAAAGGAAATTTTGTACACACAGAAATCACTTGACACTGTTGAAAAACCTGGGGCCAGAGGACTGGCAGGGTTCTGCATCCACTGGGCTGTTTATTTTCCTGCTCAGGGAGTTATTCGAGACGGGACCCTGCGCGACTCCGGTGTTGACTTGGAAGAAATAAAAACCCTCCACATTCCAGTTGGTTCATCCAGTCCCACCCTCCCTGGAATATCAGCCTGCAGAGCAGGGACAACCTGCCCCAAACCCGCCTGGGACCCTCAGCTTGGTGTCCCAATCCTTGTTCTGTTCCTGAACTGGACCAACACACGACAGGGATGAACCTCCACAGCAACTCTGAAAGGCAGAGGAGCAACTGCAGCTGCAAGAAATCCACAAATCCACTGAGGAAACTGTTCTTAGCATCAAATTATATATGAAATAAATATACAGGGGTGGAATACTAAGAAATAATTACGTTTCTGGGCAGTACCAGAGCAGGGATCCTTTCTCAAAAGAGATTTTAATGCCATATCCCAAATGGTTTATTTTAATACCATATCCCTGTAACCCCTGTAGCCCAAAAAGCCAAGAGAACAGGAGCCATCCTCCACCATGACCACCTGGTCAAGCCAAGCACTTGCTTTGCTCCTCTCTTTTAACCAGGTCAAATTTGTTTTCTCGACGGATTCTCCATGGAAAGATGCACATTTCAGTTTGGGGTTTTTTGGGGTTTCAGGGGTGGGTGGCACCACTTTGAAGAGACCAATGGAATTTTGGAAGGTCCATGTCAGATTTGCCATGAAGGCAACACTCAGAATTTGCCACACAAACCCGCCCAGCCTCCAAAACCCAGCACTGCCCTACTCGCCACCGACGCCAAACGCAGGCAGCGCCTCCCAAACGTTTCCATTTCCCAGCAGGATTTTTAAAATGCTTCTCCCCACTGCCCACGTTGCTGCAGCCTTTGTTGTGCTCCTGTGGAAAGCAGGGAATCCAGCAGCTGCATTCCTCCCACTGCCACCAGCACGTGGCCGGCCGGCGGCGACTCTTTGCTAAGTGGGGACCTTTGCTTCTTTCTGATTCTGTTCAAATCACATCCAACAGATAAAAACATTCTGATTTTTTTGGCCTGAATCATGATTCCCCTTCATGTCCCACATCACGAGGCTGCAGCTGTTAGAGCTGACCCAGAGCAGAGCCACTCCATAATAATTGTCCTTCTGAGCTGGCCTGGGAGCAGAAGGGAATTTTTGGGGGGTTCTTTCACTCTCAACTTGCAGCAGGAGAGCTGAATCGTGAGCTCCACTATTCTGCATGGTGCCATATCTGTCCTGCACACAGAAGCTGAACACGAATTCTTGGGGATGCTTTTATATCCAAATTGAAAATTAAGTTCTGTTACAGCAGGCATGAAATTCCCAAATGCTGCTCCTCCTGCCAGGAGAGTTGTTAACTTGGAAAAACAAGGGCTAAACAGGCAGAATGCAAAATATTTGTGGAAATGATCAGTACTAAAGATAGAGTGACAATATAAATAAGTGTTCCACTAGAGAAAAATGAGTTGATAACCAAAATAAACATTCATCCCTTAGTCAGCCTTTGTTGGGTGTGGATATTTGGGCTCACCAGTAGCCATTGATAAGGGAATGATGAAATCACTGAGCTCTTACTGGGTTATTAAAAGATATCCAGCTTCTTGAAACTTTGCAAATCCCAAATTAACAACTGAAGAAGCCATCACATGTAGACAAAAAAAGTATTTCCAGGTTTTGCTGATGTAAAGTTTGCCAACACTTTATGACGAGGAAGAGAGTTGGTGATGAAACTGCATTTCTATTCCACAGATACACACGATCCCAGAATCCCAGAATCTCTGAGTTTGGAAAAGTCCTCCAAGATCATCGAGTCCAACCTGTGACTCACCCCCACCTTGTCCCCAGCCCAGAGCCCTGAGTGCCACATCCAGGCCTTCCTTGGACACCTCCAGGGATGGGCACTCCAAACCTCCCTGGGCAGCCCCCACCAAGGCCTTTCCATGGAGAAATTCCTCCTGAATGAAAGGTGAGGAAAACCACTGCTGCTAATAAGATAAAGAGTTATTTTAGGAAGTTAAAACTGTGTGTACCAACACTTGAGCATAAAATTTGTTCTCATTTAAATGAAGACCGACTCACGACAAACTCATGACACAAATTGTAAATACAGCTCCTATTTTTACTGAAAACTCTGTGACTCTGTGAAAGAAACAAGGAAAAAAAATACTAACCTCCACTCTAAAACCTCTATCTTGCTTTATATATATTCCTGTATTCTAAACCCTTAAACTCTAAGTTTCCCACCCTGTGACATCACACACTTCTATTCAAACTCCACAGCCACAATCCCAGTTCTATCATTCCATTTTGGAAACCTTCTCCACGGCCTCAGGTCAAGTGCAGTGTTCTCCTGGGGGTCAGTGCCTGGCAGCACAGAAAGTCTGGAATTCTCAACAACTGTGGTCCTCTCAAAGCACATCCAAGAAGGAAACTGTGTTCTCTTAGAGCCAGAGTGCTCTGGTCGCTCTCATTATTCAAACCCTTGGATTTCAACAATGTAAGAATAAACTGCAGAGGTGAAGAGGGGAAAAATAATTAGGAGTGCAACAAAATGCACGAGCACATTAAGGTGTTAAAAGGGTTGGAGGTGTGAAGCCCAAAAATAAACATTCTGCTTAATATCTCAAGGTAATGTTTTGATGTGTGCTAAGCGAATCAATATTTGAAATCGTGGTAGGAGCTTGCATTTCCAGCTGGTGCAAAGGCATAAAAACGGAACAGATTGTATTTAGGGCAAACCCTACCACTGCAGGCTCTGCAGCAGCACAAGTTTGCATTTAGTGGCACATAAATGGCGTTATTCTTTGTTGACATTAGGATTAACTTTGTGGATTGACGCTAAAGAACTGTAAAATGAGTTTTAAAACCTCCTCACTTTTGTGATCTCTCCTTAACCACAGCAGCTACTGTAAGCTACCCTGGCTGCCCATAAAGGCAACTGGATTTTGAGGGTTTTTTAAGGAGCATCCTCCCAGGCATGCTCCAGTTTGGAAAATGCCATTGCAAGGGCTGCTGGAATTGACCTGCTGGGACTTTCCCTCATCTCAACTATTAGAATTAGAAAACTTCCAAAAAAAAAAAAAAAATCCCTAAAAACCCAGCACATGCCTTTCCAAGAGCAATGAACCTGCTGTTCTCCTTGTGCTCCCTGGATTGGAGGTCACCCCAAAGACGAGCAGCAAATGAAATATTAAGTGAGGGGAAAGAAAAAAAAGAAAGTAAACCAAGCAAACAGCTGGTGGAATCCCCCAGTGAGTTGCAGTTTAGCTTCTCTCTCAGCAGTTACACTCCTGAAGCTCACAGGACATTCCTGATGGACAGAGCATCCCAGCAGCCATGCCTGCCTAAATCTGGTGCCACACCCAGCTGTAGAAAACCCCTCTATCCTCAAAGAAGAAACACCACAATTCCAGACTGGAGTGGCTGGATGGTGTGTGGCTGTCAGGGGCAAAAAGAGGAGCCTTTTCCTGGCATCCAGGGAATGGCCCTGAACGTGTTGTCCCAGAAAAAACAACCAAGAGGCTTTGTAAAACCATGGGACAGGTGGAGGGCAGTGCCCAATGGGACAAGCATCCTTGATTTTGGTGCGTTTCAGGAATGCAGGAAGCTCAGTTTCCTTCAGAACGTGTCCTTTGTGCCCAGGCATAAATTATTCACTCATCCGACTTCCAAAGAGCTAAACGGAGCTGAACCGAGCCAGGCCTGCTTTCATCTGAAACAGCAAAACTTGCATGGTTAACTCAGTTTAAACTCAGTAAAAAGCAAGACAGCTTTGATTAGACCAGATTAGGGCAAATTCCCCTTCCTTGGGAGGGTGGTGAAACCCTGGCACAGGGTGCCCAGAGCAGCTGTGGCTGCCCCATCCCTGGCAGTGCCCAAGGCCAGGCTGGATGGTGCTTGGAGCAACCTGGGACAGTGGAAGGGGTGGAATGAGATGATCTTTAAGGTCCCTTCCCACCCAAACCATTCCAGGCTTCTGTGATTCCAAGGAGAGGAGACGGGGAGAGAGCTCAGCCAAGCCACCAAGGTCCAGCCACGCTCAGGGTGGGAGGACCCAGCCCTCTCTGGAACAAAGTCGCTGCTCAAGCAAACCTGGGACAGCCCCCAGTGACACTTGGAGCTCACCACCAGGACCAGCAGATGCCAACCTAAGGCTCAGGCATTCCAGGGAGCCAAACTCCAAGGCAGCTGAGCCTCTGTGCCAAGGGCTTGTCCCCACACAGGGCCAGCCCCGCCGCCGTGGAGGAGGTCCATCTTCATGGCCAATCTGACAAATGCCCTATGATTACTATTATTTTTTTTTTTTTTTTTTTAAGTGGGGCCTGTTCTCTCTGGGTCACTTTGCTCCAGCCTGCCCAACCCTGGTCATAATGAGCTGAGGCTGGTTAAGCAGCTAATTAGCATGCCGTTTGTTAGACGAGTTAAGAACGTAATTATTGTGAGTAGGCAGAGCCTGCCGATGGAATGCATTTTGAAGGTTACCATAGGAATCCTTCCTCGCTCTATTCATTCCCAGTGTAATACTAATCACTATCATAAGGAAAGGATTGCTTGGATATAGACTGTAGGTTAACATCTGATTAGATTGCCAGGGAACAAAGCCATCCAGGCACTTTGTTTGTTAACCCTTTTGGGGCCTGCCCAAGTGTCCTGACCTGCAGGAAGAGCTCCCTGCTGCTGGGTCCCCTCCCCTGCCCTGTTTGGAGTCCCAGCTGCAGGGCTCAGGGCTGGGATGGAGGAGGGCAGGCTGAGGGCTGCCTCCAAACGGGCTGGAATTAGGGAGGGGTTCACCCCAAGTGGCACAGGAAGCCATCCTTGCCTGCTTTTGTCACTTGGAGGTCCCCAACTGGCACAAAGAGCCATCCTTGCCTGCTTTTGTCATTTGTAGGTTTTTAACTGGCACAAAGAGCAATCTATCCCTGCTTTTGTCACTTGGAGGTCCCTAGCTGGCACAACAAGCCATCCTTCTCTGCCTTTGTCATTTGTAGGTTTTTAACTGGCACAAAGAGCCATCCTTCTTTGCTTTTGTCACTTGAAGATCCCCAGCTGGCACAAAGAGCCATCCGTCCCTGCTTTTGTCACTTGGAGGTCCCTAGCTGGCACAACAAGCCATCCTTCCCTGCTTTTGTCACTTGGAGGTCTGTCAGGGGTCAGTTGAGCTGGGTAATTCCAAAATCTAAAAAACAGTAACTGGGGAAAACTAAAGAGCAGAATTCCAGCATTTTTATTTCTGTGAAAGCCGCGTTTCCGCGAGCTTTCAGTGTGGGATCCTACAAAAAAAACCTTGGGCATGGACTCATGCGAGTGCTGTCCCAGCTCAGCACCCACAGGGGGCTCAGAGAGAAAAGCCAGCCACCACCAGCCTCCATCCCACCACCTGGGAAAGCACCAGCATGTGCCCACATCCCAAATTATTCCAGGGAATCCATGGGCACACTGCCCTGGGCAAGCCTGTGCAGGTACCACAGCCCCAGGGGACACTGGTGGGACCGACAGGAGCTCTCAGGAACATTTCCACGCTCCTTCAATCCCACCAGCAGGAGAATCCCAAGATGCTCCAACCCCAAACTTCTCTCCCACCCTCCCAGAGCCCCGAGGAGTGCAGCACCCACGGCAGAGTCTGCCCAGTGCCACTCCTGGTGGGCGAGGACCAGCCAAAGGCTGGGAACTGCTCCCTTTTGTCAGGCAGGAAACCCAGGAGCGTTTGTCCTTTGTTCCCCTGCCCCCAAAGTCGCAGCCAGAGCTCGCAGCTCCGCTCTAAAGAGCCCTGGATGTTCATTAAATCGCCTCTGCATATTTTGCTCCTTTTTTTTTTTTTTCTTTTTTTTTTTTTTTTTATCCCCCCTCGAGGCTGCCTACCAAAATCTCCCCGTGGTGTTCCTTAGCTCTTATCCTAAAAGTGCTGCAAGAATGAAGTGGTGAATGCCCCAATCTGAGAGCATTCTGTGGCCAGCGCCACGCTGTTCACAGCTCTCCGCCGAGGCCCGAGGCTCGGTGGGAATTTACAATTCATCGGCGACCAAACTCTTTGAATGTTATCAACACATCTTTCCCCTGGCACACGAGAGTGTGACTTATGAGGAGAGGAGCAATTTGTTTCATGAATTTCATCCTTTGTTATTGAAAGCTGCTGGATTTGGCTGTATAAAGACCTGCGCCATTAAGCCGCGGGGCAGAAGCATCCCATGGGCTGACAAGTTTGTTTGCTTGTTATTATTATTTTTAAATACAAATTACTTTGAAAGTAGCATTATGGAGGGCTCGGAAGGTGCTTTAAGGAAAGCTTGTGCCGTTTTCCAAAAGATTTGGGAATATGGAGGAAAATGCATGGAGCAGCCCATGACCTCGGTTCAGTAGGGAAATATCAGCTGAATTTTAAACAAATTAATAATTATTATTCAGTGGTTTTACATTGCCCAACCAGTGTACCTCTAAACAGCTCTATTTAATAGGAAATATAGATGTATTAAAGCAGGAATCTTTAAAGTCTAAAATGGCAAAGGAGCATCAGTGTGAAAAGGCAGTTTGGCTTTGACTAAACAGCTCCTTTTTTAGCTTGAAAATGCTGTCTGCTCAAATGAGAGGCTTGATTTGTAAATAAAAGTCTTCAGAGTAAGGGGGAAATTGAAATTAATATTAAAGGTTACTGAAATTATGAAATAATGCGTGCTCAAACCCAATCCAGGGTGTTTGGAACAGGGGGGTTCTGAGGGAACCAGAGCAGGGCTGGGCTCTGCCCCAAAGCTCCAATTCCCTTGGCCAATGTTGGCCAGCCCTGCACAGGTGAGCAGCAGGGAAAAAACTACACCAAGGCCCTGATTCCACCTCCAGGAATGTCCTCCCAAACCTTTTTGCATTCATGAATTAACACAAGTTCTGTGGAAGAACAGCTCTGGGTTTTTCCTTGAGAACTGAGTCAATTGTAGGCAGCAAATAAATTGTATTACCTGAGATAGCAAGGAGCTAGATCATCTTTCATGGGAAGTTTGGGAAAAGTTTTGTTTGTATTGTTCCAAATATAAAAAGAAAACCCTCAAAACATTATTCTGACCATTTATTTTTTCAAGTTTGTGTACAGGAACAAGAAGCCAGGAAGCCCAGAGAAATAATATCTCAACCCAGCTTCCCCAGATTACCAGAACCAACAAGAAATAGGAGGGGAAAAAAAAAAAAAAAAAGTTCTTTGGGAACTATTGTTCTCCAGGCAGTTCTTTCACTTCATTTTTGGCTAATTAAATTAATCTGGTAAGCAGGTGGAAACCCACTTGTTTGGGTGGCTAAAAGGAGAGATTGGAGGTATTTGCACAGTGAGAGATTTGTACAGGGGAGCATTAAACCCTATCAACAAGAGGAAACTCCACTCAGGATGCAGAAAATCCTGTTTAGCACTTCCCAAATCTCACCAAGGCCGCCTCTAATCCAGCAGCCCAGCTCCGAGGTGAGGTTTAACTGTCTGCCTGGGAAGCTGCAAAGCTGTGCTGGGCATGTTTCACTTGGTTAATGGTTTGTGTGGTAAAAAGAAACAGAAACACTGCTGCCATTTGCATGGGGAATGCCCAGCCAGCAGCACCCTCAGCTTTGATTCAGGACCAACTCAAGACCAAGCTTTTGTTGCAATAAGGAACTTCTTCCACGTGCAGAAATAGAAACCAACCAGGCTACCAATAAATACAGCATCACACAGCCCAGGCACCACCAGAGGCACAGAAAGAGTTCATAAAAAAAGAATAAATTTTAATCAGAGAGGGGAAAACACAGAAAGAGTTTCAGCAAAGAGGCAGAACTCAGTCTCACCTCCGTAGTTATGATGGTATCACCCCCAATCTGGTTTGGTGCAATTGTTCTGGCACTAAGGAATAGCAGCTAACTTGAAAAATAAGAGGTTTTTTTGCCCTTTCCCCGTGTTAAAACCACGCTGGAGAAGACCGAGACCATCACAGGAGTGCAAAGGGAGCTGGACCCAACCTCCAGCCCTTGGGACCCCACAGGCAGCAGAACATCCAACACCCCGAGCTCACTGAGTGCCGCCAACCAGCCACGCGTGTCCCTCCCTGCTGCAGCCCAAAAGCGCTGCTTTGAACCCCCAGAAAGAGTGGGACAACATTCATTCCCTCCAGGTGGGATGGCAGTGATGCCTCAGGTTCAGCTTTTCTGTTTTTCACATTCTCTGCTGCTTTAGTGTGTGGCTCTGAGCTTCACATTCGGGGATGGTGAGCTCTGTGCACAGAGCAGGGAGACAAAACAATTCCTGCTCCAGCTGGGCACCAAGGACAAATGATCCAAAGCTCAGGCCCAGGAGCACAAACAGCGTGGGCTGGAGAGAGAAAAACAAGCAGGATGGGAGTGCCTGGGCTAAAGCTGGAATGGGACAATGAACTGCAAGGTGCAAATGGAGCAGAGCTGATCCCAGTGAGAGCCCCCGGGAGCATTTGTGCATTTTGGGACCATTTTGGTTCATCTTGGGTGCAGCCCTGGCTGGGCTCTGGTGCTGCCCAAGGTGGATCCACTGAGGAGATCCTTTAATGAATCCCTGCTTTATTCTTTAGCTCTGTCCAGCCTCTGCTCTAGCTCAGCCTGCACATGGCATCAGCAGAGCCAGCCGGGGATGCTGTGAGGGTGAGCTCAAGGGGAGGAGGAGGAGGAGGGGATCCCAGTGACACAAATGTGTGTCCCCTGTCCCCGCAGTGCTGGGACCCTGCCAGCCCCCAGAGGAAGCGTTCAGGGTGGCAGCAGTGGTGGCATTGCCTGTGGGCTCCTGGAGACTTTACACTTCTCCCAACATCCCTGCTCCCTCAGCTCCCACCACAGCTCAGCCCCTGAGGGCAGCTGAGCCAAAATTCACAGAATTCACAGAATCCCCAGGCTGGAAGAGACCTTCAACATGATCGAGTCCAACCCAGCCCCAACACCTCAACTCAACCCTGGCACCCAGTGCCACATCCAGGCTTTGTTAAACACACCCAGGGATGGTGACTCCACCACCTCCCCGGGCAGCCATTCCAGAACTTTATCACTCTTTCTGTAAAAAACTTTTTCCCGATATCCAACCTATATTTCCCTTGATGGAACTCAAGGCTGTGTCCTCTGGTTCTGTCAGTTCCTGGAGAAAGAGCCCAAGCCCACCTGAGCACAGCCACCTTTCAGGAGCTGTGGAGAGTGCTGAGGTCACCCCTGAGTCTCCTTTTCTCCAGGCTGAGCACCCCCAGCTCCCTCAGTGGTTCCTCACAGGGTTTGTGTTCCCAGCCCCTCACCAGCCTCACTGCCTCCTCTGGAGATGCTCAAAAATCTCAACGCCCTTCCTAAATGTCACCAAACCCGCCCAAAAACCCCTTCCCAAATCACCTGGGTGGTGCCAGCACCCCAAACCCCAGCCTTGGCATCACCCAAACGCTGCTTCCACCCCTGGGGACCCTAAAGAGTGTCACTGTCACCCTGAGACTCCCTGGGCTGTACAAGCACGTCCCTTTGGCAGCACCGAGGGATGCTCAGAGCCGCTCCTCGCTGTTCCTGTCGCGATGGGAGGAAGCGCACAGGGGGGCTCCATCCGCCCCCTCCTTCTGCAACAACGACCTGCGACAACAATTAGCATCCCTCCTCTCTTCCCCCGGCCCAAAGCTCTCCTGCTCGTCCCCCCTGCCGCCCGCCCCTTCCAGATTTGCTCCTGTTTTTCGTCTATTTGTGAAGGTGCCCAAGACAGGAGCTCACTTAATACGTTCCCTTACGCTTGTGGCGCAACAGCCTATTCAGGACAGATAAGCCCCTTTAGAAATGAAGGGGAATTTAATTCAGTGCTTGAGTGACAGCAGGAAGATTTATCCCCTCAGTAGACAATACGGCTTTTGGGGCTTTAATCTTGCCCAGACAATGGGCTGTTTCTCGGCCCTCATCTTGTGCTTTTCCCACGATGTTCGGTGATTAACCGGGGCTCCATTGGATGGAAGCCACTATCTCTCATTTAAGAGTGTTTGCGCCTCTGTCAAGGACCAGAGAAGGGAGGGAGGGAGGGAGGTGGGAAGAAGAGAAAGGAAGGGGAGGGGGAGAAAAGTTGAACTCATCTGGGGGAAATGCCGGCAGGCTGCGGGCGGATGCCAGCGCTATCTGCAGTGGGCAGGGCAGGGTGGCAGCGCGGGGACAGTGGCATTGTCACCTCCGGGGGACAGCTGGGCAGGGCGCTAAAACCGCGTTCATTCCAGCCGACGGAAGCTCGGTTATTTCGCTGTGGTTGTTGTTTAGAACGGCCCTGGTCGCCCACAAATCCTTAGGTATGTGCTGCCTTAAATTAATTCCCGAAAATTAATGAATAAAAGCAGCTCAAAGCCTAAACTGTCTAATAAAGAAATGACTGATTAACTGTCCAATTAAGAAATGTCACTATTTTTATTTTTTACTTAATAACTAACTACCTGTGGCCTGCGATGTGGGTGTTTTTTATCCAAAAAAGCATTTTTTGGGGTAAAAAGCTGGTGCTGCAAAGATAACTGAGGTGCCACGGCAGAGGACAACGAGAGCTGGCACGGCACAAACACCTGCAAAGGGCAGCAGGTGCTTCCTGAGAGGCTTTCACTGCCACACCTGCACTGCACTCAGCGCTGTGGATCGATTGCTGCGCTTGATCGAAGGAAGATCGTTTCTTCCTAAAATGTAAAATCTATCTCAAATGATGTAATCCTTCCCTGGGAAGGTGGGGAGGCCCTGGGATGGATTTTCCAGGGAAGCTGTGGCTGCCCCATGATCCCTGGAAGTGCCCAAGGCCAGGCTGGACAGGGCTTGGAGCAGCCTGGGACAGTGCAAAGTGTCCCTGCCCACGGGACAAAAATGATCTTTAAGGTCCCTTCCAACCCAAACCATGCCAGGATTTTGGGATCATCAGAAAGTTCACCGGCAGGGAGTTTCTCATCCCTAGGGAAAGGCAACCATTACCTTCACTCTCATCTACAAATTAGTCTTTGTGGCCAAAAAAAACCCAAAAAAGTGGTTTGTGTCCTTCTCCCTGTAAGAAAACCCAAAAAAGTGGTTTGTGTCCTTCTCCCTGTAAGAAAAGACTGTGGACACCCATTCTGCAATTTTGGTAAAGAGTGGAAACTCAGATTTAGCCTCAAAGTAACCCCCCACTGTTCTGAGGGGATCTTTGTTGCAGTAACTCTGTCACTTCTGTCCCAATGGGCCCTTCCAAGCCAGGATATTCAATGGTTTTACACCGAATTTATATTATAAGAAATATATTATATAGTATATTTATATAAAAATATATAGTATATGTATATAATTATATTATATTGGATTTATTTATATTTCTATCTTATAGTTATATTTTATTTTATTTTATATTCTAGATTTTATTTTATATATTGTATTTCTATAGTTTTATTTTATATATATTTATATGTTTGATTTAATATCTATTATATAATTTTATAGATTTAATTTGATAAATGTAACAATATATTATTATTTTATTTATTTTACTTATAGATATTTTTGTTCTATTTTATATTATTTGTTTTATATATCGGTATTGCAATGTCAGGATCCTAATTCAGAGTCCACCCTCAACCAGTAAACACAGCAGCAAGAGGAACAGAACCACTGCACCCAAATGGCTGTAGAATGGAAAAAAAAAAAAAAACAAACTCTTAAATAACGAATTTAGTTTTGAAGTCTCTAAATTTCCAAATTTTCAGCTTTCTGTTATCAACAGCAAAAATGAAGAAGCTGGCAAGATGTTTTAGGCAGGAATTGAACAGTGGGAGAGGTGTGAGAGCACCACAAGTGACTGCAGAGTGCACGTGAATCACCCACGGCGGCACTTTTCGTCATGAAATCTGCCCACATTTCATTGGCAGATTCATTTTCTTACTACTGTGGTTTTTGCTCCTGAAATTTAAGAAAATCCACACGGAAAACAACCAGAGCCTTTAAGCCTCAACACACAGCAGTGTGAGGACGTGGAAGGGAATCAAGATTTCCTCAGCATCACATTTGGGACTTTTCAGCTCCTTCAAGGACAAGTTCAAGTCCCTGAGGAGTCACTTGAGTTCTTCAGCGCCTTTCATGAGATCAGCTGGGTGAATGGGGGGTTCTGAGTGGCCTTTAGGCTTGAAAAGGAATGAAAAGAAAAGGTTTTATGGAGCATTTTCAGGTTTTCAGTTGGGCTTTTTAGTTACTTGGGGTTTTGGTGATTTTTTTTTTTTTTTTTTTTGCTGTTGTTTTGTTGGGGTTTCTTGGTTTGTTGTTTTTTTTTTTTTTTGGGGGGGTGAAGTTGTTTGGGGTTTATTTAATTATTTATTTATTTAATTAATTATTTGTTGCAATTTGACCCCAATCAGAGCACGATTGGGAACTTCCAGCCCAGCACTGCTCACCTGCCAGCATTTCTGTGAGCAAACCTCCAGGAACCTTCAGGGCAGGAATCCCCGGCTTGGGGAAGAGAGAAAAAAAGAAAAAAAAATCTCTAAAGCAAAAGAATTTGAACAGCAGCGCCAGCTCATCCCTGCCTGCACTCTGCGCCCTCTTGATTTTGTCCTTGACTCTTCTGAGCCCATCGCAGCCTCCTCGGAGGTTCCTGGGAACCTTTTCAACACCTTGCCCTGAGCTGAAGCAGGGTTTGACACTCCCAGCGCCTCCGGCCATCCCCACGAGGCCTTCGTGGGTCCTTTGCTTCTTTCTGGGCAAGGTTGGGATTAAATGTCTGAGATGGTATTTCTTGTCTGCACTCAGAGGTTTATTCGTTTTTTATTTATAAAAATGTATCGTTTTATTTATATTATAATTTTATAATATAGTTGTTCTATTATATATTATGTCTTATATATTATGTCTTATATATTATGTCTTATATATTATATATAATATATAATATATTATATATAATATATTATATATAATATATAATATATAATATATAATATATAATATATAATATATTATATATTATATATTATATACTGTTATACTGTTATACTGTATAGTATATATATAATATAATATAATATAATATAATATAATATAATATAATATAATATAATATAATATAATATAATATAATATAATATAATATAATATAATATAATATAATATAATATAATATATAGAATGTAGAATGTAGAATATAGAATATAGAATATCATATATCATATATCATATATCATATATAATATATTATGTATAATATACAATATATAATATATATTATATTATATTATATTATATTATATTATATTATATTATATACATTATACATTATACATTATACATTATACATTATATATATAATGTATTATATATATAATGTTATATATTTATATTAATATATAAAATAAAAATAAACTAAATTTACATTTTAAAATATATTTATATTTTATATTATATATATTTATACATATATACTTATATATTTATATATAGCTATATATTTTATAATATATAAAATATATATTATATATATACTAATCAATACTAATAAACTATATAATATATAAAAACTAATATAAAAATATTAGTTTTATTTATATTACAGTCTCACAAACTGTGAGTTCTACAGCACTTCATCCTAACAAACTAAAAATGGAGCTGTATCTCTCTCTCTCTACAAGGCCTTTTAAGAATAAACTGTCCAATTAAGAAATGACAATTAAATTATTTTTACTTTTGACTTAATACCTAACTACTCGTGGCCCACAATGTGGGCTTTTTTAGCCAATTACACAAAACCACCCAAACCCATGGAGAAGAAGGTGAACAAGAGGATGGTGAAGAAGAAGGAGGAGGTGAAGAAGAAGGAGAAGGTGAAGAAGCAGGACCAGCCTCCACCCTAAACCTCCATCTTGCTCCATATATATTCCCATATTCTAAACCCTTAAACTCTGAGTTTCCCACCCTGTGATATCACACACTTCTATTCAAACTCCACCCCCACAATCCCAGTTCTACCATTCCATTTTGGAAGCTTCTCCACGGCCCCAGCTCAGTGCCGTGCTCTCCCGGGGGTCAGTGCCTGGCAGCACAGAAAGGTTGGAATTCTCAGTGACCAGGGCTCCCACAGGGCTTTGCCTTGCTTTGCTGCCCCTCTCCTTACAGGATCAATTCCCTGCCTTCCCCACAGCCCGATGGAACTCAGACCAGTGCTCCCAGTTTCCAGCTGGAGCTGCCCAGAGCTGGGCAAGGCTGGCTCCTTCCCTTCCCCACAACCCCCAGACCCCTGCAAAGGAATCACTCCAGGGGCATCCTGGAATATTTGCTCCATCTTGCCCTCCCAGCTGCTTCAAGCAGCTTTTTCCTGTTCTATTTTAACTGGTGAGCACAGCGTGGAGGGAGGGATGAACAGCAGAGGGACGAAAATAAGATTAAAATAAAAAGCCATATAGGGAGCCCGCAGAAAACCAAATGTGACCACCCAATTCCCACCCTGGCCCAACCACTGTGAGCCCAGAGCTGCCCCATTTCACTTGGGGACATCAAACTGTGCCTCATAACTTTTACAGCACCTTTGTCTGGCCCAGCGTTTACAGGAAGTGGGGAAAGTAGAAGGAAAATTATTCAGCACAGGCCTCCTGAAAACTGGGAGGGACTTCTGTGGTGGGAGCAGCAGGGCAGGACAGCTCTGAGTTATAGAAATGCACCATAAAAATCAAATTTATTAAATCAAATTTATTAAATTAAATTTATTAAATCAAATTTATTTTGTAACGCCTCTGACCATGCTAGTGCCACAGCCAGGCCAGCACCTGTAAGGGACCCAGGACCTGAAGGGAAAATACACCTTGAACTGGGATTTGGGGCTTGGATTGCTGATCAAGGGGAGCACTGCAGGTTAACACAGGCTGTTCCACCCACTGACGTTTCCTTAACTCATCTGGGGTGAATTTGTGCTGTAGGGATTCCCAGAGACCTCCAATGGACACTGGAAAGGATGGAATTTGTTAATAAGAGGTTTTTTTTTTTTCCCCAAAGAACCAACAAATCCTTTCATTGCTGGTGAATTTTACCTTGCAGAGCAAAGAGAAGATGTGGCCACACCAGGGGCATCCTGCAGGGTGGTGCCAGAGGCAGAAATCCAACCTCCCTGAACCCAAACCCTCCTCTCCTGAGCCCAAACCTTGGACTCCTACCTTCCCAAATCTCAGCCCTGCCTCCCCAGGCCAGCCTAGCTAAGCGCAGCTCAGCACAAACCACCCCCAGCTGCCCTGAGCAGGAACAAAAAGGTGTCAAATAACCCCAAAACCAACCTCAGCACATCCTGCACCACGGGGCACGTTTAAAACCCAGCCGTTTGCTCCCTGCTCAGGAGTTCAGCAGCACAAAGCACTTGGAGAAGAAGCACAAACCCCTGTGCCCTTGAGCAGTCTTTGCCCAGAGCCAGGAGTGACACAGCAGTGATTAGACACCGAGGCTCAGCTTGTTTCTCTAATGGGTTTTTGTTCCAAGCACCCAGAACTTCCCCAGCCCCAGGTCAGGCTGACATAAAAGCACAAGGATCCAGGAGGCTCCTTTGCTTTCAGACTGCTGCATTTTGGCAGCAGCACTCACTCTTCACGGAATTCCTCCTTTTCCTCTGATATTCCACTTAAAAAATACACAGGCAACTTGTCTAAGCTGCAGCCCCTGCAAGAACACCACAGTGGCAGGGCTTCTAATGATAGAAATAATCATAGAAATAGAATATAGAAACATATTCCTTGCAGGTGTGTGTTTGCTCCCAAATTCCTGCAGAGCCTCTAGGAATTGTGTTTATTTCCCACCATCAGCTGCTGGACAATCCAGGTGAACTTGGTTAGGGTTAGATGTGGGGAATCCCCTTTTTTAGAAGTTTTTGCCCCAAATAAATCCCTCCAGGCACAACCCTGCCCAGCCTGCTCTGGATGCAAAACTTCAGGGGCTGCAGAATCCCTTTGTTGAGGGAAATACCCTGAGACTTTTGTCCTGGCCCAGCACATGAGGCACAACTGACAGGCCAAGGGATCAAAGTCTCCCCTTTATCACCATGCACTTGGCAGAAATGTAAACTTCCCCATCCAGGGCCCAGAAATGTGTTTGAACTCACTCAGAGAGAGCCCAAAGGTGTCTCAAGGAGTGAAAACTGCCTGAGCCTTCCTGGATGACAAAAGCAGCCCAGGTACATTGTGCTGGGGAAGGGAAATTTTTCTTCCATCTGGTGTTTTTAAGTTTTCCAGGGAAGAACTGTGTTAAGATTGGTGTATTTGGTAACAACAGAGAGGCAAAAATAAAAGTATCAAAGGATATTTTTGCATATCAACATTATTGGTTTGATGGTGAAACAATTATTTACCAAAAAAAAAAAAAAAATCAAGTGGTGTGCAATTCCAAAGGAAAAGTTTGTGCACATCAAGTCCACCTCCCATCCCATCCCAGCTGCAACGAGTGAGTGAGGGAAGAGCAGAGAAGCCAGGCAAGAAATGAAGAAAAAAAAGAAAATTAAGAAAAAGAGAAGTGGATGAAGACCAAAGAAAATGAAAATAAGAAAATGAAGAAAAGACAAATGAAGAAATGAAGAAAAACCTTATCAGGAGGAATAATTAACAGCAAGACAGAGAGCCAGCAGTGCTGAATGTTCCCAAGTGGAGATCACCAAAAGCCAACCAGGCTCTGGAGAGTAAAACTCACACAGTTCTGCAATTCCTGCAGCACTTTAGGAGGAGGATTATTGCAAAAGCTTGATTTTAAAATTCCCTTGTACCATTAAAAAAAAAAAAAATGCATTCTGGTGAAAGAAAACGCCAATTATTTGAAACGATTCTATGAAATATTCAGAATATTCCTTTTTTCCAGATTTCTGCAGCCATCCTTGGTGTGACTCTGCAGGACAGAAGTGCTGGGGGAGCTGGCAGTGTTGAGTGGGTGGCAGTGAGCACTGGGAAAGGGGTGGCCAAAGCTCTTCAGCCCAACAAGCCCAGCCCAGTCCAGAGGATCCCATCCAAAACCCGAGTGGGTGTCCCAGCGAGGCTCTGACGGAGCCTGAAGACAAAGTGAGGGGTTGCCAGTGGCTGTAAAAGCTCAGAGCCAACAACAACAGTTTAGGTGTGTGCTTAGATTTCATACCTGCAGAGAAGTGGGTTTTGTTTGGCAGCAGAAAGAGCCTTTAATATCCTCCTGCTGCAGGTCTGGGGCAGGCACACAGACACAACCAGCAGCAGCAAGCGCAGCTGGAAAGGAGAGGAAACTCTGAGGAATCCTAAAGAGCTGGCTGATAGCATCACAGGGACAGAACTGGGGGAAAGTTTAGGATGAATTCAAGCAGACTCGTGCAAAACCAGCTCTTTTTCTCTGAATAAAGGGACTTTCAAAGCAAAGGCATCAGTAAATAGGAGCACCTACCGAAATCTGCCAGCAGCCAGCCTGATCCAGTGCTCCCCACGTGGGATGGGAATCTTGTGGGAATGGCTCTGCTGAGAAGCCTGGGCTGCTCCTCAGGACTCAGATCCACAGCCCTCAGCTAAAGCAAATACCTGACTTTCCCTTTTCTAAGGGACTGATGAAATGGCTTTACCTGAGCAGCTTCAAAGAGGAGGAATTTGAGATGTGGGTTTTGTCTGTAAAAAAAAAAAAAAAAGGGCAAGACAGCAGCCAGAGACAGAAAGGGGAAGGAAAGAGGGGAAGAACCAAGAAGGAAGTGCCAGTTCTTTGACACCTTTGTGATGGAGTTTGATTTGTAAAGCAGAACAGAGCCCCTTCCCTTTCCCTGGCCTGCCCTCTCTAATCTGATTTTAGGAGAACTCTCTGAAATGAATCATCCCTGCCTGCCCCAGAAGTTCTGCCTCAGAGGGATTCTGCAGGTCACCTCTGCCCTGCCCTCTCCGTGCACCCCCAGCACCCACAGGCTGCAGCAGGACCCCAAACCTTGGCCAAACGTGCCCTGGGCGTGCCCAAAGTGCCACCACGAGGGTGGACATGCAGGGCAGCTGCCCCTCAGCAATGATTCCAGAGCAGGCCAGGATCCAGGGCTGAGCTCCCCTCTGCTGGGGATGGAAATGCCTCCCTTTGGCTTTCCCTGCTCCTTGCAGTTTGCCAACAAACTTATCTGCTGTGCTGAGCCTGGTTTCCCTCCTTGATCCCCCCAAAACACTCAGGGGATTTGTTTTTACGAGGTGCTGAGCAGGCACAGCTCCTGTTCTCCGTGCTGGAGGAGCAGGAGGGAGGGAGGCTCTGCTCAGCACCCCAGAGAGCAGAGCCCAGGGAAGGACATCCCTGAGGAATGCTCCGACTGGAAGCCTCGGCCCCACACAGCTGGAAACCCCTGGGTCTGTGCCTTTGGGCTGTCACCTCCTCTGTGCCACCGGGGGAGGGAAGGGACAAGCTCTGGAGAAGGTTTCTCGTGGTGTGGAGCTCTCCCAGCTTTGTGTGGGCAGGAGTTCCCTGCCTGAACTCCTCGTGGCCACAGGATTTCATTCTGGGGCTAAAGGCACTCTCCAGTGGCAATTCCAGCAGTTGTGCTCAGCAAAACCACCCCCACCTGCTCTGGCAGCACAGAATCCATCCAATTCCTGTGTCTCCCTGTGCTTGAAATCCCAAATCTCTCATTTTTCCTTGGGTTCTGCCCACTCTATGCTCTCCAGGACACTGCAGAGCAGGAGTCACTCAGCACCCAGGACACCCAGCCCTTGCTGTGCATCATTTGCACCTTCCAAGGTCCCAGAATCCAAGGGGAATGCTTTTATGGGCACCTCAGGAAGAAGAAATCATCTCAAAGCAGGACCAACCTATTTTTGATGCCTGGAAGTTTGTGAGACCCAGCTGCAACTGAGAGAGCAGCTGTGCCTGTGCCAGCTCACAGAGCCTGGGCAGGAGGGAGGGATGGGGAGAAGACCCCAGGGGGACACAGAGGGAGCAGGAACAGATCCCAGCTGTCCCAAATCCCAGCCCTCCTTGGAAGATGTGAGAGGTTCATTTCCTTCCTTGGTACCTCTTGACTGTGGAGGATTCCACGGGGGCACAGCGGTGGCACTGCCCTTGCCAGGTGCCAGTCCCAGGTGTGTGAGGAGCTGATGGAAGCAGGAGGCATTTCCATGCCCAAAGATCCAGGAAAGGATCCCACAGCTGGACCTGACAAACCCCAGCTGCACTCCCTGGAAGGATGGAGGGGTAACAATGCCACTGCAAGGCTTTGGAACAAGATGATCTCTAAGGTCCCTTCCTACCCAAACCAGATCCTAAAACCCCAATTTTCCCAACACTGTCCTGGGCTGATGAATTAAATAAAAATTAAACAAATTAAATAAGCCACTCATATTATATTTGAACAGTGACCTGAGCTGAAATTAATAAACATTTAAAAAATTAAATAAGACAATTATATTTGACCTTTATACTGAACCATCGCTGAATAAAGGCTGCAGGCTGATCTCCACTGCCATGAGATGTTCTCTGTGCTGATATTTGATCACTTCTCCTCACTTTGAGCTTGCTCAGCTCCCTGAGCAGGTCCTGCACGGAGGGAGGAGTGAGGCTGAGTGAGCAGGGCACAGACACTGTGGAGTTCTCGGAGCCACAGACCCGGGTGTGACCACAGCCAAGTTCCTTCTCTCTCCACCACTGTTCCTTTTTTTCACCTCTTTCTCCTTAGGTTAAGCTCATGACAAGATTTGTGACCTCCTGGTTTGACAGATCTCACCCATCTAAGGTCTTTTCAAAGCAGTGCTTATTTCCCTGAGCATCTCCACAGCACCTGCCTGTCGGGGCAGTGATTTCAGCTGGCAAAAACCACCAAACGCACATTTTAAATTCATCTAATTAAAAATCTCCTTAAAATAATTATTTCCCTTTCATTTCCCTTTCATTTCACTAGAAAAACAACACAGTAAACTGATTTAAAATGTCAATTGCAAAACCAAACCAGAAGTGTGCAGCAACCCCAGGAAGAAAAAATTCCCCTGTCCAAAATTTAAATAAAAAAAAATAGATATTTGCCCTGGTAAGGCTGCAACTTTTCCCTCTGAACTTTGTAAAACTTCATCCCCAAATGGATTGACTTCTACATTATCTGACATTTCCTCATTAGCTTCTTTGCTTTCTCCCTTTTCCCTGCAAAAAGGCCCTTGAGTCTAACGATGTCAGAAGTCTCTGAAATTTGACAGATCTTACATTTCCAGCTCATTTTCTAATGAGTTTGTACATCAGGACTGATTAGTGTAATAAAGAATTCATGAAGCAAATAAATGTAACATGAAGACACCTTGAAGAGAGGAAAGAAAGAGCGAGTCAAACATGTTGAGAAAAGGTCTGGCCTTTTTAACCTTCATTTAATCGTTCTGACAAAGACACTTCATCAAAGAGCCTTGGCAGGTATTTGGGCTTTGTGCACAGCAAAACCTGGCTTTGAACTTCTCCTGCCCTGCATTACCCAGGAGAACCCATCATTAGCCTCATTTAGGCATGAGGAGTCTTTGCTTCATTTCTGTCAAGGTCGGGATTAAATCGTGAGACGGTATTTCTTGTTGATAAACTCAGGTGTTTATCAGTTCTTATCTCTGTCACAGCCTCACAAACCCTGAGTTCTGCAGCACTTCACTCGAACAAACTAAAAATGGAGCCCCATCCCTCTCTACAGGGCCTTTTAAGGATAAACTGTCCAATTAACAAATGACACCTAAATTATTTTTATTTTTGACTTAATAACTAACTACTTGTGGCCCACAATGTGGGCTTTTTTATCCAATCACACAAAACCACCCAAACCCATGGAGAAGAAGAAGAAGGTGAAGAAGAAAGAGAAGAAGGTAAAGAAGGAGAAGAATAAGGTGGAGGAGAAGAAGAAGGTGAAGATGAAGAAGGTGAAGAAGAAGAAGGAGAAGAAGAAGAAGAAAAAGAAGGTGAAGAAGGAGAGAAGAAGGTGAAGAAGAAGAAGGTGAAGAAGGAGGAGAAGAAGAAGGAGAGAAAAAGAAGATGAAGAAGGTGAAGAAGAAGGAGAAGAAGAAGGAGAGAAGAAGGTGAAGGAGAAAAGAAGAAGGTGAAGAAGCAGGACCAGCCTCCACCCTAAAACCTCCATCTTGCTTTATATATATTCCTATATTCTAAAACCCCAAACTCTGAGTTTTCCACCCTGTGACATCACACACTTCTACTCAAACTCCACAGCCACAATCCCGGTTTTATCATCAGTTTTGGAAGCTTCTCCACGGCCCCAGGTCAGTGCCGTGCTCTCCTGGGGGTCAGTGCCTGGCAGCACAGAAAGGCTGGAATTCTCAGCATCCAGGGTTCCAACAACTTCTCATCAAGGCAGGGCTTTGCTGAGCATCCCTGAGCAGGGGAGGGGGCGAGGCAGCCCCGGGCAGGGCTGGCCCCGACCCCTCCTCACCCTCCGGGATCGGATTTCCCACCCAGAGCCGCGGGCACCTTCTCTGTGTTTGGAAATCCACGGGAAAACTTCCTCCCGTTTTCCTGTGGCAGCGCCCTCCCCTCCTAAACCCTCGGGTAATTGGGGCGGTCTTGCTAGGTGAGAGCTCCAAGCAGAGCTTTTTCCCCCCATTTCCCCACGTTAAAATGAATTTTACAGAAAGAAGCACAGCGTGTTCCTTCCTGGGATCCCATTCCTGGATTCACCCACGTTTTATTTGCTCTGTATTCACTCTGTCACCTTTTCCTCAGCTTCCCACAGAGCTTCACCCCCAGCCCCAGAGCTAAATCAGTTCTGTGCTCCTTCTACACACACATTTTTTCAGGGGAGAACTGGCAAAGCACAACCACCCAGATGTCCAGATCCCATGGGAAGGAAATGCCAGCATGTTGTATTTTTATTTATTTTCATCTACAGCATTAAAAATAGGCTTTGTTTAAAATAGGAGCAGACTTAATATCTTTGCTGAGGAAACCATACATTTGAGATGTTTATGTGGAAAACGTGCCAGAGGGCTTCTGACCAGCTTTAACTTGGGATCTTTCCCACTCTGGACACAACTTTTGGCATCAGGGGCCTCAGGCTGAGAGGGAATTGCACATTCTCTGATGATAGAAAGCACAACAATAAGGAATATTAGGGAAGAATAATTCTATTACACACATCCAGCTGAATGAACACGATGAGAATTTCAGTGCTCAGATCTGTTTCACCACTGGGCAGGGAACAGAGCAGGATTTCCCTCAGGAATGCCTCAGTGTGCTCTGCCCAGTTGTAATCCTGTTCTCCCCATGTCTTTCCCCAAATGGAACATTGTCAGGGCTCCTCAGGAAGCTGCAAGAAGATTCTTTTGAATAGGGACAGTATGGAAAATAGTTCAAAAGAGTCCTTGTCCCACACAGGCCAGATCTGCATGGGAAGTTACTTTTTTTGTTCTTTAGAAGAAAGCAAAAACCCACAAGGAGAAAAAAAAAAAAAAAAAAAAAAAGGGGGGGTGGAAGAGAAAAAGAAAGGAACCAAAGAAACCTCAAAGAGTTCAAAGAGTGTTTCAGCAGCAGCTCAGGCCTCGAGAGCAAGGCCCCGTTTGTCATCCCTGGGTGAGTGACTTCTCCCCTCAGCTGGGTGTGCAGGGAGCATCTGACGGGTGCCTACAGCCAGAGCCTTGAGGGTCCCTGAGCCCCCTGAGGGTCCCTGAGCCCCCTGAGGGTCCCTGAGCTGCTCTGAGGGTCTCTGAGCCCCCTGAGGGTCCCTGAGCCCCCTGAGGGTCCCTGAGCCACTCTGAGGGTCCCTGAGCCCCCTGAGGGTCCCTGAGCTGCTCTGAGGGTCCCTGAGCCTCCTGAGGGTCCCTGAGCTGCTCTGAGGGTCCCTGAGCTGCTCTGAGGGTCCCTGAGCCCCCTGAGGGTCCCTGAGCTGCTCTGAGGGTCCCTGAGCCCCCTGAGGGTCCCTGAGCTGCTCTGAGGGTCCCTGAGCCCCCTGAGGGTCCCTGAGCTGCTCTGAGGGTCCCAGAACCACTCTGAGAGTCCCCTTGGCAAACCCCAGAGCCCCTTTAGACTGAGCATCCTCTGCTTCTGCAATGATGAAACTCTTCTATTCGAGTGTTCAAGGGGAAAAGTTTCACTAAATAGAAGGAAAATTCAATCTAAATCGCTTTGTCTGCGGGATTACAAAATTTTACCATTTCTGAGGTTTGTTCTGGTAGTGTTTTAAACTGATGTCTGTCTTTATCTCACAAAAACTGCAGCATGGAAACTCTCCCCCCTCTGCTCCACTTCTTATTTTCTGTGCCCTTTTGACCCCTTTTGTCCCAGCTACCTTTCCCCCTTATTCTCCTTCTGCATCTGAGCACACTCTGCATCCTCTTTACTCTTATCTCCCATCGCTGCAGCTCTTCTCCCTCCCAGCTCTGCAAACCCCAAACCCCCTCCTTTGCCTCCATCCACCTCTTCACTGAACATCCCAGCAGAAAATCCCTTTTTCCTTCGTGGTGCAGCTGCTCTTTGCAAGATTTCCAGGCACAGAAATGTGACTTCCAAAAGGGCAAACACCTCCTGCAGCTCCACGCGGGCACAGAGGACACCCTGGTCTACTTTAATCACACTTTTTTCCCTTTCTTACCCATTTTTAGGGCATTTCTCTAAATTGTTGTGGCACAAGGTCACAACCGAGATTTCTTTTTTTTTTTTTTTTTCCAGAGACTGGAAAACTCAACAAAAAAATGAGAAGATGGTCAGAAACCTAAAGTGGGAACGGGATACTGGGAGAGAAGCTGAGCCCAGACATTTTGGCACAAGAAATCGTTTGTAACAGAGATGATAAAAACAAGATACAATATAATTAGCACAGCCTTGGCAAAGCTCCAGAGTGCTGAGCTAAATAAATGATTCTGTATTTGTTTTAAAGCATCCAGAGCTATTTATACTGTCAGCCCATGCCTGAGGGATCGCTCCTTCCTGGAGTCACTCTCCTCACCACACTGGTGCAATGTTGGCCCTCTGTTTCTCACTCAGCCTTGAATCCTGCTCCTTCCCTGCTTTTGCACCTCTCACTTTGTGCAAAATCACAGAAATCCTCCCCAGAAATGCCCAGGTGAGCTGGCATCTCCTCTCCCAGCTCCTGTCCCAGATTTAGGGTTCAGCCTGGCAGAGCTGGACAGAGGCTTCCAGCGAGGGCTTTGCTGGGAAAAGAAACTTCCCAGTTCTCTTTGTGACCCAAATTGGCCAGGAAAAAAAACATCGAAGATTTTTCCATCTTTCCCCCTCCCCACCTTTCCAGTAGCCAAGTGGAAAAGGGAAACTCCGCAGCGTTCATTGAAACAAAAGTTTCCATAAGTTTTCCTGAAGAGTGTCCAACTCCTCACCCGCCTCAAAGACAGAAAAACTTCAAGTAAGTTTTATTTTTTAACCTTCAAAACTGCTCAGTTTTGGAGGGAAAAGTTTTTAGGGCTGATTCCAAGCACCCCATGGATCTCCATCACCAACTCCTCACCCTCCTCAAATACAGAAAAATTTCTTTTCAATACTTTTTATTTAACCTTCAAAACTGCAGTGTTTGGGGGAAAAAAGAAATTTTAGGGTTGATTCCAAGCACCCCTTGGATCTCCATCACCAGCTCCTCACCCGTCTCAAAGACAGAAAAACCTCTTTTCAAGCACTTTTTATTTTTTTAACCTTCCAAACTGCTCAGTTTTGTGGGGAAAAGCTTCCAGGGTTTATTCCAAGCACCCCATGGATCTCCGTCACCAGCTCCTCACCTTCCTCAAAGACAGAAAAACTTCTTTTCAAGACTTTATTTTTTAACCTTCAAAACTGTTCAGTTTTGGGGGGGAAAAAAACCTTTTAGGGTTGATTCCAAGCACTCCCTGGATCTCCATCACCCACCCTGGCCCCAGGGCTGTTCGTGCCCCTCTCTGGGCTCTGCAGTCCCCAGCTGTGTGACAGCAAGCCAGGAAAGCTTCCAGGTAATTCCACCACCTCGCCACTTCTGTTAACAAACTTCTTGATTCACACTGACCACATGAAACAGCTTCACCACAGCAGCAGAAACTTTCCTTATCACCCAGCAGAGGGGCTGGGGACACCTTTTTCCCATGGAGGGGAGAGTTGGTGTGAAAGTGTCACTTTTGTGAGGCAGAGCTGGCTGTGGAATCACCCAAAAGCTGTCACCCACAGAGTCTGAAGCCTCATCATCCTCATCATCCTCACTGTGACCTCAGTGTGCTCATGGATCCCATTTAAATCCCAGCAGGACCAAGGCTGCCAGGTGGGTTTAAATCCAGGCTTTGGAACAGTCATGGATGAAACAAAGCCAGGATTTTTCATAAAATTTGCTGCAGTGAGGTGGAAAACAGAAATACCTGCACTGCTTTAATTAGCTCTGATTTCAGCAGGGGCAGAAGGACACTTGTACCTTTTAAAATGTAAAATATTTATGAAAACTAATTCCAACTTGGAGCTTGAAGTCCAAGGTAACCATGGCAGTGGCCTGAGCAGGGAAAAGGTCAAGAGGGACCATGCTGAGGTTCTCCAGGGTGAGCTCCTGCTCAGCAAGACTTCCCCAAATGAATTTTCCTGTTTGGTGCACGCAGAGCTGCCAGGAGGCTCCAGCCTCAATTTCAGCCATGAGCTTGGAGTCTCTGCAGAATTCTCAGAGCAGGGAAATGTAGTTTTGAACAACATGCTCCTGGCAGGCCCGGCGAGGAGATGGTGTTTATGGGATGTGGGAGCTGCTCTTCCAAGCCCTTTTTCCTCAATTCCTACATTTTTCTTTTTTTTTTAATAAAGGGGTTGTTACACCTTTACGCCATTGTCTCCAATTTTGCTGTAGGTAAGCGCTCCAAGGTGGCATTTCTGTCACCTTTCCACTTTCTCCTCATTAAACTAAGCAGATTAAGCTTCTGGGATAACAGGAAAACTGTTTATTTTGAGGTTTATAGCTGCATTTTTTCATTAGAAATTATTCATGAAGGTACCCAAACACATTTTGCGTCGTTCTTCTTTTAAAATCCCATTTCACGATGAAATCCAAGGGAGAATCACAAACCCAAATGTGCTCTAATCCTTTCTTTTAAAACGTTATAATGAAATTAAATTTGGAGATACTACAGTAGGGCCTTCCCCACTGCTCCCAGCTGAAAGAGGGAAGGAATTAACTGACTTTAAAATGAAACAGGTTTCTCCTCTGTCTGACTGAAAGTTACAGGATGTTGGTAGTGAACCAATTAAAACACATCTTAAAACGATAAATACAAACCAAATGTACATTATCAGCATGTTCAGCCTTTTGTTTCTTGGTTCTATTTTGTATCAGCTTATTGCAATCAGATGTGTCGGGAAGGAGGGGGAAAATCAAATCATTTTAGGAAATAATAAATAAAGAATTCAGCGGAGGAAACAAAGGAGGGCTGCGTTTGTTCAAACATAAAATAAACCACGTTTCAGAGAGAACGCTAACGGAGAAGCCACAACATTCACGGATCAGTGGAGCTCAGAAATAACTAGAAAATGTAAAAAAATATTAAAAATCGGTCTCAGCTGAAGACGGGGATGAAGCTGTGCAGGATCAGGATGTCCCCATTTTCCTTCTTCCCCAAACATCGATTTCCTCAGACACCTCTTGTCCATCTCTGCTGTTTTGTCACCTGAAATACCTCGTGACCCACACAATGTCCCTGTTCAAGCCAGGATTCAGCTTCTACTGCGTCAACAATCCTGGAGCCACCTGGAAAATCCATCCAAGGCCAAGCTGTGCCCAATCCTCACCTTGTCCCCCGCTCAGGGCACTGAGTGCCACCTCCAATCCTCCCTGGGGGATGCCAAACCTCCCTGGCCAATTCCTGACAGCCCTTTCCATGAAGAAATTCTTCCCCTGACAGCCCTTTCCATGAAGAAATTCTTCCTGCATTTATTCTTTCAATTATTTTCGCTCACAAACAGTTAAAGATTAGTTCTGGATGAAAATTGCCATTTCTCTCAAGCAGCAGAGTTTTCTGCAGTTGCAATGAGTGGAATTAAGCCTCTATATAATATAAATAGAGAGAGTATAAATATATATATAAATACACCCACTACAGGCATTCCCTCTTTCCACAGCAAAATAAATGTAAACGATAAAAGTGAAAATATTTCACTTTTTACAAGCCCCAGAAAAACTGATTTCTTTTTTCCCCTTACATTTCATCCCCCCTACGAGCTTTTGCTTTCCCAAGACAGGATTTTTTCCTCTATTGATCTGTTCCCAACCCCACACATCGAGTGGATTCTTCTTAATGAAAGACCGCAGCAAGTTTGCACAATTTTGCCATTCTTTGGGGCTGCAGGTAAGTAGCTGTGCTTAGGGGAAGGAAGTATTGAAAATCTCCTTTGCTATTCCTCATTTCACGCTTTATAACGTGATACTTACAAATACTTTGGTAGCAGATTAAGCTCCAGAGAAATGAAAACATTTCAGAAAGAGCACAAAGCCTGCAAGTGTCCAAATGAGGGAGCAGAAACTCGGGTTTAAGCTGCAGGAGGGGGTTTATGGGATGTAGTGCCATGTGCCATACAATACAAGATAAACATCTGTTGTTATTTCAGCAAACCTAAATCAGATGTTCAGCTTTTTCTTCAGGGGGAGAGTGGCACAAAGAGAGATTTTATGATTTTTTTTTTCCCCCCTCTCTCTTTACCAAGGTGGCTGTTCCTGTGTCACGAAGAGCAGGAGAAGATTCTGGAGGGGACTTAAACACTTAAAGTAATCCAGTGGTGATAAGGGGACCTTTTGTAACCTCCATTGTGCCAGAGACCTTCAACCTTGGATCTCTGCCCAGGGAGATATTTATTAATAAGGCCAATAGTGCCAGGGAGGAGTTGTTCCATTCTCACACTGAAGAACAAATGCAAAACTGGGTGAAGCAAAGTTCTCAGGCTGAGAACGTTGGGGTTGTTCACCCTGGACAAGAGGAGGTTGTGTGGAGACCTCACAGCAACTTCCAGGGCCTGAAGGGGCCACAGGGAAAGCAGAAAGGGGCTCTGCAGCAGGAACTGGAGAGACAGGGCAAGGAAAAATGGATTCAAGATGAAAGAGGGGAAATTTAGGTGGATATTGGGAAGGAATTCTTCCCTGGGAGGGTGGTGAGGCCCTGGCACATGGAGCCCAGAGAAGCTGTGGATCCCTGGAAGTGTCCAAGGCCAGGCTGGACAGGGCTTGGAGCAGCCTGGGACAGTGAGAGGTGTCTCTGCCCATGGCAGGGAGTTCAAATGGGATGAGCTTTAACATCTCTTCCAGCCCAGACCAGCCTGTGATTCCATGATTCCATGAATCCAATGGAAAGTTCTGGTAGACTTTGGATTAAACCTTCTGAAGACACCAAGAGCTGCTCTGGGACCCTGAGTGGATGAAGGGAAATACTCAGAACCCCGTGGTCACCTCAAGGCATCACAAATTTCCTCCCAACTGCAGCCTGCTCCCATCCTGATTCTCCATGAGAAACCATCCTTCCACTTTGCAGGGGGAAGCTCCTAAGCTGGGTGGCAGCAGGCTGTGCCCTGTGCAGGGGCCTGCTCTGGCAGAGCTTTCAGAGTTGAATTCCAGAGAACTCAGTGCTGGGAATTGCCTGAGGCATTCCCAGCTCCGTCCAAAGGGGAACACCCGGGATGTGGAGCACCTCCTGCAGCCCTGGAGGGGACAGTCCCACTGTCCCAGGCCACCTGAAGGGCTCCAGGAGCCTAAGGGAGGTCACACACTAAATTCAAAACCCTCTTTTGCTGATTTGCCTCAGTGGTTCCTTGCCAGCAGCAACCTTGGATGCAACAACACCAAAAAAAAAACAGGTTTAAATGTGATATTCCACATTTATCCTGCACAGGATTGCTCTGAATTGCTTGACAGCTCATCCCCTTCCCTCATTACACACGGAGGCACAGCCCAGTAAATATTCCAGGCTGGCCCTGGTTTGGGGTGGTTAAAAGGGCCTGGATACCCCAGGCAGCAGCAGCAGCATCTGGAGCTCAGCCCCAGCCTTGGGCTAAAGCTGCCAGGTGCTGGCCACAGGAGGGGCTGGAAAAGGAGGGTTGGGAGGTGGGGTTCCAGGAGCTCTCCCCACACAGCAATTCCTGGCAAATAAAGCACGGACCCAACGCAGAACTCGGAATTTCGTGCCCCACTCCAGATGTGTTTCTGTTCAGCTTTTAATTCGGAAATTTTGGGGCACACAGCGGTTTAACAATGCGCTTTTAATGACCTAACATGCATAGATATATATACACACCTTTTGTTTCATTTTTATTTACCTTAGCAGCACAGCCAGACCTGCTGCAGGTTTTCACATTATATTTTAATTAGTGTTTTTATAGATGAAAGACAAAGACACCACTCAGCACAAACACACACATCTACTGTGCTGCATTTCCCAAGGCACACACTTTAATACCCAGAACACCAAGGGCTCTCTCCATCAAAATTTATATTCCCTTGCTGGGTGCTGGGTCCATCTGGTAGCTGGGTTTGGGAGCTGTGTGAGGAGGGAATAATGTTTGTTGTTCTTGTCGAAGTAGTTAATGTTTTATAAACTCATGAAACTCCACAGAATTAGGATGACTGGGAAAGGAACCCAGGGCAAGCAGATGTGCCCCTCAATTAATTCATTTTAGGTGGAATGAGGTTTTTTTTTTTGTTGTTTTCTTTCTTTTTAATAGTCTGGTGTTCAACAGGGAAAATGTGAGAGAAGAGACCAGGACTTTGCCAAAATGAGCAGGGAGTCCAGCCCTCCTCAGCATTCTGTGTTGTTCACCTCCACCTGTGAATTCTCCTGTGGATTTTCGGGATGGAAACCTTTCCATCACCTGAGGGACCATCCCTGACTCTGAGTGAGGATGACCAAGGTGCCACATCCCAAACCCTGGTGCTGAAGGTGTTCAGAACCATTTTGGGGGTGCAGCACCTGGAAAAGCTGCTGGAGACAGTGGGGGAATTCAACGTGGAAACGAGCAAGTCAAAACCCCCACATCCACCCAAAACACCCCATTAATGCCTCACTGCCCAGCACCCCTGAGAGCTCTTTGCTTCCCCATCCTCCCCCAGCTCTGACAGCATCACCCCACACCCCATTTGGGCTGGGAGAGATGGGAGAAGGAAGGAGAAGGAAGGAGAAGGAGGAGAAGGAAGGAGAAGGAAGGCGAAGGAAGGAGAAGGAAGGAGAAGGAGGAGAAGGAAGGAGAAGGAAGGAGAAGGAGGAGAAGGAGGAGAAGGAAGGAGAAGGAAGGAGAAGGAGGAGAAGGAAGGAGAAGGAAGGAGAAGGAAGGAGAAGGAAGGAGAAGGAGGAGAAGGAAGGAGAAGGAAGGAGAAGGGAGGAGAAGGAAGGAGAAGGAGGAGAAGGAAGGAGAAGGAGGAGAAGGAAGGAGAAGGAAGGAGAAGGAAGGAGAAGGAAGGAGAAGGAAGGAGAAGGAGGAGAAGGAGGAGAAGGAAGGAGAAGGAAGGAGAAGGAGGAGAAGGAAGGAGAAGGAGGAGAAGGAAGGAGAAGGAAGGAGAAGGGAGGAGAAGGAAGGAGAAGGAGGAGAAGGAGGAGAAGGAAGGAGAAGGAAGGAGAAGGAGGAGAAGGAAGGAGAAGGAGGAGAAGGAAGGAGAAGGAGGAGAAGGAAGGAGAAGGAAGGAGAAGGAGGAGAAGGAAGGAGAAGGAAGGAGAAGGAAGGAGAAGGAGGAGAAGGAAGGAGAAGGAAGGAGAAGGAGGAGAAGGAAGGAGAAGGAAGGAGAAGGAGGAGAAGGAAGGAGAAGGAAGGAGAAGGAAGGAGAAGGAGGAGAAGGAAGGAGAAGGAAGGAGAAGGAGGAGAAGGAAGGAGAAGGAAGGAGAAGGAAGGCGAAGGAAGGAGAAGGAAGGCGAAGGAAGCACAGACACTTCTCAAAGGCAAACTGTGCTTGATGTTTCCTCCAGGCTCCGAGTCTCCATCCTTTAATCCCGTGCAACATTTATGGCACATTCCTTCCCTCCTCCTCTGGAGCAAGTGCAAATAGGAGTTTGGCAAAGAGGAACTGCCCACAAGGAAGGAGCTGCTCGGAGCAGTTGCACCAGAATTTGAGCTAAACCATAACATCACACGTCTGAATAATGCCGTGAAAAATATATAAAACCTGTTATGGCATTAAAAGTTTAAACCCCATAAATCTTCAGCGTGCTATTTACTGGGCTGAGAAGGTGACAGAAACAACATTCTGAAGTGGAACAGGAGAAGAAAAGAAAATGGAGCGTGGGGAGCAGGAGAAGCCCCCGGGACATGGCCAAAACCACTGGAACAGGCAGGGCTGGGGCTGCCAGGGTGACCCTGAGCTCTGTGCACACACCCCCCACAGCAAACTGCTTCATTAATGCTCTGGAAAAAGAGATTTACCAAAATAGATAGGAATTTAGAAGGGAAAAAAAAAGTCAGGCCAGGATTAGCAGGGAAGGAAACATGGAGCAAGTAAAATTCACTTCTCAGAAGGTGCCATTGAGAGCCCTCATTCATTTTGTCCTCCTGATGCTTCCACTGGATGAGGAGGGATGATTCTACAGACAACAGGGATTAAACTTGCCAGCTACAAGGTTTGCTCCAGCATTTGCCAAATTTCAATACAGACTGGAAGTTCAAGTTGAAATAAACCCCCACGTTTTGTCAGTTTTCAAGTTGGAGCTTTGCTGTAGCATCAGCACAGCACAGACACAGTCCCTGAGTTGTGGCTCTCAGCTCTGTGTTACAGCCCAAAAAAATAGAATTTTTTCAGTAGTTACTGTGGCAAAGATTTAAACAACCCACTGCAAATTCTGCAACCTGTCAGCCCAAACCGTGGGGAAGTTATCTGCGGGTTCCAGCTGGAGCCTATCCCTCATTCAAACCAACTTTCTTTCACTTATAATTGAGAACAAATTCCATTTTCATCTGTGACTGAACTTTTTGAGCCCTTGTAGCTTCAAGTCAGCTCATTAACATTACTTAGACATCGGTTTTATAGTTGAATTATACCATGTTTATACTGTGGAATTCCATTACTTAATTGCTTCACTACTGGAAATTTCAGTGGGGTTCTCATTTTTCGCATAAATCTCGAGAATAAACATGTTTCTGTATTTCTCTTACTTAATTAAGTGCATGTTTCATAAAAAAAAAAAAATAGCCAACACAGACAAATTAGGCAAAGAATCATTTGTTTAATCAAAGGGGAAACTCGCGCCGCAAGTGAAGGGGGGAAACTCCTGAAGCTTTGGCTCTTGCCTCTGCTGAGTGCTGAGGGCTCAAACTCCTCCAAATTATCCAAATGTGTTCATCCTACAGAAAATCTGTGCTGGGAGTCACTCCCACAGTGCTCTTGCAGCAAAGGAAAGAAAATGGGGAATATTCCCTGTGGAATAACGAGGTTGGGCTGAAGCCAGGGTGGCTCCAGGGATGGAGGGGAAGGAGCTGTGCCAGCCCCTCAACCCCACACCAAGGGCAATTAAATCATGGCATCATTAAGGCTGGAAAAGGCCTCCAAGGTCATAAAGCCCGACCTCTGACCAAACACCAGCCCACCAAGCCAGAGCACATCTCACCCCAGCATCCTGACATGGAAACTGCAGCACTGCCTCTCCCCACTCCCAGGAAATCTGCCCTGCCTTCACCTGGCTTTGCTTCTCCTGGGGTTTTTATCCAAGTCAAGTGTAGAGGATCCCTTTGGGTCACGGCAGTGGTGGATTTTGGGGGGGGTTGTGATTTTTTTCCTCTGTGTGTAGCCAAGGTTTTAATAAAAATCCCTCAGCAGCACTTCCAGCTCCTTCCCTCTCCCAGTGTGGGAACGCCAAAGTTGTTCCTGCTCCTTGTTTGAAGGAGAGAAATAAGAAATTAAACCAAGAAATAGCAGCAATAAATGTCTGAATTTTAGGTCCTTAGCAGGATCGTTTTGTCTTTTCACAGATTTGCTTCCCCCTCTGTACAAAAGTTTGCACAGCTGAATAGGTTTGGAGTTCAACAAGGGATAAAATAATGCCTCAAAATTAATGATGGCTGGAATTAAAATAATTGATGTTTTAACAGTTATTTTCTATGATATGAGCCAAGCAAAGAATACTCTTTTAAAAAAGAAGAAAAAGAATTTGTTGCCAGCAAATCGTGAAAGGCCTATTTTAGCCACTCATTCATTTTAATTCTAATTTCTGTTATTATGGATCTTTACAGTGTTTAGGTCAAGGTGCAGGGAGAGAACCTGAGCTTTTCCTGCAACTGCAAAACCACTCTGAGAGTTCATTTCCCTTGCTGGAATCTCCCACCACCCCACCTGTCCCCTCCTGCTAAGCCAGTCAGACATTTGCTATTTATCCCATGGTGCAAAATTCCAGCACTTGGCTCCCAACAACTCCTTTTGCCAGAAGCTGCTCCTACAATTGTGGAGATAAAATTCATTCAGAGAAATCTCCAATTTTAGATTTTGTCTCCTGTTGCCCTTTAGAGGTGGCATCATCTGTCCCCCCTGCCCTCTCCTTCCAGGAGTTTGCCCTGGGACACAGCTCTGTGGGTTTAAGACCCAAAAATACTGAAAGATCCTATATGAGACAACATTTTACTCAAATATTTTAGGAATTACCACCTGGCAGCAGCAGCAAAAATCCATGGGAGCATCAGGAGCCTGTGTCAGCACCTCAGTGCTGAAACACAGCCAGGCTTGTACTTCCCAAAGGAAATCTGCCTGCACGGCCACATCCCCTCCCAGCCCACAGCAATCAGGGCATTTACAGGCACCACTTGGTCACATCTGAAGGCTGGGCTAAATGATAATCAATAATTTATCAATATTTTTAACTTATGGGCTCCGGTTTTCCTCCCGTTGAGGCACGTGGGGTGTCATAAATGATGGCCCTGTGACACAAGGGGAAGGTTTGTCCACAGGAGTGACCTCTGGCAGAGCCACCTGTGCCACCTGCCCCTGGGAGCTGCAGCCCCTCTGTGTGCTCACACCACTGCAAAAGCTGCAGTGAGGAAAAGGTTTCCACTGGGCAGGTCCAGGCACAGAGAAAAATCAAGGTATCATTTTTGAACCAAAAGAGAGGAAATTTATGTTAGATATACAGAAGGAATTGTTCCCTGTGAGGGTGGTTGGGCCCTGGCACAGGGTGCCCAGAGAAGCTGTGGCTGCTCCTGGATCCCTGGAAGTGTCCAAGGATGGAACTTGGAGCAGCCTGGGATAGTAGAAAGTGTCCCTGCCCTTGTCGAAGATTTGGAACTAGAAGAATTTCAAGGTCCCTTTCAACCCAAACCATTCTGCTTTTATGATTTTTGACCTTTGCTTCGATCCGAATGCCCCAGCTCCCACATTTCAAACAACAAGTTTGGGGTCTAGACGTGTAGACACTTCCAAACTTAGCTCACACATTCCCACTGATGTCTACAACACAAAACCTTCTCTGACACCCCAAAACCAAGCGGGATCCCACTGCCCAGGGAGTTCTCTGCAGCTGGATGGATTTTGGGGCAGATCACCAAAAAGATAAAGGACATCCCAGGGAGTTCTCTGCAACTGGAAGAGTTTTAGGGTTTTAGATCACCTAAAAGATAAAGGACATCCCAGGGAGTTCTCTGCTGCTGGAAGGGTTTTGGGACAAGACACCTAAAAGATAAAGGATGTCAATTGGCTTTCCAGGGAGTTCTCTGCAGCTGGAAGGGTTTTAGGGTTTTAGATCACCTAAAAGATAAAGGACATCACCTGGCTGCCCAGGAATGGCTCCTCCCTGAGGTACCTGGAGCAGCCCCTAACCCCGGTGCCCTCCTGGCATGGAAGAAGGGTTGGGTTTCCAGCAGCTGGGTTCTCCTGCCCATCCCTGCAGCCCAGGGGGGTTACCCCGGCCTGGCGCCTTTGATTCTTCTGGCAAGGCCCAAAATCTTTCAGGTGTTGGCACAGAGAGGCCTTTTAATCTCATTTTCACGTGCAAAGTCCTCTCCCCTTGGCAGACAGCTCTGCCCCAGGCCGGAGCCCTCTGGGCGTGAAGCTGCCGGTGGCTTTGGGAGCAAACCCAGCGGCATTATTCCATTTCCCCCCGCTGAACAAAAGTATTGAGGTCTCTTTGTCAGGGAAAAGCCGGGCTGGATTCCTTTATCCCCCTGCCCTTTGCGCTCACAATGCCACACTCTGTCTGCTGGGCCCAGGAGGGGAGTGTCCCCAGAGATCCCCTCAGGATTCAGGCCTCTGGTAATGGAGTCCTCGCCCTGAGTGGAAGCAGCAGCCTCCTCCAGGCTTCCCTTTGAACGAGGCTAGTCTGTCAGGGCTGGGGAGCAATTTAAAACCGAGGGGAAAGGGAGAGCTTAGGTAGGGAAGAATGATTTCTTATCAAAGCTGCCAATAGAGGAGACCCAGGTGGTCGGGCTGAGGGGGATCCCAAAGGCTGCAATGAGCAGAGGGATTGAGGAACAAACGGGGGCTTTTAGCAGCTCAGGCCAGCCTTGGAAGGGGACAATCAACACTTTTGGCCTGGTGTCCTCCTGGGGGTGGCAGTGCTGAAATTTCCTCCTAGGAAACAGCAGACCCACAGGTACGAGCATTCCAGAGGGGGCTGGGATCAGAAATTCCCTGAAATGTTTTATACACATCCACACATGAGAGAGGTGGGCAGTGGGAAGCCACGAGAACACGCTTGGACACGATGGTTAACAGAGCTCTCTAAAGCTGCTGGGGCTGATTTTGGGGTGCAGAGGAAGAACACAGAAGGTTTTGTGGTGATTTGGGTGATTTTTCAGCGTGTCTCTCATTTTGGGCCCTGTCACCCCCACCCTCCCAGACCCATCCCATTCTGTTCCATTCCTCATCTCAAGCGAAACAGAATTCTCATTTCTCTCTGGTTTCTGGGAATAACAAAAGCAATTTGTGTAAGAAACGAGCCAAGTTGCAGGAATAAAGTTGTTCTCAGGCAAGGAAACTCAGCAACTGCTGTCACCAAACAATGGGGGCTTAAAAACATTTTAAAACGTGTTTTAAAGCACTGTCTGTGCACAGGAAACATCCCAGACTTCACTGAAGACATTGAGAGTCCTTCTAATACCTTGAAGTGTGTGGGGGGAAGTGTAATCTGTTTTGATAACTCCTGACATTAAACAGTGATAAATAATTAAATCTGTTTAACTGTTTCATTAACTAAAGATAGATGGGGAGAGCTCCACAGATAGAATATAGATCAAAAAGATTGAGGCTGGCTCTAAATTCCCCTGATGTTTTATGACACCATTTGTATTCTGTCACTCACTAGCTTTATGTATAGTCCAAGCTGTGAACTGAATACCCCATTCAGAAAGCCACTCACTCTGCATGTTATTGCAATTTAATATTTTCACACACAGACACATCATTATCTTGGAACCCGACACTGCAAGGAGAATTCAGTAATTTTTCAAGAGTGCTGGTTGTTGGGGTGGTTTTTTTTTTGTTCTAATGCAAGCACCGAGGCACAAGGATCTAAATGGCCACTCTGCCAATATTTAACCTCTACATAGATACATCAGCAGGTTGGTACTGGGCTGTTCTGGGGGCTTTTTCTCATTTTAAATGTGTGATGTCAAAAGAATTAAAAAGGAAAATTAAGAATCTGCCACTGTAAACAAGAATAAAACTCCTTGCAGCATTTTAACTTGTGACTCTGTACTAGAAATAGAAATATAAAATGTATATATTGACATGGAAGTCCTCCAGGCTGTCTCTTCAGTCTTCAATTACCAAAACATTGCCTTGGAATGGGATCATCACACTTATTCTGGGATTCTGAGGGGGCAGAAACACACATTATTCTGGGATATCTGAGAAGATTCAGGCACAGAACTCTACAAATTGCAGATTAAAAAAAAAAAAAAAAAAAACCAAACACAAGCACATTTACAAATATTTAAAAGCCAAACCACACCAGAAGAACTTTAGAAGTGGAGACAAAGGCAGGGCTGACTTTTTTCCATGGAGATAAATCCGTCTTACCCCAGCCCCTTGGTGGTTAATCATTAACCAGAGCTGCACAGGGACCCAGACAGAAGGAAAAACTCTTTATATGGAAACGCCATGGATATCCCAAAGATTCCAGGGCCTCCAGGACCTGCTCCAAAGTCCTGCAAAGTCCATGAGAAGACCACCAGGAGCAGGTTTGGGGCTCCCAGCAGGGAGGTTTTGATGCTGCCCAGCCATGGGGAAGGTTCCCTCAAGGCCCTCAAGAGCTGCACGGGGAGAAAGGCAAAATTCCATCCTGGAATTCCCAGGTCCTGCTGTTGAGGTGGGCACGAGCCTCAATTTGCTCTGTCACACCCTCGGGATTTCCACAGGGAGAGAAAAGGGGGCTCAGAGCAAAGCAGGGCTCCAGGAATCTGCCACTGTTCCACTTTCCCTCTCCTCTTTTCCCAAAGCTCTGGAATCTGCAGTAAATAACCAGGAATTCTCAGGCAGGGAGGGTAGGCAGGGCCATTCCTTGGTGCTTTTTCTCCAGGTGTGGGATTGGGGCTGAGCCATTGACCCACCAGAACCTCAGCTGCTCCAGCCCAGCCTGCAGGTCCTTATTCCTGGCCTGAAAAGCCAAATTCTCCAATAAAACACAAATATAACACAAATCCCCTGGATATCACAGCCACAGGAACACCAAGGAGGTGCTGAGTGGAATTAATTCTGCAGCAGGGCTTTTTTCTGGTTAATGCCCCCAGACTTGTTTTGCAAACTGCTAAACCACGATATTTAATAATAAAAAAACCCTGTTTGGTTACTGTCCTTTGGGTAAAAATAGATTTATAGGTGGGTGTTAAACTCAGGCTCCTTCCCCTGATCTGCTCAACAGATACTGCTGCTCCAAAAATCAATATTTAGCTGAGAATTGACTCCTGGTCATGGGAAAAACTCTCTGACTGTGGCTGGAGACGATGTTGGTGCCACCAACCTTGGGGACACCCACGCTCCCTCCAAAGCCACCCCAAAATGCTTCTTTATCTGAAATGGGACTTAAAAAGCCAAGAGTGAGTTGAGGGAGGAAATGAAAAACACACTTGGAAACGTGGAACATCTGCATCACCCACCTGCTGCTCGGAGCAGCTGTGGAGTCCAGCAGGGATCCTCTGGGGCTTTTCACAGGTTGGTGTCTCTCTGCTTCACAGGTGCACCCATTTTTTATACCAATAATCATAAACCCCTGAAATAAATTATGTCAGGAAGCACTAGAATCGCCTAAAAGGTCTCAGCTGCCCAAATATTGTATCTGTGTGGAAAAGCAGGAATGTCTGAGTGTCTGAGGGAGCAGCAGTAGCTCCTCAGGCATTTCCTTGAGGACACCAGTGAAGATAACTTGGATTTCCTGCAGGCTCACCTGAGAAAATCCCTCCCTAATAAACACTATCAGGAACAGAGGGCAAAGGACCAAATCCTGTTCTGGACTTTCCCTGGATAAAGACTTGCAGGGAATTCTAGCAGGAAACGTTTAAGAACTCCCAAAGTAACCAAGATCTGGTTTTATTCTCCTATATGGGATACATGAGCAGAACTGTTGCTGAGCAAAGGGCTTTTCAAAGTTCTCCACGAGGTATCAACTCCTTTTAAATCTGCCTATTGTGCCATGTAGGGATTGAAATTTATTTTATCCCTATGTGATAATTCTGAAATAAAATATATGATCACTCACAAGTTGTGCAGGTTCTTTATTTCACATTGAGGCAATAAAATATAAAATGAAACCAGTCCTTTTCTATAAACAGAAAAAATAAATGGTGGAGTGATTTTATACTACATGAACTTGCAGCACAGCCATTTAAAAATTCATTTACATGATTGAGCCCAAAAGGTCCATTTGCCATGAAATAAAAAACACTAAACACTGTCCTGAAAGCAAAGAAAATGCCAGACTACAACTAAACAAAAGCTTTTTTTTATTAGTGTCTGAGATGGAATGAAAGATTTTTAAGCCAAATATGAAACTTGCAAAAAAAAAAAAAAAAAAGGGAAAAATCTGGTGCAGCAAATTCAACGAAATCATCCCAAGGACCTCAGTGGGAGCTGGACCAACACAAAGGTGATTAATGAGACATTGCTGGTCCAGAAATCACAGTGAGTGCATCCCTCCCATGTCACAGATGGAGCAGCTGAGGGTAAATTATTTTTTTAAGCTGGGAAAGTTACTTTGTCAGCTCAGTGAAATGCCAAATTCCTGCTTTTCCTGCATCCTGGAGCAGGTAATGTTGTTTCAGTGTGCTCCAAGTTGGTTTTGTTGTAATAACAGGGCACAGGAGCTGCCCCCATTCCACCACTGCCCCATTCTGCAACTTGTCCATGTTCAGAGCAAAACTTTGGGTCAAACTTCCTGCATTTCTTTCCAGCCAACAAATCCTGACCCCAGAGAAAGAGAAGAAACTCGTCTGGGCTGCTAACACAGCCCTGGAGCTGGGGGCCAGTCCTTGCCTGGAGCTGGTCCCAGCCTAATCCTGCGCCTAAACTCAGCTAAAGCTGCTCCGTGGCAATGATGGAAAAGTCTCTTTTTGCCCCCTCATCCTGCAGTTTTCCTGACACCCCACAGAGCCCAGGCCACCAAGAGAGAGCTGTGACCCCAATCCCAGCCCTCCACTGTTGGAACCCTGGTCACTGAGAGTTTCAGACTTTCTGTGCTGACAGGCACTGACCCCCAAGAGAACACTGAATTTGATCTGAGGCCGTGGAGAAGCTTCCAAAATGGAATGGTAGAACTGGGATTGTGGCTGTGGAGTTTGAATAGAAGTGTGTAACATCACAGGGTGGAAAACTCAGAGTTTAAGGGTTTAGAATATAGGAATATATATAAAACAAGATGAAGGTTTTAAGGTGGAACCTGGTCCTTCTTCTTCACCTTCTTCTTCATAGGTTTAGGTGGTATTTTGTAAGAATCAACCCTCCACAGCCACTGGCACCACTCTGTGCCCCCCAGACCCAGGAGAGGAACTGCCCCGAGCTTCTTTGGTCCCCCTGAAGTGATTTCATCCCGAGTAGGAAATAAAGCTGATTTTTCTCCTGCCCTGCCACGCCAATAAAACAATAAATTGGTATCACTTCCAAAAAGGTGCCGCTGCTGTAAAGTTAAAGATAGGGAAGGAAAATGAACTACTGGTTATGACAGCAGGGGAAGGGAGAAGAAATAAATAAAGCTGAGTGCGTGCAAGGGAGCAGATGGCTCATGTCCAGTGTGGCCCATCCTCTGTGGATTACTCCCCTGGAAAGGAAGTCCTTGCCACTTCAGAAAATAGCAATCTGTCTAAAAAATGCTGAGGTTATAGAATTGATCATTCCTTAAGTTAAGGAGAAAAACCAACCCGAGCCAAACTGCATTTCTGCAGCAGATATTGATCTGCAGAGGCTGAAAAGTGAACCCCCTTAAAGCAGTTATAGACCCATATTTGTACATTTTATTATGCACATGCACACAAATCTCTGGGGCCGTGTCCTCAGCTGGTGAAAATTAGGTTCATTGATGTTGATGCTGATTTACATGAGTTGGGGATCTGGCCTTGCATTTAAAAAAGAAATCCTGAGTTTTAGCAGTTTAAGCTCAGATCAGGCACGGGTGCTGTGCCCAGCCTTAGTCATGGGTTACACATCCCTGAAACCAGCCCTGGGTGCTCTTACACAGGGAACAGATTCATTTTAAAATCAAAAAGAGCAGTTTTGTGGCTGGGTTGTGGCATCTGAAAAATACCCAAGTGGGGTGAGGGGGTACAGTGGGAGCCAAAGTGCCAGGATCTGTGTGTGTTGAGGATTTGGGTTCAGGTGGGCTGTGCTGGGCTGAACCTCGCAGAATCAGGACTGAGGGCTGATTTTGGGAACTCAGAGTGGGATGGGCACAGGCTCAGCTCTTCCCTCCCACCTCAGAGCCCAAAGGAACACTCAGAGCTGGTTTAGGATGTTCCCCACTGCTTCTCATAAATATATTTTTGAATATTCCTCATCTGCACTGCTAATGAAACTGCTCCTTGCACTTGCCCTCCCAAACCTGGAATTACAACTGGAGCAACACAAATTTGGTTCAAAAAAAACCCCTGAGTGCTGAGAGTCCATCTCCAAACCAGGGAGCTTCAGGCAGACAGGAGGGGATTTTCTGCTGGGGAAGCAACCCATGAATCATTCAATAAAGCCTCCACGCGATAATGAATAGCCAACCTTCTCTGGTGGTGATAAGATATTTTAACTGAAAACATCAGGCCATGTTTAAAAAATGATTACAAATTATTTTAACAGTGTATTTGCAGAGGGTTATAAAAACAGCTATAATATTTTTGTCTTGGATTCTAGAATTACCAGGGTGACAGCTAATGCAGTAATGATTTGTTTCAAATGCCAGTGTTTAAGCTGTATAAAGCTGATTTTATACATTTTTCCAGTAGGCCGCATTGTAGTTAATGAAATTAAACACACCAATCGCATTTGTCCCCAGGGGATGAGGAACTGAACACGCCACTGGTTTATTTTTTTATTAAAATAAATTGCAGCCAGCAAGATGGACTAATTGCCTACAGAATTGAAAAAGAAACATTCCATTGATATAATTAAGCCAATTTTCATGGACAAAAATAGTTATAGTGGATATAAAATAAGCAGAGCATTCAGGGCAGTTTGACTTCTCCCCAGCCCTCTGTATTTTGTCCAGAACATTAACTATTAAACAAATATGGATCTCAAACGGGCTGACAGCGTTATCTGGTAATGATGGCTAAATTGATCCCAATAGCTGAGGCCAGGGCATTGTGTCTCAGGGCTCTGCTGGGAGAGTTCCCAAGCCAAGAACAACAGAGCAGCAAAAAAAAGAAAAAAAAAAAAAAAAAAAACCAAAAACTCACTACCTCCCAAACTGGACCTTAAAGCAAAACACCTGAAAGATGTAAAACTATCGAGGCAAAAATTCATCAGCACCTGGTTTCTCTTGGGCTGACACTTCACCCCCAGTGCAGCCCCTGCTTTGGGAGGGCTGTGGTGCAGCCAGCCCCACTCTTGTCCCAAATATAATTCCAAAAAGGGAATGGTGAAGAGAAGACAAAGTCTTTCCACACCAGCTCGGCGCAGACCAAGATTTGCCGTGATGGGAGCATTATTCTGTGGCCTACTGGAAATAATTTGGCTGTCTCAGTCCATTTTCACCTGGCAAATGTCTCCCCAAGAGGACCAGTGGCCTCGTTTGCAGCACAAAAGTGGGTTCAGTGGTAAAGAAAACCCCACCTTATTAACTATTTTTTTATAAATTTGGGTAAAACACCTCTTTTAGGGTACATGATGAAAGTTCAGTCACCCTCTGAAGAAAAACTTTCCTGCCTCCCACTGTCCTGCCCACCTCTGCACAGAGACACACTTAAATCCATGGAAAAGGAGTTCATTTTCCAAACCTATCCACCAAGACATCCCTTGCTGCAGGGAAATTTCTTCCCAATTACAGAAAAAAAAAACAACCCAATGATAAAAAATCTTATTCAGGATATGAACATTCAGAAGCATGATGCACACTCAGTGCAGGGATGAAAGTCATATTTCATTTTTATGAGCAAAGAAGGTGCCATCACTCAAGGAAGGAAGAGGAAGAAGAATTCCTCCTCGGGACAGGGACACTCCGTTACAGATTTGGACACTGCACAACCCAAACCAAACTGCAATAAAAATGAAAATAAACAGCCGTGAGGAGGTAGCGCTGATGCATGAAAATCCATTAGGAAAATAAAAGAAATAATAAGGTCGTAGATCTTTTCCACTCCAACATCCCTGAACTGAAATTCCTCCAGAAAAAAAAAAAAAAAAGAAAAAAAAGGGGAAAAAAAAAAAAAAGAAGTGTATTTAAGATCGGAAAGCCCAGCAGGAATTTTGGAGGGGGATGCCATATCAACAGGCTGTTACCCAGAGTGGAACAAATGTGTTTGCACATCCCTTTGGGATGTGTCCATCCCCAGCTGCAGACAGACACTGTGGACATGCATTTATTGGTGTGCTGGGCTCTCACCCCCGGGATGAACGCTAGCTTTTGGGAAATAGGCACGAGAAAATCATTACTCAGCCAAGATTTGGGTGTTTCCCCTCAGCGTTCAGAGTCGCGCAAAATCGGAGTTTGTCATTTAAATAATCTCTAACTGGGGGGAAAAAATAAACACATCCAGTCATAGGGGAGAGCCAGCAAGTCGTGGAAACAAAGCCTGAGCTTGCCCTGGCCCACGGAGGGCACAAACAATCCCAGGTGCCACCAGCCCTGTGCCACAGGAAGGGTCTGGGTAGGGAATGCAGGTTCTTCTTCCACTAAACAATTTCACACAGCTGAGGTTTTAATGCAACAAGACGAGGGGGGAAATAATAATAAACAGAGAGAATGGAAATTGTACAGGTAGAAGGGCAAAAGCAGCTCTGAAAAATGTGGGTTCTCCCTCTGATCCTGCCACCAGGAGCAGGCAGGGATCCTGCACAAGTCACTGCGCACACCTCCTCCCTTCCCCAGCCCTGCCGGGGGATAACAACTCATTCCCCAGCATCCAGGTGGCTCCTGAGCCTCACCTCCTTCATGTTTGCAAACTTCTCAGGCCTTTGTCTTTAAAGCACCTTATTAAACAGCGCAGAGCTTTTATAAAACACATAAGCCGTAATAATCATAGCCATAATCACAATAATAACACTTCTCACTCAACAGGGCCTTTCCTTGCGAGAATCTCCGGCTGCTTTGCAGACACCAATGAGCTCAGCCGCGCCTGGCGAGGCGATTTCCCTGCGGCACAGGAGATTCCCGTGGCATTCCCTCCAGGGACTGGAGCCCGCAGCCCGGCGGGCAGGTGGAGCCCGGCGCAGCGGGGCCGGAGAATCCCGGCAGAATTCCCCGCTCGTGGAACGCTCCCAGCCGCCCGAGGAGCCGGGCTATCATTCCAGCGAGCGGCAGCGATGAATTACAGTGCTGCCGTGGCGTGAAATCCAAGCTCCTGCCTCGCCTTTTGCCCGCGAGGGAGCGGGGATCGTGCGCGCCTCAGGTGCGCTGCGCTCCATCCCGGCCGGCTCTCCCCAATCCTGCTCCCCTCGGGGCTCTCTGACCCCGCTGGAATAGGGCAGAAGGGCAGTTCTGTGCTCTTCCCGACCTCAGTGTCTTCCCCAGGTATTTTTAATAGCAGGGAAATGTTGGGTTTATTTTTATCCTCCCAGCTCATTAAAGACCTCCTGTGCTATTCCTGAACTCGCACAGCAGTCCCAGTGCAAAGCCGAAAAATAAGGCAGGTTTAGGTGTTCGAGTTAAAAAAACTAAACATAAAGTACAGATTCAGTCCGATTTCTGCACAGAACATTCTGGGTCGTGACCGTACAGTAGCTGTGATTTTAATGCGTGTTTTAAGACCTTTGTATGTGCGCTGCCAGCCCGACAGACAAACGCCTCTGCACAGACAGACACGTCTTGCACCGGCACGGAGATTTTACAGGAAACGGGAATTCAGTGAAATCGGGAATTCGGTGAATTTGCGATAACGTGCCTTTCTCTGACGCACTTTACAAACTCATATTCTGTGCAGACACGCCAGTGCCCCGTGATGTGAGCACACGTGGATGGGCATCACCCGCACCTCATGCGAGCTGCTCGGACACCCACGAGCACTGCCGGGGGCGAGGGCCAGACCCCAACCCGCGATCCCTGCGTCTCCCGCCGCACTTTGGCACCTCGGACCCGCTGCTCTGCGGGTGAGAGCAGCCAGTGCCCCTCGGCAAAGCCCCAGCCCGGTGCCCCCGTTTGCCAAGTTCCTGCCCAGGCCAAGGAGAGGACGAGCCCTGCAGTTGTTCCCTCTGTGCTTTTTTCCCAAATAAACCACGCGGGACGAGTGGGGGAATTGATACATTATATTTGTGGAATTTGGGGGGGGGGAAGAAAAAAAAAAAATTAAGAGTAAAGTGATCTCAAATCCTCGGCGATTTTTGTTGAAGCGCTAATTACGCATCACCTTAATTAGCGGATCAAACCCCCCCCTTCCCTGCCCCGCATCCCTAATTGCCTAATTGAACAGATCCGGGGCAGGACAGGGGGGGACCCAGCCACGGTGGGGACCCAGCGGCGGCGGCCCCGCACCTGCGCGGGGTTCCGCACCCGCGGCCGCCGCTCGGGAGAGCTTTGGGGACGTCCCGGTCACCGAGGGCAGGGAACCGGGCCGGGCACAGCGCGGCCGCTCGCTGCCTCCCTCCGCTCCCCGGTGTCCGCCCTCGGGGCCAGGGGCTCTGGGTAGGGACAGGGCAGAGGGAGAGCTTCGGAGATGGGAAAGCATCTAAACGCCCCAAAGCGCCATAAATTTTCCTGCTCCGTGCGTTGCAGCTTTGGAAAGCGTCTGTGGGAGCACAAACGGAGCCATGCGCCGGGAAGTGGCGCTTGGGCTCCAGCTCTGCGTTCGCTCCTCTCCCTCTCCCTTTCCCCTTCACTGTCTCTTCAGCCATAATTAAAATAAAATTAATAAAATATCACTAAACGGAAAGCCTGTTCTCTCCTCGAAGGCGAAGCCTGAAAGCGAGGAACCGGTGCCGGGCACGGCAGGGCTGGGTTCACAACCATTTTCCTGCCAATCCAGCCTGCCCGGAGGATGCACCAGCGCTGCCTGAAAACTCCGGCCCCAAAGTGCGCCTCGGTCCTATTCCTAACAGTGAAAAGCAAACGGGGCTGCAGAAATATCGGCCACCGTTTGCCAGCAGGAGCATTTATTTAAGGAGCCTGCGATCCTGCCCTGCCGTGCGTAGCTTGGTGTTGTAGCTGTATTCTGAAATTCAGGGATTTCGAAAGGAAACGAATTCGCTTTAAGCGTGCAGCGCCCAACTCCTGTGTCATTCGCCTCCTCTGCATCCTCTCTCCGCCAGCAGCAGCGAGACCCCCTCGGCTGCTGCCGAGCCTTCTCTCCGCTCACCCAGATTTTATTTTCTCTCGGAAGGACGAGGCCCTTGGAGCCGGGGACACGGCGTGGCCTTCTACCTGCCCGTCCCGCTGATCCCCTTCGAGGCTACGGGTGGCCGAGCCCCCGGAGCCGCGGGGCACAGCCCGGCCCTGCGGGGGATGCGGAGGCAGCGCTCACCTGGGCGCCGGCACCCCCGGGGCTGCTGCGCCTCCCCGCACCCTGAGCGAGCCTCGTCTTTTGATTTACAGCCGTCTCTAAAGGCTCCCAGCCCGACCGGGAGCCACGGAGCGAGCGAGAACCATTCCCGGCTCCGGTTCAGCTCCGCTGCCCCGGTACCTGCCGCTCTCCCGGTGTGACTGTGACTGAAACCGCGGAGAATTCCGCTCCCACCCCAGCTCACACGCGTTCCCCCCTTTTCCCAGGCAGGTAATATTGTCGAATTCCCAGCGGAGCCTCACATCTGCTTAAAATATTGTCCAATGAAATGAAATTCTCCAGCACAGCGTGTTTTTAAAGCCCCGCGTGCCGCTGCCTCGCCCGGCTCGGCGGCCGCGCACCGGGGCCATGCGGGCTCTCCCAGCACCCGCAGCCGCTCCCGGGGCTGGAGCAGCCAGGAAAACGAGCTGGGAAGGGACCTGCGGGGTTCCGTGCGGTGAAAGAAGTTGTGGCTACCTCGCCGGGGAAAATACATCGAGATCCCACACTCGTGTCCGTGTTTAATCTGTTCGGTAAATAAATACTCCTGGGATATTGAAACCTTAGCTCTGGACTACTGTTTTGAACTGTGATCCCTAAAAAATCCTCGGCTGAAACCCCATAAACCGTTGGGCCTTGTATTGTATTAAACACCTGATTTTAATCAGGGCTCAGCCTCCGAGCAGGCGCTTCCAGGCGCGTTCGTGGCCGCGGCTCCGGCCGCCGGGAAGGGCTCGCTCCCGGCCGCGGGGCTCCCAGCTCTTCCCCGAGCTCCTGAGATATCCAGGCACCGAAAACCTTTTAGCCCTTAAGCTGCAGGAGCTCGCTGAGAGCTCACGGGGGGAGCGTGGAGAGTCCCACCCGCGCTCAAACGCGGCCGGATCCGCATCGCACCCACCAGGGACACATCTGTAAAAACCCGCACTGAACCCGCCGGGGCACATCTGCAAAAAAACCCGGGGCCTTTTCAAGAAGTAAAAAGAAAGAGAAGGAGAGGCGAGGAAAAAAAAAAAAAAAAAGGAAGAAAGAAAATAAAAGTAAAAGTGAAATATTCCACCTTATTTAACCATTGAACTTCGCTTTTCCAGCCAAGAGAGCTCTGAAAATCATTCCTCACTTTAACAATCTAAAACAATAAGTAACGACTTTTTAAAAAGTTCTTATTTGAACGGGGACGCTTAAAACGAGTATTTATTGAAAAAAATAAAATAAAGTAAAATGAAATCCCTGGATTAATTCAAAGAACTTCCCGTATAACGCCCCAGAGATGAGGTGACAATGATGACCACGTAAAGGGTCACCCATCCCGCCCTGAGCAGCGCTGGTGCCCGCAGAGCCGAGGGAGGTGTTCGGGGGACACACGGACACGCTTTGGGGACAGGGGGACCTTCCTGGAGCGCGACGGAAAATGTCGCGACACCAAGGTGAACCGCGGGGCCTGGGGCTGCTGCGTGGCGGCCGCAAAACAGGAACGGCGGCCGGAGCTCGGGGCCGGCGACAAACCCGGCGACAAAGCGACTTTGTGAGGAAAACTGGCCCCAGGAGCAGCGCTGGCTTTGGAGAAGGGTCCCCCCTGGAACGGGGGTGTCCTCCCCGGGAAGGCGGCTCGTCCCGGGGGGCGGCACCGGCCCTGGCTGACCTTGGCGGCCTGGAAAGGCTCCGAAATGACGAACTTGAATGACAAAATCAACCTCGGAGCCCACGTGTGGGAGCGCTGGAGCGCCCGCGACCCCTCGGCAGCTGCGGGGAGAGGCTGAACCCCGAAGGGGTTTGCAAGGGGGGGGCTGCTCTCCATCACCTGGGGGGATCCCCTCACCTGGGGGTGATCCCCCCCGCCCCACGCCCGGCTCTGAGCGGCCCCAGGTCCCCCGCGGGCTCCCGTGGAAACCCACGCGAGGAACCGGACCGAGCACCGCTGCTCGCCCGAGCCTTTTCCGAGCGCTACGAGCGGAGTTTCCAGCGGGGCACAGACTGCGCTGGAACTTCTGCAGCTCCAGATACTTCGCACAGAGGCAGAGCGAAACAGAAACTAAATAATAGTAGTAGTAGTAATAATAATAATAATAATAATAATAATAATAATAATAATAATAATAAAAGGAGAGACAGGCTGCCCGGGCTCCGAGATCCTGCGCTGCCACCGGAACCTAACAGGGAATCACCGAGGAACCATCCCGAGCCTTTGCAGCGGGACTCTGCGGGAGCGGGGGCAGAGAGGACCCGCTCTTCCCTACAAAAGCCACGCTCTCCTTCCTCCTCGGAAAATCCAGTCTAAAAACGACTCGAAAGAAAGAACGAACGGGAGAGGGTCCGCTGGAAGACGGAGGGAAAAAGCTGCGCGAGCCTTAACGAGCTGCAATTCCACCCCCAAGTAAATTTTAAAAAATTAAAAATTAAAGACACTCCCCCACACTCCCCTCCCCCAGACCTTCTTAACCCCCAGCTGGGACACCCGAGCTGCCTTCAGGATCTTCCCTCTGGACCCGCGACTCCAAAGCCCCTCACTGAGAGCGGATCCATTTTTGCTACAAATTCTCTTCCTTCCCTCTCCTCGATAATTGTTCCCGAGACCAGAAGGGTTTCTCCCACTCCCCCCCCCCGCCGTCTCTGCCTGTCTCTCTCCCCCCTCTCTCCAGCGCTCCGTCTCTCGGCTCCCGCCGGCAGATGCCAAACGCAGACCTCTAGCGCCCACTATTTCAGGAGCCGGGAATATTATTTCACAAGACTTGGAACGACTCAATAAAAAAAAAAAAAAAAAAAAAAAAAAAAAAAAAAAAAAAAAAGTTGCTCGCTATCCCCTTTCGTCAACTTCCAGCTAACTTTCGCTTTTCTCCCCCGGCCCCGCACCGCCCGCCGCCCGCCCGCCGCGCCCGCTGTAGCGCGGAGCGGCGCGGGGCAGCGCGGAGCGGCGCGGGGCAGCGCGGGGGGACCCGCGCCCAGGGGCGGGCGGGCGGCGGGGCTGCGGCGGCCGCGGGGAGGGCGAGAGGGGCTCAGCCCCGCGCAGCCCCCGGCCCGGCTCCGTGCCCCCGGCCCCGCCGCCGGTACGCGGAAGAAGGGAGAGAAAGGACCTACTTTTGGGCAGTTTTCTCGCCCTCGCCTTGGATCTCATCGTGTCGGCGTGTGGATTCCTCTCCTCCTCCTTGAGCCCAGAAGCAGCTACACACTATCTTCATCTCCCCAGCATTGTCAGTTTGGACACCTTCGCACATGCGCACAGAGCATTCAATCTGACACCCTCACCAGGGCCAAAAAAACTTTCCAATGTATTCATCATCATCGAGCTGGTTTGGTCTTTTTTTTTTTTTTTTCTTTTTTTTTTTTTTCCTTTTTTTTTTTTTTTTTTTTTTTTTTTGTCCTATCCTCTTCCTCAGACCACTTATCTCTGCCCCCTCCTCTCTGCCGGCACCACCACAGCCTTCCCCTGATCTGCCCCTTTAAGAAAAATCAGCCCTCTCCGCTCCTAACCCTCCGCACACTGACCTTACACACTGGACAATATTTAAGGATCAAGGTGCCATCCTATAAAGAGGTGATTATTATTATTCTATTATTATTATTACTGCTAAATAGCAATGCTGTAGACAAAGTTTGCTAGTAGTTGTCATCTTGTAAACGTTCCTAGTTTGGACATGCTTTTGTTTTTAATCTGAAAAATGTTTATTTACGTAACTTTTCAACCAGTGTCTGTCTTTATTTTCTTCTTTTTTTTTTTTACCCTTTTTTTTTTTTTTTTTTGCCTTCCTCTCCCCCTTCGGCTCAGGGGGGGTTGCCTAACTTTAAAAATAATAACTTTTAAAATAACAGAACTTGCGCTGTTGTCTTTTGTCGGTGTTTCTCGTGTTTCTACCAGAATTTTTCCAGCTTTCGGCAGCTTCGCTCCTTTATCCCCGGCTCGGGTTTGTCGCTGTTTGCGGAGGTTTTACCCTCGGTTTGTCGCGGCAGCCGCGCCGGGAGGGCCCCGGGCCCCGCACCCCGCGGGCAGCCGGGAGGGGTCGGGGAGGGAGGGCGGCCGCTCTGCTCTGCCTTTCAGGTGGAAGGCAGCGCGCTGGGGCAGCGCTCCCCAGGGACGGGGGAAGCCGCCAGACACCCGAGGAAAGGGGGGAGAGGAAGGACAGACACCCCCGGAGCCCCCCAGGACCTGGCCGCCCCCCCCCCCGAGCGGAGGTAGCGAGCGCTGGGGCAGAGCCGCTTTGAAGAGAGGAGCGAAGTGTAAATAGCCGGTGATTGATGTGCTGGCTTTGACTGCGGAGAAAGCACTATTTTAATTCAAGTGGCCAGGTCAGATGGTCACGGAAGAAGGTTGAAAGGTAGGATTTAATGAGATTAATATGGAGAGAGGGAGAAAACGCGCGTCGTCTTAAACATTCCATAAAATAATGGGGTGAGGGCAGCGCGGCGCTCCGCGCTGGAGGTGCGGACCCATCCCGGGGAGCCCTCGCACCGAAGGGCACCGCAAAAAAACAAAGCAAAACTTGTGTGGGTGCGTCAGGTCCCTGCTGGAAGCCATTCCGCCAGCTGCACTCCTGCCCTGCAGGTGGAACTGGGGAGGGGGGGAATATTCCTGCTAATTACCGGTTTTCCCCTCCTCAATAAACTCTTTAATTGCAAATGGGAGCAGAGGCCTTTCAGATGCTACCGAGGAGCCGGCGTTCGAGGGAAGGGTGGGGGAGCAGGAGGCCAAATAAAATAAATCCGTTTGAAGGGAACTCGGAGCCACGTGTCGCCTAAAATGCCGAAGCGGTGCCTGTGAGTTCCTGCCTCGAGGACGCCGTTCCACGGCGCGCCGGGCACCCCGAGGTTGGAAAAACAAGCTCTTCCCAGCCTCACCGGTGAAACAGGAGCTCGAGTGTTTCCAACTCATTGAAATATTTCTTCCAGCCATCCCGGACGCTCGCTGTCCCCGCGTCCCCCACCGAGCCGCTCCCGGGACGGGCGGATTTCAGTTTGAAAACGTCGTCCCGGGTTATTTCTCGCTGTTATTGCAGCGGTTTTCTGGCAGAAGACCGGGTAGAGCCAGGAGACCCGCGGCTGGCCCAGGGGAGGATGCCCCGGCCGCCGCGTCCCCGTCCCCGAGCCGGGGAACGAAGGTCACGGAGGGCTCGGAGCACCGGGCGGGCACCGCGGCCGTGACCCCCGCAGCCCGAGTCCCGCACAACCCCGGCTTTTGTTTTCTCGCCAAAATCCCCCGCATCTCCATCAGCCAGACTCCCCCAGGAACCAGCTCCTGCGGGGAACAGCCACGCTCCAGCGGAGCCGCTCGGGGATATTTGGGGAGAAGCAAAACGCTTTCGGGGGTGCACGGGTGGGGTGGGTGTGAGGGGACCACGGTTTAGGTGATGCTTCTGCAAACGAAGCCACCGAGAAGCGATCGAAAGCCGCCGTGCTGGGGCTGCCCCGGTTGTCCCCGGCACCCCGGGTCTGCCCGTGCCGCTTCCCCGGCAGCGAGGGCTGCAGCGGGGCTCCCGCAGCCGCCGGCGGGCACGGAGCGGGGCGGCAAGGCCGGGCTGCGGCGCTTTGACAGCCCAGGAAAGGGGGAAAAGGGGAAGAAACCCCCCCCCCCAAAATAATTTTTAAAAATATTAAAGGGTGAAAAATGTGGGGAAAAAAAAGAGAACGAATTTGGAAGGGCCGGTGCCGGGGTGTGCTAGCCGTGGGCTGCGGTGCGTGTGGGGAAGGACACGCTGCCATCCTCGACACGAGTGGGATCCCTTCCCGCAGCGGGCACGGGCGGGCGGTTGCGGTTCCGGCCCCGGGAACGGGCCCCGTTTGCCCGAGCAGCTCGGGGCTGGTGGCGAGGGCAGGGGCCCGGGCACTGCGGGGACAGCCCGTCCGGGACACGCTCCTGCTCCCACCGAGGCTCGTCCCCGGCTCCACGGGGCCTCGCTGCATCCCGGCTCCGAGTCCCCGTGGAAGGAGAGGGGTCCTGGGGCTCAGCAAAGCCCCGCAGCGAGGTGTGCGGCCGGGCAGGGAGAGCCTCGCAGCCCCCCCGGAATCCCCGAAGCTCCCCCGTGTCCCGGCGGGCGAGCATCCCGCGGTGGCCCCCGGCTTTTCCAGCCTGCACCTGTTTGAGTGCGTGTCGCTTCCACGGGGAACGGCAAATTAATGACCGTGGAGGAAGGGAGAAGCGCCAGGAAGCTTCTCGGCGCTGCCGGGTCAAGCCGGGTGGCTGCCAAGGAGCCGGCGCAGGGAGCCGGGGCCCTGCCCGGCCTGGAGCCACTCCGTGCTCCGCCGCTTCCCCAGGAGCTCTGCCCACGGCCAGCCTGGGGCAGCCCGGGGATGGCTGAAGGGGAAAACCACTCCACCGGAGGCGGCCGATTTTCCACAGAGACTTAATAATCATCTCCTGCAGGGAAAGAAGCAGCCAAGCCCCTCTGCAGCACACGCGTGCCAGGGGACAGGGACCCGCGGGGCTGCACGGCCGGGCCGAGGGGCGTCTGTGGGGTCTGGGGGCACAGGGGAGCGGGATGAGCCTGCTCGGGGTTGATGCCCTCCGCCCTCGCCCCTCTTTGCTCCTCCAGCCCGGCCCCGCTAACAGAGATTTCAGCCCGCAGCCCCCGAGGCGTGGAGGGGGGGGGGGTCCCCACAGCTCTGGGGAGGGGGCGCTGGAGTGGCAGGAATTTACGGGTGGGTTCCTCGGCATCTCCAGCACAAGCCATGTGCTCCCAGGTGTTCTACAGGGAAACACGCTCCAGGTGAAGCGCTGCGTGGGAACTGCCCGGCTCCGCTCCCCGCGTGGCCCTCCCGGGAGCCCCGGGCTCGGGTGGGCACCCACGGGGGCACGGGAGAGGGGAAAGGCGCTTTGGCGAGCTGTTTTGCACAAGTATTTTCAAGCAGTAAAGAAGATTAAAATGGTTGAGCCCGTCCAGCTTGTCCGGGCGCTGCCGCACGCCCCGAGTCACCCCTTCCCGAGGATTTTCGCATCAATCACTCCTTGTTTCTGCGCACGGTTGCGGCGGGATTAAACCGGGAATTAATATTTTAAACTACGCAAGAGCCCGGTGGCACAGGACGGGGCTGCGCTCCGCGGGGTCGCAGATCAGGCGCTGAGAATGTCACACGCTTCCCTGGGGATTTTCCCTGCTAATCTGCCGCTAATTAGCGGCGGGAGCGCACCCACGGGGTGATGAGGAGCTGCCTCGCACCCACGCAATGGAGCAGCGCTCCTCGCATCCTCCCTGCCGAGGAACTCCGACACCTCCCGAGCCCCGCTCCCTGCGAGCAGCCGGCGCAAGGGGGCGGTTAAGGACAGCCGGGAGCCCCGGGCCACCCCCGGGGCTGCGGGGACACCGGGGGGCCCGGGGGGAGCCCCCGCCGAGCATCCCTCGCCCCGGGCAGGCGGCGCGGACAGTTCGCCTTCCCAGCAGCGGCTGCGCTGGCGGCCGGGGAGAGGCGAAAAACATAAAAATAACAAAAAAATCAAACTCTGCAAAGGTGGCTGCGCCCCCTCCCCGCTGTAAGGAGGTGGCGAGACATCGGTCGCGGTCCTCCCCCCGGTGCCGGGGCCACACGGAGCCGCTCGGGGTGGCTCCGAGCTGCTCTGCACGCAGGTAGAGGGTGATGGAGCTCAGTGCGGGTGTCACATCCTCCGCCCGCCAGACCCTTTCCTGAAGTGACCTATTTACACTCTCATTGGTTTAAATTAATTTTCTTACCCGAAAACCTTTGAGAAGCGCCGGAACAAGCGCCAGTGAGAAAGGGAGAAATGGATGCATTTTGTACAGGGAAGGAAAAAAAAAAAAAAAAAAAAAAAGAAATTAAGTCACTCTTGCTGGTCCCCTTAGCGATAAAATACAGAGGGAAAGATTAATACTGCAGCATAACCTGTGCCTGCATGCACTGTCCTGCACCTCTTCCCTGATATTCCAGCTGCACTGAAACCCGTTTGTGCATCAAAATGAGGTGATCAGACTATTTTTTTTTCTTATTTCTAGAAGAAAACACTGGCTCCTCTGGCCATGAAAAAACACCGTGTCAATTGCCATTTCAGATTTTTCAAAAAACATGTTCAGCTCTAGGAATTCCTCCGAATTCGTTACACTCCACCGCGCGAGGCTGAGCCTTGCTGGTCCCAGAGAAGGTAAAAATTAATTCACGTCCTAAAATAAGAAGTCGTAAAAAAAAAAAAAAAAAAGGAAAAAGAAAAAGAAAAGCACCATTTACATTTGAATATCTAACTTGAACATGATTATAATTACAATCGTCAGACATCGAGCAGTGTTGTCTCCCATGAACAGACAGTTTTGGGGATGTAAACACAATTTTAATCGTGACGCTCTCTGGGAATGAAGGGAAATTAGTGAGTTATAGCAATTTTTTTAGACATTTGATCAAAATATTTTTGCCCGGAGATTGCTTGCCAGATGAAAGCAAAATGGAAACGATGTGCGCTGTAATTCAGCAGAGTTTTGTCATGGAAAGAGCCCGAGCTCTCTCAGGGCTGTGGTCTCTCCTTCCCCGGGGGCTTTTGGGGACGTTCTCCCTGCGGCAAGCGGCCCTGGCAAGCAGGTAGCGGTGGGGCAATTTTCGATCAAGCATTTTTCAGCCGAAACGCCGAATTCTGAAGGCACCACAACGACCTGAGTCGCCTTTTCCCTCGGAATTGACAGAGCTCCCCCCGATTTAAGGCTCGCAGGGAGATGCGGCCGCTGGCGGGGCCGGGGCGCGTTCCCCTCCCGCAGCTCCGGTTTTGGGGTTCCCCTGCCCGGGGCACCCCCGCTCCTCGCGGCAGCCCCGAGCCAGGCCCGCAGCCCCGCAGGGCTCCGGATTTGCGTTAATTAAACGTTGTGGGGGTGGCGAGGGCTGAACCCCAAATCGCCATTTGCTGCCCTGCCCGAATTCGGAGCTTCCTCCGCTCGTCCCCGCGGTGCAGCTCCCGCTCCGGGGGTGACCCCCTCCCCTGGGGAGCCCCGATGGAGCCCTCGGGGGGTGTCCCCTCACTGCCCCCTCCTTCCCCTGCCCCAGGGTGTGCGGGACTGCGGCTCAGCCCCCAAACAGCAGCCTAAGTCCCCAAGGGGACACCCAAGGAGTCCGCGCCTGATTCACTTGCGCTCCCCCGGCCAAAGACGGCTGTGGCGGGGCTGGCTGGATAATTATTAGCTATTAATTGAGTTCAAGACCTTTTCCGGCGGTGGGAAATGAGGAGCCCGAGCAGCGATCCCAAGGAGGGGCTGCGCGCAGCCAAGAGCCGCGGCCGCGCCGTCCGGGCCTGCCACGGAGTCCCGGGGGCGGGGGGAAAAGGGGCGACAAAAATTCATGAGGTGAAAATTATAGAAACTTCAGAGCGAGGGATTGATTTCCGAGACACCTCTGGGAGCGGAGCGGGGAGCGGGGGGAGAGGGGCGATGCCCGACGGGGCGGGCCGGGGGCTGTGCCGGGGTCCCCGGGCAAGGTGAGGAGCGGGGCCCGGCGTCCCCCCGGACCCCCAGCGAGCTCCTGCCCATGCCGCTTTCTTATCTTTCCACGCTTCCACCTTCCAATTAAACTTCCCCAAATTGCCAAAAGGCTGATTTGCATGCAAGGGACCCCGCTCAAAGATGCTAACTTATTGTCTCCTCCCAGAACTTAACATTTCTCTCTTCAGTTCCCACTTGAAAGAAGTTTTAGAACAGTATTCAAAGACTGTCCAAACGAACAAAACCTTCCCCTTCGCTCGGGAGAGAAATCCGGTGTATTCAATACGAGGGCATATTCTCAGAAGTTTGCAGATTTGGGTTTAAAGGCGGTATTGTTCGTGCCTTTTTCCTGAAACTTCTTTATTTTTTTTTTTTTCTCCCTCAGACCACGGCTCACATGGCTGCAAAGGATTATTAAAATAAAACATCATAGAGCATTTTTCCTCCTTTTTTCCCCCCCTTCTTTAATGTTTAGAATTACTATTCTGGAGGAGCTTTCCAAGCATCCCCCCCCAACTCCGCAAGTCATAATTAAGAACACTTCCCCCCCCCCCCAAACAAACAGGGAAAAGACTCAAACCCTTCTCCGAATACTTATTTTTCTTTAAACACTTAACAGCGTTTTCTAAAATCGGAAACATTTATCTGTTCCCAGAGCACCTGAAAACATTCTCGGCGCTGGACAGACGCTGCTCTTCTACAGCTGAACAAATTAAAGCGGCGAGATTTTGATACCAGAAGCATCTGTGAGAGCATAAAATAAACGCAAAACTAAATTCTTACTGGGTTTGGGGGGAAAAAAATCAAAACTGTTTACAAGGCGCCGGGATCTCTGCGTTCAAACACCCCATACAGAGGCAGAGTTTTCTTTTTGGGATTAAAAGATGATGATCCAATGGGCTGAGGATGTAAAACTCCTCTGGGGAATGCGATAAACTGCAAAAAGCCAGTGGCAACTCATTCCTGATTAACTCCTTTTTATAAAGGGGCGGAATGGAAGCGAACAGGGACCCGACGGGACACGAACATATTTTATTCATTTAATACAAAGCAGCTCCTTAAAAAAAAAAAAAAAAAAAATCTTTAAAAAGGCAGTTCAGAGCATAACTCACGGGCCGGGGGGGAAGGCAAAAAACCTGATGGGGTGTGAGGTGATGTCGCCGTCATCCCTCGCTCCCGGGGGAGCGGGGAACGCAGCGGGCAGCGGGCGGGACGCGCTCCCCAGGCTGCGGGACCGGCCCGGCCCCCCGGGACCCCCCGATGCTGGGGGACCCCCCTGCCCCCCCCGGCAGGACCCCGGCTCTCCCCGCTGACCTTAAAGGCGGAATCAATGAAATGGTGTAAGCGCAGAGAGCACAAAGAGCTCCTGTGCTCGGCTCTGCAGATCATAACCAGAGATGGGAAAGTATTTACGGGACTCTCGGAGTGACTGGTCCATCACTACCGAAAAAATAATATTTTTAACCGCAGGGAAGCAAGAGTTCATGTAGATTTACAAACGAGGAGAAAGTAACTGTAAGAACATGTGTTAAAAAGGCAGCAGAAAGAATTCCATCGATTTCCATGAGAGGTGGATCGCATCCAGGAAGAATGAGTCAACTTCATTCCTTGGGCAGAGCTCGCCAAGCCGAGGAGAATTACACCAGGCATGCCTTGGGATCACCTCGTGTCCCCCTCCTCGTGTGCTGCTGTCCCACTAATAACCACTTAAATGTGGTTACGGCTTAGAACGAGGTGGGAATTCTTTTAAAAACGGCTTTTAATCCCCGGAAAAGAAAGTTTTGGGGAATATATCCTCCCCGCAGTGTCACATCAGCTGCAGATAACTGCTGAGCCGAAAAGCCTCTCACACATACGACAGCACCATCCAAGGCAGGACAGGAGAGCTCAGAGCTCAAGGAAGGTGAAAGGCAAAGTTTACACATCCCAGGGATCCATCCCTCTGTTCTGGCTGCTAAGCCTTGTCTCTCCTCTCCCCACAATTTCGGTATTGAACCGTGCAAGGTTTTGGTTTTATTTGCACGGGGGAGGTGAAAACTCTCGCAAAGTTTCCTCCCCACTCCCTTCTCCCAGGGCAGGGGGACTCTGCTCACCCCCCCCCAGGGACGAGCAGGAGGTTGAATTGAGAGAGAAACCTTTCCCCAGTCACAAATTCACATTCATTGTGGCTTTTTCTTACAGGTGGAAGAACAAACTACTCGTTCCTTTCAGAGGTTTGGGTTGAAACAGCAATGGACAAACACGGTCAGAGTTCTGCTCTTTGCATTCAGACACCCCAAGTTTCACACAGGCCCTCCCATTCTTCATTAACACAAAAGTAACACTTCAAAAATCTAGCAGGGACCTCATCAGGCTTTTCTACCTTGCCCAGAAATTGGCCAAATGAGGGCTTGTGGCAGCCTCAGAGGGACGCCAGAATTTTGTCGTGAGGTGCAGCCCGTGATAAGCTCATCAATGAATAGTTAAAAACCAAGCTCCAAAAGTGTGGTTAGAAAATGAAATGCAAATATATACAAAATAGCCAATGATTCCTGTGGATATAAATGCCTGCCTACCTCATGAGTGCTATTTTCCAGCCAGCTTTCCAAGCAGAGCAGCCCTTGCACTCCTGTATCTACAATTGTGCCATTTATAAGCCAGGAGCCCACCTCGCCCAGGCACTGGTTCCTGCAGTGACTCATGTTCCACGGGGTTATTCCTGGGAAGATCTGTGCTAAAACAGAGCAAAGAGCAGAATTTTGGGGAAGGAACGACCCAGTTGGGAAAGCACCAGACACTCTGACTGTTCCTTGTCAGAAAACCTGAAAACACTGCTTTACAGCCTGGGCGAGAGAAAGCCTTGTACAAGTGGCATTAAAATAAAATATTACACTGACACCTGGGTCAAACAGAAGTCTGGATGAATAATTCTGGCTTGGGCTGTGGCTGCTCCATCCCTGGGAGTGCCCAAGGCCAGGTTGGATGGAGCTCTGAGCAACCTGGGATGCTGGAAGCTGTCCCTGCCCCGCTCATGGAATGGGATGAGCTTTAAGGACCCTTCCAACCCAAACCAGTCTGGGATTCCATGCTTGGAATCCTGTCATTTCCAAGAGGGAAACAAAGTTCCTCAATAAAGCATGAAGGGATTTATAAAAAAGCAGCACAGCAAGATGCAAACTAGAAGCCAATTTGCTAAGGGACATCTTGTTTTATCAGGCCTTCCCCTTAAAATCCTGTTTCGTTCCTTTTCTGTGCCCAAGCTGCCCACTCTGCTGCTGCAAAAGCAACTTCCAGCCTCCCTGGTGGAAGAATACAGGAGTAAAACATAAAACAGGTGTAAGTAGGTGGCTTTTATCCCCTCTGCAACAACAGAGCTGGGCAGGATGCTTGGGCAGAGCTCCTGCTTGCAGAACAAACCCCCCCTAAAACAGCAGAGAGAGGCCAGGCAGGCACATCCCACCCGCACAAACTCACCTCCAGACCTCCTCATGTTCTCATTTTGGACCCTTCCAGTGCCCCGACACACATCAGGAGTTGCTTCACTGCCACTCAGCTGTGGTTTTGCTCCCTTGGTAGGGGTGAGATGGGGAAATGGTTTCATTTCTCCGAATTACAAAGTTAAACAGAGTGAGCTGAGAAGCTCTGTGGAAAATAATGGAGTGAGATCATCCATACAATGACTTAAATATGTTAAGGAAACTTCTCTGTCTGACCTGGAGCCACTCTGGCAGTCACACCCTCAGCACAGGGGCTGTCACTGCTGTCCCCCTGTCTCAGGGGTGGCTTCAGTGACCCCACACACTCCCCACAAGCCCCATTTCCACCCCTTTTCCTCCCCAGCTCCACCCCAGGTTTCCCACAGCAGTCTCAGGTCTCTCATCCCATAAATCCAGGCATTCCTCAGTAAATGGCTCAGATAGGAGCAGCATTCAGCACCTGCCCATCCACAGAAGCCCAGACTGGTTTGGGTGGGAAGGGACCTTAAATCCCAACTCATCCCAGCCCTGCCATGGGCAGGGACACCTTCCACTATCCCAGGTGGCTCCAAGCCCTGTCCAGCCTCACCTCGGACACTTCCAGGTGCTTTGGTGCATTTTAAGGGACAGCACTGCTTCATATGGGGAACATATTTTCTATAAAATTGTCACCACAACCTTTTAACTCCTCCCTCAAGCAACCCAGAATGTGGCTCAGTTACAGGTGACAAACACACTGGACATTTGGAAGGGAAGTTGAGTCATAATCAGTGATTTTGTCACAAAGCTGAGCAGAGGGAACCATCCAGGCAGTGAAACCTTGGATTCTGAAGTGTGTCAGCCACTAAAAATGGGCTGGCAGGGCACAGCAAGGGTTAAAGAATGACTGGAAAACAGCAAAATGGGAAAATTTCAACATTTCAGCAAGGGAATAAGCTGCCATTGTGCCCAGCTTCTTTTTTAAACAGTTGAGAGTTGCAGCACTTTTTGAGCTGACACTGAGCTCTGTGAGAGCCCAGCCAGCAAAGCAGCTCAGAATTCTGCTCAATAACCACCTCATCCTTTAATTTTTGACAGATGGACCTGATCATCACCACCCACCTCCACCAGGAAAGGGAAAACCATCACTTTAAAGAAAGACACCCAAATTCTGCATTTTATTATGAATAAATAGAAGTCAAGATGTGTTGGCAGCGTCGTCATTCACCAAACAAACCAATTTAACATTTTGCCCTCCCATTAAACACAAACTGATATGAAATTGTTAATTTCATCTCTCAGGTTGTTGGAAAGGCCACAATTCTGGCCATTTCTCCATTTAGCCATTTTCTCACTGCTCCTACAAGCAGACATTCCACAAGGAAATTCTGGATGCTTCTATATTAATAAAATCTAGAATAAAAATAAAATGTAACATAAAAATAATAAAATAATCAAAAATAGAAAAATAAATATAATGAAACTCCCAAATTTATCATACATCTGGTAGAGATCTCTGGGAAATACAACCTTAGGTTTATAAACTGTGCCAAAGCCACAGAGGTAAGAGATGATCTATTAAAGAATAACCAAAACCCAGCTCATGTCACCCAAGAACAGAATCACAACTCACTGAATTATCAAATGGGTAAATCCAGTATTTTTTTGTCATTCATTCAAGAGGCTGCATTTTAGTGAGGGGGAAAAAAAAATCTCAATAAAAGAATTTTCTTCTGGTAGGATGAGAAAAATGCTAAACATGTTTTTATGGGAGAACCAGAGATAGAGCACTGGCTTGAGCACTGAAAATCTCTCATGCCCTGATCTATAAATAAAACTGCTTGGGCTTTTCTTTTGTACTAAATTTAAAGGAAAGCCTTTTCCATGGAGAGTTTGCTTTAAAGCAAACTCTGCCCCAGAAGGACTTTAAGGATGGTGTTTCCAGCAAGCAGCATGAATGAATTAAACAATAAATGCAGGCAGAGAGCAGCTGTGTGTTTCTTTAGCAGAAGCAGATGAATGTGCAGCTCAAACACGGCTGGGTTCTCCAGAAAAGACAATTCCTGATGGTTCTCACCCAGTTTTCCTCCACCCTGTTCTCCAGGACCTTGGCTCAGGTGCCATTTCCCCTCCAGCATTCCACCCCTGTGGCCACCAAGCAGAAATTTCGAATTTTGTCGCGCACACAGTATGAAATTATTCAGCTTTTCTGTGATTTATCCACAGGGAAAAGGCAGCAGAGGCACCTTGGCAGCTCCAGCAGAGCACCCAGGGCCTCTCTGCTTGTCTGGCCACCAAGCAGAAATTTCAAATTTTGTCGCGCACACAATATGAAATGTTGGGGAAGATGAAATAGCGAAGCCCTATAAATATGATGGCCTGGCAAAAGAGTCAGAGAATAGAGATATCGAGATGAAAACAAGGTTTGAAATACCAAACCTTAATCACTGAGCATCTCGAAAACAATAATACAGCCAAGCTGAAAGCAATCCCCCTTTCTGATGATCTAAAAGGTCAGATGGAATGTTCTGTATCAGCCCCCAGTGTCTGGTTCATCCCACACCTGTAACCCTCCCCTGAAGTGTCAGGTGTCTGCAACCCCCTTGGCCCAAGTCCTGCCCCAGCCCGCCTTGAAGCCCCCTGATAAGGTGTGGCCGAGGGACCTTGTGGCTCTCTTGGACCTTCCTTTTGGGACGCTCACCTGGGATCCTCTCTCTCTCTCTCTCTCCCCCCTGCTCTCCCCGGGCCTGCCACGAGTTGTGGCAACTCTAAGCAAGGCCCTTCACCCTTTACAATAAACCACATGTTCTAAAGACCTGGATTCAGAGATCCCTCGTCACCACCCATCCAAACCGTCCTGGAGCCCAGCAGTCCCCGCAATGAAATTATTCAGCTTTTCTGTGATTTATCCACAGGGAAAAGGCAGCAGAGGCACCTTGGCAGCTCCAGCAGAGCACCCAGGGCCTCTCTGCTTGTCTGGCACAGAGGGAATCACTGTCACAGGCACTGCCACTGCTCAGCTGGAACTCACCTGGGCCTCCTCTCCCCCTCCCAAGTTCCTACCTGGAGCCACGAGCTCCAAAATAACCCCTGTGAGAAATGGGTTTGTAAAGAACTTTTAAAACTCGATAGAAAGCCCACAAATATAATATAAAATTCAGCACCATTCCATCAAAAAGCAGCCTATTTCCTAATTACAATACCTTATAAATATTTTTCAACCTATTAACTTTTGCTACACAATACTACTACTACTTCTAACACCAATATTTTTACCCCACCTAGTTCTACTACAATGCATCTTTCACAGTTCCAATTCTCTGAAACACCTAGACTTTTTACAAAGCCAGATTTTAAAACTTGTTAAAACTTAAGTCCAGTTCAATCTCTCTCTCAACAATGTCATCTTTATACCACGGCCTTCCTAAATCAGCACAATTTATATTAATGTTTACAGACAGATGTACAAAAAATGTACAAAACTGTACATGGGTACAATTTAAAACCTGTGCAGGGTTTAAACTTTCTATCAAGTTGGGAAGGCACCAGACACTCTCACTTTTCCTTGTCAAAAAACCTGAAAACGCTGCTTTACAGCCTGGGTGAGAGAAAGGCTTTTACAATTGGCATTGAAATAAAATATTACACAATTTACATTTTATTAAAATAAAATATTAGCCCCCCCCCCCATCAAGTTGTAAAAAGTCTTTGTAAATCCATTTCTCACAAACCCCCTCAGAGGGGCACCAGCAGTGGCAGCACAATCCCATGGCACAAAATCTGTCCCTGAGTGACTCAGACAGCAGAACCTGCTGTGCTTCCAGTGCTCGTTAGGCTGGCACTAATTGTTATCTGTCACAATACCAGCCGCTAATTACTGTCACCTGACTTTTCAGACACTGTCACCTTCACTTCCTGAGCCAAAATTGCTGCAGGTGCAGCACATTTCACCCCAAAGGCGGCAGAATTCCTGCAGCAATCCGGGTTTCCCAGATCACTTCTGCACCAGTTCTGGAGTTCCACTTGCTGCCACTTTTCCTTCAATTTTCCTCCAGTCCTGACAATTTGTGTCCTTCATTTTTTCCAGAAAGCAAAGGGGTTTTCTCTTCCTTTCAAGGGCTGCATCTGCTTTTTCCTCCTTTTCCCCTGCAGAGATTTCTCCTGACACAGGAATTGGGCACCCACACCAGGGCCCAGCAAACCTGTGGGGCATGAATGAATTTGAAGCAAACCTCTCCCCCAGCTCCATCCCAGCCTGACCTCTGTGCCAGCAGAGCAGGGACTCCAAAACTCCTAAACTCTGTTTAAACACAGCAAAAAACCACCAACATTGCAAAGGTTCCTGCCAGAACCACCCCGGCCTTTGCTGGTGCTCGTCACCCACAAGTGATTTCCTCACTACAAACTTCAGTGATGCAGTGCAGATGCACAGACCAGGGATATAAATCAAGATTTTGGTGTGAGAACTCTGATTTGCTTCCCTGGAGCTGTGAACCAGCCTTCAGTTCAGCACCCCAAACCAGCTAAAGATCTCAGAGAGGATGGGGAGCCCCCAGCTCAGGGAGGAGTCCATGGGCAGAAAAATTCCCCTGAAAAGTTCAATTAAAAAAAAAAAATCAAGAAAAAGAAAAGATCAAGAAAAGATCAAGACAAAATTCTCTCACTGTTCAGGACAGCATCACATGTGGTTGTTGCTCCTTTATCCATGCAGGGAATTTCCCCATGGATTTGTCAGTGCTTGAGAAGCAGGAGAGAAAAATTCTGCCTGAGAAACCTGAGATAGTGGAAGTTGTCCCTGCCCATGGCAGGGGGGTGGAACGAGGTGCTCTTTAAGCTCCTGTTCCAAACCATTCCATGATTCCTTGATTCTCCAAGTCACTGACTGACTGGAGAGGTCCCTGCCGTGTGTCCTGAGAAATTGAGATTTATTCCATGACAGAGAGACAAAAACCCCACATGTTGAAACAGCTCGCCCAGACCAAAGGCAGACAATAAATGGATTTTAGCTGGGCTGCCAGTGACCCCAAAAGCTCATCCTGGCTCACTCAAATCACAGCTCCTCCTCCCCTCTGTGTGCTTGTGATGACTTGGGAAAGGGATTTGTGGCAGCTCTGGGGACTCTGGGACAGCTGAGTTAACAGTCATGGATCCCAAAGGGTCTCTATTTCATACTCATTAATGCTCATTATGTTCCCAATGCTCAGAATGTTCTGTGAGCACAAAGGCTGAACTTCCTCCTACCTACCCTGGAAATAAATAAACCCTCAGGTCATTCGACCTGCTGGGGTTTCTATTTCCAGGAGAGAGCAGGAACACTGAAAAGAAATAATAATAAAAAAAAAGCCAAACCCAAAACAACAAACCCAAGCCTTTCTCAGCAAATTCTGATGTATAGGATGTGACATAATACAAAGGTGCAAAAACTTTTGGCAAAAAAAAACCCAGGGGTTTTAAATTGCTGTGCTGGGGGCTCACCTGGGGCTTGGCCGATGCCTTTTGGAGCCACCTAAAAACAGAGGCCAGACAAAATGAGGAGAATAAAAAGCAGTTCTATTTATTGAAGGGCCTTCAGGTACATTTAGGGCAGACAAAGCCCCCCAGGGGCTGCACCCAAAATGGACCAGGGGTTGCAGGTTTTCACACTTTTATAAGTTTGGTCCATTTGCATATTGGGGGTGAATTTCTCAGTTACAGCTTCAGGTAATGAAGGGATTTATCCCAAGTTTGCAGCCCCCAAACTCAATTTTGTTTAACTTTTTTGGGGGCCTGAGGCAGTGAGGTGTCCTTGACTGCCAGGCCTGGAGAGGAATTGCTGTGTCTGCCCAAAATGGGGAAGCAGCAGCTCACACTGCACATGGAGTTCAGTTCTTTAGTTTTACACTAAAGAACTGCAGGATTACAAATAGATGAAAAATAGAAAAAACAAAGCCCTAAGGCACCAGGGTGGGTGACAGGGCTCAGGTGCCCCTGCACAGAGGGTGTTTTGGGGGTTGGCTCCTTCAGCAGGGCCTGAGTGGCCACGAGGAGCTGTGGGCTGGGAAGGGGAAGAAGAAGAGGAGGAAGAATTGAAGATGAAGCTCTCAAAAAGTCCCTTATTCTGAGGGGCTGCTCCCCCTCCATGTGCTCCTCAGCAGAGGGCAGAAGGGGTTTTTCCACCAGAAAAAAAAAATCCTTTTTAGGTGACCAAGGTGTCCTCAACAAACAATTTGTTTTATTTCCAGGCCGTGGTGCAGGGGAGCTGCTCCTGCCCTGGTTTGGGTTTGAGAAATCCCCCCTGAGCACCTTCAGCCCCACACAGACCCCAGCAATCCATCCCCTGCAGCACTTTCACACCCCGTGGGCCATCTCCAGCAGGAATTTCTCCATGGAAAGGGTGCTCAGGCCCTGGCAGGAGCTGCCCAGGGAGGTTTGGAGTGCCCATCCCTGGAGGTGTCCAAGGAAGAGCTGGATGTGGCACTCAGGGCTCTGGGCTGGGGACAAGGTGGGGACAGGACTTGGTGGTCTTGGAGAGCTTTTCCAACTTTAAATGGTTCTGTGAATCTTTGATTCCAAGATTTGAAACCAGAAGTGTGGGGTTTAATGCAGGATTTTTTTTTTTTTATCCCATGCTCCTCCTTGCAATTCCTTTCTTCTTCCCTTCCCTCTAATGAAATCTTTCCATGTCATTAATGGCTGGGGTGAATCTCCAGAGTGTGTCCCTTCCAGGATTTTCTGGTTTGCTGCAGTCTTCAAATTTTTCCAGTTCATTTCCTATTTTCCTGCTCTAAACCCCACTGCCAAAAAAAAAAAAAAAAAAAAAAAAAATCTGGTAGTGGAACAGAAAATCCCGATTTTTGAGCATGGACATTTGATCCAGCCTCTTGTTAATCAGCTGCAATTCATCCCTCAGAGGTGAGCCACGTCCAGCAGTGGCTGACAGCTCCTCCAGGTGAGCTTTTCTCTCAGGCAGAAGCATTCCAGTCACTGAAATGGGGAACACTGAGTCATGTAATTTATGTGCAATTAATAATCCAAGGGCATTCAGCCAAAAATACAAAGATTGGATTTCCAATGGGCTGTTCCATCAGCTTCCTTTAGGAATTGGATTATTAGGAATGAAATTAATGAAATGGATTTATGCCTAGATAAGATAAATGTTGTCTGCCATATCCAAGGAAGGGACAGACACCCAGGAAAATGTTCCTCACTCCTGGATGGGAATGTTTGAAACCAGAGTGGCTCTGTAATCCCCCGTGGAAAGGATTATTTGGATTTAATGTAATCCCTCAGCAGAAAAATTGGAACCATCACAGACTCCACTGATATTGGAGCTCAAGTGCAGGATGGTGCCAGTTGGAATGGGTTTGGAGTCAGGGAATTCCTCGGGACATGCGAGGAGAAAAAAAGAATCTGATGTAATTTCATGGATTATTGTTGGGTTTAGTCACTTCTGTGGCTTCTGAAGGAGCAACCTCACACATTCAGCTGCTCATGACACAGACACTTCCTGGTAAACATAAACTGGGATTAAACCCCTCTGGAGGTGTTTAGGCTGATGGAACTGCTCTTTAATGACTCTGATGGTGGGACTGGAGATTTTGGGGGTCTGGCACTGGGAATTAGGGCTGAGTTAATTCCGTTCACTGCTGGGATCTTTGACCACATGGATTTTCACTTTAAATGTCCTCAGTAATATTTTTGTTTGTTCACTTCTTCCAACTTCCAGGTACAACCTTTCTAACAACAAAAATAATCTCACTCTGAAAGTGGATTTCATCTTTTCAGCAGTGTTTCAGCACCACCAGTTCTACTGATGCCCATAAAGAAGAGAATTAAATCAGGAACCCAGTCCCAAAAGCTTTTAATTTTGGTAAATGGAGATGATAAAAGCTCAGCAGCTCCTGTGCAGGTGAAGTCTGTCTCTCTCCCTTATCTGAATCAGGGTTTGAAGTTTTTGGTTTAGTTATAGAGGCCAGATGGGATAAACCCAGATGTCACCCCAAGGTGACTTGCCCTGGAAAGCCTGTGATGGGTCTGGAAATGTAACTCCTGAGCCTGCAAGCTGGAGGTTATCCAGGTTATCCCGGTGTTCTGGACATGCAGGGATCCATCCCTCCCCCCATAAAGGAGCAATGAGCTCAGCAGAACAGCCCCACAGTTCTGCATCCATCCCCTGAAGGCAGTGGCTTTGCAGCAGCAGAGCTGGGATCAGCATCTGAGCTGTTGTCTTGGATACCTCCAAAATCCACGACCTCTTCCTCCGGGGGGATGTGCTTCCAGGAAATCCATATTATTTTGGCTGGAAGTCCTTCAGAGAGTGTCATCAGCCCACCAGCACAGCTCCCCTGCTGTGCTGTGCTCTGCTGAAAATTCTGTTTTCTGTAGGAATCTGGGAATGAAGCAGCTTTGGCAGTGCCTGTATTTCCACTTGGATCTGTCAGGGGAGCAAAGGATCCGAGGGGCTGAACCTTTCCACATCTCAGCTCCTCTGCATTACAAGGGCTGAGGGGCTCCAGGGTTAGGGCAGGGCTCTGACACCAGCAGGGTCACACTTGATCCGAGCTGGCTGGGCAACCCCAGCAGGAGAAATGCTTCCAACACCACCCAGCTCCCCTCTCTGATCTCAGGGAGGGATTCCTGGAAAAAGCAAGCAGGAAATTCCCAGAGGCTGCAGGAGCACTGAGGGTCAGGGGATGGAGATGGAGGGACTGAACTGGGGTGGGGAGGCTGGGATGTTACCCAGAGCCACTGAGGGCACTTCATTCTCTCAGTCCTCTTCATTTCATCCTCCCAGTTCCTTCATTTCATCCTCCCAGTTCCCTTTGCTTCATTCTCCCCATTCCCTTAATTTCATCCTCCCAATTTCCTTCATTTCATCCTCCCAGTTCCTTAATTTCATCCTCCTGGTTCCCTTCCCTTCATCCTCCCAGTTCATTCATTTGATCTTCCCAGTTCTCTTCATTTCATCCTCCCAATTTCCTTCATTTCATCCTCCCAATTCCCTTCATTTCTTCCTCTCAATTTCCTTCATTTCATCCTCCCAGTTCCCTTCATTTCATCCTCCCAGTTCCCTTCATTTCATTCTCCCCATTCCCTTCATTTCATCCTCCCAATTCCCTTCATTTCATCCTCCCAATTTCCTTCATTTCATCCTCCCAATTCCCTTAATTTCTTCCTCTCAATTTCCTTCATTTCATCCTCCCAGTTTCCTTCATTTCATCCTCCCAATTCCTTCCCTTCATCCTCCCAGTTCCCTTCAAGGCATCCCAGTGCTGTGGCTAAAATCTGACACCCAACAGAACTGAAAAAGAACAATTTCAGCTCATTTTTCCCACTAAAAATCTCAGCTATGGCTGACAGCTGTCTAGTCATGGCATTTAATTATTATTAAAAAGAATAATTATCATTATTTCCATACTGTCACTTGTGGGCACAGCTTTCCCAGCTTCTGATTTTTCTGAGTTTTCTTCCTCTCCTTCCTTTTCCTTGTTTATACATATCAGACTGGGGACACAGAACAAATCACCTTGCTGGGAATGGTCCTTAAAGACACTGATAATATCCATGCTCTTTGTCCCATATGCTTTTCCATTTAAAATATTTGGCCTGAGAACGTGGGAGGTAAAGAAATTATATTTGGAGGCCTTTTTAAAACATCTCTTCCATCCCCTGATTTATGCTCCTTGGGACTCATTCTGCGCAAAATGTTGAACTAGTTGTACTTTAGATAAAAGAAACATCTCAGGCATTGTTTTTTTGGAGTTTCTCATTCTTTGCTCCCATATATCTTCATAAAATTGAAGTGCCAGAGCCCTTCCTCCAGTTCCTGAGCTCTCTTTTATTTTTTTTAGCAACGTTCATAACAACACTTTAATATTCCCCTCCAGTGCTGGGCTCCTGGGTCCCACTTTGTGGTTTTTAATGACATAAAAGCAGCTCAGGGCACCTGTTGAGCAGGGCCTGGTGGTTCAGTTCCAGTCCCAGGTGACGCTGCTCAGTGTCCTCTGTCCTGGCCTGTGCTGTCCTTCTGTGTCACCCCCTGGGCACACACACCGAGGCAGCTCCAGCAGGAGGTGGGGACACAGAAAAATCAGAATTAAAGCAAAGAATCACAGAGCCAGGATAGGCTGAGCTGGAAGGGACCCACGGGATCACTGATCCAAGCCCTGGTCCTGCCCTGACCCCCCAACAATCCCACCCTGTGCATCCCTGGCAGTGCTGCCCAAACACTCCTGGAGCTCTGGCATTCCCTGTTCACCACCCTCTGGGGGAAGAACTTCTCCCAAAATCCAACCTAAACCTCCCCTGGCACAGCTCCAGCCATCCCTGGGTCTGTCCCTGCTCCCAGGGAGCAGAGGAGGAGGGATTATGGAGAGTTCTCCTGGCTCTGCTGAAACCTTCAGCCACGTGGTTCTTCCCACCTGTCTCTGCTTCCCTTTGGCACAACAGGGAAATGAAATGATCCCAACAGGGAATGAAATGATCCCAACAGGGAAATGCAATGATCCCTACAGGGAAATGAAATGATCCTAACAGGAAAATTAAATGACCCCAAAAAGGAAATGAAATGATCCCAACAGGGAAATGCAATGATCCCAACAGGGAAATGAAATGATCCCAACAGGAAATTAAATGATCCATGATCCCAAAAAGGAAATGAAATGGTCCCAACAGGGAATGAAATGATCCCAACAGGGAATGAAATGATCCCAACAGCGAAATGCAATGATCCCAACAGGGAAATGCAATGATCCCAACAGGGAATGCAATGATCCCTACAGGGAAATGAAATGATCCCAACAGGGAAATGAAATGATCCCAACAGGGAAATGAAATGATCCTTTCATTCCTTCTTCCCTGCGAGAGCTCCATGGGAGATTCTGCAGAGCAAGAGGTGGGAAATGGATTTGTAGAGAATTCTTAAAACTTGATAGAGGATTCACATAGTGTGTATCTGTACGTAACATTTAAGATAAGAAATTTTGATTCAGAAAAAGGCCTAATCTGACAGGGACACCTCAGGGTGTTCCCAAAGTGCTCCCTTGAGAAACCCCCCCTGAGGATCCCCTGATGGGGAGATTCCTAAAAAGTTCTGTGTCAGGATTGAGAGACGAATGGGACTTTTGGTTTTTCATTCTTCAGGTTGTTTATGTTTTCTCTTATCAAAAGTTCTGCATGCCGTTTACATCTCAGACTTTGCATACAAAGAGAAGGCACCAAAAGTCACAAGACACACAGATTCAAGGTATCTTAAAACTATTTTGTGCAATTAACTCTTAGAACATATTTTATTTCTGCCTTTCTACCAATAACTAATTATTTGTCTGTCCACGCAACATCTGCATTGCGGCTCTTTCTAACCAATCACTCTGTGCCACCAACACTGCAGAAAATGGAGTAGGTGAAGAACAAGAAGGAGATCAGACCATGCCCAAAATTCTCCATCTTGTCTCCTACCCACCTCCATATTAAAACCACAAAACTCTACATTTTTCACCCTGTGATGAACTACACCACTATCTATTTCACACACTCGCAGATCCCAATTCATCCTGAAGTCTTGGAAGCTTTCTCCATGGACGAAGGTTAAAAGCAGAGTTCTCCTGGGGATCAGGACTTCTCAGGACAGGCAGAGAAACATTCCCTGTGCCCTGGGCTCCAACACTCCCTCCTCCCTGGGGGGCTCAGCCCCGTTATCCCCTGGGAATGTTCTCATTTATAGTAAAAACACGGCGAAGCCTGGATGAGGGAAGAAATGATGGTGTCTGCTCCAGATCAGGAGGCTGAAGGGTAGCTTTATTAAAACTATACTATATTACATTAATATACTATTTAAAGAGATACTATCTTATTTTACATACTTTTTACTTACCTATCTAACTAACTACAAACTCATGACTCTGCTGAGAGTCCAAGACACAGCTGGATCCCATTGGTCATTGAACCCAAACAACTTTCACTAGAATCCAACCCAGCAATCACTTCAGATAAACAATCTCCATACCACATTCCACATGGGGAAAACAAAGGAGCAGAGATAAAGGTTGTTTTCTCTTCTTCTCTCTGTGCTTCTCTTGAGAGACAGAATTGTGTCTCTCTGTCCAGAGAATGGGAATGTCCCACTCATTAAGACAATGAGGGGATGCAAACCCTCCTGGGAGAGCTCTGCTGGATGTGGCTGTGCCCAGTGTGGCACTGGGTGCCCAAACATGCCACCAGCACAGGGACAGCCCTGCCACCCAGCCCCTGGGTGCCGTGAGCAGCCCCAGCTGCTGGCAGCTGTTCCTGCAGCCATGGATCCAGTGCCCTCAGAGAAGGCAGAATCAATTCAGGCACCTAATCCTGGGATGTCTGGGGTGAATTGGTTTGGAATTAATCGAGTCCAACAAGGCAGTGAAAACCCCAGGAACGTGTTGGGCTGGAAAGGGCTGCAGCCCTGGGGATGGGAGGACAATGCATATTTTACACCGTGAATTTTTTATTAAGGGCTGGTTTTTTTTTTTATTTTTTTTATTATTGAATATGAATATTTTACACGTCCGAGTTCAGAACAATGCTTTTTTTGGCTGGCTCTGCACTTTTCATGGTTGTGTACCCTTGCATTGCATAACTGAGAGAGATCCATTTACACACAGGGGGAAAGGGGACCAATGAATCTCAGCAAAGCTAACTTTACTGTGTGTGAAAAAAACAGCACTCTGAAGTTTTCCAAATAAAAAAAATATATATACATACATAAAATCCTTGCATGGAATGGCTTAATAAAAATCTGTGTGTGTGTGTGTGGGTGCACGTGTGGGTCTGGGGGTGAGGACTGCACGGCCTCTCTCACCCTGAGGAGCTGCAGCCTGCTCCAGGCAGGGACATCACCTGGAAAAGCTCTGGAATCTTCTCTCTTTCTTCATCTCCACCCTTAGGGACTCACCTGGATGTTTCCAACGTGGGAGAAAAGGAGCCAGACCTGCTCAGTAAATCATGGGATGGAGGTGCTCATGCTCAGAGCTGGGCTGGTGTTTTCCTGCCCCTTGTCCTTCCTGGCCACCACTTCCAAGTGTTGCAGGTGTTGTTTCACACCAGATCTGCAGGACAGCCCTGCACTGCTGCCCTCTCCCTGCTCCTGTCCCATCCCTGGGAGCACCCAAGGCCTGGTGTGGATGAAGATGTCCCTGCTCTTTGCAGGGAGGTTGCACTAGATGGGCTTTAGGGGTCCCTTCCAGCCAAACCATTCCCTGATTCAGTGATCCTCAGGCACTCCTGGTTTTTGGGACAGCTGCTGCTGCATTTCCAAGGAGCTTTGACCACTGCCATGCTGTGCTTATCGACTCCTCTTTGCCAGGATTTTTTAAAATACTTCCTCCTAATTTCAAAAAACATTTAATGGACCAGCAGGGGGAACAAACAAAAACTTTATGCCAGAAGATTTTACTATTTGGGGTTTTTCTTTCCCCTTCTCCTTTCTGCCTGGAAGAACAGGTTTGGAATGTTTCCAGAGAGGGACACTCCACACCCTGCCTGGACAAATTTACAGTTTAACTCCTCCATGTATGCACAGCACAGGTGGGAATGCATCAGAGAAAGGACAACTGCAACTCCTTCCCTCAGGTATGGGGGAGCTGAGAGAATCGAGTCCCACATGATTGAGAGCTCAGCCCGTTCAAACCAAAATTGAAATAAAAGCGAGGGGATGAATTCCCAGCACCCTGTGGAGCCACGGCAGCACAAGGGGAGCAGGAGGCTGAAATGGAGTCAGGGAATGTGTGCCAGGTTCTGCTGTCTCGTGGTGTGCCCTTGAGCAAAGTCGTGCCTGAGGAGGGAATGGAAAGAGCCAGGCCAGCCCAGTCCTGGGAGTGCTGCAGACCAGTAATGATGGGCTGTTGAAGGATTTTCTGCTGGGAGGAGCTGACCTGGGTCCCTGGATGTAAAATGAGTTTGGCATCAATGCATCCATCTCAGATTACATCAGCAATGCTCTGTCAGGGTGAAATCTCATTAAAAGCACTCACAGAAGTCTCTGGGTGTCACTGTGAGCCCTTCCCTTCCCTTCCCTTCCCTTCCCTTCCCTTCCCTTCCCTTCCCTTCCCTTCCCTTCCCTTCCCTTCCCTTCCCTTCCCTTCCCTTCCCTTCCCTTCCCTTCCCTTCCCTTCCCTTCCCTTCCCTTCCCTTCCCTTCCCTTCCCTTCCCTTCCCTTCCCTTCCCTTCCCTTCCCTTCCCTTCCCTTCCCTTCCCTTCCCTTCCCTTCCCTTCCCTTCCCTTCCCTTCCCTTCCCTTCCCTTCCCTTCCCTTCCCTTCCCTTCCCTTCCCTTCCCTTCCCTTCCCTTCCCTTCCCTTCCCTTCCCTTCCCTTCCCTTCCCTTCCCTTCCCTTCCCTTCCCTTCCCTTCCCTTCCCTTCCCTTCCCTTCCCTTCCCTGGAAATGTCCTGCAGGAGAGGAAAAGAGCCCTGCAGGAAAGGAAAAAAGCTCTTCAGGAAAGGAAGAGTCCTGCAGGAAAGGAAAATTCTGCAGGAAAGGAAAAAGTCCTGCAGGAGAAGAAAAGGGTCCTGCAAGAAAAGGAAAAGAGCTCTGCAGGAATGGAAAATTTCTGCAGGAATGGAAAAGAGCCCTGCAGGAAAGGAAGAGAGCCCCGAGATCCCTGGCAGGGCCGCGGGAGGAGGTGACAGGCGATGCTCGGTCCCAAGGCAGCAGAGGGCATCCCTGAGTTTGGAGATTCATCCCCGGAGCTGCAGGAGCACAGGCAGGAACTGAGCGATGAACTCTTCTCCTGCCAGTCCTGAGCAGATTCTCCAAGAAGAGGATTTCCCCCAGTCGTTCCTGAACAATTTATAAATCATTTATAACAATTTACAGCAATTTATAATCACTTAGAAGGGCCAAGCAGAAATTCAGTTGTGATTTCTCTTGCCTGCCTGGAAGCAGTGCACAGATGTGGCAGGTGTGAATAAAGATCCCTGTAAACATGCAACTTTCAAATTATTTAATTGAATTTAAATTTAATTGCTGGAGATTCATACCTTTCCTAGGAATTCCTTAGTTCACTTAGCCAGTTTATTTACACCAGTGGAATTATTTTTAAACACTGAGCATAGCAGGGCAGATTTGTTTAATAATTTCAGTAAAACTCTTCAGGATCATCACTTTCCCCAGCACTTGGTGACAGGGCAGAGAAATTAACACTTCCCCCAATATATTCAGCTTTTCCCAAAGATGATTGATGCCAGCTTGGGATTGATCCCTCAGATCCCTGACATTAAATATTTCTTGTGGAGATCTCTAAGAATAAACCCAAGTCAGGTACCTCTCCAATTTAATATTTTTAATGAACATTAGGATCTAAATTTATCCTCACACAACACCTCCTGGTGTTGGATTATTGGTGAAACTCCAGAGATGGACAAACAGAGAGGGTATTTTATGGGATGTGCCACAGCAAACCCCACAGGGAGGCTGCCAGGAGCACGGAGATGTGAGAGCATCCCACAGGGGTGAGAGCTCTGCTTTAAGAACCACATCAACCCATTCTGTGAGCAAAACCAGCCCTGGGAGTCCTCTGAGCTCCTGCAGGGGATCCCAGGCCATGGCTTGGATGAAGCTCTTTTCTGACCCAGAGGTGGGGCAACTGAGAGGCCTTTTAAGAACTTTTATTCTATTTTTAGTCTTACCTGAAGGGTGAGACAATACAGATGTTATAATTCATGCCACCACAATCAGATTACAATACAATTACAATAATTATCTTGTAATTACATTAACAATACAATTACAATACACTATAAGTGTTTCTTGGCCTATCAGCTTTTGCTACACTGTACTGTAAATACCTTAAAACCAATAATCTAAAATTACCCTTGTGGGTCCTAATAGATCTTTCATAGTTCCATTTTTCCAAACTATCTAGTCTTTTTTACAAAACCATCCTTTAAAACTTGTTTCTAATTCAATTTTTCTCTCAACAGCGTCCATCCAATTATTATATCCTTTTATCTACCCTATTATTATTATCTATCCTAATATTATTCCGTCACATCTCTAAATCAACATTTCTTATCTCAAAGTTTACATACCAATATAAACTTACAAACACTACATAAACCTTCCATCAAGTTTTAAACATTTTCTCCAAATCCCTTTCCCACAGCCATGGGGAGGGGTCAGCAGCCCCCCGAGCCCCCCGGTTGCCCTTTTCTTTGCAGACTGGCATTTTACAGGGCGTGGCACAGAGCCCGTCCCCGTGGGCACGGCGTGGAGGGGGCTCCTTCCCCAGTGTTTTAAAGCCTGACAATCTGTTTGCAGTTCTAGCAGGGATCAACGCATTTCTAGGATTAAACCCAACATCTTGGATGGCAATAACGCTCCCAACAAGGAGTCCTTCTTCAGCCCAGTGCACGAGGGACCTTTCTTTAGTAAGCTATGAAATCACTTACTATAAATCAATTATTTTTGTCCTGATTTATTAACTGCTCTCCAGCTGGTCAGATTGACACTTTAAAAAAAAACAAACAAACAAACAAACAAGCAAAAAAAACCACTTGGATGGTCCTACTGAAATTTTCAAAAGGATTTTTCTCTGGAGCACTGCTGGTCCAACCTCATCATGGTCTCCCCTGGTAGTCCCAATATTCCTAAATGCTCTTAAGCTGCCAAGCATGGAAGCACCAACCCACATGGAGCTCATCCAGCCTCGGGGTTGAGCAGCCTCCACACGAGCTGTGCTGGGAACTCCTGCCTGCAGCTCCTTCAGAAGCCTCTCTGAAAGCTTGGAAAGGAGTGCACCTGCCCGACAGGAGCACGATTCTGAGCACGTTGGGCTGGACGTGCTCCCAACACTGGGTGATGCTCCACAGGACCATCCTCCCAACCCCTGGCTCTGGGATTTCTGCCTCTGTGTGTGTTTCAGGAGCTTGGAATAGCTGCTCCCCTGCCTTGACAGCCCATCCCTCAGGGAGAATGTCTTCACAACTCAGCTCTTCTGGCTTTTCCTGCATATTTTGGCTGGGATCTGAAGCAACATAACACAGTTTCTGCTGCATATCCCTGGCAATTTCCCTCTGCTGCGCCGATGCCGTGCCCGGTGTTTGGTCACTCACCAGGTGTTTGGTGACACCTCTGCCTGAAATCCAGGCTGGCAGTGCCACCTGGCAGGTGATGGCCTTGGCAGGGACAGTATGGTGGCCCAGGACCAGCCTGGCCCAGGCAATTTCAAACCTCATCTCAGCCATTTCTGCTTTGGGGCACAAAGGATTGATGCACTCGGCTTCCTTGTCCCCACAGACACATCCAAATCTTCTCCATGCCTGCCCCAGCATGGAACTCCCCCAGTTTCCATCAGGAAAGGAAAAGACAAAATGTCCCTTTAGGCCTGGGCTCCCTTCCCAGTCCTTACGGCTCACTCCAAACATTTGGAGAATCCCAAACCTGCAGAAATAACCCATGAGAGACACCAGCTGACCTTACAGTGTCCAGAGCCAATGGCTGAGCTCCCGGGGCAGATTCCTGACCCCATGGAGCTGGACATCCTGTGTCAGAATGATGGTGACCCACGGTGGCTCCTGGTGCAGAGCTAAGCCAGAACCTTCCAGATCCTCCAGTCACAAATAAGAATCATTCCACTGAGGTTCCAGTACCCTGTGATCCCAATCTTCTGTGATCCCAGCCCTCCAAGATGCCATTCCTCAGATCTCAATCCTCTGTGATCTCAGTCCTCTGTGATCCAGTCCCTCATGTGCCCAGTCCTCCCTGATTCCAGTTCCCCATGCTCTCTGTCCTCTGTGATCCCAATCCTCCATGATCCCAGTCCTCTGTGATTTCAGTCCTCCAAGATCCCAGGAGGGATGCCAGTCCTCTGTGATCCAAGACCTCTGTGCTCCCATTCTTTTGTGACCCCAGTTGTCCAAGATTCCACTCCCCTGTGTTACTAATCCTCCAAGACCCCAGTTCCCTGTGATCCCAGCCCTCCAAGATCCCTGTTCCCTGTGCTTCCAGTCCTCTGTGGTCCCAGTTCCCCGTGATCCCAGTTCCCCAAAATCCCAGCGCTCCAAGCTCCCAGTCTCCTGTGATCCCAGTTCTCTGTGATCCCAGTTCCCCATGTTCCCAGTCCCCCATGTTCCCAGTTCCCCATGATCCTAGTCCCCTGTGCTTCCAGTCCTCCATGATCCCAGTCCCCCATGATCCCAGTCCCCAAAATTCCAGTGCTCCAAGCTCCCAGTCTCCTGAGATCCCAGTTCCCGTGATCCCAGTTTTGTGTTCCCAGTCCCCTGTGATCCCAGTTCTGTGTTCCCAGTTCCCCATGTTCCCAGTCCCCTGTGATCCCAGTTCCTGTGATCCCAGTTCTGTGTTTCCAGTCCCCTGTGATCCCAGTTCCTGTGATCCCAGTTCTGTGTTTCCAGTCCCCTGTGATCCCAGCTCCCAAAATCCCAGCACTCCAAGCTCCCAGTCTCCTGTGATCCCAGTTCCTGTGATCCCAGTTCCCCATGTTCCCAGTCCCCCATGATCCCAGTCCCCAAAATCCCAGTGCTGCAAGCTCCCAGTCTCCTGTGATCCCAGTTCTGTGTGTCCCAGTCCCCTGTGATCCCAGTTCCCAAAATCCCAGTGCTGCAAGCTCCCAGTCTCCTGTGATCCCAGTCTCCTGTGATCCCAGTTCTGTGTTCCCAGTCCCCTGTGATCCCAGTTCCCAAAATCCCAGCACTCCAAGCTCCCAGCCCCCGCAGCCGCACGGGCAGCGCTGCCTCCCTCCCGCAGGGACCCGGCCAGCCCAGAGCCTCTGCTCCAGGGCTGCTACCTGGAAGTGGGGTGGGCTCTTCCTATTTCCCAGCTCAATTCCAGCAGAGAATCGATGGATTTTTCCAGCCCCCGAGGCACAGAGCAGGGGGGGTTGCAGTAATTGCATTTGCATTGATTTATATTTGGACTCTCTTCGGGGTTTTGCTGGGTTTCCAAAGGAAATGGTTTTAATGAGGTCAAAATAATGTTCAGAATCCAAACCCCAAATATTTCAGAGAGCTCAGAGGGAAGGGTCCCCCAGTGGAGTTCCCTGCGCACCTGGGAACTCTGGGAGGGGAAGAGAGATGAAAAACATTCAGATTTTTCACTTGTGCCTCTGGCTTAGCTGAGGTTCTTCAAATATTTCCAAGAGTTGGTGAAGTTTAGGGCCATTTTTTGTCCTTCTAAATATTAACTGAGTTAGTAGTTTGCTTTTTTGAATAATGTCTGTGCTGGAGTCAGACCTTTTCCAACTGATCCTTTATGGAAAACTCCTAAAAATTATTTTTAAATAGTTAGAAGTAACTTTGGCACTGATTATGGCATTCTAGAATATTTTTTCTTTTCCTTGTTACCTCATTTAACCACTAATTTTTGATAAAATCATGAAATCATGAAATAATTTCATTTTGTTTCAAGAGAAGCAAAACTCCCAAAGAAGGAAATCTCTCTAGCTTTGAAATCCAATCAGATCTGACAATTCAAATCCGTTTACTGAGGAAATTTCCTTTAAAAAAATAAATAAATTACTCTCTACCTTCAGCTTAAATCCATGGCTGCTGGAGTTTAATTGCTTCTCCTTGTGGCCCTAAAACCAGGGCAGCTTCAAAGCAAGGGTGGCTTCTATTAAATTTAATTACCCTTTCCTGCAGCTCGCATGCAAAGGTGCTACAGTGACTCCAGGAAGATGCTGATGAATCAGGGGCAGATTCCAAACAAAAATTTGGATTAAACAGCAATTTCAACACAAGCAAAAGCTGCCTGTGTGCCGAGATGTTTGTGCCCCAGGTAAATTCCTAAAACATGGAACCAGGGGTTGTTTCTGTGGGTGTTATTTCCATTCTGCTTCCACTCCAACATGTGTTAAGTGTCAGCGATGTCCCCTGTCCCCTCCACAGCTGTGTACATCCAGCCTGGATTTTCCCCCTGCTCCCACACACGCTGCTCTATTAATGCCAACAGGTGCCCTCAGCATTTCAAAGGTTGTTCCAAACATCCCCCAAGAAGCCCCATTTAATCCTTCCCGGCCTGCACACGGAGCACTCCGCTGTCAACATGAGGTTGAGGATTAAAACAAGGGAATCTTGGCTGGGATGATTAAACCTGGACACGGGAATGCTCATCTGTTCCCTCAGATTGGTTCTGTCACCTTAAAAAAGGACATGTGTGAATTAATTTTGCAATAAGGGAATGTGTTTAGCTCAAGTGCAGTAAATTGAATTTGTGGATGAGACAACGTGAGACATCAAAGCCACCCTGTGCTCACCTGTGCTCGGGCTGATGTGACAGGATCTCGTCTGGGAAAGGAGAGATGGCTCATTTTCTGAGAGCTCTGGACACAATCTTAAACTGGGAAATTTAGGTTGGACGTTAGGAAAAAGTTCTTTACTGGAAGAGTGATAAAGTGCTGGAATGGCCTGCCTGGGGAGGTGGTGGTGTTTTTAAAACACATCCCTGGATCTTTGAAAAATGATTGATGTGGCACTGGGTGCCAGGGTTTAGTTGAGGTGTTGGGGCTGGGTTGGACTCGATGATCTTAAAGATCTCATCCAACCTGGTGATTCTGTGAATTCTGTGAGACACCAGAGGGACAGGAGTGAGAGGAGCAAATCCACCCCACATGAGCCACTGACTCCTCCACAGCTCCTCCTGAGGGACAATCTCTGCTCCCTGAGACAGGGACAGCACCCAGGGAATGGCTGGAGCTGGGCCAGGGGGGGTTAGGTTGGATTTTGGCAAAGGTTCTTCTCCCAGAGGGTGCTGGGCAGTGCCCAGGCTCCCCAGGAATGCACACAGCCCCAAGAGCTCCAGGAGCCTTTGGACACCACTTCCAGGTGATGCCCAGGGTGGGATTGCTGGGGTGTCTGTGCAGGGCCAGCAGCTGCACTGGATGATCCCTGGGTCCCTCCCAGCTCAGGATATTCCATGATTCCATCATGCCTTGCCTGGGTGGTTCCTGCTGTTGGGGTGGAACATGGACTCAAAGCTGAGAGGCACCTTGGAAACACAGGAACAACAATTCCCACAACATCCCACGCATGGATGAGCTCTGTCCCCAGGCAGCCCATGGGGACAACCCTTAGGCTGTGCCACCTGCTCCAGATACACCCCAAATTTGTGATTCCTGCTGGGACAGAGCCTGGGAATCAGTCAGGCTGTCCCTGTCTGGAGAAAGTGTCTTAGGCTGGGGGTGTGTATTCTATTCCCATCTGTCAGAGGTGGGGCAGTTCTCTTCTGTTCATTGGGCAGTTTTTATTTATCTCTTCCACAACCAATCCTCCCTCCAGGAGATCTCTTCTGTTCATGGGCATTAATTATTAATTATCTTCTGTTAATGGGCCAGTGAGTGTACCTGCATGGCTGAAAAAATTCCATCATCCCATGGGGAGATGCTCCACCCAGGGGGAGGAACCAAACATTCCTACCTGGATACAATCTGACACCTGGAGCACCACAGCAGCCTTTGCCCACTGCATTCCCAGAGGAGCAGCTTTCTGCCCCACTGCATTCCCAGAGGAGCAGCTTTCTGCCCCACTGCATTCCCAGAGGAGCAGCTTTCTGCCCCACTGCATTCCCAGAGGAGCAGCTTTCTGCCCCACTGCATTCCCAGAGGAGCAGCTTAAACTCCAGCCTTGTCCAGGATCCTGCTCCAGCAGAAGCACAGCTGGCACTGCAGGAGGGCTGAGCCCCATGGAATGGCACTGCTGCCACCACCCTGACCCACAGGCTGCCAGGTTCTATTCTGACTCTGTCAGTGGTTTTTCTTTTTGTACTATTGCATTTGTATTTTTTTTAAATTTTTCCCAGTAAAGAACTGTTATTCCTGCTCCCATATCTTTGTCTGAGAGCCCCTTATTTTCAAAATTCTAATAATCCAGAGGGGGGCGGTTTGCATTTTCCATTTCAAGGGAGAATCCTGCCTTCCTTAACAACCACCTGTCTTTTCAAACCAAGACAGAAACCAACCCTGCTCCGAAGGGTAGTGAGACCCAGCAGGTGGAGAGCCAAAGCAGCAGGTCAGCGTGGGAGGGGAGGCAGACAAAGAAAGGAGAAAAATATCAGGGGCTGGGAGCTCTCAGAGCCGTCCACAGCAATAATCACCCTCACAGATGCTTAGCTCTAACAGCCTGACAAGATCCCTTTATTCACAGAGGAGCTGTTTGATTGCTCCCATACTTGTTTCCATCCCAAATCCCCGGGTTGCAATGTCTCTGTGACACTCCAAACATCCACAGGGCTCTTTGAAGTCGAATTTTAATGTGTTTATTGACACCACTTATGATATTTCAAAACACATGGGCTACAAATTGTTACCATGCACTGCGAGTGTTTACAGTAATCCCTGTATTAAAACAAACTCAGCCTTTCCTGATGATTTTATATCTTCTTACTGACTCACTTGCCTGTGTTTATTTAAACTCCTGTTGAGTTTTTTTTTTTTAATATTCAACACTTTTGAAACATTAAAAAAAAAACCTGACCCTATCTGCAGATCTCAGATACTTTTTGAAAGGTTTTGCCTTCATTTTATGGGTGCCACATGGCCCAAATCTCCCTTTTGAATTTTCACTGCATGAAATGGTTTAAAATTCTCTGGTTTTAGTGTCTGCTGCTAAGAGTGATGTCTTAGAAGAATCCCTACAGGGCATAAGGTTCCTCATCCTGCTTCACGTTTCTTGGAGCTCCAAAGTTCCTCAGAGGGAGCAGGACCCACTCCCATGACTGCCCCCAGACATTCCCTCTGCAAAACAAAACCAAAAAAAACCCATTAATTGTGGCAGGAACAACAGCACTGGGAAAAAGAGCAAAATGTTTGCGAAAAGAAAAAAAAAAATCTAAATTAGGGGAAATATATTTCCTTAATGACTGATAAAAGATAGGGAAGAAGGGACATGAATATAACATATTTATCTATATAATATATAATATAATTAATTATATAACTATATATTATATAATTAATTAGAACTATATAATCATATAATTAATAATTATATAATTTAAATTATATGAAATTATATATTATATAATTAATTATATAATATAATATATGATATGTAATATTATATATTGTAATATAATATATTTTATATATATATAATATATAATATTATATACTATATACTATATACTATATACTATATATAATATAGGTTATATATTATATATGGTATATTATATATTGTATATTGTATATTATATAACATTATATGTAATAATATATAATATGTAATATATAATATATAATATATAATATATAATATATAATATATAATATATAATATATAATAATGGTGTATATAGAATGTAATATTAATAATATGTATAATATGTTAATATAATACTTTTATATATAGAATATATATTATATATATTATACATATAATATGATATTATATAATACTTATATAATATTTATATAATAGAATACTTATATAATATAATACTTATATTATATAATATAATACTTACATAATATAATACTTATATAATACTACTTAAACTTAAGAAGAAGGTGAAGAAGAAGGACCAGGTTCCACCTTAAAGCCTCCACTTTGCTTTATATATATTCCTGTATTCTAAACCCTTAAACTCTAAGTTTCCCATCCTGTTATATCACACACTTCTACTCAAACTCCACCCCCACAATCCCAGTTCCAGCATTCCATCTTGGAAGCTTCTCCACGGCCCCAGGTCAGTGCCATGCTCTCCTGGGGGTCGGTGCCTGGCAGCACAGAAAGTCTGGAATTCTCAGCATCCAGGGCTCCAGGAGCTCAGGTCCGAGCACAGCCACACGTCCCACGAGCTGCTCAGGGCCATCCCTCAAACCCAGCTAAGCAAACAGCCCCGAGAGCCAAGTGCCAGCTCCAGCTGCCATCCCGGGGCCTTCTCTGCTGCACCTGTGGCAGTTTTTGCAGGTTATGAAAAGTTTACTAATGAGAAACACTTTGGGACACGGGCCCAACAGGCTGGAGCTGTAAATGACACAAGAATGTGAAACTGTGGTGGAAAGTCTGGAGCAGTGGCTGCACACCCTGAGAAGCGCTGGCTCTTTGTACATCCCAACAATTCTGGGGACCAGGGGAGTTGTCTGCCTGCTCTGAAGGTGTTTACACTGCATTTCTAAATATTTAACGCCACTGATGACATTAAAGACAACTTGTGCTCCTCAGTGATTTTGTCCACTTCGGTTTGTGGGACCAGCTCTTCTTTTGTCAATAAGAATTTGATCCAGCAAAGGGCTGGGAGAGCCCTGAGCAGCCAGGGATCCTCAGCAAACAACTTTGGTGACTCTCTTTAACTCATCTTAGCAAATTTCTGTTGGGAAATAATTCCTTATTTTGATTTCTGTGTAAGAAGCACTTGCAAACAACATTTTTTCCCCAGCAGAGGCTGATCAGTTGATCAGTTCAACCCCAAACACCCATTCTGAGGCAGAAATCTGCACCAAAATTGAACTGACAGATGAGAAAGCAGCAAGTCCCAAGGGAAGCTTCCTGCCTGCTTGGTCTGCTGGGAGCAATTCCAGGCAGCTCTGCCAGGGCTGGACACCCATCCTCACTGGGAGCCAGTATTTGGGTGCAGGAGCAGAGCAGAGCAGTGTTTGTCTGTCTCCCAGTGCTATCCATCACTGTGTTTACCATATTTTCCTTTTCTTTCCATAACTCCTGGCTTCACTCATGTCTGGGTGTTTTCTAACCAGCCTTGAGGTAATAAATCAAAGCTGTCAGCGTTGGAAGAAAATTAATGTGAGAAGTTGTTCCAAAGGCCACCAACCTTTTCCCTACTCCCTGTGAGCTGTGTTAATCCAGGATTCCTCAACAGCTTTCAAAGTTTTCCTATTTTCATAAAGTTTTGAGGCTCCAGATACTTTTTTTTTTTTTTTTTTTTTTTTAAGGGTGGCTTAGTACCCTTCACCAGCCCAAATTCCTGGAGTTTCTTCAGGTTTCAGAGAGAAATGAGGGTGCTGAGCAGAGCTCCAAAGCTGACCCTGGGCTATCTCCAGCCAAGCCACAAGCAAAACCCAGACCCTGAGCTGGAACACGTCAGGGGCTGAATCTGGGTTGAACTTTTACAGAGGAAAGGCCAAATAATTAGAAACCAATCCTGCTCCTGTGCCCTGTAGTGATGACGCTGGTTGAATTATTCATCGGGAGTTATTTATCCCAGGAATGTGGCTGGCATTTCTGCTGAATACATTACTTGCAAGTTTTGATTTCTGGTTTCATTACTCACCCTGCTCCAACCCCAGCCTCCTCATTTCTGAAAGTCTCTTTTCCAAGGCCGAGAAAAGGAACACTTGGGACACAACCTTCAGCTGATGCGATCCAGCAAAACGCCTCCCTGGGAACGGGCAGCCTGGCAGCTCCAGCATTTCCCTGGAACTCTGCAAAAAGCAATGTTCTTACCCCATTCAGCTGCAGATGAACTCTGTAACCCCGGGCAAATCACTTTGTTCCCCCTCACCTCTGGCTGCACATTTATAAAATGGACAGAGTGTTTCACTGTAAGATACTGTAAAGATATGTTAAATTGCCCAGTTACTATGGAAACTGGGAAAGCTCCTAATGCAGATGGATGAGTGCAGGAGCTGATGCACCTGACTGAAAAATCATGAGCAGTTGGGAGCTTCATTAGGTAAAATCATGGTGTAATCAGAAGGATTGTGGGAGCCACCAAAAATTCCTTTACTAGAAAGTACCTGCTTATTAATTATTCAGTTTGGCTCTGAGCAGACACTGAAGGTTTTCCCTCGAACGTTTTCAAACTCTGACATTGAATTGTTCTGTTGAAATTTCTTCTGAGATGTTTAGGTAGCAACTAAAATTCTGTCCTACCAAACAAAGATCATTAAAACCAGAAGAGCGATTGCAAAACCAGCCCAGAAGTCTGAAGGCTGAGACATATTGAGAAAGAAGTTTAATTCCAAAACTAAAAATCTCATGAGCCACTTAAAGAGAAAGTACCAAGCAACTGCTGAAGGCAACTGTGGCAGCTTGCCCTCCACTGAGAGACTGCTGTTTTAATGAAATATCCACAAAACATTGCTGCTCGCTGATTCTGGATCAGAATTCAGCTGTCAGCTGCCCAGCTGGACACCTAAAGGTAGCTCAGAGCTTCTTCCAAGCAGAAATGGAGCAAGGACTTCAACAGCCAGGCCAGTGTGTGCCTGTTAATCCCTGCAGCAGAACCAGCAGAGAGAAGCCACTTGTTTCCTTTGCTAATATCCTAAATAAACCTGGGATTTGCTTTCTTAGCCCTCAAAATCTGAGTGCTGGATTTGGTTTTCAAAAAGGTGTTTCAGATATGGAGGTTCCCTCCCTCCTTCAACACATCCAGTTACAACAATTTCAAAGCATTTCAAACTTTCGAGCTACTCCCTGTTGTCCTATCAAATTATCTGGGGTTTTGACATGAGAAATCCTGGAAACAGCATTTACTAAAGTGAGGCTGCTCAGTTTTGGGGGTTTAAAAATGGGTTTGCCACTGCTGCATTGCAAGCTCTGGTCTTGCTGGACCAGAGCTTGCAATTCCTTCAGGGAATGAAAGCCATGGAGCTGCTGCCGAGGGAAATGCTCGTCATTAAAGCAGTGATGGTGGCTCTGGGGCAAGGAATAAATACCTACAGGGTGAGGAGAGATTGGGTAAACAGAATAAATCAGAACCTCATGCTGCACCACGCCATGGGTGGGGATCCCCGCTGGCAGCATCACCCCTGGACCACTCAGGGACCACTCAGGGACCACTTGGGTGCCACTTGGGTGCCACTTGTCAGGATCCAGCAGCCAAGAGCCACCCAGCAAGGCCTCCCCAAAGCCAGGGCTCAGCAGAGCTCTGCTCCACACTCATCACAGAGGGAAAGCCCTCACCCAAACCCTGGCAAACCAGGAATTTTCCTCCTCTCCCCAGGAAGAAAAGCCCTCCTGTGTTCAGCGCAGCTGGAGGGTGCTTCCCTTGGCTCATGGGCATGGCAGGTCCTTGCTGATGTTCAAATCAAGGCCTCTAGCAACAGGTGCAGCTTTTTGGATAGAGATTTGTGCCAGAAATTATTTTGAAGGTGTTATTATTGAAATAGAAATGTTGTGAAATTATGTTTAACTCTGACCTGGCACCACACAGTACAACCAAGATCCTCAAAATTATTTCCAAATTATCTCCTCCTCTCTGCTATGAGAGGAATGTCAGCTGCTTAATTATAGTGAAAAGCAATTAATAATGCAAATAACTCACTGATAAACACTCTCTGCACAAGTCCCCATGGACAATACTCTTCAGTGGGATACTGTGTGCAACAGTGAGAGCTTCCAGCCACATCCAGTTTGGAATGGGGCAGAACTTTCTTGTTCCTTGCTTAATTTGAGGCTACACCAAGACACCTGAAGACCTCAAATGTCTGTGAAAAGCATTCTGTGATTCCATGGATCAATTCCCAGCGAGGAACCAGGTGTAACCCACAGCAGGTGAAGCTCCAAGTGCCTCCAAGGAAGCAGAACTCCGAGCATGAGGGCAAGGACAAAACTCCTCAACTCCCAAACTCCAGCTGTGTGTCACCTGGCCCCTGGGACAGGCAGGGAATCCATCCTGGGTCATTCAGGTGTCACCTGGAATCAATTCTCTGTCACTCAGGTGTCACCTGGAGTCCATCCTGGGCCATTCAGGTGTCACCTGGAGTCCATCCTCTGTCACTCAGGTGTCACCTGGAATCCATCCTGGGTCATTCAGGTGTCACCTGGAGTCCATCCTCTGTCACTCAGGTGTCACCTGGAGTCCATCCTGGGTCATTCAGGTGTCACCTGGAGTCCATCCTCTGTCACTCAGGTGCCATCTGGCCCCTGGGACAGGCAGGGAATCCATCCTGGGCCATTCAGGTGTCACCTGGAATCAATTCTCTGTCACTCAGGTGTCACCTGGAGTCCATCCTGGGCCATTCAGGTGTCACCTGGCCCCTTGGACAGGCAGGGAATCCATTCTGGGTCATTCAGGTGTCACCTGGAATCAATTCTCTGTCACTCAGGTGTCACCTGGAGTCCATCCTGGGTCACTCAGGTGTCACCTGGCCCCTCTATTAACCTGGATTTGCAATGCTTAAACCTCCAAGTTAAATCTCCCCAGGCTGGGGATTGTCCTTCCTAAGGAGTGGATTTTACCCCTTACCCTGAGATTGACAGAAGGACATTAATAACTGGGAAATCCTTGGTGGGAAGCACCTAGTGTCAGGAATGCAGACAGCTGGGGAGGAAACCTGCTCTGGGATTTTAGGAGTGGGAGGTAAAATCTGATGTTACACCTTTACAGGGTGGCAAAGACTTCTCACCAGAAGGACCGGGATTCAATGCACATTCAAACCTATTATTGTTATTATTATTATTATTATTATTATTATTATTATTATTATTATTATTATTATTACTATTATTGCTATTCATTATTATTATTGTTATTATAATTTTATTGTTATTATTAAAGGTATTATTATTATTATTGTTGTTGTTGTTGTTGTTGTTGTTGTTGTTGTTGTTGTTGTTGTTTTTTCTCTCTAACAAACTGGCCTAGTGATGGGAGTTCATTCCACTGTAATCCCCACACTGTGGTTTGAGCAAGGCAAACCCACCCATGTCCCAGTGCCAGCAGCAGCCAGGGAGCAGCCACAACAATGGGGAGGATTTTCCAGCTCACTGTGTGATTTGATCTCTATAAACCTCCCCTAACAGCGACTGTAAATCATTCCCAGCATTATTATCCTTCTGTCTGGGAGCAGAGTGCAGCCACTGAGACAACCTGAGGATCCCAGGCTCCTGTCAGCACCTGGGGAAAGGAGCCTCGTGGGTGGGATTTGATAAATTCAGCAATTCCACAGCTCCTGCAGCAGGGACAGCGCTTCCCACTGCTGCCCCCTGCACGCTCCCCGCTGCTCAGGGGCTTTTATTCTCTTTATTTTCACTTCTAGCCCAAACTGGTGATGGCTGGAGTGCGGAGGTGCAGTTCCCAGTGGAACAGGGAAGGGGTTTCAGAGGAAAATTCTGTGTTTTCCAAGACTTGGTGTGTCACTATTGGACAAGAAATGAGTACACAGAAGCTTGGTAAGTCCAAAAGAGAAAAAGAGCCAATTTTATTTCTGACCTCACAATATATAGAATTCCAAAAGTGACAGTGGATTGGAGGGTGAAATTGCCACCTCTCCAACCACACTGGTCAAACCAACATCCATCAATTCTCTCCTCCCACAGAGAAGAATGCAAAACAATCATTATTTACATGGACAGTGCGTGAGAACTCCAGTAGAAATATGTCAACATCAGAAGGCATGGAAAACTTTTAAAAGAACCTTAAAACTTTCCAAAGAACTATGAAAGAAAACTTAACACTTTTAAAAATCAGGGCAACACTGGTGAAAAGCCTCCTCCTGCAAAAGCCCTCCTGGAGCAGGGAAACGCTGGGATAATGGCTCTAAGCTGAGAGAGGGCACATTTAAATTAAATATTGGCATGAAATCCTTGCCTGTGAGGGTGGTGGGGCCCTGGCACAGGTTGCCCAGAGAAGCTGTGGTTGCCCTATCCCTGCCTGGAGAGGGCTTGGAGCCACTCAAGTCGCTGGCCATGGTATGAAGAGCTCAGGTAAATGGTAAACCAAAATTTCTGGTGTTTTTCAGCATAAAAATCAGTCAAATGAAAGCTCAGGCATGACAGTGAACCATCAGCAAACAGCTTATAATCAGTTTTTTTTTCCTTTTTTACACACACCTACAAGAGTATTACAGTTAAATAAAAATAGCAGAGCTCACCGAGTCTATTCAAACATCATTTATTTTAGAGCCTCTGAATAATTTTCTGTAGGCTTCATCAATTCATACACTCACACATTAATTATCCAAACTGGTTGCCTAAATCCCAGCCAGTTCTTTGGCTCCAAGCCTATAGTTTTTCACATGTTCCTCATGTAAAAAGGAAGAAATGTATAAATGAGAAATTAACTACCTTTGTACTGCTTTTAAACCAAAAATGTATCAAGAAAAACCCGACTCTCAAACCCCTACACACTGCCTTTAATTATTTGCTGCAATTAATTTCGTTGGAGCAGCCCTATGAGAGAAGATTCTTTTTGGATAAAAAGCAGAATTTTCTTGGGGTAAACATTCACAATTCCTTCCATTTCTTTCCAAAGCTGGGGATGACTGACAAATCCTTTTCCCAAGGAGGCCAAATTCAATCCAAGCCCCTTTTGGGATGCCCCTCCTGACTCCCTTCCAGGTGCCCCCTGTTGGATTAAGCTCTTTTTTGACCCAGAGAGCTAGAACTTGTTTCTAGTTCTATTTCTTCCTCAACAATGTCTGTCCCATTCTGTAGCATTTCTAAGTCAACGTTTCTTATCTCAAAATTTACATACACATACACACTATGTAAGTCTTCTGCCAAGATTTGAGAGTTTTCTACAAATCCATTTCCCACAGTCCCCTCTCCGTGAGTTCTGCCAATTGATGGGGGTGATTTAAAAATCACCAAGGGAAAAAAAAAAAATCTTCTTATTTTACCGTGAATATAAAGACAACACAAAAATAAAATGATACATCCAATAAAACTGCTTTCTTGGCTTTAGCAACGAGTAAAAATAAGCAAGGTAATGCACCTAATTATTACTATGGGAGAGAAAGGATAGGGATTGAGAAAGATCCATCAGCAATTGCTTAAATAATTTAAATACTTTACCATCATCCAGAGTCTGCAGTTTCACAGCAAGGACCTGGAGAACCCTTCCCTGCAACTGGGAAAATCCTACATGGTGCCTCCCCCTGTAGCTGAGGTCGCCAAATTCACCCCAAAAGTGGCTCCAGCTTTTATAGGCCCAAATCAGCAGGTCAGGCCTGGAGAGGAACTGTTGTGTCTGCCCCAAATGGGAAAGCAGCAGCTGACATTCCATATGGAATCTGCAGTTTGACACCAAAGAATTGCAGGATTACAAATAGATGAGAAATGGAAAAGCTCAAACCCGAAGGCATCATCCCAGCCCTCCTTCCCATTCTCCCTGTGCCAGCCCCACGTCCTCAGCTGTGCCTCCCCCGGGCACCACAGCACACACCCCAGTGCCTAAAAAGCCTCTTCATTCCCTTGCAAAGCCTCAGTGAGAGCAAGTTCTCCAAAGAAAAGCCAACACGAGCCCACAGATTTGAAACCAGGCCCAGAGCCATCTCCTGTTCTTGTCTTGCTTGCAATGCCTCTTGATTTTGACTGAAACAGCATCTAATCCCTGCAGTCAGCTTCAAATATCTGTCTATACACATAAATATATAAATATTTTCCAATTCCAAGTAGCAGCTACTGAGGGAATATTTGCCTACACAGGCCAATAAACTAATCCTGAGTGCCAGGTGTGCCATAATAAATTTCTCTCTGCTCTGAGTGGTTTTGATATTCTTGCTGCTATCAAATAGCTCACACATCCTTAAAACAAAACCGATTTGTTCCAGAAAAATCATGCAACAGTTTTATTCTTAGCATAAAAAGCATTGTATTCTTTATATCTCTGACTTCCCCAGGCCAAGCACTGCCACAAAAAAAAAAAAAAAAAAAAAAAAATCCATGGCTGGGAATGGCTGAGTTCTGCTACAGCAGCTTCCAAAAGCAAGCAAATCCCTGTCTCACACTCACACACACATACTTACCAGGAATGGGGATTTATTTGTCCTAATCTAACCTGAATGCCTGTTTGTAATGGGAGTGAATATCTAAATAGATTATTACATGTAACAGCAACAGCTTTCTCCAAAAAATCACCGGGATTATTCAAACCCTAGAAGGGAAGAAAGTAGAGAGGAGCGTTTGAGTAACGTGATCTGCCAAAACAGGACGGAAACTCTTTAATAGCACCTTGCCAGAAACAATGCAGGGCTGAGTCTGCTTTAAACAAGATGATTTTTCAGAATATTGTTACTGACTTTTTGTATAGTGTTAGTGAGGTTTGTGTACACTAATAAAAAATGAAAGCTGCTATTAAAAACAAATCAATGGGCTGGGCCTGGTTTTGATCACACCAGAGCTGGCCATTTGCATTGGTATTTGCAGCATCTGTTCCAATTAAGACTTGTTTTCTAGTTTAAAGATATTAGTGCAATCACTAGAGTTCTGTTGAGAACATGAATAGAGCATTGTTCTGGCAGAATGCAGTTAAACAGACTCCACAGACTCTATTAAACAGCTTTGCTGCCCAATTAGAATGGGAAGGAGTCAGGCAGACAGGGCTGCACTGGGTACCCTCTGTTCCACATGGATTTTTATGGATTCATAGTCAATGAAAAGGGCTAACGTGGAACATGTGTGGGGAAAGCACGGGCTGCAGGCTGGCTTGGGGCAGGGCAAGTGGAGCATCCAGCCCTTTATCTGGATTTAATGGACACCAAAGTTCATGACTGTGGCCACTGGGTGTACAACAATGCCCAGGGATGGCACTGTCTGCAGGAAGGGAAAGTGGGTTAATGTGGGAGTGATGCACCAGGGGCAGGAATCACTCCAGAGGCTGAGCAGGGAGGAGCCTCGACCCCAAGAAATGAATCCATCATCACCCCAAACCACCCTGTGCTCCAGGGATGTGCCTCATTAGCAGCAGTTAAGAAGTCAGAGCTGGGTGAGGGCAATGCCACGGGCACTGCCCACAACATTTTGGGTTCAACCTCCAACCCCACAGCTGCTTTCCCATCCACAGGAGTGCTCATCCACCCTGGCCAGCTCTGTGCCAGCAGGGATTCCCTCGGGGGTCCTGTGGGTCAGGATTGCCCAAACCAGCAGGTTCTGGATGCCTGAGCCTCCTGGGCAGCTTTTGGGGGAAATGTTCCCTGTATCCCTGCTGCAGCTTCCTAAAGCATTCCACACGCGAGCCTCCATCCCAGCCCAGCTGCCCTAACTCCAGCTAATTAGCTCTTGGAGCTTTGATGGATGGATTGATTCTGCAGTTAAACAGAGATAAATTAACTGTCTGTCCAAACAGAGTTTGAGGGAGGAGGGAATTCTGATTAGAAAGTTATTTCATGCAGTGCTGCTCTTCCTCCTCAGCCAGTGCTGGAAACCTCTCGCTTCCCTTGTGGGGGAAGCTCATGGAGCCAACCCAAACCTGCAGAGCTCCCCCAAAATTCTGCACTCTCAGACCTGCAGAGCTCCTCAAGGATTCAGCAAAATCAGACCTGAAGAGCTCCCCAGGAATTCAGCAAAATCAGACCTTCAGTATTCCCCCAAAATTCTGCACTCTCAGACCTGCAGAGCTCCCTTGGAATTCAGCAAAATCAGACCTGCAGAGCTCCCCAAAAATTCAGCACATCAGACCTTCAGAATTCCCCCCAAATTCAGCACCCCCAGACCTGCAGAGCTCCCCAGGAATTCAGAACTTGTTCCTCAAACCCTTGCCTTGGGCTGTGCATTGGTAAAACCACTGATTCTGCACTGATCTCTGCAGGTTGAAGAACTCTGGAATTTAATTTCCCCGCGCTTCCAGGAGCATCTGAAATGTGTTTTATTGTGAAACCCATCAAAACACCTAAAATTCGGCAAAAAAAGTTTCATTTTCTCCACATTCTAAAGGACTTTTATGTTAAAATGTTGCTTTTTTGCCCTGAAATGAGAAACACCCAAACATGTTTTTAAAAGGTGCAATTATAGAACTAATGAAAAAATCTTTAACAAACTGTGATAAGGGCTCGGAGAAAGATGGGGTTTGTTAGAATTTAAGTACCTTAACGTGCAAATAGTTTAAAAAAACAAATGCAGCCATCACCTAAATATGTTAAACAAACAGGCATCGAGCAAGATGGATTGGAGATCATTTCATGTAAATATTAACTTTTAAAGCTTTCCAACTGACACAACTTAGGCAACAGAGAATGTCCCTTTACTTGCATCCTCGTACACTCAGCAGTCCTGGAAGGGAACCAGGAGGGGAAAAGAAACAAAAACAAGCAAATGCAAGGTGAAAAATAGAATTGAAGGTTTCTGCAGACGTGGCCAACGAAAGCTGGCACAGGGCTGCACTTCCCTGGGTGCCTCACCTCCTCAGAAAGGCTCTGGGAATGTTGGCCAAGTCCTAAACTCAGCCAAGCCCGTTGTCTCTTCTCTCGAGTGTTGGAATACATGGCCCCAGAAAGCAGTGCCTTGTTTCACGTGAAAAAAACCTTTAAAAAGGTTGACAAAACTCAACAACTCCACAGGGCTTTTCCCTTTCTTTTCCCCCAACTCCACAAGCCTTTTTTGTCCATCTTTCCCCCCTCAAACCTTTCCTCCACCGTCCCCCAGGACAAATCCCTGACACTCAGTCACTGTTGTGATGCCTCTGCTCTTCAAATCATCCCCAGCTTTGCTCTGCACTTTGAGAGCACTCAGAGGGACCAAAATGCCCCCCAAATAAAGAAAAAGTAGAAAAACAGGTAAAAATAAAGCAGAAAAGGAACTCTCAGCCTCATAAAAAGCACATTTCTTTTTCTCTGTTTTTTTTTTTTTTTTTCAACTTCAAGGACCTTAATGAGGCTTAGTCCCACCAAGGAGAACCAAGGATACGAGATTTTTCTTCTCTGTTGAAGAGGGTTTAGATACATTAAAACTAATTACTGCTTGTTTTATGCTCCAGTAGGATGAGAAATTCCCTTGAAGCTGGGATGGGAATTAATGCCAGTGGGCAAATTTTTACTGTGTGAGAAGAAAAGAGCAGGCAGCATCCAGTGGAGAGCTCTCTCCACACATCTTTTGAGCAATCCCAGGGACGGTGACTCCAGTGCTTCCCTGGGGAGGCTGTTCCAGTGTTTAACCACTCTTAAAGTGAAGAATTTTTTCCTAAAATCCAACCTGAACCAACCCCAAGGCTGTTTTTCCTTGTCTCATCAGTACCTTGGGGAGCACAGACAGGGCTGAGCATCAGCCAGAGGGAATCACTTTCATTCCTAAGGAGCCTTGAAAGAGAGATTTTTGGTTTTGCCAAGTATTTCTAAGGTCTGAATGCAAATTATTATTATTAATAGGATATTTTAGCCTGTCTGGGTAAACTGTGCAAACAGCAGCGACATTACCCAGGGCTTCTCAAGTTTGTGCACTTCAAGCAGATCACCTTTCTCTCTGTAAGCAAGGAACTCTGTCTTTATATCACATTTGGCCTTTTTTTTTTTTTTTTTGGTCTTTCCAAAGCTGTTTAGCCTTTTGTTATTATTTGAACTGTTTATTTCTTTAACAGCTCATTATTTTCAGTGGGCTCCTGTGTCTCATTACACACAGTTCAGCTTTAAGGGGAAATGTGTCCTTTAAAAAGGTTTATTCTGCCTAAAAACATAATCAGAAGTGTTTCCTCCTCTGATAGTCATCTCTCTAAAGACTCTTCTGTGCTTTATGTTGGATTCCTTTTGTAGGAAGTGTTTCACTTGCTTGAAGAGAACCAGAAAAGTCACAAAAACCTCCAGAAGACATCCTTGATCTGTTCTGATTGAAGCTATGGGCAAGAATTTTCAGTCAAGGCTGGTTTGGGGGGAAAAAGAATTATTTTTTTGCTTATATTACTGCTGTTATTTCTACAGGAGAGAAGAACTCAGATGAAGGGATGTGACTCCATCAGCTCCCTGGCTGCAGGTGGTGGGGCAGGGGGGGAATCTGGGCTGCCATGGGCACTTCCAAAAATCAGGAAAAAAGGGAGAGGATGCAAATAAAGCTGGGAGAGGGGATCGTGGCTTCTGCCTGGTGCTCTGCTTTCTCCCAGGTGCCCAAAGATGGGTGTCCCACCTGCACAGCCCCTCCAGTGTGTCACCCTGAGAGCAGCTCAGCTCCCAGCACACCCCCCCGCCAGGAACAGAGCCCTGGTGCAGAATTTAAAAAACCTTCTGCCCCAGAGCTGCCAGCAGAGCCCAGGCAATGAGGCAAACCTCAGACTCCTCATCAATAATTGGGATTGGACATCACTGAGGAGCAGCCCTGGGGTGAGGCCAGCCCTGACCTCACAGGGGTGGGAGAGAGGATCCATTCACAGGGAGGTTCAACCTTCATCCTCATCCTCTGGAGCCTGGTGACCTCACAGGGCACAGAAGTGTCCAGAACTCTGCCACCTCCTCTGGTCTGGGTTAGGGATACCCCTAAAGACCCCCAGTAAAGCGAAGTGGAAGCATCTGACAAATTCCTGTCCTGCATTGCAGGTGTTTCTTTTCAGAAGAAGTTGTCAAACTAAAATTCAGAGGCTGTTTTTCCTCCAGCTCACTGGGACAAACCCGAGCACCTCGGGGTTTTGTTTGCTGCTGGAGACACTCAGCTCAGGGTTTTGGTGGGGTAGGGCCTCACATTTGGGGTCTCTGAGCCAGATGTGCACCAGCAGGTACCAAATAATCCGTGAACTCCCATGAAGCTGAGGGTTTGAGGGCTTGAGAGGAGAAGATGCCTCTGCAGTGCTCTCACCTGCAGAAATCATATTGAGTGAGAATTGGGGTTCCATTTATCAAGGCCCTTGGACCAAGTGAAAGGCTGGGTGACAATTCCAATTTTAGGGTATTTCCAAAATAAAAATCCAGACTGTTTTTGGAGGGGAGGGTGGGATTTCCTTTACAAAAGAGCAGCTTTTATTATTTAATGGGTGACAGCGACACCCAGACACTCTCAGAAGGCACAGGATTTTCACCACTTGTGTCTGTCCCCCAGCAGGATCTCTGAGCATCCCCACAAAGCAGAGGTGTCCCCAGAGTCACAGCCAGTGTCACACAGCATCATCAGGGACGAGTTCTCTGCCCTTCCCCACTCCTCTTCCTTCCCAAAGAGCTCCCAGAGCTGTGGGGTGCTTGGCACAGGCCCCGAGCGAAAGCCCAGCTCAGCCAAGGCCCTCCTGCAAAAGCAAACTGGTCAAAAAAGAAAAACAGCCCTAAAAGAATTTGGGAAGCTGATTTTCAGCCCAAACAAATTACAGGGAGAAAGAGGGGCTGGAGAGGGCACGAAGGAGAAAAAGAAGCCAAGCTCTGGAACCACTGAATTACCCTCAATCCTCGGAGCACGGCCAACGCAGCATACGAAGGATTGCCCAGACAGTTCCAAAAATGACACATCACCCTCTTCCTTTCTTGCCTCACCCGTGGCAAACCCACAGCAACGAGCTTTTTTTTTTTTTTTTTTTTTTTTTTTCGTTGTAATGCCCCAGAATTGCCATGAAAGCAGCGAAAGGAGCCAAAGCAAGAGGAGCTGAGGTGCTCAAACATCGCAGTAGCGCCCCGTATTTAAACACCTCTCCCAACCCTGCGTTCCCAAACGTGATCCCAGCCAGAGACAGCCCTTTGCCCAATGCCTTCTTTCAAAATACAAGCCCAGCAAAGGCTCTGACCTGTCAGCCCCACTAACCATTAATTTATTTTTTTTTTTAAATCTGACCGAGCTCTGCGATTCTCAGCCCCTCACAAAGGGGGTAAGTCTCTGCCTGGCGGTTTTTTTTTTTTTTTTTGGGGAGGAAAATGTGGCATGCACCTATTTTGTTTCATTCTGTGCCAGGACCTATAAAGTTACTGTGGGCTGCAGCTCCTGCCAAGTTCTAAAGGTGACAGGGCAATGGGCACCCAAAGGACGCTTCTATCAATGCCCTTTTATTTCCCTCTCTTTCCCCTTCCACCAAACCTTTTTTTTCTAATAGAATTACTCTTATCTGCAAGTGATTTAAACTCTAAGGTTTACAGAAGATTTAAAGAGTGCGAACACAGTTGGAATGTTTTAAACTAACAGTACAAGTTGCATTTTAAGAAAATAATTAACTCCCAGGGGAGGTGTGGTTCTTGGAGTAATGACAGATTCAAGGCTGGCTTTCCCTATATGGAGTTTCCAAATAATAAAATATCTTTGGTTCCCTACCGGTGTCAGATGAGAACCTGTTAGTGTGCTAGTTGCTGGTGGACTGTCATGGGTTTGCCGGGGGTTTTTTTTGGTGTTTTTTTCTTTTTTCAGTGGGCCCATTAGTGTTTTAAAGACACAGTGCACAGTAGGTAACCTCCCGTGCAAAGCTGCAGCACAAAGCATTGTAAATACAGAGTTTGTGTATTTACAGCCTTTCCCCATCCCTTCTTCTGGCTTAAAAACATTTAAAATACAATATTTTCTTCTTATTTTGCAGCCTTAATGTGTCTGTTCTTGCTGGGGACTTCTCACAGCCACAGACAAGAACCAGCCCAGTGTAAGTCCCAGTCTCCCTCCTGCCCACTGGGAGGGGTGGCAGGGCACAGCCACCTGCCAGGGCACAAGAACAGATGCAAACCCTCCTATTTTTAAAAGGTGAGTGCTCACTGCTGGAGGAAAGCCTTCTAAGAAGATCCAACAATGAATAATTCCAGTGAAAGCACTGCTCAGGTAATTCAGCAGAGCCTCAGCCAGCAAAGATCCCCTGCAGGACTCTGCCAGGAGCTGAGATGCTGGGCAGAACTTAAAGTTGATTTTATTTTATCTGTGACGTCTCCTTTTGAGCTGTGGCCACAATAATTGAAGGGAAATGCTGTGGCCTCTCAGGTTCCTGAAGGATGGCACAAAAGCTTAGATAGAGAGGAGAATAATTTCACAAAAAGCAGAATGGTTGCAGGATAACAAGAAGATTCTCTATGACTTGTGCACAGCTCCTAAAATGATGCATGTATTCACATTTTAGGAGTGGCCTACAACATATACTTCAGTCCATGCCTTCTCTTTGTAAAGTGTGAGTAACTTAATGGATAATTTACACATGAGGTTCCCAACCTGAAATTTAAACCTGAAATTCCCAATCTGAAAATGGAACCATTTTCTGTGATGTGAGCTACATCTCATCTCATTTGTACTCATGCCATTTATTTTGCCCAAATTAAAAAAAAAACACCCAGAGAGTTATATTCATAATTTCATAACATTTTAAAAAAACAATTAAATTAATGAAACAACCACAGCAGTGTGTGTAACTCATGATGCAGATTAAAGCAGCCACCTGGACTGATGACTCTCAGCCCCATCCCCGTTCCTCACTGCTCTCCTGCTCAAATTTAAGACTCCAGCACCACACAGGCACCAGCCTGTTCTCAGGAACACTCCCAGCCTCTCAGGGACAGCTCTTGCCACAAATTTAATTACTTGCAAAACCTTTGGTCATTAACACCCAACCTAAATTCTATTGCAGGTCACAGGCTGTTAAAAAACTGAAGTGTCCATGCTCCCCAAACAATGATTTGTTTAACTGGAGCTTGGGTTAAACCCGAAGGCACAACAGCACAGGAATCCCATTGCCAATGTCCTCAGCCTGTTCCAAAACCTGCTGGGAAGCTTGGGAGGGAATTATTTCTTCCTGGACCTTTCCTTGATGCTCCACAATTCCTTCTCCAAGGCCAGGTTGGGCTTGGAGCAACCCGGGGTAGTGGGAGCTGTCCCTGCCCGTGGCAGGGGGTGGAACAGATGAGCTTTAATGCCCCTTCCAACCCAAACCATCCCAGGATTCCATGATTCCAGGCTGTTTTCCATCCCTCAGGCCACTGAGTGTCTGTCTGGGTGGATAAATGGGCCAAAATATCTAATTCTCAGGAGGAAACAACATGAGCCACGTGGCCATTGCTAATGATGAGCAGCACAGAGCTCAGAGGACACCTCTGCTCCCTGAACGTTTATTCACGCCCCTGGCACGAGGCTCCCCAGTGCTGGACCAGCTTTAGAAGCCCAGGAGAAGCTCCATGGATGGAGGGAGGTGTTTGTCACCTCCCCTGGGGCGGCACAGGCTCTGTCAGGGACACCAGCCCTGCTGCTCCTCACCCAGCCCAGGTTCTCCTGGAATGGGGCTGGAGAGTGACACGTAACCAAATGTGAGTGTGTGTACTCACAGAGGCACAGCCCCTGCAGCAGGGATAGTTTATTGCTTTCATAATATTTTCCGGGTTTTGAAACACAAACCACATGTTTAATATTTTCTCTCTCTTTTTTTTTTTTTTTTTTTTTCCCTTCAAAATTTACACATTGCACTTGCTGCAAAGTTTTTATTCCAGCACCCACAGCCCCAGACCCTTCCCAAAAATGAGGAGGGGGAGGAGAAAGAGACTTCAAGACCTGCTGCCAGAACTCTGGAACAGCCAGAATTCCTGGGTGTGCCCCTCCCCTACCTTGATTTTACAGGGCAATAAAGAGGTAATTTGGATTATCTTGTCATCAAGGAAATCACTGACATCCAAACAAAGGGGAGAAGTTTCACAGCTTGCTGCACATGGGAGGGGAGAGAGCAAAGAGTCAGGAAATGCTCTCAGCCAAGTCCACCTGGGGTGTAAAAGCCTCAAAATTCCTTCAGTTCCACCACAGATCAGCTTGACCACGGGCAGAATAAGCCCCTCTTAGTGGGAGTGGTTGACTACTTGAGTCAAGCCCTACACTTTGGAATATTGTTCCAGAAGGCAACGGGAAGATTCCCAAATTTTTGAAGCTCTCCATTAAAAAACAATGCAAGAATTTTTCAAAGCTGAGCTCTCCCTTGGACCATCCCTTCAGCAAAATTGAGTTTGCTGATGTTGTGGGTGCTGTAAAAACAAAGGAATGATCAAGAATCACGTCCTGGATGTGGAGGCAAATTCCCTCGTGTAAAATCAATGGGAATTAGACGCACAAGTGCTTTGGAAAATCCTGTTAAGTAGCTGCGGCATCAGTGGGTTCCCTTTAAAATCTATCACTCTCCACTTGAGTGGAAGGGGTGTGGAATTGAGCTGTGGATGTGAGAAGTGAGGGAAAAGCCCCAGAGCATCTTGTGAACACCCACACAAACAGCATCCATGCTTCAGAGTCCAAAGGGAACGGATCACGGGGTAACATGGGGTGCTCCATGCAGGAACAGGCTGGGAATGCTCCTGGAACACTTTGTGAGAGTCACTGAGCCCCTCCCTGATGCCTCTTTATTGGTGCCAAATAAATCCCTAAAGACAGCCCCCTATTCATTGTAGAAAATGGTGATATTGGACATGCAATGGTCAATCCAAGGATCAGGGAGTTCAGTCTGTTGGGACACATTTTAAAGAGCAGGAGCTCCGTGTTCCCCAGGCACACACCGTGCTCTGTGTTGCCTTCATTAGGACTCATTTTAATGGGATAAAAGGTTAAAAATACACATAAAGCTCCCTCAAAGGGCCTATATTTGTGTCTCGGGGCCACTCCAACGTGGCACTTTCACAGCCACCTCTCTTCACTCTCATTTCCTTGCAGAACAAAATGTAATTGGTGGTTTTGACTGAACTCCTGCCACGCTGCTGCATCCCCAAACCACTGCAGTTGTTGTCAGAGGCACTCTTGGATCCTGACAGATGAACAGCATCATCTAGGGGCCAGAGATCAGCACTAGGAATCACACACACGGCCAGGAAACCCGGGGGATCTGCTCCTCAGCAGGCAGGGCACTCGTCAAGGAGAGGCCACTGCTTTATTCCTATTTAAAACAACACTCTGTGCAACGCCACAAAACCGAAATGCAGCTGGGCTGGTTTAGTGTTACAAATCATCTTTATTTTGGTGGGTTTCCAGCTGGGTGAAATCACCCTGGGCCAAAAGAAGCAGCCCAGAGCTCTGCCCTCAGAGCTGGAGGGATGCACAACACCTTTTTCAGGTTGCAAAATCACAAAACATCACTGAGATCACCGAAAAAGCCTTTAGAGATGTGGCCAGCATGAGTATAAGACACCCAAATTGAGCTGGCACATCCTGTGTGGCTCAGTTCCTTTGCCAACCACTTTGTCCCTCAAGGAGACACTGAAATCACCAAGCAAGGCCCAATCTGGGCCGTAAGGCATCCTCAGTTATAAATATGGCATAAATGTAAATATAATTTATATGTGGCCAGGGTGAGTATAAGACACCCAAACTGGAGTTGGCACATCCTGTGTGGCTCAGTCCCTGGGCCACCAACTTTGTCCCTCAAGGGGACACCGAAATCACCGAGCAAGGCCCAGCCTGGGCCTAAAGGCAGCCTCAGAGCTGGAGGGATGCACATCAGCTTTTTCAGGTTGCAAAATCACAATAACATCACTGAAATCACTGAAAAAACATCTAGAGATGTGGCCAGCATAAGACACCGAAATTGGAGCTGGCACATCCTGTGTGGCTCAGTCCCTGGGCCACCAACTTTGTCCCTCAAGGGGACACCGAAATCACCAAGCAAGGCCCAGTCTGGGCTTAAAGGCATCCACAGACATAAATATGACATAAATATAAATATAATTTATATAAATATAAATATCAGGCACTGAAATCAGTACAAAAATTCCCCTCCTGGAGTGAGCAGGGCCCGGGGTGGCTCTAAATGAGGCAGAGCAGGTTATGGCCACCAGCCCTCAGTGCCACAGCCACCACTCAGTGGCCCTTTGAAATCCTCGCCTTCTGCAAGTTGGTGTTGGACTCTCAGACCAACAGGTTTCCGTAAAAAAAGCAAAATACTCTTAAAAATGGTGGTTCTGAACCACATCGTGGCCAGAGGGGAGCGATGTTCAATGAAAATTGCAAAAACAAATAAATGAACGAGCCCATCTCCAGGGGAAAATTCCAGTTTCTGGCTCTTGTACTCACACCCTATTCCCTGCCAAGGAATTTGGGCTCTCAGGAACTACGAGTGGAATAATCCCTGTGAGGCAGGGATGTCCTAAATAATGGCCAATTTTATTGTATGAAATTGTGATTTGGAGCTGAAATTCTCACCCTGTGACCAGGAACTTACACAAACTTCTGCTGACAGGGATCCCATTGTCACAAGAGTGAACTGAGCCACTTGTCTGCCATCACCAATTTGAGATGTTTTATGAGTTAGCACTTTTATCACAATAACACGATGAAAAATGTGATTTCCTTGTCTTGTCACAGCAGGGACAAAGGGTTTTTCTGGGTAGATGATCACACTTTTGGAGAACGAAAGCCTCTCAAACATGGTTAATTGACATGGAAATGTGGTGTCCAAGAAGCACAGAAACAGGGCAAGCCAATGTCAAAAGTTACTTTTAGAGACTTAAAAATGAGCATTTTCTGTCAAGTCCTGTCAGCTAGAAGCAAAAAAGGCAAGAAACCACACAAAGGAGAGACCTGGGCTTGTGTAAAACCCATCCTAACTGTAAATGCTTTGTTAAACTGGGGGTTAACAGAAGAGAAGCTGCTAGAAAGTGACCCCTCCTTAAAAAAAAAAATGAATGGGCAAACTTTGACAAGGCTCTTCCCTTCAGATTCCCAGCCCGGCCATGGAGAGGCTGAAGAGGGCACTTGAGCTGCTCCAGGAGGGCAGCTCCAGACTACAAAGACACCCTGGGCACAAAGGAAACTGCACCAGAAGAGTGTTTAATGTCCCCAAAACCCACCCCAATAGAAAACAAATGAATGATGAAATAACAGAGGGCCCGACAGGCCCTGCTCCCAAACGTGGAGTTTGGGGCAATCCCTGGCTATTATTTTCACAATACCTTGCATTCATTACTTTATTTAAAAATGGTGTACTGTGTCTGGAAAACAGGAAGTAAGCCATAAATCTCTAGTTTAAAAGCCATCTGAAGCCTGTGGACCAGATATGTTCTCAATCAGTAGTCAGGCAGTAAATAAACATTTATATACAGCAACTGCTCTCAAGCAGCCTGACCTCCGGCTATTACAGGGCACATAAAGAGGAAATTTGTTTAGTCCCATAAAAGCCCAGGCAATATATCAATAGATTATTAAAAATGGAAACAAAGTAGGCTAATGGATTATATTGATTTTAATAAACATAAGTATATGGGATTCAAAGATAAGAGTCAGATATGACATCCTTCCAAGCTCACCTTTCGGGATATCTCCTAAAATCAGCCAAACTACAGCTGTCAAGGATAGCAGGGGCTGCTATTTTTTGCTTTGCAAATCGACATATTTTTGGCTGAAGGACTTAAATTGGAGGGTTTGCATTTTTATTTCTGTTTGTGAACGATGAGTGCAGTCAAAAAATAAAACTTGCACATCTTTTAATGTCGTCACCATGCAGAAAAAAAAAAATAATTTCAAGCAATTGCAGGCTCTCCTCAGGCATCTTGGCTGGGAGTGCACAGATGCTGCTGGGCTGGGATTTTTAGGTTTTGCTACACTTTTGCTACAGCAAATATTGGTGCAGACACTGAAGGCAGAATCTCTGATGCTCTGGAAGCCTCCAGGATGCTCAAGTAGCCCCAGCACATCCCTCTAGCTTCTTCCAAGCTTGAAACTTGTCTTTATGTTTTAAATAGTTGTTGTGTGCCCTGAATGTGTGGCTGGTGGTCACAATCCCAATATTTGTCCACTGCTAGAGTCTCTTTTCCTTCCTCTCTTCTCTTCTGGCTTGGGGAGATCCCTTCATTCCCCATGAGTTCAGCATCGCTGTGAAAAACTAACTCTTGTTTTTAACTTCAGGAGAAGGTTTGTCTTGTTTTTAACTTCAGGAGAGTCAAACTCTCCAGCCAGGAGTTCTCTGGGATGAGGGAACAGAGAGGAAAAACCAGGCCAGGGCAGATCAAATGGCATCAGTGGCTGTGACACCACTGTCACAACTGGAGGGAGCTGCGAATTCACAAGTTCCAAATATCAGAGGAGGGAAGCAGAGTGCTCTGGATGATAATTGGGTCAATGTGCTTGGGAGTTTAATTTACCTCAGCTCTCAGGCTACGTTAAAGCAACTCTTGGAGCTAAAGAATGGAACAACAGTCAAAAATCAAAGCTGGTTTTCCATTGTTTTTTCCCTTTGTTTTCCATTAGCAGCAAGGCCTGAGTGCACACCCCCCAATTCTTTACCTAAATTCACCCCTCTCAAAGATCCTCTGAAGTAAATTAAAATCCCTAATTATGAACTTCCTTAAAACTTGGACTAACTCAGCTGTAATCTCTGTGGAAGCTTAGGACACTTCCCTGGTTTGGGGTAAGAACTTGTGCCCTACCTTTTATCCTACCAGCCAAAAGCTGCTTGAAAGCAAATGAGCTCAGGGCTGAGCTCAGACACTCCTGAGTTTGGATGCACCACTAGAAACAACAAAAAATGGTTATAAGAAATTATTTATTAAGAAATTATCTATTAAGAAAGTATTTATTATGTAAATAAATGGAAAATCAAGGAATCAAATTAGTTCCTTTCATTAAATTGCCAGAGATGAGCAGGAAGTTCTGATCCAAAGGGCAGACCCATCCTCCTCTGGGCATCACCTGCCTTTGGCATTACCTGAAAACCCAGAAGGAAGATGCCTCATTCTTATCCTCCACATGATTTTAATTAAAACAAGCAAATCCTCAGGAAGGGTTTGGAGCACAGGTCTTTCAGGAACAGCTGAGGGAGCTGGGAAGGGGCTCAGCCTGGAGAAAAGGAGGCTCAGGGGGGACCTTGTGGCTCTGCACAACTCCTGACAGGAGGGGACAGCCCCAGGTCGGGCTCTGCTCCGGGGAACAGGGACAGGAGGAGAGGGAACGGCCTCAGGCTGGGCCAGGGGAGGCTCAGGGTGGATATTAGGACAGATTTTCTCATGGAAAGGGTTGTAAAGCATTGGCCCACACTGCCAGGGCAGTGTGCAGTCACCATCCCTGAAGTGCTCAAAAAACGTGTGGATGTGGCACCTGGGGACATGGTTCTGTGGGGAACATGGTGCTGGCACTGGTTTAACAATGGGGCTTGATGATCTTACATGTCTTTTACTTTAATAATTCCACGATTCTACGATTCCTTTCCTTGCAACAGGAGGGACTAAAAACAGGACCTAGAAAGGTCTGGGTTCCCCCCAGGCCAAATTTAGTGTTATATTTATTGAGGTGCTTTTTCTGATCACAAACCAAAGGCTGAAGTCTTCATTTGGTGTCAATTGGTTGCTAAAGAAGAAGAAATGACTAAACTTACATAAATTTCTCCCACCACTCATTAACCCCCAACAGCAGAAATAACACCCTTGCTAAATCCCCAATCCACCACAAATTACAGTGATCTGCAATTATAAACTCCAGTGTTAATGAGGTTTGATTGCCCCTTCTTTGTGATGCCACCTCTAAATGCCACTTACATTTTACAGCACGTTGGGGTTAACAATCTGCCTGGGGAAGATCGCTAAGGGAACTCAAATGGACTTTTAGGAACACCTTTGGCGATGGCAATTTGTTACCTGGAAACCCAACAGAGCCACGAGGGCCTCACCCTGCTCAGGGAGCCACATCCCCTCCATCCTCCCAGCCCGGCTTTGGGACTCATACTGAGCTTTATGCAGGAGGGCCGGGCTCTCTTCATTAAGGACAGCAGCATCTAAATTTTTCTGCTTGCCCTTTAATCAGCTCTGTTTTGGGAAGTCTCTGAGAGGTCTAATTGTGGCGTTTGTGCCCTCGCAGAGCAGCCCCGAGAGCAATAAACAGCTTTTACAAGAGATTAAACGCCCAAGCAGAGCCAAAGCATTTAGATAACTGCAAAAGCCATTTATTGACACTGCTCTGATGCCCAAACCCACCTGTCTCAGACAGAAAAAAGCAGCAAACCTTTCTCACAATCATTCCTTGTCTCCCTTCCTAAGAGTTCTCTGTGCTTTTGCCCCAGTTGTATTTCTTCAGCAAATCCAAATAACTTTTTTGGGGTGGATTGCTTAAGAAAGAAAAGCAAAGCTCTGAGGATGGCTGAGAAATGTTATTTTCAGACAGTGGATTCAATTGCCATAACATGGGAAATATTTGACCAAAATCAAAGCTGGATTTGTGCTTCCATGCTCAGCAGCAGCACTGATCCAATCCATCAGAACAGACCAGGAATGTCCAAACCAAGAAGTGGCAGCAATATTTGGGGTGCTTGGGGAGCCAATGAACCCAATTATCCATGGATTTGAGGAGTAGTGTTAAAAAAATTGGTGGGAAAACACAAAGAGAAGCTGCTGTAGAAAAGAGGGAATGAAAGAGCAGGAAAATCTGAAGTTTGATTTCTGTATTTTGCCAGGCTGGACTCCCAGCAGTTGTGGGCAGCAGTTGGGGATCCCTCAGAGCTCCACATTCCCTTGGGACCAGAGGTCAGGGAAGTCCCTCAAAGAGCTTCAGCACCTGCAGTGTCACACCCATGGAGGGTGTCCCTACAAGATCTGGGTCCAGTTTCTTTTTTTATTTTTTTTTTTATTTTTTATCCTTTTTCTCTTTTTTTTTTCTTTTTTATTTTTTCTCCTATTTTTTCTTTCTTTTTTTTTTCTTTTCATCTTTTTATTTTCATTTTTCTTTTTTTCTCCTCCAGACTTTAAAACTGACAACTAAAACATCTAGACAGCCATGAGAGCTTAGCATAAAATGGTCCCAGTGTCATCTCTCCTGGAGTTTTCCTTTAAATAAAAGAAAGCCTTTTCTGGTTGGAAGCAGAAGACCCAAGGCAGGCAAAGATGCTTGAGGGAATAAAGAAAAATAAGAAAAATAAACCATTTGTGCTGTGTGTTATTGTCTCTGCCGTGACAGATAATTCCCAATAAACACCAACACACGGAATTCAAACCCAGCCCTGCTCCTAAGAACAGAGAATTCCCAGAGATGTCCAGAGCAGACAATCTGGAGAAGAGTCAGGAGTCACCTGCATCCTGCTTCCCATTGAGATGTTCCCTGTGTTGCTAAAAAAAAAGAACTCGGGAATGAGAGGAAGGACTCTGGCACTTCAATTTTATGACGATATATGGGAGAAAAGAATGAGAAACTCAAAAAAAACCCCAATGCCTGAGGTGTTTCTTTTATCTAAGTACAACCAGTTAACCCCAGGCTGGGATTGTTGGGGTGTCTGTGCAGGACCAGGATTTGGTCTGGAGGATCTTTGTGGGTCCCTTCCAGCTCAGGATATTCCATAATTCCTTCTCCACCAACACCTAATGTCCCTCCAGCTAGCAACGTACTGGGAAAACCAGGATATTGCTGAGTCCCACAGAGGAAAATATCTCCTGTACGTGGCAGAGGGAATGAGATGCTAAAGTAAATTAATTTCTTAATTTTCCTCCCACAGACCCCATCTGCATTTACCCTCCAGACCTCTGGGAAATTTGTCTTCCTCTCACAGGTTCCTGCCAGTCCATCACAGCCAGGAGAGGAGAATTAATGTGTCTCCCACACGAGTTAAGTACATAAACTGTCACGAAATATTAACACAGATATGAAGCTATTAGAACAAACCCCACTCCATAAACAGACTCCAGATAGGGGCAACCAAGATAACAGCAAAATAAAAGGACGCATTAAAGTTATATCCCTTTAAAAATTTAAACAAATCACTTTGATAGTGATAGGCACTTCAGAAAGCTTAGCTGGGGAGTCTGAGGGCAGTCAATAAGGCAGAGCTAATTGGAGAACAAATTGACATTCATAAGCTGGCATTGAACAAACAAGGTAATAGAGAGTTAATGCAGGGAACAAGGGCGGGGAGCAGGAGCCACCCAGCCTCAATAATGGAAAGGGCCCAATTGAGCAAATTCGAAGTGCAAACACTCTGATCTCAGCCTGCTTAGCAGGGCTGGCCCAGCAGCTCCCAGCCCTAACAGACTCATTTGGGTTGTTGTCTTTAGAGAATGAGTGTGTCAACTGAAAACAGCCACCACATCTCCATAATGGCCAACGAATCCGGGTTACCGAGAGCAGGCACTGATAAGGCTCAGGTGGGTAAATACCGAGGGCTGCTTGGCACTGAGGGCTGCCTGAAATGACAGCGAGCAACCAGCCACTGCTGGAATAAAGGGGCATTAGCTTCAGATCAGAAGTGCAAGGAGTCAAACCCAAAGGAGTCACTGGAGTGAAGCTCTTCCTTCCACAGAGGCCTCTCGCTCCCCAAAGGGAGCTCCTCTCTGCAGGACAAAGTGAATGTGGGAGGGTTTGGGACCTCTTCCTCAGCCAGGCACAGATATGAACGCTGAAAGGTTTAGAAAAAATGTGTAATTTAATATTTCACCCTGTCCTGAACTCTCCTAATGCTTCCCACGAACATCATTCCCTAAATCTCAGCATCACAACCAAACTCCTGAAAAGTGGTTTTGTGGGCCAGGGGCTCACCTCAAGTTATTGTGACACTGCTGTTGCACAAAAATGGCACAATCTGACTCTTAGGAGATCTTTAGAGCCTTTTCTTTCAAGTGCTGGGAGGATTTGAGAACACTGAATGGAACAAGCAGAGAATTTTTTTCACTTTTCACCTGTCTGGTGGCACAGCTTTAGGTGCAGAATGGGACAGAAGACAGAGAATAGGGAAAGCCAAGGCTGGAGCTCCAGAGATGAGTTTAATTCTCTGTCTGCAGGCCTTCAGATACACAGACTGTGTTCATTCTAATCAGTTATGAATAAAAAATAATTTGGTCATCAGTTCTTGATGTCTCAGCAAGGATCATCTCTCCCACATCTCACCAGAAAGTCAAGGCCTGATTTGAGAAGTAGAAGTGAAATATTTTCTGTTCAAGTTTCCATCAGGTTTTGTGCTCAAGACTCAGTCAGCTTTGAGAGTGGTTCCAAGAGGGGTTCATTACCTGCTCGTGTACAGCCAATTTTGGGCACCTTCATGAACTGCACATCAACCAAACATCTTCCTTCCAGCATTGCTCAGGTAACAGCTGGGAATTCCTCTGCCCTCCTCCCCAGCGGTGCTGGGATGTGCCTGAAGTCTTCAGCCAGCTTACCTGGCAGGAGCAGGCCCCGGCCCAGGCAGGTGTGCACAGATTTACCACCCAGCAGCTACTACTGGGTTACTCCTCAGCCAGACCTCCTCATCCTCAGCCCTGACCTTCAGCCACCCCTGCAACAATCAACAGTGACATTTCCACGGTGTCTCAGGGCTAAAATTAATGAAGTCCAGCCATCACCACTTGTGCTTTTTACTCCTTTTTAATCCATCAGTGTTTCCCCAGCGTTTAAAGCCTCCCCTGGCACATGAGTGATTCCCTCTGCCACCCCAGTCTGGATGAAAAAGGACAGCTGATCCTGGCTCGGCAGCTTCCAGGGGTTTTTCTGGGTTTACTGGGGGCTTGCAGAGTGAAGAACACTTTGCAGGGGTTGGTGACGACCCCCAAGTGTCCCCTGACAGGGCCATGATCTCCAATTCCCTTTGATGCATCAGCTCCTCTGGAAACCAGGAGAGCCTCGGAGCCCTCAAGGAGCGATTTCCTTGGCTTTGTTTCATCCATTGATGAATCCAGAACTGCCAATATTGGCCTGCACAGGATTTTCTGCAGTTACCTCCTGTTCCCCTCTCCCACAGAAACATCTTCGTGGAGCCTCTCGATTTCCTCTCAACTCCAAATTCTACACCCAGAATTCAAGGCAGCTATGACACAAATAAGCAACTCTGCTGCTAAAAGTAACACATTTTTAATATCTTCCTATGCTTCAGATATTAAACCTGTTTTTTATTCCCATTACTCTGATTTCAATTACAGTAGCATTTTCCTTGTTTCCACCCCAGGTTTTTTTGTTGTTGTTGTTTGATTTTGGGGTTTTGTTGTTGTTTGATTTTGGGGTTTTGTTGTTGTTTGATTTTTGGGTTTTGTTGTTGTTTGGTTTTTGGGTATTTTTTTTTCAAACCTGACATATTTCCTCCCTGCTACACATTGTACAAACTGCCTTCCCCAATGCCTTTGCTCTGCACAGCCCTGGCTCCCATCCAATCCCAATTTAGCCCTTGAAGACTCTCAAATGTACCAACAAGCCACTTTTTTGTCATCAACGAAATATTTATGCTCAGACAACCCTCAAAATAGATCTGGGAAGATTTTTAGCTATGTCTATATTAGGGGGCACCAAACCAGAAGGGATATAATAAGCAGCAGCTTTTTGCAAGTGAATAGAAAGCTTTTTTTTTTTTTTTTTTTTTTTTTCCTTCAAGCAATTCAGAGCTGGATTTGGGATATGGGATGAGCAGCCACATCCCTGATAAAAATAAAGACTTTCCCAGTGCTGGAGATGCATTTTCTCAGTGTTAGGACAACCTCCAGCACGGAGAGCTTTCCAGCAGACTCCACTGTATATCCATGTAACCTCATTTATTTTTGCTGCCATCCAAGGTGCTTGCAAGGCTGATATTGATCATTGTGTGAGTCTCTTAAAGGCTGCAAATGAACTGACTGCACACCACTAAACCTCGGCAGCCCAGCTGTGAAGGTTCCTCCAAAACATAATAATAATAATAATAATAATAATAATAATAATAATAATAATAATAATAATAATAATAATAATATAATAAACATAACAAGAATAAACATAATTAATATAATAAACATTATAATAATAAACAACTATATAGAATTATAAAATATATTATATATAATATTAGCTAAATAATAATAATAATAATAATAATAATAATAATAATAATAATAATAATAATAATAATAATAATAATGATGTTATTATTATTATTTATTGTTCCTCACATAGCTGATGGCAAGAGTTCCCCTTTTCACCTGGCTGCTGCTCTGTGGAGTGGGAGCAGCAGGAATTGTGTGTCCTCCATCGCTAAGTGACGGCCAAGACTCAGCAGATGCTCGCTGGGGTTTGATCCCTTCTGCAAACAAAGGATAATTTCCTTTAGAAGTGACCTGACTTGGAAGGAATTGTGTGGGCCTGTTGGACAAACCTTTTTCTAACCCAGAGATGGGGCAACTGAGAGGTGTTTGGAAAACTTTCATTCCATTTTCAGTCCCATGTGAAGGGTGAGACAGTACAGATGTTATAATTCACTGCATCACAATCAGAAGCCAATTATTTCATAATTACAATAAATTATAAGTGGTTTTTGGCCTGTCAGCTTTAGCCACACCATGCTGTAAATGCCTTAAAGCCAATCATCTAAAATTACCCCTCATGGCTCCTCCTCCAATGCATCTTTCATAGTTTTATTTCTCCAAAGTCCCCAGTCTTATTTGCAAGGCCATCCTTTGAAACTTGTTTCTGGTTCCATTTCTCTCTCAGCAATGTCCGTCCTGTCCCATGGCATTTCTAAATCAGCATTTCTTATCTCAAGGTTTGCACACAGCTGCACACACTGTGTGAGCCTTCTGGACAATTCCCTGCACATCCATTTCCCACATGGGCAGTCCGTTCTGAGTTTCTTTCCCCACCAGACAGGACACCCCGACCCCCTGTGGCAGTCAAGGTGAGGGTCTGACCTGTGTGGAGTAGGAGCACTCTTGAAATAAGAGGTAGCTCCATTAAATCAGCTGCTACAACTGGGATACACCCTGTAGTAGAGCACCAGAGACAGAGCAGGTTGTAATTGGAGCACACAGAATCATCAAGGTTGGCAAAAAATTCCCAGACCGTCAGGTCTGAGTGCCAGCCCAGCCCCACCACCACGTTCACCATTAAGCAATGTCCCCAGGTGTCACATCCACATGTTTTTTGGACACTTAGAATCTCCTGAGCTGGAAGGGACCCACAAGGATCATCCTGATGCCTTGGGATTTGAGCTTTTCTAGTTTTCATCTATTTGTAATCCTGCAGCTCTTCAGTGTAGAACTCTAAACTCCAGGAGCAGTGTGAGCTGCTGCTTCCCCATTTTGGGCAGACAACAATTCCTCTCCAGGCCTGGCAATCAAGGACACCTCAGTGCCTCAGGCCAGAGAGATGGAAACAAAGGGGAGTTGGGAGCAGCAAACCTGGGGTAAATTTCTTCATTACCTGAAGCTGTAATTGGAAGATTAATCCCCAATATGCAAATGGACCAAACTTATAAAAATATGAAAACCTGTGAAATAGGAAATATTAAAACTGTGGTCCATTTTGGGTGCGGCCCCTGGGGGACTTTGTCTGCCCTAAATGTACCTGAAGGCCCTTCAATAAATAGAACTGCTTTTTATTCTCCTCATTTTGTCTGGCCTCTGTTTTTTAGGTAGCCCCAAGAGGCATTGATCCAGTCCAGCTCCTGGCCCTGCACAGACCCCCAACAATCCCCCCTGTGCCTGGGAGCGTTCTCCAGAGCCAGGGACTCCTCCACTTCCCTGGCAGGCTTGTTCCAGTGCTTGACAAGCCTTTCTGTGAAGACTTTTTTTCCTAATATCTCATCAAAACCTCCCCATCACAAGCTGAGGTGGTTGATCAGCCCCAGCTTTGTAAGAGAGCTTCTCTCTCACCCAAAAACTGAGGAATAAAATCCTCCAGAGTGGTCACCCTCAGCCCATTGCAACGATGGGACCAACCCAGCTCCTGCCATCTGCACCATTCCTTCCTCAGCACCTTCAGACGGGGGGAAAAAAATTCCCAATATTGTCAATATGAGCAGGGAGTCTCTTCCCTCAGAGCCTGGGCTGAGACAAAAGGCTTTTGCCTCAAATAATTTTTAATTTAGCAGACTTCCAGATGGGCTTGTGCCTGGGCACAGACACCCTGCCCTGGCTAAAGGCATTAACGAGTTTTTAAAGACAGTTGCACACAACAGACCTGGCACTTAATGAGCCTGTTTGCTCCGGGAGGGGGGAGCAGAGAGGCAACTGTTGGGAAAGAAAGAAATGCACGGGGATATAAAAGATGTCGAGGTTTATTTTAGCCAGAGTTGGAGTCGGGGCTGCATTGGGGCAGCTCATTGTTCTGTTTTCATAAAGTCATTTAAGTAGCAAATGGCCCCTGAAACTGATACTCTGATTTGAGTCATGTTGGAAGACATATTGAATTAATGATGCAGGTGTGGGTTGTTGTTCCAAAAAACTTTTTTATAGCAACGGTGGGAGAGGAGAAGTTGGAGGAGGAGGGGGGAGAAGTTAAATGAAAAGATTTGGTCTATGTTATGTTTTTCTAATATTTGAATTTTAGCTAAGATTACTCTTTCTCCTCTCTTTAATATATTGTTTTAAATAAAAAATGCTAATAAATCTTGAGAGAAATATGTCATAGCAGAGTTTAAAAACTGTAGTGCAATATATAACAGTTCATAAAATATTCTATTCAAATAGCCAAAATTGTAGTGCATTTGGACCAGAAGTAGTTAACTGCAGGAACAGCATTTTATTAGCTACTAAAATTAAGAAAGAGTACTGCTGTTTCACAGCCAGATAATTAAGTACCGTTTTCTCTTTTTTAATACTATAAAATTAAACTTCCTGTTTAAATGGCCTGGTGGGGACTGTAGGCAAAGGGTCGTCTGATGAGCCCTCGGGGCAAATCCAGAAACACAACATAGCACTTATTCACACAAGACTTTAACAGGGTGGAAAACACTGATTGAGGGGGGAAAAAAATGCTGCAGTAAGCGAAAAATTGCAGGTCATAAATCAGAGATCCATTTTTTCACATCATTTTGGCTAATCCATTAAATCTCAGTGCAAAGGAATCTATCAGAAACAGAAGCCACGGCCTTGGGTTGCCTGTCTCCAGATGTTATTAAAAGTGTAGGAGCAGTGAAAGAACTCAATTAAAGGCAGAGCACTAATGAGATGTTCCAGCCACACCAGGCCCACCAACCTTTGCTGGCTCCTCTTTTGTCAGGGACAAGGGTGCTAAACCCCTTTTCCCAAAAGGATTTCACTCCCCACTCCACCAGGGATCAGGGCTTGCTCCGTGTTGATCTAAAATAAGGGTTTTGTACTCAGTCTCTGAAGTTGTACACCAAATCAGTGTCAGTAGCAGAATAACACAATTCTTCTTGTTTTGGCTGAGGAGCACAAATACTGCAGAGAATCATCCCAACTCTGCAAATTTTAACCCAAATCCTTGCAGGGTGTAAATGAAGGTTTTCTGGACAAAGCAGGTGAGGCTTTGCCCAAGCCTTGGGTTGCCTGTCTCCAGATGTTATTAAAAGTGTAGGGGCAGTGGAAGAACTCAAAGGCAGAGCATTGATGAGATGTTCCAGCCACACCAACCTTTGCTGGCTCCTCTTCTCCCAGAGGGATTTCACTCCCCACTCCATCAGGGGACAAGGCTTGCTCTGTGTTGATCTAAAATATGGTTTTTGTACTCAGACTCCGCAGTTGTACACCAAATTAATGTCAATAGCAGAAAAACACACAGGGTAACAACCTGGAGTAGCTGCACCTCTTACACCCAACAATCTCATCCTGCTGTGGATCTGTGGGCTGCAAAATTCTTCCTGTTCTGGCTGAGGACCACAAATACTGCAGAGAATCATCCCAACTCTGCAAATTTTAACCCAAATCCTGCCCATCTCTGATCCCACAGGGAATTTGCAGGGTGTAAATGAAGGATTTCTGGACAAAGCTGGTGAGACTTCACCCAGGATCTTCCCAGCCTCTGTTTCTGGAGGTTTTAGGGTGGGGTTAATGGTCAGATCTGATGTGAAACCTGCACCTACCAAGGAGCAGAGGCCCTTCATCCCTAGAGCCACTTTTCTGTCCCTCACACCAGGAATCTCCATACCCAGCATGTTCTGACACACAACAAAAAATCCAACACACTGTCAGATAGCTTGTTCCAGCTGCAGGTTACTTTCTGTTTGAGGCTGGAGGTTGAAATCACCTGTGAAAGCTTCTTTAATCAGAAAATATTGTCTTTGGTTCCACCAAACACGAGTGCAGCTGCTGCTGCTCTGCTCAGGTCATTATTAATTACAATAAAACACTTCCAAACACCGCCAAAATGAATAAAATCTTGTTGTGGTTGAGGCAGTTCATTGGGATTTGGGAGATTCAGGATCATTCCTTCCTTTGGATCTGACAAAAAATACTTGGTGGGAATTCATCCTCACCACAGGTCAGCAGGTACCTGGTGTAAAATACTCACTGAACTACTTAAAGACTTCTGCACCACCTCACAGGAAGGGAAGACCAGGAAGGTCTATGAAGAAAAGGGGGTTCCAATTATAAAGAATTCTAGGATTTTCAAATTTTGTGGGGTTTTAGGCAAGAGCAAAATTCCAAAATCATTTTGGTAATTTAAAACCTGAATGGATGGAAATATTCTATTACATCCAAACTTTACTCCAGTTACAGATTTCTAATAGTGTTATGTTCATTCTACAGAAAAAAATTTAGAAGAAATCCCTGAAAATCCAGAGTGACACTTGATAACAGCATGACCAGGATTTATTTTATTCTACTACAGCTTTTTTTTTTTTTTTCCTTCTGAAATGAAAATTCAGGAAAATCTGACTGAGCTCTGTGAAGCATTTGGATTCAGTGTGGTTTTGGCAACATTTCTGTGTCACACCAGAGCATCACATTAGGGTGGCAAAAACAATTCTGAGCAGAATGTGGGATTTGTTTTGCTCAGATTCCCCCACTGGGGGGGAATTTAGGATCCACTGGCTCCCTGGAATCCTGGCAGTGCAGAAACCTCCAGAGACTGAAGGAATGGGTTAATTTGGGTTTTTTTTTCCTCCCAAGGCAGAAGAGAACAGGACATAGTTTGTGTCAATTTTGTTGTTTCCCTGAGGATCTCTGAGATTTAGGTAGAACTCACCTGGCCAAGCATCACTTAATTCCTTCAGGAGACCCGACAGAAAATTTTCATGGCATTTTTCTTCAGAGAAAGTGAAAATTAAGAAAGACACCCAGCATTCACCAGCTCTGCCACAAGCAAAACAACATTTAGATCCCAGGGAATGCGTCCCGTTGGCAAGCAGCAATTCCTGCTGGAAGGAACCAATTTTCAGTTTCCCAAACAGACAAAGCAGAGACAAAACAAAACCTCCTCCTTGCAGAGCCTCATCCCACACACCGAGCACACACCGTGCCGGGGATGCCCGCAGAGCTCAGCCAAGTGTCATTGCCAGGGAAGCTTTAGCAGTACCCAAACTTCTTTTCCTGCTTTTTAGGTGGGTGGTTTTGCTCCTTCTCAAGCATCCCAATTCCCCAACCCCAACAGGAGCTGCGGAACTTTATTGGGGGCTTTGCTTGCAGAATCCTTTCGGTGCATTCCGGTAACACAACACCACATCTTCATCGGGAAATCCATCCCAGCCCTTAAAGGGGAAAATCAAGTCTTTTATGTTGCTATTAAGCCTGAGCAAAGCCCAGTTCTAGGGTTTCACCCCTCAGTTCTGCTGGGGCCGTGCATCAGATTGCTCTGGAGATAAGCCCCGAAATTCCGGGATCCCCTCGGAGCATCCCGAGCGCAGCTCCCGGGGAGAGACTAAACACTGCAAAGTCTCCCCAGCAAAGCAGTGCTTTGCATTAGGGCAATAATAAACCACGGGGAGAAGGGAAAATCACCCTCTGTAGTGTTTAGTCTCATTTAATCTAATATTGGTGGCTAATGGGCTCTGATCTCGTGTGTGTACAAGGAATTCCTTCCAAGCGGGCCGGCGGTGAGCTCAGCTTTGGCATTTCATGTGGAGCACTCAGCACTTGATACCCGAGGAGCTCACTGAGAGCTGCTTTTAAATCAAATATCCAGAGCTGGAAATACACAGGTCATAAACTGTTGGATAAGGCCCTTTTCTGACCCAGAGATGGGGCAACTGAGAGCTGTTTGAAAAACTTTTATTCCATTTTCAGTCCAATGTGAAGAGACTGACTGTCTCTCTTTTATTCCATTTTCAGTCTCATTGTCTCATGAGACAATACAGATGTTATAATTCACACCACCACAATCAGAAGCCAATTATTTCATAATTACAATAAATTATAAGTGGTTTTTGGCCTATCAGCTTTAGCCACACCATGCTGTAAATGCCTTAAAGTCAATCTTCTAAAATTGCCCCTCGTGGCTCCTCCTCCAATGCATCTTTCATAGTTTTATTTCTCCAAAGTCCCCAGTCTTATTTGCAAGGCCATCCTTTGAAACTTGTTTCTGGTTCCATTTCTCTCTCAGCAATGTCCGTCCTGTCCCATGGCATTTCTAAATCAGCATTTCTTATCTCAAGCTTTGCACACAGCTGCACACACTGTGTGAGCCTTCTGCCAGGCTTGGACAATTCCCTGCAAATCCATTTCCCACCATAAACCAACAGCTTGAAATTTTATTTATTTCCTATTGACCTTAAAAATTACAGGAAGCATAAAAAGATGGACATAGACCCACTGTAGAAGGGGTAAATTTTTAGGAAAAGGCATCTTTAAATTCTCCTGGACTTTCTATTTATTTATTTTTAGAAAATCTCTGGACACAACATAAATAAATCTTAACCTGTGTTAAGAAGGTCTGTGAGAATTAATGAGTAGTGGATTTTTTGCTGAATTTCAAGAGTTTTAGACAACATAAAAAACCACTGACTTAGGAAAAAATAAATTATTTAGGCTCCTTACTAAGGGCCACAACTGTTTTTACCCATAGGAGCATCCTCCCATCACAAGTTCAAATGAGACCAATGAATGAGACTGTCTCAGGTTTTCCTCTCCCACAATTTCACACATTTATTTCACTCTGCACTCAGATAATTCCCCCCCAGTTCAATTCCCACAGACCTCAGCTGTGTTTAACTTTGTCAAATTGCAGTTGCAATGCTGCACAGAGTGTTGAAAATCTAAGTTGGTGATATTCATCATGTTTATAATACTTAGAGCAGCCTTGTGGATGGAACGGGTCACGTGGAGCACTGGAAATGCAGTATTGGGAAATTATTGCTGAAATTGCCACAAAGATCACAGATCAAAAATGTAATAGAAGTAGTATAAAGGGATTCAAGGCATCATGTTTTATATCACCCTAATTTTGAATGAGATTATTTAGATTTGTGACCAGTTTGATTTAAACAATGAATTAACAGCAGGAGGAAATACCTAACCTGAGGCTGGCCGTGCTTTACAACACTGGAAATGTTTGTATCTCTTCCTCTCCTGTCTCCATAGTTATAAGTTTTCATCCTAGAATTCCCTGAAAATCATTTTCTCTCACCATTCCCCAAATGGTTTCAGAAACCAAACCCTCCCAGGGCTGCTCCCCAGGCAGAGGGGCTGAGCTGAGGTTTGGGGGCTGCTGAAAACTCAAAGTTTCTTTCCAATACAGGGAAGTTCAGACAGACTTCCAGTGAACCCCAGACAAATTTCAAACCCCCAAACCACACAGGCTGGCAGAGTTTCAGTGTGGAATTTTAGGGTTCATTAGCACAGCGAAAGACCCAAAAAATGGGCTAAAATCCCTGAAATCTGGCCCAACCTCCTCGCACACTGCTGCAGCCCCTACCTGCCCAGGTGAAACCCATTTCCCATCTCTTTATACTCCATTTTTATGGCACTCCCCTCATCCCTGCTCTCCTCAGTGCCAGGCAAACAGAGCAGGAATCTCTGCATGAGACGCCCTAATTGGCAGCAGAGCCCTGGCCCGGCCAACATCTGCAGCTGGTTTTGGTGATAATAAATCAGGGCTGGGGGGTTTCGGTGTGGCAAGCTGCCAGGGAGCTTTCCTTCCCCCAGTTAGCCAAGAAATGGGAAGACAGCAGCAAGGACAGGGGCAGCTCTGGGTGGTTAGAAAGGGGGGAAAAAAACCAATTTCATATTATCCATAACCAGCAGTGAACCTCCACTCTGAGCTTTCCAAGAAGGACCAGACAACAAATGCCTTTCTTCATCACTGAGCAGCAACTTGTCCAGGAAAGCTCAAAAACATCATTAAAACAAGGGCACAAACGCTGCAGCACGCAGGAATGAAGGTTCCTGCCCCAGGCCTGGGAGGATTTGGGAGCTGCCCGGGCTCTGTGTGTGCTGTGATCACCCAACACTCACTGCAAACACCTCCACAGGTACGTTTGCAATCAGCAGGTTGGATGCTCGAGCACTGGGTCTCTCCAGATGCCTGCAGCACTGACAGCTCAGCCCCTCACTCAAAATCCGGGTCAGACAGAAACCCTGGATGTGAGGTAATCCCCATCCTGAACGGGGAAATTCAGACTGGGAAAGAAATCATAATCAAAGGCTGGAAGAGTTGACTGAAACCACTAAGAGAGCAAAATTTGTAGCTGACACAAATGTTAATTTAAATGTTGCAGAATCTTTCCTGCTGAGCCTGGCAGCACAGTTTAGTGCTAGGTTTTGAGGGGAGATTTTTTTAAACTCAGATTGCTGTGGCACTGAGGATGGAGCAGAGGCCAAGGTGCTGGGCTCTGCTTGTGGCACATCCACTCCAACCAAGGAGCAGAAATTGCAGGCTCTGCCCTCCCAGCTGGCTGATGATCTGTTTGGCAGTTGATTTCCAGAGTGATCAGTTCAGTTTGGCAAATGATTTCCAATATTTCCATCCCCAGCGTGAGCCAAAGCCCTGCCTCTCCAGGCTGCCTTCCCTCCAACCCTCTCTTTGCACTGGAGCATCTCTGCACCCTCAGGTATTTAAGTCATTTTTGGATCTCCATTCACCCATCACATCCAGGTCCCTCCCAGTCCTTCCTTCAGCCTTTCCCACTTCCCAGTGCTGTCTCCTGTTGTTAAAAATTCCCTTTCCAACTACAGCTCCCTCCCACATCCTCCAGTGCTCCAAGAGTTGTCTGCCCTAGGAAACATCCACCTCATTTACAAGGTCACAGTTATTTTAGCCTGAATCCAGTTATGCAAGAAACCACCCCCTCTCCAGTGCCAAATCCCCAAAGAACGGTGACAAGAGATTATCTTGTGCAAGGCTTCAGTCCTTTAAGGACAACAATAATAATTAACACAATTAAGAACGTCTCTAATGCCACTTTCAACAAGCACAGGCAGGTATTGCACTGTTAGGAAGTGGTGATCCACATTTGCCAACAGAATATCTGGCAGCAAGGATTTCTGGAGCTTATTTAAGCTTTAAAGCCTATGGAAGGAGCTGTGCACAATATCCTGTTTGAAGGCATTTCTAATTTAAATTAATGACCTGAAGGCTATCTCGAGGCAATAATGATCTTATTGTACCAAATCCCACCATAGCTGAGGTGAATTATAAATTCCTCAGGCTGATTCCGTGGTTAACATTCCAAATCCCAGCTATCCAACGTGGTGGTGGCAGTTCCAGGAGCAGATTAGATGAAACCACACAGGCTGTCTTCAGCCTGGCTTGGAACAGGGGAAAAATGTTCTCCTCAATCAGTGGGAAGCAGAGAAGCCCTGGGGCTGATGAGTTTGGAGTTCTCTTTTTCTCCAGGTATTTTAGTCCCAAAATTTTGCTTGGAAGAGATGCCAGAGCATCCAGGTACCAGGTGGGAAGTGAACTCAGCACCAAGCTGAGAGCTGCTGCCCCCAAAGACACCTGGGGGTTGCACAAACAGGTTAAATTTGATTATAAATGGCTTATAAATGTGCTTATAAAAAGCACAATCGGGTTAAATGAGCAAAATGCCCATTTTACTCCTGAAATTCCCCAAAATGCCCATTTTTCTTGTGAAACTCCCCCCAGATACACATTTTCCTCCTGAAATTCCCAAAAATGCACATTTTCTCCTAAAAATCCCCCAAAATGCCCATTTTTCTCATGAAATTAAAAAAAAATCCCTTTTTTATGAAATTCCAAAAAATGCCCATTTTTCTTGTGAAACTCCCCCAAAAATGCCCATTTTCCTTGTGAAACTTCCCCAAAAATGCCCATTTTTCTCGTGAAACTTCCCCAAAAATGCCCATTTTTCTCGTGAAACTCCCCAAACCACACCTTGCACGCAGCACTGCTAATGGGCAGGGTCACTCTGGCCCTGGTGACGAGTTGCACATTTGTAAGTCCATCTGTCACCTGTAAACAGAACCCAGGAAAAATCAGGTGGATGAAATTTCCCTTTGAAAAGGCAGGGAACCAAATTGCCCCTAGAAAGGGGCTTTCAGCAGCTGAGAAAAGCAGGCTGTTATTTCACTCACGGGCTCAAGTGCAAGGTAGGATTTGCATTTCAGACACAGATCTTCCCCACTGAACAGTCCAAGGGATTTCTGCACAGAGATTTTTATCCTTCATCTGCATTTTCTCAGATTTTGCCATTTTTTAGTTCATCCAGGATGCCATAAACAAAGCTTTCAGTCCAAACATGGCTCATTTTTAAGCTCTAAATATATGATTAGCATTAGGTTTTGTGCTCTGCTGGGATGTTAAATGACATGGCAAGCTGTAAAATGGGACTCAGTAAAAGTATTAGTAAATCCACAATCCATTTCCAAGTGAAATCTCCTCAGGTTTATTGTTGGGATACCTGAGCAGGAGGAAGTCACTGTTTCCTTTTGATTTGTTTGAACCCCTAATTCAAACCACAGCCTGAACTTTCTCGGTCCGTGAGGCAAAAAAAGCCCAAAAACGAAACCAAACCAAACAAAACCAAAACAAAACAAAAAAAAAAAAAAAAAAAAAAAAAACAAAGAAACAAACAAAACACACAAAAAACCAAACAAGATTTAAAAAATCCCCAGACACACAACAAAAAAACCCAACCCCACTGGTGCAAGTCTAAGTAAATCACCAGATCTTGATTATTAATTATTAAGAATGACCTTGAAAAAGAGGAATGGCTGAGCTGTAGTGATTCTGGGTGTCATCATCCTACAGGGCACTCCAAAATCGAGTAGAAACCTCGTGCCCAACATGCTCCAGCATGGAATAAAGTCAATATTTGGGGACACTGGTCCCTGCTGGTATTGTCCTGCTGCTAATGGGCAATTTATTCCCCTCACCCTTCTCCTTCCCAGGGCACACTTTATTATTTTAAGTCCCTTTTCTCAGGGACAGACTTTGCCTCCCATTATTTCTAACTCATACACGGTGTTGAAAGCCCGAAAAAAAAATGATAAATTAAATGAGAAGGAAATGTTTAAGGGTTCCTATTCATAACAAAAATACTTAAAGGCAGCTCGGGCCATGAATCTTCCCCCAGCAAGTTGAGATGTTCATAAAGGCCCTGATTCAGAGGAGAAGCTGGTGGATGTGTGCTGCTCGGGGGATTTATGGGGTAGAAGCTGGGATGGGGGAGAGCCCAGGTGAATAATTAGTTCCTTGCAGAGCTCAGGATGGAGCTGGCTTTTCCCACTTGTTCAAAGGCTTTTCCCCCAGATGGGGCAGCACGAGGCAGGGCTGCTCCACGTGGGCTGGGGGCTGCTCTGCACCCGTTGCCTGTGGTGTGTGAAGATTAATGAGGGCCCAAGCCCCCATTTCTGTCAGCACAGACACGTGCATCCAATTAAAGCATCCAGAAACCTGGCACACAAGTCCCAAGGTGTTTTCCAAAGCCACCCAGCGTTTTTTTGCTGGGTTTAATTTCCCAGTTCTGCCCAGTTAATAGGGATTACCGTGCAAAACTCATTTGCCTTTTGCTGTGTGTGTCAGCTCTGGGGCAAACGTGGTGGGGAAAGCTCTGGGTTCATAAATCCTGAGGGTTTGAATCCTGTGTTTACCCAGGGAATGGGAATAGGCCTGGACTGTGGCAGAGAGGTGCCTCTGTCATCGTGTCTCGGTGACACACAGGACCACCTTTTGGGTTAAATCCCCATCCCCTGCCCTGCCAGCTGTGGGAATTTTCAATAAATATCAATTCTTCCCCACAAACCAAGGTTCTGGGTTTTTTTTTTTTTTTTAGCCACACACTGAACCAGGATCACCCATCTTTTGCAATAACAAACAAAACCAAAAAGAAATTCCTCAAGAGCTGCTGGGAAATGTCTAAACTTGGTTTTACAGGCTGGTGAGGATCCAGCAGCTTCTTTCCACAGGTGCATCTCCAAAGATCAGAAAGGTTCTGCTCTCACAAGAGGGAAGCTCCCTTCCCTTGGCACAATTCCTTCCATGACAATGGAATAACATTTTCATGGATTGTTTACCCTGAACTGCAGCAAAATTAAGCCTGAAAAGCCAAACTGCAGCTCTGGAGAGCAGAGCTGTGGGTGACAGCCTGGGAGTGCTGGATAACCAGAACTGGAAATGAATTAAACACAAGTTAATCAGCCACGTCTGGAGAATAAAACAAACCTTCAAGCCTTGCATTAAATGCTGAAATATATTCATATATTCCTCCTTAATTTGAGCCACCTCAACACTTGTGAGCTCCAAGACCTTCTTGTGCAGTGTCTCCCAGCATCCAAATTTGCCTGGACTTTCAATTATCCAGACAATAATGAAAACATGTTGGCCAGGCGAGCGCTCGGGTTACAATCACAAATTCTTACTTCAATAACAGCCATAAAACAGAGACCTAAAGCATGTTTTTTGCTTTTTTTCCAAACATTAGCAACTCATCTGATACTTAGGCCAAGGATCCAGTTTCCTGCAAGCTGATGACATGTGAGACCACAACCCTGAGGCTGATATTAAATTATACATATATACATATATAAATATACAGAGAGAAAACCTGTGAAATTACAGACACAGATGTGTTATTGGTGTCATAATTTTTTTCCATTAAACACCGTATTAGGTTTATCCCCTCTCTATACTCGAAAATCTTCACATATAAAAGATGAATGGCAACTTCTCCAGGGGATCCTTGTGGTTTAACCTTGTTACAGGAGGTCAGACACGACACACAAACTCTGCTGGTACGAAGATGGCTGGAAAATGGGATTATTCCTTGGCTCTGCCTTCCAATGGAGAGCAAGGCAACTCTCCCAGCCCTGCTCCAGCACCCCAAAAAGGACCTGTGGCACTCAGAGAAGCTTGAGGAGCACATTTGGTAGAGGAAGAGCCAAGCAGAGCCTGCCTGGCAGCACAGACACTGCTGAAATGCTGACCCACGATGATTTGGGGTGAATTAGCTCAGATTCTCCTCTGTTTGCACTGCTGACCCCCAGTTTAAATCTCTCCCCGCTCATCTCACACAGCCAGACTGAGCTGTTTGGCTGCTGGGGGTACCAGCCCTGCCGACAGCTCTCTGCTCTTCTGGGTGGAAAAAGAGAAGTCCTTTAAATCTGAAAATAAATAAATAAATCACCAGAATAAGCAGAGGTGGTCAGAAAGGGTGTTAGAAAAAATAACTCAACTCTCTGCTCTTCTTGGCCACTCTGCCAGCCCTGTTTTCTCCCCAGACACAGCCCAGGAGGGAGAATCTCTCTTTTCACCCACCCCATTTCCCAAAACTCCTGTTCTGAGCCCGTGTTCCAGCTCTTACATCTCTACCATGACCCCATGAATTCATAGAAAGGGACTTGATGAACACAACAAAGTAATTCCTACAGCATCTGGGGTGTTTTTTTGGACCTAAACCCTTGTGGGAATGCACATCCCTTTGCCAGGAGGGTTTAGCTGCTGCCTGCTCCTGGAGAGGAGCCCCAGAAGTGCCCAATTTTTGCAGAATTCTTTCATTTTCAGGTTTTCCTCTTGCAGAAGCTGGGTCAGAGGCTTGGGAAGAACACCTAAAATGTTCCCTCTCACTTTCCCACCTTCCCAAATCTCCCTGTGCACAGGAGTCAGGCAGCAAAAACCACAATTCCCAGCCCAAGCAGCTCCAGAGAAGGAAAATTCCTCCTCAAAGGAACCCCTGGACACAGAGCAAACCCCCAGAACATCTCTCCTTAGAGGGGCAGCAGCTCAGGGAGCCAAGGGAGCTCTTCAAATCCCAGAGGAAAGGCCTGTGATGCCTTGTGCAGGCTGAGCTAGAGCAGAGGCTGGACAGAGCTAAAGAATAAAGCAGGGATTTATTAAAGGATCTCCTTCATGGATCCACCTTGGGCAGCACCAGAGCCCAGCCAGGGCTGCACCCAAGATGAACCAAAATGGTCCCAAAATGCACAAATGCTCCCGGGGGCTCTCACTGGGATCAGCTCTGCTCCATTTGCACCTTGGAGTTGATTGTCCCATTCCAGCTTTAGCCCAGGCACTCCCATCCTGCTTGTTTTTCTCTCTCCAGCCCACGCTGTTTGTGCTCCTGGGCCTGAGGTTTGGATCATTTGTCCTTGGTGCCCAGCTGGAGCAGGAATTGTTTTGTCTCCCTGCTCTGTGCACAGAGCTCAGCATCCCCGAATGTGAAGCCCAGACCCACACACTAAAACAGCTCAGAACCTGAAAAACAGAAAAGCCAAAACCTGGCATTACCTGGATTCACCAGGAAGAGGGAAACCTGCAAGGTCCCAGCAGTGAGGAGCAATCTGGCACATGCTGAATTTACAAATTTATTTCTCAGCTCTGTTAAAACAACACTGATAATTCTCTGTTATAGTAAGTGGGAATTACTTGATACCAGTGGAAGGAAGCACTGCTGTGTAATTTGGGATTTTATTGATGCTCTAAAAGGTCTTATCCCAGGGGTTCGGTGCGAGCCTGAGCTCCAGCTTTTAAACAGGATTTCCCAGGAGTTTTTGTGGCTACTGGGAGTTGTTACAAACCAAGATCAAACTCTTTAGCAGGGAGGTGTCACCAGGAGCCAGGCACAGGAGGCAAATCCCACCACTGGGATCAACACCCCCAGATATGAGAGATAAAGAGCAATATCAAAATCGAATATTTCTCAAAAGAGAAATATCACTGCTTCCTCACAGTGCCCTCGGTGCTGGCTCCATTGGGATTCCACAAGGAAATTCCTTCTCCCCCAGCTGCTGGGCAGGCAGGACATCATGAATCCCACACAAAGCATCCAACTTCCAAAGGAAGACACCAGCAGCAGCAGCAGCAGCACAAGAAAGATCTTCATTATTTCTCCCTGACGTTTTCCTTGACAGAATTCATGTAGAACATCAAGAAAGCACAAGGCATGTTTACTGGAGGGTTTATAGTTCCATAAAACATAAATAAACAGCTTTTTTAGATCAAAGCTGCAGGAATAAGGAAGCACTGTGGCTTCTGAGGCCTGACCAGTTTATCACATCATCTAAAGTTGAAAGGAGCACTCCTGGCACTCCTGGTTTCCTCTGGAGCAATCCCACCCTAAAGGCACAGTGCCCAACACACAAGGACAGCTGAGGTTCTTTGGCTTCCATCTGTCTGGTGGAGCCTTTTGGGATGAGATTTTTTTGAGGTTCTAGCAATAAACTGATGGAAAAGGAGCAAACAGGAGCATTTCCAGGAGGGTTCAGGGTTGATTTTCCAGGTGTACAGCTCTGCAGCTCATCCCACACCATCAGGATCAATCAAAAAATCCAGCTTTCCTTGAAGGTGCTGGAAATTGTTGGTATCCATCAGCTCTGGATCCCATGCTGGCATTCCTGAGCAGTGTGAATCCCTCTAAATCCCACATGAAGTGAGAAAAAAATGAGAATTCTCCCTAAACTTTTACCCTCCTCACAGATCCACACCTTCCTTCCCAGCCTTTTCTCCCTGCTGGGTGCAAACCTGAACCTGCAGCCAGGGAAAGGCCTGGATTCCCAGGGGGATCTCCCTGGTTTTACTCCCTCTGCTCATCACACACCTGTGAGGATTTGCTGGATTGTGATTCCATGTGGTGCCATCAACCCTTGGAAACATTTAGGGACCAAAATCCAGCTCAATCATCTTTGAAGCCTCAGGTTGTTTGGTCACCATCCTAAAAAACCTTTCCCATGCCAGTTCAAGCAAACAGCACATGATTCCAGACATGTGGAATTCTGCAAACTCAGTGTTTACCTGCACATATTCCAGAACCTTCCATGGTTTGCTTTTCCATTCCTGACAGAATATGTATGGAATATGACTTTGCAGCATGCTGGATGCTCCTACCTGGCTCTGCTCCCTGCTCTGCACTTTCCAGTGGGTTATTTGCAGGGCTATGGGCACTTGCAGTTATTTTGGAACTGCATCTCCTAATATGGGGTGGTGGGAACAGAAAATCCCACACAGAACAGTCCAACTCGGGATGTATTTATTAATCTGATGCCAGGCCACTCCTAAAAATACCCATGTGCCCATCAAAGCACCCCTCAAAGAGAAGAAAACCAAAGCAAAATCCCCACACAGGGATCTTCACCCTGCTGAGCCCAGGAGCAGCCTCAAGGATTCCCAGGTCACCCCAGCTCAAGGGACCAAAGGAAGGAGCATTCCCTGCCCCTGTGGTGACTGTGCCCAGCACCTGAAGGCCAGGCTGGGCTTTTTCTGCCTCACACATCATCACCCCGGGCCTGAATGGACTGGCAAGGCTGGTGATGATGCGTGAGGCCAAACGGAATCCAGCCCGAGCTGCCAGGGATGCCTTGGCTGAGGGTGCTGACAGGGCTGGAAAAAAAACTGCAGGCCAGGCTGGGAGAGCTGGATCCTGAGTGCCTGCAGCCAGCCTGAGCTGCAGGAGCTGACCTGGGGCAGGAGCTGACCTGGGGCAGGAGCAGAGAGGGGGCAGGAGCAGAGAGGGGGCAGGAGCAGAGATGGGGCAGGAGCAGACCCAGGACCAGACCCAGGGCAGGAGCAGGACCAGGAGCAGGACCAGGACCAGGGCATAACCAGACCCAGGGCAGGCCCAGGACCAGACCCAGGGCAGGACCAGACCCAGGACCAGGCCCAGGGCAGGACCAAGACCAGGACCAGGACCAGGACCAGGGCAGGACCAGACCCAGGGCAGAAGCATGACCAGGACCAGGACCAGGACCAGGGCAGGACCAGACCCAGGACCAGGCCCAGGGCAGGACCAAGACCAGGACCAGGACCAGGACCAGGGCAGGACCAGACCCAGGACCAGACCCAGGGCAGGCCCAGGACCAGACCCAGGACCAGACCCAGGACCAGGGCAGGACCAGACCCAGGGCAAGACCAGGACCAGGGCAGGACCAGGCCCAGGACCAGACCCAGGGCAGGCCCAGGACCAGGACCAGGATCAGGGCAGGACCAGACCCAGGGCAAGACCAGGGCCAGGCTCAGGGCAGGCCCAGGACCAGACCCAGGGCAGGAGCAGGACCAGGACCAGGGCAGGAGCAGGACCAGGACCAGACCCAGGGCAGGCCCAGGCCCAGGACCAGGCCCAGGACTAGGGCAGGACCAGGCCCAGGACTAGGGCAGGACCAGACCCAGGGCAAGACCAGGACCAGGGCAGGACCAGGACCAGACCCAGGGCAGGAGCAAGACCAGGGCCAGGCTCAGGGCAGGCCCAGCCCTGTGCAGGAGGTGGTGGAGCACAGGGGATGCACCAGCCATGTCCTGGCAGTGTCAGGCACTGGAGAGGCTTTTCCTGCAGCTTTCCTCGGTGTGAGGGGACAGGAGGGTCCCTCAGCTGCCTGGACACCCCTTTCTCAGCCCCTTTCCCCGCCGTGGTTATGGCAGGCTGTGTTTGTGCTCAGTCCTGCTCGTTGTGCCTGGGCAAAACCTGCTCTGCTCAGAGCTGGGGTGGGCAGAGGTTGTCCCCTGAGCCTGGCTGTGGGAATGCACATGGACACGGAGGAGACAGTGCCTGCCATGATGCAGGAGGAGGAGAAGGCTCCCAACCTCTCCTCCGTGCTCCTGAGCCAGACCACGGTGCTGGAGCAGCATCTGTGCAAGGAGGGACGTTCCCCTGCCATCCCCAGTGCCACCAGGTTGTCCCTGAGCACTCCAGAGTGGGTAATTTTATCCCAAATGTGCCTGTCTAAAAATATCTCACTTCTGTGTTTTTTGACCATATGCCCAGGACCATGAAAATTTTTCCGTAGGAAAAAGAGCTGAAAAAAACTCTTAAACCCATAACATCTTGGAATGATTTGACCACTTTCTTCTCAGGACATTCTCTCCTTTTTTATGCCATGATGGGGTTTCTCCTGAATTTAAAACATCAATTTGGCCTAACATGAGGAGAGTGTTCATTCTTCCAAACCATAAAGATCAGAGACTATAAACTGTTGTTCCTTAAATGTTTCATGGCAAAAGGCATTCAAAGCGTAACATTAACACAAAGTTTTCCTGTAAAACAATCTGGGAAGTGTAATCTCTGTAAGAGGTTTTTTATGCACCATGGCTAATTGTTCCTGACAGTATGATTTTACATCAGGCATTTTTTGTAAATTCAACACCATTCAAACTTTATGGCAGGTAATATTCCTTACAACTCCTCAAATCCTGCCCATGTCTAAATTATTGTTGCAGAGTGATGTCTGGGGGGCTTTTTTTAAATTTTTTTTTTTTTAGCTGCCAAATATTGGGAGCAAACTCTCCCTTGTCTCGCAGTTGTGGCACTGGGAACAGCTTTATGGAATTCTTCCACTCCTCTCCGTGGTGTCAGAAGGGGTTTTCACACCTTTAGCACACATCAAAGTGCAAAGGCTTTGTGCCTGGGGGCACAGCAGGCTTGTGGTCACCTCTGGATGGAGGAGGATGGAGATATTCCCAGCCTGGGAGGCTGAGCCTGTGACTCCTTAAAATTCAGATTCTAAAGCTGTTTGAAATGGCCACGTTTGAAATGGCAGGGTTTTACAGAGGTTACCTCACCTGGTGTTCACCTGAGGGCGAGCAGGAGCCAGGTGCTACCATTCCACAGAACCATGGAACGTTTGGGGTCACAAAGGACCTTAGAGACCAACTCAACGCAGCCCCTGCCGTGGGCAGGACACCTTGCACTAGCCCAGGCTGCTCCAAACCCTGCCCAATGTGGCTTTGGACACTCCTGATGCCGCTCCAAGCAGTGCTGTGCCATTCCCAAGAGTTTTTTCCCTCTCATCCACACCTTTGGGTGAGATTTCCACACCCCCTGGGCCTGTGGTCCAGCCTACTTTGCCAGGCTCACTGACCTGTGCATGAGTCTGATCCATGTGCACACACACACACACACACACACATGAAAAAAGTCCTTTTGACCAACTCATTCTACCTTATAAAATATGGGTTATAAAAAGTTTATGGGGCCTGTTCCTGCGAGGGGCTCATTCCAAAGCGCACTACGCAAAACCCCACTCTTTTATGGCATGGCAGAAAAGGGGCTCAGTCTGTGCCCCCACAGGGTCCAGAGATGGGATTGGCCTTCCACAAATGGACCACACAGCCCTGCCCGGGTTGCTCCGAGGGCAGCAAGTGAATTTGTGCCTGGGGTTAATTGACAAGTGAGGAAACACTGGTTCTTTCTGCTGGAAATTCCCCCTCGCCCCACCCATGAGGAGCTCCGCAAGAAAAGTCAGAAAGGAGGCGATGGAATCGAGGGTGGGCCTTCAACAGGTACCACAGAGGCACAGAAATCCCAGAAAAACCAACCTGCAGCTGCTTTTGCCAGGGACAAAGGCCCTCCCTGAGGTGGCTTCGCCCAGCTCGGGTCACTCAGAGGAGGGAAGGAAGCTCCAGAGGATTGGTAGGAGCACGTGGACAGATCTCCTCCTAAAAATGGGAATTTGACTCCTGGCAGCTCCTGTACCCGAGCACAGCGAGGGCAATAATAAATGCCCAGAGTGTGACATTCATGAAAATTAGAGAGTAAATCAGATTCAATGCTGTGAACATATAAAACATTTTATGTGGAGGCTCAGACCAATTCAAAATAGTTTTCAGTCCACCCATCCCCTAAACACTTGAACTGGGGTTCCATCTCCGGCCCTACTCTTTGTTCTCCCTGAACCTCCCCCACCTCCTGCCCTTTGATCCTATCCAAGGATGACCTTGACCTGCTGGAGAGACCCTTCTGCCCTCCCTGCTTTCAAGTTTTCCCTCAGCCATTGAACTCCACTCCTGATTTGAAGATCTAAAAAGGAGCTGTTTCTGCAGGTGCAGCTGCTTCCAAAATGCCACTGATTGATTCTGAAATAATTTATTGAATTAAATTTTATTTTATTCACAGTATTATGTGCACAGTGTAACAGAGACTCACTCCTGGCTCATGTCTTGGGGTTATTCTGGGATAACTGAGGCGTTTCTTTCTGAAGAGAACAAATTTGGGCCCTGTCCTATGGCAAACCAGCAGCAAAACTCTCCTGGCAGAGGATTTAATCTCCACTTTTCAGGGGCTGCAGCTCACACTTGGCTTTGCTGAGAAAGGCTGCAGCAGGCACTGAGGGAACAATTTCTGACTCTGAACTGTGACAGAAATAAAAGAACACCAGCCTCTTCTCCAGAGCCACCTGACTGTGCTCTCCACAAAGATTAAATAATCCTATGGAAAATTCTTTAGGCTAACAGAGTCCCAAAAGCTGCTGAATTCTGGGGCTGATCTGGTGATTTTTCACTCACTGTTTATTTTTTTAACTGAAAGCTGCTGTGGACCTGCTGGAGGACCCTGCCTGTCTGACCATGTCCCACCACAGGACAGAGCTGCCAGCCCACGGGTGATGCTCCCTCCTGCCCCATCTCCTGAGTAACAGAAATGTGAAAAACTTTCCTCTGCTGGCTTCCCAAAGGACTCACAATTAGCAGCATCCTGTGGCACCATGATCCTAAATAACATTAGTGATGACAAACAACACCACTCACACAATATTACAGAGACCCTCATGCTTTTCTCTCCTCATTCCTGCTCCAAACTCTTAATTCAGGTGATCTGGACCAGTTCACCCCCAGATTTATTCCACATGTTCAGCAAATCAGTTTCCTCAGCACAGGGCTGAATTATTCATTATACTTTTTCTTCCTAGGATGCAGAAGTTACTAAAAGGTTCCTTTCTTCTATAAAGCATTTTCGTGTTTGAGTATTAATTTTTAAAATCTCCTGCAAACCCACAGTTGTTTGCTTTAGCCCTTTCCAAATTTGTCATTGTGAGTGTGCACGCACAGGCACACACAGATAAACTTACACAAGCAGATGGTCACAAATTTAATGCTGGCTTTTTCTACTCTGGCTGCCTTGCAACCTGGGTTTGGGTCTGTCCTTGATCAGAAACCCAAAGGCTGCTCTGGGTTTGAGAAACTCAAAGGCTGCTGAGCTGAAGGTGGACAAGAACTCTGTAATTTAAGTGCTGGACAAATGTTTGGTGGAGGAAAAAGTCCTTTACAAGCCCCAAGGTCCATCCCTCACCATCAGATGAACACATCCACCCATCTCACCGGGGCAGCATCCCTGGCACCTCATTTCTGAAGGCACAACCCTGTTTTTGGTGCTGCAATACCAAAACCCATCAAATTTAACACTGTGTGCAGCGTGAAGCCCATCCTGATTTTTGTGGTCAAACCTCCTGCTTCTATCTGCTCCTTCTGCTTTGTGTGCCCACTTCTGCTGGGAAATGGAGTATTTTAAAAAGCTTCAGCAGCTCCATGAGGTCACTGCAGCTACAGAAAGCTGTAAAAACTGCCTGGGTTGATGGCTCAAGCAGCCACAGGTCTTTTTCATTACAGAACAGATATAACTCTATGAAATTATTATAATAATAACATCATTTATTTCAACAGGACTGAAGCAAAAAAGCTTTATGATAGTGTTTTATATGCAACATGTGCACCATAAATATTTCCATAAAAACATGCATTAAAATATAAAGTTGGCAGAAAGAAATCAAAAGTCAGGAGGAAAAAAAAAAAAGTCCAGTTAAAGAAGCATTAAACCATAAGCCAGGGAGCAGGGAGCCCCTGCCAGTCAGGGCAACAGGCTGCTCCTTCTCTGGTTTCAGCTACTTCCCAGCACAAAGGAAAGAGCCAAGTGGCCCTGGAGAAAGTCCCTGACAAATTCCCACTCACTTCCCCAGCCTGTCACTCCTCTCTGCTGGGAAGCTCAGCACAGCATCCCAGAATCCCAGAATGGTTTGGGTTGGAAGGGGCCTTAAAGGTCACCCAGTGCCACCCCCTGCCATGGCAGGGACACCTTCCACTGTGCCAGGCTGCTCCATGCCCTGTCCAGCCTGGCCTTGGGCACTGCCAGGGGTGGGGAGTCCCAGGCAGGGGCAGGAGGCTGAGGTTGTACCCAGAGCTCACAGACCCCAAAAAAACCCTGCAGGGCTGCCCTTTGCACCCCCTGGCTCGGGACTCTGGGACTCTGGGCCAGGCTCTGTTCCTCACCCAGGACCTGTGGGGATTCCTGCAATCTCTGAGGGGGATGCTGTGATTTTATGGCCCCGGGCAGGCAGAGAGGCTGGCACAGCACCAGGGCTGGCCCAGCCTCTCTTCAAACACCACTTCAAGGGGTCACAGCTACTGGCTTCAAATTTAGAATGTCCTGAGCTGGAAGGGACCCTCAGGATCATTGATCAGCTCCTGGCCCTGCTCACATACCCCAAAATCCCACCCTGGGACAGCTCCTGGAGCTCCTGGGACTCTCAGGATCTTTGATCAGCTCCTGGCCCTGCTCACACACCCCAAAATCCCACCCTGGGACAGCTCCTGGAGCTCCTGGGACCCTCAGGATCATTGATCAGCTCCTGACCCTGCTCACACACCCCAAAATCCCACCCTGGGACAGCTCCTGGAGCTCCTGGGACCCTCAGGATCATTGATCAGCTCCTGGCCCTGCTCACACACCCCAAAATCCTACCCTGGGACAGCTCCTGGAGCTCTGGCAGCCTCTGTGCCCATTCCTGGGGAGCCTGGGCAGTGCCCAGCACCCTCTGGGGGATGAACCTTTCCCAAAATCCAACCTGCACCCCCCTGGCCCAGCTCCAGGGGTTCCCTGGGAGTGTCCCCGTCCCAGAGCAGAGATCAGAGCTGCAGCCCCTGAGCTCCCCCTCAGTTTCCTCCCGAATCACCAAACTCCTGGACATGGATCACGCAGATAAACCCAACAAAGGGCAGAAAAGCAGCCGTGGATCCTCTGAACAAACCCAGGAGCTCTCAGGTACCACCCCAGCCCCAGCTCCCAGCCCTGCTGCCAGCCCCAGGCACTGTTTACACCACGAGCACCCACACGACAAAATTCTGCTTCTCAGGCCAATTCTGCTGTAATCCATCATCCCCAGCAGACTTGTCAGATTGGTTTGTCTACAAATATGTTCACACTTGGAAATATCTCCCTTCTGTGAGCAGCAAGCCATTAAACATGCATTTCTCTGGTTTTCCCATCTTGCTCTCTGTACATAAAATCAGTTCTCTGCTTTTGTCCCCAGTAAATGCCTATTCCACATTTTTGCATGTTTTAAATATTCACGCATACGAAAGAAGCTGTAAAAACATTGCATGGCTTATTTATTATTTAGTGCACACACTTTTTGCTGCAGAATACCAAAATAAAAAGACATTTGACTCAATTTTTTTTTTCCCTCTCATTCCCTTTGTATTTCATTTCCATTACTCTGCTCGTTAAAGTTTAAAAACTACTTTGTTTCCTGACAGTGGGGATTTACTGAGTGGGGGGAATACATTTGTACCTGCTGGCAGGGATGGGGGGAGATGCTCAGGGAGCTTTTGGCTCATCACCTCAGAGCCAAAAGGTATCAGGGAAGCTCCAGCCACAGCTGCTGGAAGTGGAGATTTCACCCCATCCCTCAGGACACAATCCCAGTTTTAAACTTTCTCCATCCTTAGGCACCTGCACAGTTTCTTTTCTTTTTGCAACTGCTCCAAACTGCACGGATGCCTCATTCCCTGTGGGAATCACTGGTGCAGAAATCCCTGTGGCTGGGCCTGACTCTGGCAGCAGAGGGTGGATGTGGTTTTTCCAAGTGTCTCAAACTTCTCTTTAGCTGCAAGGGGCTGCATCTTGTAGCTGGTGCTGTAAAAACTGATTTTTAAGAGAATTTTAGAGATTCCTTGATCATGGATCAGATGCCTGCTCCCAGGGCCACACTTCAGCACTGCAGTGAGACATGGGGAAAGGCAGACAGGCAATACAAGTTTTTAACATATTTATGTGCTCTTTTATAACACAGAAGTTCAACAGCATGTTGTAAAACCCCTTAAACATGCTACACAAACACTACATTATTGTGTTTGCTGGGATATAATCTTGTCTTGCCAGAGAGCTGCACTGGGGAACTTAAAATACACTTTATGTTGGTTTTTTGGTTTTTTTGGGTTTTTTTTCTGTTTTGGGTTTTTTTTTTTTTTCACCATTTCTTCCAAAGATTTTGAATATCCATTCTATTTCTGCCTATGAGGTGGGCACACATCCCTCTGGAACTGCAAATATTCAATCCTTGCCCCCTCTCCCAGGAAGAAGTGAGTGAATTTTCCTCACCTTCCTGCTACAACAGCATCGTGTCAGGCAGCTCAGATGCACTGATAGGAGAGAATTCACTGCAGTCCCCAGGCTGGAGAGGACACAACCAGCTCCACTGATTTCAGGGAATGCCTTTAGGAAACCCAGGGAGCTGAGCCTGCAACGAGGGAGAGATTTCCTTGTGGCCACATCCCCTGTTCAGAGAGCAGCAGGAGTTTGCTGGGGGATATCCCTCACTTCTGACTTTGGAATTCACTGCAGAGTTCAGGAGTCCTCACACTCTTGTCCCCAAACTGTGGGGACAGAATCCTGCACAGCACTAATTCCTAATGGTAATCACATCCCTGATTACCCTGGGATGTGTAATTACATCTTAATTAATGCTCTGGGGTGTTTAGAAGGTGGGGTGACAGGGATTCTGAGCACTGTTGCTGGCAGACAGTGGGAAGAGACCCTTCTTTCAACACCCTTGTAACTCAGGGGTTACTCTGAGTCTACTACAGATCAAAGCAGGAGGAAGTGACTGTCCCTGAGCCTGGCAGCTCCCCTCAGCCCTTGTTTAGCAGGTCAGAGGCACACACAGACCCTGCTGCCTGCTCTGGGATGCAGAATTCAGGGATTTGAGGCAGGGCTTGCTCCTAATTATGGGTTTGTGGTGGTCAAGGCAGTGCAAAAACCATCAGGAAAGAAAAAAAAAAAAAAAGCTAAAACATTGTTATGAGTGTGTGTGAGTGTGCTTGGAGCCCTAAAGGATCAGGTAATCCTGGAAGACAGAAGGAATAGAACAACCCACCAGGATTCTGGAACATTTCAGTGTCCTGTTGACTCACAAGATTGGAGCAGACAGGTACAGCCCAAAGACAGCATGATCTAAATGTGGGCCAAGCTCTAACACACAGCAGGAATGTCTAATTTTAGTCTGTCCAGTTTTGGCAATGTCACCTTTAATTGCATGGCTCATTTGAATTGTAAAACACCTTTAAAAGCTAACTAGTAAAAGGAAATAGGCCATATTTTCTAGACTAACAGTCATATTCAATTTTAACTGCAACGAAATTGGGTTTAAACAGTTAATGCACGTTAGGACCTGAGTTAGCAGAGGGAAACCATGGCCTGCAAAAGGCAGAAGTTGCAGGAGTTTGACTGGGACCACAGTGGGATCACTCTGCTCTGCAAACTCTCTGTGTGACACACAATTCCCTGGGATGGGCTTTTCCTGGCTAAAAAGGTGCAGATTTCCACCACGCTGGGGTGAGCTGCATTTCAGGTTTTCTCACACAGGTCTAAAATCATCCTCAGATGCTGAGGAGCAGGAGAGCCAGGCCAGTTCCACCCATGGCCAAGGCATGGGATGTATGGAATGGCCACACAGCAGCGAGCAGTGTCCTGGAGGAGTCTAATAGTCAACAAATTATTTTTAATAACGCACAAAGCCTCAACAGGCATGCAAATACATTTTAAAAAATTGGATATAAATTAAAATCTATTCGCTAACTGGGTTCTTGTGCCAGTTTAAAAATAACACAACCAAAACTGTTGCAAAGAGAGGATTTCCTGCAAGCTTGGGCAGAAGCTCATCAGCTCCAGCAAGGCTGGATTTTCTCTCACATTGAACACAGGGTGCAGCTCCCAACATTTGTGATTTTGAAGCCTGAGAAAGCACCTGGTGGGATCACTGAGTCCGTGTGGGAAGACACTCCCAGCAAAAACTGCTCCTGCTCAGCAGAGGGAGGAGAAATATCGAGGAGTGCATTTAAAGATAGATAGAATATAGATTATGATCTAGATTATGATATAGATATAGATACAATTAGATATAGATACAGATTATTCTATAGCTTATGATATAGATATAGATATAGATATAGATATAGATATAGATATAGATGATGTAGACATATAGATACAGAGATATATAGAAATATATATAAATAGATATAAATAGATATGGATTAGATATAGATTATATTGATATAGATATAGATTAGATATAGGTATAGGTATAGGTATAGATATAGATATAGATATAGATATAGATATAGATATAGATATAGATATAGATATAGATATAGATATAGATATAGATGATATAGATATAGATTAGATATAGATTATATTGATATAGATATAGATTATATAGATATAGATTATATAGATATAGATTAGGTATAGGTATAGATATAGGTATAGGTATAGGTATAGATATAGATATAGATATAGATTAGATATAGGTATAGGTATAGGTATAGGTATAGATACAGATATAGATATAGATATAGATAGATAGATAGATAGATAGATAGATAGATAGATAGATAGATAGATATCACACGTGGATATAATTGCCCCCCATCCCGGGAGCCCAGATGTGAGCACTGGGACTGCTTTGTTACGACTTCCAGTCCTGATTAGCCCCAAATTCAGCTCCAGCCTCCCAAAGCACCCCCTGGTCCTGCCCTGCACGGGCTGCAATCGCAGGGAAAGTGCTGGCCAGCAAAATCCTGCTGAGCCAGTGATGGAGCTGAATATTTCAGGACTTTGCCGCTGGCATAACCCGTGCTGCCACCTGAAACACGCTTGACAAAGAGCATTTTTTAGTTTTTGTTTTTTTTTTTTTTTTTTTCCTTGCTGCTGATTGTGCTGCTCACGCAGCCCAGGGATGGCTCCTGGAGCAGCGGCGCTCTGCCTCCCTCTAGAGCGGCTGCGATGGTACTCGCAGTGTAAACTCCTTTTTCTGCCTCTGTGCCGTGCAGGCAGTGGCATTTTACTCGCTCTTTAGGGCTTCCTGAAAATCTTTAACAGTGCAGGGTTGGTAGTGCAGCAGCTGAGCTCTGCCAGCACATGTGGGGACATGCAGGGACAAACGTGGTGTCCTCAGAGAAGGCCCAGCACAGCCAAATCCCTGTCCCCAAACAAATAAATATAATGATAAATATTAATATTTATAATATAGATAATAATTAAATATATTTTGTTATTATATTGTTATATATAGTATATATTAATAAATATATTTATTATATATCCGAGTATAAATATAAATAATTTATACTATAAATGTATACATGACTATGCATATATATATATATATATTATATATAAAAATAATGTAAATATAAATGGCTTTAACTGTGTATCGCCAGCAGATTTCCTACTTTCTTAAATATTCTGAAATTTATTCTGCACTTTATTCATGGTTTTTATCAGTTTTTGTTATCCACTGTTTTCCACCTGAAATCTGCTCCTCCAGCCCCACTCACTCGTGGTAACTTGGATTATCTGGCACTCCTGGGATTATCTGGCACTCCTGGGATGAGCAGAGCAGCGCACTGGGATTACATTATTAAGGAAATCCCAAATGGGCAGTGGGTTCAGGAAACCCCAGAATGGGCAATGGGTTCAGGAAGCCCCAAATCCCAAAAATGTACAGTGGGTTCAGCAACCCCAAATGTGCAGTGGGATCAGCAAACCCCAAATCCCCAAAATGGGCTGTTGTTCACCAACCCCAAATGTGCAGTGGGTTCAGCAAACCCCAAATGAGCAGTGGGTTCAGCAAACCCCAAATGTGCAGCATTCCCTTTTATTCCAGAGCAGAGACCAGCAGGTGCCCTCACCTGCCCCCAGTCACCACCAGACAGCAAAGCACAGAGCCCACAAAAGGAATTTGTCACCAAAAGCGTCACCTTTTATTCCCTCCAGCCCTGATTTCACAAGGTTTTTAAGGACATGTCTAAATTTAATCTTCAGAACTCTGAAATTATCCCAGGAGTTCCATTTGCACATTAAAGGTCATGCATGCATCTGCATCCTACAAAAACCAAAAAGACATCTTGACTGCATTTCTCATTAGAGATAATTGTTCAAATAATTAATAAACACTATTTGTTCGAACAATTAAATGATAAAACAATAATTGTTCAAATAAAACTATAAAACAATAATTGTTCAAATAACTAATAAACAATACCTGGCCTGCAGCTTTATTAAAAATGTTTGGTTTGTTTTGCTTTGAATATCCTCAACCTTTGGAATCTGAAGTCTCCTCTCAGATTTTTCCTCTCTTAATGTATCACTCCCCTTCTGAAGTGTCCAAAACTCGATGCAAGATCTTTCTTGGACTAAATTCTGTTCTTTCCCCTTAAGCCTAATGAGTCATTAAAAAAGGCAAGTGGGAAATCGTCTGGCAATTAAAAACAGAATATGGAGGGGAAAATTAAACTAATGCATCCTTGGACTGTAATTTAGAGAATTTATTATTCCTAAAACCTTGATGAGTTATTCTCATGGCAAAACCTGTAATGATAATAATAAGAAAAAAATGATAAAAATAATGAACACATTTGTATGACAGAAATTGTGGCAGGTGTGGGGAATGACAGAAGCCTCCTTGAGCAGGGCTTAGCTCCATAATTGCAATCATATGGATATATCTTCATACCATTATTGCAGTAATATATTGTCAATTTTGCCTTGGAAACCTTTTCCACTCCAACTACTCGATTTTATCTTTCAAAAGTAAACACGGGTCTTGTCTTGAAGCAAACTGCTGGTGCAAGAAGGAAACTGAGACAACTGGGGAGTGATGGGATTTGCTGGGAGCTCTGGGGACATCCCTGCCTGTGGATGGGTCTGGCACACACCTGCAAACCTGGGTTTCTAAAATTGGGCGCAAAATCAGGGTGGGGAGGGCACTGTGAGGGTCAACAAAAGCGGGAGGTGGAAGTCACCGGGAAATTCAAGCCCCGGGGTTCAGCCAGCAAATGCCACCCGTGCTGTGCAGCCACAGCCCCCAGCAGCACCGGGGGCTGCAGGACCAGGCCCTGCCGTGCCCAGGACACGTTTGCACATCAGCAAAGGCACACCCCTGAGGATTAAGCACAAAACGCCCTCAATTAAGGGTAATTAAGGGAAGTGTTGAGTTACAGCAGCGCGGATTTGATGAGTGAACACTGACCACAGATCCTAAAGGAACAAACTCAGGTCTGGCGCCCACAGTGACACCTCCACTGCCTTTCACCTGAAAACTGGTAAATAAATACAAAGTTTGGGCAGTTTCCAGTGGGGATGACAGATGCAAACCCCCAGACTGGGCTCACCAAGCACAGCCTGAGCCTGATTTCCATGTCCTGGTGCCAGGCCCCACCTGGGCTCAGGTGTTGTCCTGCACAAAGGCACCTGGCTGAGCCTGGGACACCCCTGGGGAGAACCTGCCCAGTTCCCGTGGTCCCTTCACTTCAAACTCTGCAAGAAGCAAGGAAAGAAAGATTTGGATTAAACCCAAAATCCAAATCTGAATTTCAGAATTAGCAATCAGATCCTCTCGAAATCCCACCTGCAAAGCAGCCCTGAGCTGTGGGGCTCAGATTTAATGTGTGGCTTCCCCCCCAGACTCCTTCCTCCCCACAACATCTCTTTGTGCATCTCCTCAGGAATCAGGCTCAGAGTCTGAGCTGCTCCAACAGGAGAAAAAAGTCCATGAGCCAACAAAAAAATAGCTGGCAATAAAGAGAGGGAGCCAACAACAGAGCCAGTGTCTGTGTCAAGGCTCATTTCATTCCCCACACAGGCAGTGTCCTGACAGGAGGCTGAGTAACACCTATGAGGTGCTTGATGTATTTAATGGGAGCCTCTGAGCTGTGGGGTCCTCCCCTCGCCATGTGATCTCTTCCAGAAATAACCATCACTTGGAATGGAAGGGCTGTGATAGGCACAATCTGTTAGCAGCAAATTGAGCTGTCACCCTTGTATGTCATGTTCATTTGGCTGATTAAGGAGATATTAATCTGCTGCCATTGTTACAGTATCTGTCATCTCAGGGAGGAAAAAAACCCAGCAAGGATATGCAGGCAGCTTTTCTGGAGGTATATTTATACACCCAGGGAGAGAGGAGAAAGCAGAGGTGTGCAGAATACAAATGGAACTCCAATCTGCTACAAATATTGAACAACTGCTATTGATTACAGATGCACGGGCAGAGCCAGCAGCAGATCCTGCTTCAGGTGATGCTCAGCCTGGGTTTGGGCTGGTCCTGGCTCCCCTGCAGGGCAGTGAGACCAACCCTGAGCACTCGGGCTGTGGCTCCTCGGGACACAAACCACTTTGTAATGGGTGCAGGGTGTGGTGGTGAGGAGTTTCTGACACCACGTTTCGTTATTTCAGGAGGCAACATCAAATGCCTTCATTGCTGGTTTTGGAAAGGAGTGGAGAGTCCCCTGTTAATATTGCTGAGGGGTTTCAAGGCAGGAAGTTCCTGAAATACAGAATAAACCTTGGGTTAAGGTCCAAACCTGATGGTTGGACTTCATGATCTTAGAGGTCTTTCCTAATCTTAATAATTCTGTGGTTCTGTGACCAAAGCCCTTTTTGCTCCTCAAACATCAGGATCTGTTTCTGGAATCCACTGCACTGAATGCCCATTGAACACCCCCAGAGAGAATTTACCTGTCATTCAGCCACACTGCAAAACCAATCCCAGCTGCTCTGCCAGACAATTCTTTCCTTCCTTCCTGGAATCCTTCCTGGAATCCTTCCTGGAATCCTTCCTGGAATACTGGAATCCTTCCTTCCCAAAATCCTGGCATCCTTCCTTCCTTTTTCCCTCTCTTTGTGCCCCCTTTCCCTGTTTGCATTTCCCCACTGGAGCAGCTCCTTCCCGCTGTTCTCAGCACCATCCTCTCCCCATTTCCCCTGGAAGGAGATGGACCCTGAGCTCCTTTTTCATTTGGAAGCCAAGGTGGGGCTGTAGGAGATGTGAAGGTGCCACCTCTGCTGTGGAATAACAGAGCACTGGATGTGGTTTGAGGATTAAGCACAAAAAGCCCTCAATTAAGGGTAATTAAGGGAAGTGTTGAGTTACAGCAGCTCGGATTTGATAAGTGAACACTGACTACAGATCCTAAAGGAACAAACTCAGGTCTGGTGCCCACAGTGACACCTCCACTGTCTTTCACCTGAAACCTCTGGTAAATAAGCACAAACTTGGGGCAGTTTCCAGCGGAGATGGTTCCTGGAGCTCCTGTCAGTGCTGGTTACAGAGCCCCTTAACCAGAGCCAGGCTGCCTCAGCTTTTATTTCAGAGCACAGCTGACATTAAACCAGAATTTTAATGAATATGCACATGAGAAATCTTGTCTGCGTAGGGTCTTTCTCATTTTTGTAGTGGGAGCATTAATACAACCTGAAAAGCCCCAGAATCCATCATTAAAAAAATAAGCTGTTGGCTTCACATTTTCCTGGATGAGGAAATGTATGCCAAGCCCCTCCAGCCCCCCCTGACTTTTACCAGAGTCTTCATAGTTTATGTTTGAATCAATAACTATTTTAATACGGGGAGTTTAGAAAAGTTTGATTCAAATTCCTTTGACACAGTTCCATCAACATCCAGTTATAGAGCCATTCTGCATATGACTCATTAAATATTTAAAAGATTCCTATTATTGAATTAACTATTTATTGATTTATAATTTAAAAGATTTATGCTCGGCCATTAAAAAAAATTCCGAGCTGACTTTCACTTAAAGAGATGTCAGGTGCCATTTGCTGCTGGTGAATGTCTAATGTACCCTTTTCACCCCTGGAGTGAAGAAAGGACAATTACTCAAGGACCTCTGGTTCAATATTCGGGCTGCCTGGATGCTGAGGTCGGTGGTTGCTGATTTTTCCTGCGGCATTAGGTCATGCTCAGCAGCCTCCATCCATCCCACAGAACCTCCCTGGAAATGCACAGCTTGTGGTTTCTCCTTCTCCATTTATTGATTTGCATTTTGTCCTGCTTCCCATATTGCCGTGGTTTTCCTGTGGCAAGGATGCTCTGGCTGAGGTGCAGAGGGATGGACACACAGACACTCACAGATCCTCCTCCTCTTCCTCTGCTCTTCCAGGGCCTGGCTCAAGCAGCTCCTCAGATTGGGAGCCCTCAGCTGCAGGGAAAAAATGGGCACTGCAGAATTAAAAATGGATGTCAGAGCTCAGCTGAATTGGGAGCATGGAAATTAAAATATACTACGAGGCTCACAGCAACTCCCAGCTTTAAAGCAACACTTGCCAGGCTGATGCTTTGCTTTTTCTGGAGTAAAAAATATGAATTTAATGCCTTTATTTAGCACCTCTAATCTGAGGCTCACCAACTGCTTGAGCCCCATTAATTATTGAAACCTGGGAGAGCCCCTAGGGGTGTCTATTATTATAATATTCCTTTTACAAATGACTGGCCTGATGCACAAGAAGGTTAAGTGACTCTTTGAAGGCCACACAAAGTCCAGCTACAGCCTTCCAAAGAGCAGGAAAATTGCTTAGAGCAGGATAAATGCTCTAACTGTACAAAATCAGGGGTTTTATAAATACAGACAGAAATACTACTTGGATCTAAAGGAGGAAAAAAAAAAAGAAGCACAAAACATGGAAATGGCTTTTTTTCTGTACACAGCAAACCAGGCTCTGCCTCAGATAATGATCTCTCCCTATTTGTTTTACTTTTGACTTCGGGGACCTGAGTTTTAGTGATTCACATTTTTCTACAGCCCGTTCTTGGCTCTCCATCAAACCCACACAGAGTAATTAGCACAGGTCTGTCAGACACAACTACAGCAGAGTCATGTATTACACCCAAAAAGTGTTGCTCCAGCTTCTCCAATCCTTGAATTATAAATAAAGACTTGAAAACTTGCTTGCTCCAAGTAGTAACTATTTCAAGCCTGCCATACAGCTCTCCCAGTGGTATTGCTGGGGGTTAGGGATTAACCCTAGAAAAATAATTTTTGGAATATTAGGCAGAAAACTGTAAGAAACTGAGTTGGAAGTGATATAGGAAGGGAAAAAGGGGGTGTTATGGAGCCAGAGACAGGGAAGCTCATCCCAGTGGGACATGGGAGAATACTTAAACAAAGAGAGATACACACACATATGGATAATTTTGTTTGTCTTTGTTCCTCATAAATGGGCATTGGGAAGCAACACTGGGGCTCTGGCAAAGGCACAGGAGGTCAGCTCAAAGTGGGAACTGAAAAGGTGGAGTGTGAACAGCACACGTATTCACTAGCAGTAAAATCCAAAGATGTTATTGCTGCTGCAGGTGTTCAGATCGATGCCTGGGGATGCAAACCCTCCCCAGCCCATCCCTGCTCTGCTGCAGAACCCCTGTGGCCACTCCCAGGTCACTTTGTCACCCAGATCCCCTCGGATCAGCCCCCAGGTGCCCCCTGACTGCAGCCAGCTCCTGTGCAGGGCTCCTTTCCCCTTCTCTGCTGCAAGGTGGGAGCAGCAGCTGCCCCAGCAGCGCAGCCTGACCTTGGCTGGGCTCTAAATGTGCATTTCTGCAAATGGAAGAGCTGGAGATGCCCCACGTGGGGCTGCACAGAGGAGCTCCCCACTGGCCCAGCTGCAGGGGGTTGTTCCCATTTTTCCTGCCTGGTCCAGGGCAGCGTTTGCTGGGGTGTTGGGGATCTTTCCCCGAGCAGTGGGGCAGAGCAGCTCACAACACAAATCTTCTTTGGGCCCGCTCAGAAAACGATGGGCAGGGATTTGTTTGGAGCACCAAGCACTTGGGAAAAGGTTTGTGCCAGAGCAGGGCCAAGAGGGGGGTGTGGGGTGTGTGGGGCAGGGATTGGTAGGGCTGGGAAGCTGTGATCCAGCTGTGATCCAGCTGTGATCCAGCTGTGATCCAGCTCCCAGGGGAGCTCCCCCTGTCCTGGTGCACAGCCTGAGAAGAGCTGGGTGTGAGCACAGGGAGGGATGAAGATTCTCCCCCTGGGGACAGTGGTGACAGACAGGCTCCTCATCGGCTCTGTCACCTGTAATGGACTGGAAAGGGAAAAAAGGAGCCCAAAGGAGCATCAGCCTCTCTCTGCAGAGCAGGAACTCCCAGGCAGGCAAAGAGAAGCCCCTGCCCTGCCAGCCCTCATTAGCAGCTGCATCCTCACAGCTTGTTGGCCGTGGGAGGCAGGAGAGTGCTCTGAGAGCAGATTCCCACTGGAATTTCCATAAAACCCTGCCCATTCAGCCACTTCCACGTTACCCTGTCCTACAGAGCCACAAACTGAGCAGCCTGACCAGTGAATCCAGCACCCAGGAGCAGCTTTCAATGTGGGTGGCACCAATTCCAGAGGCAGAGCAGAGCCATGGGCACTTTGGACACCCACAGAGGCTCCTCAGACCCCTCTGACAAACCCAACCTCACCAGGCTCCTTCTGCTCAGATCAACAAAACATTCACAGAGTCACAGGGTTGGGAGGAAGGCACCACACTGGGTCACCTGGTGCCACCTCCCTGCCCAAGCAGGGTCACCCCAGAGCACAGCGTTGTGTCCAGAGGGTTCTGGAAATCTCTGGTGAGGGAGATTCCCCACTTCCATGAAGCTCTCTGGAGCTGCAGGCAGGCTCTCAGTGATGCCCAGGCACTTCCAGTGCTGCCCACACCCTCGGGAATGCCATCCCTCCAGGCAGGTCCTTCCTCCTCCTCACAAGCTTTGCCTGACCGAAAATCCAGAAGTCACTGCCAAGCTGTGAGGGTGTAATCTGATTTTTGGTGATGTACGTGGCTGCAGAAAACTGGCACCTGAGCATGGAATAACCCCAAATAATTTTGCTTTCATTTATAGCCAGGCCAAAATATCTGCCCTCATTTGCAAGTTCTTTTCATATTAATCCTAGATAACCATCACAGGCACAAATAGCGTGTCGTGTTTCACCTGAAAATCACACCCTGGATTTCACGGGACAGCACACAAGGCTCGGCTATCCATGTGCAATCCCCCAGAATGGTCAGGAACACATGCAGGGAGCAGCAGCTTTGATATTTAAGTACCTGCGAATTACAGCGTTGCTATGTAAATCCACGCACGGAGGGAGCCAAGCACAAGGATACACCCCTGAATAGGCTAATTCAAAACGAGTGCGGGCAAAATGAATTATTCACTGGAGGTTTTTTATCTGCATTATTCACACCATGCACTGGAACACAATTACCCACTTGGTCAGTAGACCTCTGCCCAAAGTTTACTCCGCTGAAATGAAAGAAAAAAAAATACTGAGATTCACAACTTGAGGTTCACAAATTGAGGTTCACAGACTGAGGTTCACAATTTGAGGTTCACAACTTGAGGTTCACAACTTGAGGTTCACAAACTGAGGTTCACAATTTGAGGTTCACAATTTGAGGTTCACAGATTGAGGTTCACAGACTGAGGTTCACAACCTGAGGTTCACAATTTGAGGTTCACAATTTGAGGTTCACAGATTGAGGTTCACAAACTGAGGTTCACAAATTGAGGTTCACAGACTGAGATTCACAATTTGAGGTTCACAACTTGAGGTTCACAATTTGAGGTTCACAAACTGAAGTTCACAATTTGAGGTTCACAACTTAAGGTTCACAGATTGAGGTTCACAATTTGAGGTTCACAGACTGAGATTCACAATTTGAGGTTCACAAACTGAGGTTCACAATTTGAGGTTCACAATTTGAGGTTCACAGATTGAGGTTCACAGATTGAGGTTCACAAATTGAGGTTCACAGACTGAGATTCACAATTTGAGGTTCACAACTTGAGGTTCACAGATTAAGGTTCACAAATTGAGGTTCACAAATTGAATTCACAAAGTGAGGCTGAGCCCAGCTCTGCGTTTAGCAGGAATCACTGCACACCAAGATTAATAGAACATCATTCAGCGTCTGAGAAAGCCAGTTATGATGAAGAAGCTGTTGAAACAGGAAGCAGTTGATTTCCCAGGAGCCCCGTAAATCCACCTCTGATGTCCTTTCAAATTCTCTGTTATTGCTGCAAAAATTTTAAACACCAGCAAGGGGGTGAAGCAGCTGCCACACTCGTTAACTGGGAGAAGAATTGTGCTGTGGGCCTGCCTTTGCAGACTGGTTCAGATACATAAAAACCAGTGACCTCCTCCTCCTCCTCCTCCTCCTCCTCACCCCCAAGACTGCCACAATTCAGCATCTCCCTGCCTTTGTTTTGCCCTCCTGCTGCCTCTTGCTCTCCCTTCAGCATTTTTTCCCTTCAATATCTTAATTTTGGGGTCTCCAAACTCCCTCCAAACACAGGAGAATCCTGCTCTGACTGGGCTGGACATTCCTTCTGACACCCGTGCCATAAATCTTGGCGAGGCATGGGCTGATCCAGCCTAAAGGACTTTAATGCCATAGGATTTATTTTATTTTATTCTGTTTATTTGAAGTTGATTCGCTTTCTTCTAAATTAGGGCCGTTCTGGGTGTCCTGCCAACTTCTAAATGGAGCCACCCAAGGAGAGAAGGGCAGGTACCATCCCACAGTGAGCTTCTCTGAGCCGTGAGTGGATGAAGGCAGCTCCACAATCAGGAGACAACACCAGAGTTATCATTTTTGTTACAAAATCCACTCATTTTCCCCATTTCATGATGCATATTTCATGCCACAGCAGCTGCCATCAGCACTGTAGCCCATCAAAGCCCCCCAGAAAAGAGGATTTTCCCACTTCAGACCCTCAGACTGGGGGATCTGGGTTCAATTTCCAGCTGTAGCTCCTGTCTGAAGAAAAGCCACCCTCCCTGACTCTGCTGATGAGCACACAGCTCCTTGCTGGCCACAGACCCCATTTAGGCTTCCAGGTAACACCACAGGAAGGATTTTCCACCCTAAGAATCCCTTGACAGAAATGCCTCAGCAGGACATTAAAAATGGCAGTGTTGAGAAGCTGATAACCAGCATGTGATTCCTGAGGAGTCGCAGAGCGTGGTGTCCACACATGGATTTTGTTTGCTGTTGTGCTGAGAAACCAATTTTTCAATATCAAAAAATCCCCCCTTCCTTCATCTGCTGAAGTGTTATTAATTTCTAACTGCCTTCTTTAACTTTTTAAACTTTTTTTAAAAATTATTTTAATTAATTTGAAAATATTTTAAAATTAACTTTAATTAATTTTACATTAATTTTATTAATTTAATTTTTTAAAATATTTAAATCCACAACTGCTCAAAAGACTTTTTTTTTTCTGTGCGCTTTCCTCCCTGTTTGCCACTCTTGAAAAGACTTGTCTGCATTAAAAAGTGCTGCTTCAGAAGTCAAATTCCTCCAGGAATAAACTCCCTTTCCAAGCATCAGATTCATATTCTTCCCAACAGGATGAATTTTAGCACCTACAACATTTCTGTGCTTGGGACAGAGGTAATTAAAACCCAGCTTTCTCAGATTTAGGAATCCCAAGGACAAAAAAAAAAAAAAAAAATTGCTTCCTGCCCTTTCCACGTCCCTGCTGCTCCGTGGTGATGCCATCCCTGCATCCCGTGCTCCTGGAGCCAGCTGCTCCTGCCATCCTACACCCCAGCTTTGGGAACACAAACCACATTTTAACCAACAGGTCCCATTTCCCAAATCCCAGCCATGCATGACTTCCCTGGGTGAGCAGCTGAATCTTATGTTTCTTCATCAAGGAGTTTTTCTTCCTGCTTTCTCAGCTGTACAGTGTCTCTGGATGTTTTTTTTATTTTATTTTCTTTTTTGGCTTGAGGTCTCTGCCTAATTATCTGTAACCTTCTGTTCGAAGATCGCTGTCCTGGCCTGATAAAAACCAGTAACTTTGAAAACAAACTGGGCCTTAATTTTCCTTGACAGCCCTTCTTTAAACATGTGGGCAAAGCCCCGGCTTAATTAAATGCACATTCGTATTCCAAACAAATTAAGTACAATTAAGGACTCTGAGTTATGGGTATCTATCACTCGGCGATGTTTTTGTAAAAATTACCACATTTAGATCAAACACAGAGGACCCTTTGCTTAATTGCTTCATTAGGGCCCGATGCAATAGGCTTCATAAATACAGGGTCTGATGTCTCTCTGGGAATTGCCCAAAAGACGGCTCTTAAAGTAATTGCTTCCACATTTCTGCCCGTGCAGCCTTCCTGAGCTCACCAGTGCCACCGAGGGCCTGCCAGGGACTGGGCTCCTGTGGGAAATGGATGTGTAGGGAATTGTCCAAGCCTGGCAGAAGGCTCACACAGTGTGTGCAGCTGTGTGCAAAGCTTGAGATAAGAAATGCTGATTTAGAAATGCCATGGGACAGGACGGACATTGCTGAGAGAGAAATGGAACCAGAAACAAGTTTTCAAAGGATGGCCTTGCAAATAAGACTGGGGACTTTGGAGAAATAAAACTATTAAAAAAACATTGGAGGAGGAGCCATGAGGGGTAATTTTAGAAGATTGGCTTTAAGGCATTTACAGCATGCTGTGGCTAAAGCTGATAGACCAAGAAACACTTAGAGTGTATTGTAATTAGGAAATAGTTGGCTTCTGATTCTGAATTCATAGAATTGATAGAATTCACAGAATTCCCAGAATGACCAGGTTGGAAGAGACCTTCAAGATCATCAAGTCCAACCCAGCCCCAACACCTCAACTAAACCCTGGCACCCAGTGCCACATCCAGGCTTTGTTAAACACACCCAGGGATGGTGACTGCACCACCTCCCCGGGCAGCCATTCCAGAACTTTATCACTCTTATTGTGAAAAACTTTTTCCTGATATCCAGCCTATATTTCCCTTGGTGCAGCTTGAGACTGTGTCAATTGTATCGTCACATTTATTACAGAATTGTAGCATCTCTATTGTCTCACCCTTCAAACGAGACTGAAAGTGGAATAAAAGTTTTTAAAACACCTCTCAGTTGCCCCATCTCTGGGTCAGAAAGTCCCACAGGGTCCCACCGTGTCCCCCAGCTCAGGGGCTCCTGGTGGCTTTGGGGTCTTGCTGTGCCCTGTTCCACGAGGGTCTGACAATCCCTGCAGGCTGGGAGCACATCCCTCACCTCCAGGTCTATTGTGGGAAATGTAGGACTCTAATTTGATCAAGCAGAAGCCTTTCATTGTTTACATTACACACACATTTATAGGTTCTACAAACTACTAAGGACACACTTCTTGATTGTTTTGTTCACTCATTTTTTGCCTGCATTTCTCAGCATCTGTGATTGGTTACAGTCCAGGTGTTTTACAGTCTTCTGTTATCTACTTCTTGTGATCTTGGTTTCTCAGCTTCTTCTTTCCTATTTTAGCACAGTTTATGTCTTGGTAACTCTGATGAATTCTACAGTGCCCTGAGAAAATTCTGTTAGGAGCAGTTACAAGTGGTGTGGCTGGTGCACACTGAGGGTGAAGGTGTTCATGGCTACACAAACGGGATGTTTTGGGCATTCCTCTCTCCACAAGTTGCTCTGAAACAATAACAAACCCCCAGAAAACATCAGACAGCTCCATCCTGGGGCTTTCATTCATTTTATCCTTTTAGCTCCTGGCTTGGTCCTGCAAGGCGAGATTTGATTTACAGTGATTGCTTTAACTGAACACACCCTCATTTCAATTAAATGAAATAAATCTTCCTTCAAACACACCTCGAGTGAGGAGTCCAGTCAGAGTGAGCCCTTAGTGCCCCTCAGTGCCTGTGGATGCACAAGGGCACAGGGGTTTTTCTGATGAGATATCAAAAGAGCAGCAGCAGCAGTGATGCCATTCCCCCCATTCTGCATTTGTTCCTGGCTTAGGAGCAAAACCTGAGCCTCCTGTGACGGGCTCAGGAGCTCTGCTTTTTCCCTGTGGAAGCCAAAACAACCTGTGTGCACCCAGAAGCAAAAAAAGTGATTGCAGCAGAGCTCAGAGGGGTGGGAGCTGCCACGACAGGGCGGTGAGAAATGGCATGTCACTCTCAAATGAAAGCTTTGCAGCATTTCTGGATGGCTGTTCAAATATTCCTGTTCCTTACCAAGGAAAAAAGTGTAACTAAAATGCTTTCAATTCTTTCTCTTCCAATTTCCTTTTTATCTTTTCTAATTTTTTTTTTTGCTTGCCTTTGAAAACATAGATATAAAAAGGAAAAAAAAAAGTATAAAATAGATATAAAAAGATATAAAATGGAAAAGGAAATCTGTCCAGCTTCTCCAAAGAAAATGCTTCCAAGTTCGTATCTCACACTAAAAATGCCCAGGAAGATGTTACTTCTTTGATGAAATATTTGAATGCCCTGAAAAGTGCAGTTTTTCCATGGAGACCATCACTGGTTGCAGAGAACTTTTAGCAATTTCAATCCATGCTGGTGACAACGTTTGTGCAGAGGTTGAACTGTTTCATTTATGAACGACATTATTTCAACACGTAAAGGTAAATCCATCCTGACATGATCAGTGCTGACAAATCTGGGGGCAGATGCAGCAGAAAAAAAGTAGAAAAGAGGTGACAAAATGATTGTGAGGGCTGCTGTGGGGACAGGAGATCCCAAACCTCAAGGCAAGGTGAGGTACATCCCTTGCACTGATCAAAGGGATGGAAAACCCTCCAGAGCTGAGTTTTCCATGCCTCAAGCAGCTGATGGACTTTGGGGTTGGAATTCTCCCCGTGCCACCCTTCTGCCTTTCCATGGAGCATCCAGGGCTCAGCTTCTGCCAGCACCGACCCAGCCTCAGCACAGGGCCCGACCACCAACCCTGGACCTGCAGATTTGCAGATTTACCCTGCAGATAAACAGCAGGATACAGAATTTACCAGCCAAGAGACGTGCTGAAGGCACACAAACAGAAGCCAGCCTGATTTCTGCTTATTTTTCAGCTGCTTTATTCTCCAGACCAATTTTCCTCCATGCTAAAGCAAGAAAAAAAAAAAAAAGAAAAACAAAAAAAGCACAGCAGATTGTCCAGTTCATGACTGGATGGCTGGCAACAGAAATCCTATTTCCAAACTGACCCCTGCTTTCCTGCATGGCATTCATTAATTCCACAGGCTCACATTTCTAGGAAGATGTCAGTCATGTCTGTGATTTTTCTATCAGCTATTAATGCCAGATCACAAGGTGAGAAAGCAGGGGTTTTAATCTCAGGACCCTCAGGAGATGGAGCTGCATACATTTGGTGTGAGCCATGTGTCTGGAAATGTCAAGGACAAGTATTTTTAAAGTAAGGAGTGAGTGTTCATATCCATGTGCACTCTGAAGTCCTGCACAAGTGATCCAAACCAGCCTTTTTCTCCCTCCTGAAGCCAGGAATTGAGTTTAGATGCCCTAACTGGGCACCTCTGCATTTAAAAATTTGCATTTTTATACTGAGTGACATTTTCAGCCTCTCCTGATGCGTTGCCCATGGCACTGTTCACTGTTCTACTCAGAGAAAAGTTTCTCTGTAGGAACAGCAAAAGTTCCCTGTCTCCAGAAATTGTTTGCCCATTCTAAATATGAGGTTGGTTCATCACCTCTCATTTATTTTTTCATTACCCATTAGATTATTTTCCCAAAATTTCCCTGATTGTGCCAAATCAGGCATTGAATTTGTTACAAATCCATTGTTTTAGACCTAATGACATATCTCACCTGAGAAATGCACAAAATCTCCTTTTCTTCCCATCCTTAGCCCAATTAAATGATAACTTTGAGTCCTATCATATTCCAGGTGTCACCACATAAATCTGCTGCTCTGCTGGGTCAGAAGTAACTGCATTACTGAGAAATACACAGAAACCCCATTAAAATGCCATTTAGGCACATTTATTTCCAACTTCACACACAAAGAACTAACACTGGGCTTTTCTTTTTCTCCTACAACTTCCACGACAAAAACCTAACACTGTGAAAGGTTCCCTCAAAAGTGTGCTCTCAGAAAAGTGGAAAAAGAGACAAAATTTCTCATTTTTTTTTTTTAGTAAATAATGGATTTGCTCAAGCCATGCCACAGTGGAGGGTGGGGACAGAACAAATGCTCATCCCTAGGAGGGCTCTTGGCCCTGAATCGCTGGGAATTTTAGTGGGAACATGAGTGGAGTGGGAGAAACAGGAATTACATCCAACCACTGCCTGCCCAGCTGGGGAAAGCCCTGGCATGACATTTATTCACAGCCCAGTGCCCGCTGCTGCCACCCAGGAATGTTATTTAATTTCCAAAGAGTCACAAATAGTTACTCATTTGCCCTTCACACCGATTTTCTTTCTGTGGGCCCTCAAGTTCGAGCCTAAAGGGTGTAAAAAATCTCAATGCCAGGAGAAAGTTCAAGCCTAAAGAGTGTAAAGTCTCGATGGGAACCAGAAGAGGGAAAAAAAAAAGAGGAATCTCTGAAGGAACACAGATTGTTCTCATCCTTTGCTTGAAGCATGGATCTGCCCCTCCTTTCAGCTGCTAACTGCCGCCTAATATGTTATCCTAAAATATTCTCCTTATTGCACCCATTTGCCCTTCACACACTGCCACCGATTTTCTTTCTGTGGGCCCTCGAGTTTGAGCCTAAAAGGTGTAAAAAGTCCTTTCAGCTGCTTTCAGCTGCTAACACCCACCTAACATATTATCCTAAGATGTTATCCTAAGATATTCTCCTTCTTATTGCACCCATTTGCCCTTTACACCGATTTTCTTTCTGTGGTGCCTCAAGTTCGAGCCTAAAAAGTCTTGATGCCAGGAGAAAGTTCAAGCCTAAAGGGTGTAAAAAGTCTCGATGGGAACCAGGAGGGAGGGAAAAAAAGAAAAAGAGGAATCTCTGAAGGAACACGGATTGTTCTCATCCTTTGCTTGAAGGATGGATCTGCCCCTCCTTTCAGCTGCTAACTGCCACCTAACATATTTTCCTAAGATATTATCCTAACATATTATCCTCCTTATTGCACCCAGCTCCAAACATCTTGGATCTGCGAGCGACAAAGGAGAGGGCTCCTTTATCAAGTCAATCTCCAAGCCCCATTATGTTCCCCTACAACAGTTTCCGTAAACATTCAGCAATTTTCGGTGTCTGGGCTGCGCAGCTGAAGAGGTGCATAAACAGGCTCCACTGAAATGTGAAGATGACTGATAATGTACTAACATTGAGACCCCTTGCTGGGATTATTACCCCCTGAGTGCTCCTTACAGAATGTGCCTCTTATCTCACACTGACAACGCTAATAGAATATGCATAGCCCTATTAGCATACAAGATAATAGCACCCTGGAGGGGACAGAGCCATAAAACTTTAAGTAGAAATCAAAACAGAAGGAGGAAGAAAAAGGGAACATTGTCACAAGCCAAAAAGGAGGGAAAAAAAAAAAAAAAAAAGGAGCCCGAGGGCAAATTTTGCTGCGGAAAACGCACATAGTCATAATTCTTGTGCTAGTCACCATGCAAATGGTAATAGTCTTTAGTCCCATGAATACTATCAGTGCCGTGTTTGCCGTGAAACATTAATTGAGATAATGTGCCCCTTTCGGATGCAGCGGGGAGCCGTATGTCAAATTGTACCACAACAAAATTACGGCAACATCTGCAAGAAATACACAACAGCCATTGGGGTACCCGGCCTTGGACGAGTCCAACTGGGGCTTCGCCTGTGCAGCTGGAGCCTGGGCAGGAGCAGGAGGGGACGGAGCAGCTGTGGACCTGTGGCTCAGCCCTGCTGGGCACGCAAAGCCCTGCGGGTCGGCTGTGTTATCTCCCGACCCCTCTCCAGCCGCTGGACGGAACCTCCAGCAGCCCTTTGAGTGCCAAAGCCCCTCTTTAGTCACGTCTGGGCGCTGCATTCACGTTTGGTGCCTGTAACCCGCATTGTCCCGGGCCTTTCAGAGCTCACCCGCAGCTGGCAGCCAGCCACGCATTCATATGCTTTCCATCTTCCCGCAAGAGCCAAAGTAAATCTTTCAGTGCTTGGCACAAGAGTGTGAATTCAATAAAAAGGGCTTCAAACAAGTTTAAGATGGCTTGTCTCTAAACAAACAGGGAGCAGCGAGCTCTCTGAATGCTCTTTGTGGTGCACTTCTGCCTGCAGCTAAATGCAGATATCCCCAGCAGCACTGAGAGCCCCGTCCGAGGAGCAGTCACCTGCAAAGAGGGCGTGGAGAAACCTCCACGGGCTGTGACCTGCTGCTTCTCCAGCAGCTTCCACCGGGCACTCAAAGCTCCTCGTGGTGTTCTTCATGGGATGTGGAACCCCGCGATGTTCTGTGTCGCTGCTGTGTTGAGTGTGGAAAACACGCTCACTCTCCTGTGAAAATCCAAAGAGTTTCATAAAGGACAACAGGAGACAAGGACCACAGAGCAAAAATGTAAAATGTTTCATAAAGGACAATAGGAGACAAGGACCATAGAGCAAAAATATCAAAGGTTTAATAAAGGACAATAGGAGACAAGGACCACAGAGCAAAAATGTAAAATGTTTCATAAAGGACAATAGGAGACAAGGACCACAGAGCAAAAATGTCAAATGTTTAATAAAGGACAATAGGAGACAAGGACCACAGAGCAAAAATGTAAAATGTTTCATAAAGGACAATAGGAGACAAGGACCACAGAGCAAAGGTTATTGGCTCAGCCAAGAGCGCACTGTTCTCTTGAGGGATACCCCTTCAATACCTTTTAATTACATCAGCCTGTTGCATATTCATAAACAATTATGCATAGTAAACTTTTCCCCAGACTAGTTTACATATTTTTACATGGCCCATCCTTGGGTCTGCCTTTTTAGGGCATGCATATTCCTTGGTTGTGGTTTTAGTCCTTTTTTATCATCACCTTCAGTTTTGAGCCTTAGTCCACACTGTCTTTAGATGATGATGAGTGCTGATGCTTGGCAGATCTGTGCAGGTGCCCTCATCCTGTGTTCATTGGATGTTATCCCATCCCAGCAGGCATTGTAACACAGGCAGCAATTTCACTAAGCTTAAGTAACGACAGAAATAAAAACTATACCTTTATAACAAAGTTACTTTAACACCACACATATAAAATCCATTTTAGTATTTGCAAAAAGCCAAATATACATATATATATATATATGTATCTCTCTCTATATAGCTACAGATATATAGATTAGATATATATATATATACACGTATCTATAACATTGAGGACGGATAAATAAGGCAACATATAGACTCATAGGTCTCAGTAGGCTAATAATCCCAGTTTATTAAAATCCACACACTTTTATAGACCATTAGATACAGGTGGGTCTGACTGGTCCTCAATCAATATCCCTCACACCACTGGCTAATTAGACACACCACCCTTCTGTAAACATTCTTACGAGACAACACCACCAGCCGCAAAGATTAAGAATTGTTTTAACTCCTTCTCTGAAACTTCCCAAAACCTCACAGAGCAATGCCTGGGGAAGTTTAGCTGACTTTCTTCTCTTCCCAGTTCTCAGCATCCACGGTTCTGAATGCCCAGGAGCGCGGGGCTGAGCCCTGGGTGCTTTTCCTCCACGGAGCTCCGGTGTCGGGAGGTAACGAGCTCCGCATCCCCGGGGTGCATTTGGAAGCATCGTGCGAAGTTTTCTGGGATTCCTCCTGGCATTCACTGGGGTTTTCTATAGAGCCCCAACGCTTTGTGCCCGTGGCTTTGTGTTGCAAAGTTTTGCAGCTTGTGGGAGTCTGCCTCGCTTCATTTTGGCTGATGGCACTTTGTGCCGAGGGTTTCAGCAATTAGGAGAGGCTCTGGTAAAGAAAAGAGAGGAATTTTGGAAAGGGAAAGTAGGAGGGAATTAGAGGAATGATTCCTGAATGTACCTCCACATGTGTCCCCCGTGCGTGTTTATGCATGAATTCATCCTCCCAGCAATGTTATCACAGGGAAAACTGCTCATCTCAAAAATATAGGGATTTCAGAGATTGCTGAAGCGTTTTGTTTGATGTTCTTCTGTGGCTGATTCAGACTCTGGGATAATTTCTCCTTTCTTCCTGGAAAGATAACAAAACCTTTGTGTGCATAGGGTAGGAACTGAAGTCACCTCACGTGAATCACAGCTGTACAACACTCACAGGTCACCTCCACCCGAATTTTTTACACTCTGACTCTCTGACCACTCTTCTTAGCAGGGATTCAACAAGGAAATGCTACTTCACAGAAAGATCTCCCAGCACTGGCTAAAGGAATGCCTGAAGAAACAATATTTTGTGAACACCTTCACTGGGTGCAAACGGGATATGAGGGGGGTTCTCTGCCCAGGACAGGGTTTTGGAATGAGTTGATCTTTAAGGTCCTTTCCAACGCAAAACATTCTGGGATTCTGGGATTCCATGTCTCCAGGACACAGAGTGATGATTCAGCTGGAAAAGCTCACTGGATGTTTGCTTGGCATGTTTGGGAGGAATGTTTTGTCCATTGTATGTTAAGAAATTAGCCAGGTTAAATTACTTTCTGTACACACACACACACACACAAAAAAAAAAAATACTGCAAAAAAATTGGAAAAAAACTTTAAGAATGGAACAGAGAAAGGTTTGTGCACTTCAGGTGAATGTGAGATGCCTCCATGGCAGGAGGATCTGCCTGAACCTGGGATCTCTCCTTCCATCTGTAGCTTTTTTTTTTTTTTTTTTTTGCTCTCTCCCCTTTCATGACTCTCCTTAGTGAGGCCCAACCCCTGGATTTATTCTTTCTGTGTTCACTGAATCCCCTCAGTTCAGTGGGCACCTCACACTGACTTCCCTCTGAAGTCTGGCCTAATAAAGCTAGACTAAATGTGGACATTTCCTGGCTGCAGCAGCGGACAGCAGCAGACAAGTGAAAAAATTATGAGTTGTGTATTCCTTACATATTCATCCCGAGGAGTTTGGTGCTCCAACACAGCCACGCTCAGGGAGAAGGAAACAGCAAACAGGGAGAGGCAGGATTATCAGGCAGCTCATTCCATGCCATTAATTCTTGCAGGATAAATATCTGTTTTCCTTGCAGGAAGGCTTAACTTTCATTTAGCAGCCATTATCTCCAAGGATGCCGAGGAGCCCAGGACACGGCGGGGCCGTGCAGGCTGGATGTTGTTATGTATTTATTAAGTTGTATCAGGGCCCATTTAGCAGCAGCTCTGCAGTTTATCACGTAAATATCGAGTGCCAAACACAAAAGAGAAGAAAATAGCAACATAAAAAATTTATCTTTGGGGGGAGGAGAGGGAGAAAGGGAGAGAGAATGGTGCTGATAATGTGATTGTGCCTTCAGCAATAGTGGCTAATATCCTTCTGCGAGGGGCGCGGTGTGAAAATATTCCAGGGCTGGGGGAGGAGGAGGAGGAGGAGAGGGGAGCTGAGCTGGTGTTTGTTTGTTTTAAAGTGTATTCTGGTTGCAGGCTAGGTCAGCGGGTGGCCAGACTGAGAAAATGAGTCCCCCGGGCTGTAATAATTGTAACTGTCAGGGAAAAAAAGTCAAGGTCTTAGATAGCAGTGGTCTGCTCTGACTTCTGACCATGGAGAAATATAGATGAAAACTATTGCCTGGGGCACTCAGCGAAGAAACCAGGAGGTTTTAACTCGTGGTGGCTTGTGCTTATGAATTGGAAAGCCCGTTTTGCACCTCGGTGGTTTGTATCTTTAGGATTATTTTCATTTGCAGTATAAATGAAGCTCGGGGTGTTCCTTCTCCTGATGCAGTGAATTTCTATTGCCTGAGCAGCTTCACATTTCTGAGCCCCAAACAGCATCGAGGTTTATCTGTGAGCTTTTAGCAGTGGTTATTCACAAGGAGAGTCTGAATTTGATTCCCTCTTGCACTCCCCATTTATCTGAGTGGTCCAGAGCTGCCTGGCATGGATTGTTCTGGAATTACACACAGGTAACTCCACTGACTTCCACAAAAATATTCCAAGGATAAAAGCAGTGGGAGAGAAGGGTTGAAGAATTCAAACCACACAAGATTAAACCTTGCAAAAAGGGAGAGGAGGGAGAAAAAAATCCATAAACCTTGTTCCTTCTTTTTTTTTTTTTTTTTTTTTTTTTTTTTTTTCATTTCACAGCCAAGGATCAGTTACTAACAGGTCAGGGTTTTGTGAATCATCCATTTGGTCTTTATTTAAGGCAGAGTGGGAGCTCTGCTGAAAACCCGCTCAAAACCTGAGCCCAAAAGGTACCATTTTGGTGGTCTCTTGGGCAGTATCAGGCACATTCCCTGCTCCAGCTGGGAGGGAGGTGCCAGTGCAGCCCAGCCACTTCCCTTCCTTCAGCAGGGCTCAGCTGAGCACAGCAGCAGCTGAAAGCAAAGCTCTGACCCAGCATGCAAGGCTTGGAGACCTTGCACTTGTTTCTATTTGCCTGGGGTGAAAACAAAATCATCCTTGCAGTGGCAAAGCTCACTCGTGTCCGGTCACCTCTTCCTTCAGTGTCCCTTTGTCTTTGGCTGGAGAAAACACTCTGATGCCCAGAAGCTTCCTCATCAAAATCTGTGTCCTTCTGCAAAACGGTCTGTCTCCAGTGAAATATTATTTATTTTTCGCTGCAAAATGCTTTGTTCAAACAGCCCCACTTCCATGACAGCCTTCTGATAGGAATTAATTAGTAAATGTAATGCCTTTAATTTTAATTAATAAGAGAAAATGGCAATATTTCTATAGAGAGACCCAAATAAACGACACAAAGAGCAACTAACCCCAGTTTGAGGGTGACAGCAGCATGTAAAGCTTTGCTGGTAAAGGTAGATAATTATTGCTGGGATGTGATTTACTTGTTGAAAGTCCCTGTAGCAGTGAATTGGGTAATGTTTATAGCCCCCTTCTGTACTTTCCTCTCCTTCCTCACAGCCTGTGTGTGCCCTGTGAAGAAAGCAGAGTGTGTGCAAAGGAGAAATGGTGGTTGGTTGTTGGTGGTAAGGAGCCAAGTCCAGTGGAGCAAACAGGAACATGTCTGAGGAAATAATACAACGGTGGTGTTTGTGTTTCATCACCACATAAAGAGCTGCCCTGCTCTGCCTCCCAGCAGCCCCAAATCTCAGAATTCCCGTTATTTCTTGAACTTTGTGGCGAGGCAGCAGAAAGAAGAGACGGAGACTGTGGCACTGCTTTGAGACCCTCTTCAAAGCTGCTCTGCCTGTGGCTCCAGGAAATGCTGACAAGAGCAGAGACTCAAAACACAGAAAGAAGCACCTGTGGCCTGGCTGGAACAACAGGGCCCAGACATTTCCCCTCTTACCCTGCACTAGACCTGCTGGGTTTTGCTTGGAGAAAGCTTATTTTCCATAATGGTGTCTAATCTCCATGGCACAGGAATCCACTTCCATGTGAGAATTGCTCCAGCAGCTCAGGACAGCCAGTGAGAACCATAATTTACCTTGGTTAAATTTCCCTTCCCACCACCGATGGGTTTTTTGGCTAATGTGAGGACTTCTGCAGGGATTCCCTGCTCATGAAGATCCTGATATATATAGTACCAGTATTACCTCATAATCTTTGTTTTAGCCATTAAATTTGGGCTCATCCCAAAGCCCTGGAATGAGGAACGTGCTCACTGGGTAAGCAAAATTCACCTGAAACACCTGCAAGCCCTAAATCTTCCAGCTTTGGCCTCAGGAGAAGGAAGCCAGAGTGGAAATCTCAGCTCTAAGGGACTTCCATGACTTTGAACCTCACTGAGCTTTCATTTATGGGTTAGCTCAGCCTGGAGCCAGGCACAGCAACCCACAGGGCTCCCTCTTCCCAGGTTTTCAGCAATTCCAGCTGGCTGCACTGTCACCTGTGCAGAAAGGAGACAGAAGTGCAGGTCTGTGTGCCCAGGGCTCACAGCAGGTACCTGTGGCTCGCCAGTGCAGCAGTCCCAGGGATTTTCTATTTTAAGGTGAAGGTGGAACGCACAGAAGATCTCAATGTCACTGCAGAGCTGGGAGGGAGGGCTGCGAGGAGGAGGAGGAGGAGGAGGAGGAGGAGGAGGAAGGCAGGAACCTTCACAACTAATGTCAATTTTCTGCATCAAATATTTTGATAATTAAACAAAGCTGATCAAGAGAGGAAAACAGCATGTCTCCAGAGCTCCGGAAGCAGAGGCCCATTAAATAGAAGAGTCAGAAAGTGCCAGAGGCGGCAGCCTCAGATTAATGGCACTCCAGTAATAGATTTTCCCAGGCACAGTCACACAGGAGACAACTACTGTGCAGCCAGAGCAGCGATGAGGCCGTTAAAGCAACAGTAACATTAAATCACCTGGTTCCAGGGGGCCGCCGATGGATGGGAGCGCATCGGCTGCGGCGCCGCCGCGGAGGTGGAGAGTTCAATGTGCTCTCAGGCACAGGGGCTGCATCCCAGCAGTCATTTCCAGCAGGGGAAGCTGGCAGCTGGGATGGAGGATGCATATAAAACCAGCAGTGGTTGCAGAAGGAGCACAAAGATCTCTTCCTGGGCTGGAGAAATGGGGTTTAAGCGTCGCAGCACGTTTGGGTTTGGAGGGACCGACCGCGGTTGTTTTGCTCTTCTCAGGGAGTTCTCAAGCACAGGTTTTATCTCCGGTGTTCCCCTCCTGACTTTCAGGGTGTGAAAATACCGTTTTGAACTTGTTTAGATGCAGCCAAAGTCCAGGAAGGGGATGGGAGGGCAGGAAATCAGCCCTGTGCTCTTATTCGCGAGTCAGTTTTATCTCAGCAGTGCCTGAGCTGATCTTCCTTGAAAAGTCCATCCTGTCTAAAGCATTTCTATCCATTTTCATAATACAATAATAACAGAAACGAGGGGTTCTTCCAAGCCCAGGCTGGCATGGATTAGAGCCCACCGCAAGAGGACTTTGCTCCCAGCTGGGGTGGATGGAAACCAGATGAAGTGGCTGAAAATCGGAAACAACTTTGAGACGTTCTTGAATCCTGATACGATCACATCACAGGGATGGGTTAAATTTATGATCTTATCTAGGATTTTTGTTTGTAATCAATCCCAGACCCACTGGCTATCACTCACTATAAGCTTATGATTTCCTGGTGCTAACAAGGAAAAGTTGGGACATCAAACTCCAAGGGAGTGAAGTCGAGCTAGGATATTAACAGATAGGATCAGAACTGGAATGCAGCAACAACAACCAAAAAAAACCCCAAAAACAAACCCCACACTACAAAAAGAAAGTGCCAGCCTCCTGCAGCCTCTGCATTTCAGCCTTTGTTAACTTTTGGCCTGTGTTTCAGGTGTGTGCATAAACCCCATTTCCCAGGCTGAAAGATTTGGGGATAAAAGCTAAAAACCACCAGAAATTTAACAGGAATACCCTGAGATCAAAGCAGAGCTTTGGTGGAGTACAGTTCATCCTTCATCCTGGATAGGCAGTGGGAAATGCAGCAAGATGCCCTGATTTCCTAAGTTTTCTCTGAATGAATATGGATGGGGAAATTGCAGGAGTTTTTGGCATCTTCTCTTATTTTGATTCAAAGCCTGTTTGGGTAAAATAACAGGGCCAATCTAAGGACAGAAAACTGCCCTGCCCTGATCACTGTTTCCCAGCTGATCACTGCTGAACAAGGATTGGGTCTCTTGCACGTTTACCCACAGCACATCAAACTTTGGGTGTCTCCAGCTGTGCCAAAGACACAGCAGAACTTGGACATTTCAGCCCATTTCTGTCACCCAGCCGTGCTGGGACAGGACCCCTCAGGCATGGAAAGGCACAGGGAGCACACACCCACCTGCACCTGCATTGTGTCAACTGTTCCCCTTTCTTAGGCTCTTCCAGATCCATTAGCAGCTCTTCCCACACCTTTTCCTGGGGTACAGCCAGGTTCTCCATGTGTCTGTGATGAAGAGAAATGGATTTACATGTCCAGATTAGCGTGCTGCACAACAGCTTTGTTATATAAGTTTATGCAGCAAATTCCCCTGCCAGGTGATTTCCAGGTGCAAATCAGGATTTTGGTGTTTAGGAGGCTTTAGGAACATCCCTGCCTTGCACTCTGGACAGCCCTTCCCACAGGCAGGAGCTCCCAAATCCACCCTGAATTGCTTTCTTCCCAACTTTGCATGGATTAGCTGGGACTAGCAGTGTGACAAATCTGTTAATGTTCCAACAGGCAAGCCCTAATTTCGTCCATACCCTTCAGTCATTTTCCATATGGACATGGAAACTTGTTTTTTTCTTTCACAAGCAGGCTGTTAATATTTTCAATATAGGCATGAAAAGATGGTTCCAAGTGAAAAAGTTTCAATAGGAGGCATTCAGAGTGTTTCAAAAACTGGAATTCTTGAGTAGTACCTAGGGGTTTTGTACAAAAAACAAAGATATGTGCAGTATAAGAAGAACATATAAGCTTAGAGAAGAGGCTTAGCAGAGGATGAACTGTAACCTATGGATCTCAAGCTCCAAACCAAATCCAAAGGGTTTTTTTCATAACTATTTGAGCATATTCAAATCTGCGTTTGGTTCAGGAGCTCACAGCCAGCCCTACCAAGCTACAGCCAGCAGGATAATTAATCCTCCAAAGAAACAGAACTGTCCCAGGGAAACCAGCAGGGCCAGGCTCTTTATCATGGATAAATCAGCTCCATAAATCAGGAGTGGCTCAGCTGAAGCCACTGGTGCTGCTCTCCTTGGGAAGGAATGGATCAGAACCACCCATTCCAGGCAGTTCTCAAAATCAAAGTGTGTGACTGTTATCAGTAGCCTGGAATTTCTCCTAATTAGCCCCAAATGTGGAACAGCTAATTACCTGGGCAAGGCAATAAGGGAGAGATGGCAGAAATTGAGTGTAAAGAACGTGGAGAAACATGAACAGCAAGTTCACACACAGACAGGGATTGAGGTGTAACAGGCATTAAATAATATCTATAAACTTTTATGCCTGGACATGAATCACAATATTATTTCTTCCCAATTGATGCTCACAGTAGAGGTGTGTGATGTTTTTCACTCTCGGTGATGTAAAAATGGCTCCTCAAATTAGCATGGAACAGGGTTTGTGTTGAGTAAATATCCTGCAAATTTGTGCTGGTGCAAATTTGGGACACAGATTTATGAATCTTTTGAACCTACTTGACTGCAACAGCTTTTAAACCAGCTGGAGAAGCATTAAGAAACCCATGAGCTGAGGAACTCACTGATGCAGCTGCTCACTTCAGGGTCACTGTCCCTCCTGCCACCTAAAAAAGATAAAATTTGGGATCTGTGAATGTATTTGAGGATAAAGACATCCATAAAATCCTGAAATCTCAGTGTCAGGCAACCAGGTTCTTTGTTAATCCTCAGAAAAGAAAGCGCTTGAGGATTCTTCTGTTTATTCAAGCAAACAAACTTAATAAATCCTGTTAAAGTGTTACCAAGAGTTTTGCTGCTCTACTTGAGATTCATCCCCTCCAGTCAGAATGCTGGCTGAGGAGAGGAAGTGCCATTAACTAATGCAGAAAATAAATCCTGCTTTATTCCCAGCAAATGTGGCTCCTCGACATTCCCAACAACAACAAACCATAAGTTTGAATGATGCCAGCACAACAAGGCCAACACAGAGACATTTTACTTGATGATCCTTGGGAGTCCCCTCCAATATTCAGGATATCCCATGAAACTTTCTACTGGCAAAATGCAGCAATTAAATGGTAATAACTACCTGGAGACATCCTCCTTCCTGAATTAATTTAAAGGCTTTTGAAAAGCACATCCTGAGGTTAATTACGTGGCTAATTAATGTGTCTGAGACATGGGTCAGGCCCTGGCACAGGTTGCCCAGAGAAGCTGTGGCTGGCCCATCCCTGGAAGTGTCCAAGGCCAGGTTGGACAGGGCTTGGAGCAGCCTGGGAGAGTGGAAGGTGTCCCTGCTCATGGCAGGGGATGGAATGAGATGATCTTTAATCTCATCACTCTGATAAGAGGGAAACTCCCAACACTTGTAGCCCTTTGAGTGTCCTTAATTTGAAATTTTTCTGAAATATTTCAATTATCACTGCTGAAAAGGGTCAATCTGTGCTTCCAGAGATGCTATTCTATTTCCCCCCAGTTCCATCAGTGTTTCAGAAACTCATTTGTTGAGGTAATTCTTAGTAAAATTTCACAGCACAGCCTGAGCCTGGAAGCTTCCTGTGCTGAAAGACAACATCTCTGCAGTGCCTCGGGTTCCCCCATGCCCGTGAGTGGCTGTGCACACTGAACATTCCTGTTGCACCCCAAAAAGTCACTGCCCACCCTGCAGCGAGACTGGGACCAGCCAAAACACCACACGCTGGTTCCCACCCCTCAGCGAGGGGAGGAGGCCACAGCCTGGCCCCAGCTGGCCCCCATTCCCCAGGCCCTGTCAGGAATTTGAGCTGCCACACAAAATCCTGGCCTTTCCCTTCCCTTCCCGTGCTTTTTGGAGCCTCTCTTTCCACAGGGTGGAAGGGATCTGCCTTTCCCTCCCCTGAACGGGAGGGAGCCTGCAGCTCCCACCTGAGCAATTCCTTGGAGTCACCTGGAAGGGAATTCCTGAGCTCCAGCTGCTGTGCTGACCTCTCAGATCACCTGGAGCTCTGTCAGGGGAGGTTTTGCCTCCATTTCAGGAAAGGTTCTTCCCTCCAGAGGGGCTGGGCACTGACCAGGCTCCCCAAAGGATGGGCACGGCCCCGAGCAGCTCCAGGACATTTGGAACGTTCTCAGGGTGGGATTTTTGGGGTCTCTGTGCAGGGCCAGGGTTGGATTGATGATCCCTGTGGATCCCTTCCCACTCAGGACGTTCTGAGTCTCTTCTTGTCGCTGCCCCTCCATCCCAGGCTGAAGGAATGAATTCCGAAAGCCAGGCCTGCCCCTGCTAACACAGCAATCTGCTGAGCTCCTGCAGAGGGGCAAAGGAGGCACAAAGAGAGCAGAATGGTCCTTTCCCCTGAGATAATTCACAAAAAGAGACCAGACAGGGGGGTCCCAAGAGCTCCATTCACAATTCCCAGTTTGCTCCCCTCAGGATTTCCAGGCCTGTGCGCGGGTGAGAGTCTCCACATGAATGAACTGAGCCCAGGGAGAATTACAATTTAAAGGGAGAAAAATCCTCTAAGCAGGCACTTTGCCTTTGGAGATGGGCAGCCCTGCTTCAGGGGGAAAACTACTGTGTGAATTGGCCCTAAAATTTCATTTTCCCTTTAAAACAAATCCCTGTGCTGGCATTTTAAGCAGGCCCTGTAGTGATTTACAACACAGAGTGACATTTCAGAAAAAAAGATAATGTGGGTAATGAATTATTTGCTGATCCAAACGAACAATTGGACATACCTACTTTTGGTGGATTTAATCTTCGCCAAGGCGTTAGCTGGCAAGCATGAAATATCACTTTTCGGGGGCATTCTGGTGCATTTATGCAGGGTACAATTACATGAGGCAGCTTTATGACACATTGACTCGGCCGAGTGTGATGCAATGTAATACAACCAAAGTAATACGAGCTTTTAAATGCAACATGATGGCCAAAAAAAAAAAAAAAAAAAAAAAAAAAAAAAAAAAAAAAAAAAAATCCATCTCGGATCTGATCTTTGTTTCAATTCAGATGCCAACTGTCATAATTCACAGGGAGCCAAGCCCTGCTGGTCCTGCTCACGTGAGCAGCCCTGTCAAACCAGTGGCATGTGCCCTTATGGAGGAGGAAACATCACTCAAAGAGGGGTGAAAACAAGGGGCTGAATTAGTTGCAATAACCAGGGTGCATCTCTGGGACGCAGAGAAATGAGCTGCAGTCCACAGGGGGTTACAAAGTGCCACGTTCAGAGCTGGCACAAAGGGTGCCACACCTCTGAGTTCTGATTCAAAAGCAGGAGTTTGCTCCTCTCACTGCCTTTTGCCTGCACCGAGGAGGGATTTGGGATGTGCTGAATCTCCCTGATCTATTCCTGCTCAACAAGCTCATGAGAGAAGATTTTACCCCACCCCTGATAACAAGCGACACCTGATAACACATTTCAGCACTTTCCTACCAGCACCGAGTGGGCAATGGTCAAAGCCAAGGCAGATACAGGGAGAGGAGATGAATTTGTTCCCTTTTCCTGTCTCCCTGCATTTGTTTCCCCTCCTGTGAGGTATTTCAGCCCTGCACTCCTGCCCATCAGGGCCGGACAGTAGACAGAAATGTGTCCCTTCCAATTCCAGTCCTGATCCTGGGATATTTCCAACCCTCTCCATATCCTTGATAGATAATGGTTTAATAAGCGATCTGTTTTTTATTTAAAGGGTCGGTAGTAAAACCCAGATCACATTTCTCACTTGGTGGGTTAAAAAACCGCTTACGCTCATTTCTGCAATGTAAAACGACACTATATCAAATCAAACATTTCCAGATGTGGCCAGCTTGTGGATGGAAGCGCGAGAGAAGCCAGGAATCATGGACAAGGTTTCCCAGGTTTTTTTTTAAACAGGATTGGAACCCCACCTACTGGCAGAGAGGGTTATTGTGATGGCAAGGCAGGAACTCGCACTAAAAACCACACGCTTGCAGTGAGGTCCCAAATATTTCTCGATTTCCACACAGGCTGAGCATCACTCAGGTCTAAATGGGCACCTCAGTGCTTGAAACTTATAGAAATCATATATTAAGGATGTCCTAAATTCCAACTGCAGTGACAGACACAAGGAAAAGCACAAATATCACTTTAAAGCTGATAGGTGTTGTCAACGTCAGAAAAATTCAGTGTGAGTAAATAATCTTGGTTTTAATTTGGATAATGTGGGTCAAATCGGCTTCACACAGATCTTGTTTAGTTAATGATCCCAAAAGTCTGTAGTTTTATATTCTAGGAAGGCAGAAGGATGAAATAAGTGATATCCCTCTATGTTATGCCTCTCATGGCAGATAAAAAATTAAGACAGAAATTAGAGAGGATGGAAAAATCTCATTTTAAATGCCCTCTCCTGAATTAGACAACTTAGAAAGGAAAAGTTCTTGTATTTCACTTAGAATTAACTAAAAAACACCCTGTCACTTCCTGTGATACAACTTTCTATAAAAACAAAAATTAATAAACCCATTCCTGGAGACCATTTCTGCAATCTTAGGTCTTGTTAAAACAGCTCAATTAGCAGCCTAAAAATTTACATTTTAACCCATTTCAAAGCCATGTAAGTTTAAAGAAAAGAAGAAATTCACAGAAAGCAATTTTCTAGCACTAGATACCAATGCTTTGGCATTCCCAAATGAGACAATTTTCTACTTGCAGCCGGAGCAGCAGAGCCCATTCCAGAGGCAGAAAATCTGCTCCATGGTTGCTGTTTTATTTGCATCACTCCCAAATGTCCCAGGTTTGATTTCACCACACAACGAAGTGTTGCAACAATTTCTCTCTGGAAATGCCAAGCAAAGACTGAGGAGAGAGCAAAGAGGGCATGGTACAGGAAAAAAAAAAAAAAAAAAAACACCCATTTCCAAAGGGACTCATAGAAAAACCACTCTGGCTCTCCAGGGCATAATCAAACTATTCCACTTTGTTGGGGGGAGCAGAACAGTAAAAAACTTTTAAGAGTTCCAGGTGTATTTGGAGATGTGCACTTTTATCCTTGGAATGGGCTTAAGTGTGTAAAGGAGGAGTTCCTGTAAGGTTTGCCCCTAAATCCCCATTGAAAACACACAAAGTTCTGAGCAAATGATGGAGTGGGAGCAGCTCCCTGACAGCTCCTTCTGTCACTGTTATCCCTTCTGCAGAGAGAATCCAGATCTGGAATGGCACAGAAGGAAAAAGTCCTGATGAAAGAAGAGAAATTGAGCTATTTGTGGCAGCTGGAATATGAGCCAGGCATGTCCAAATATGAAGAAAAGCAAGTCTCTGTCCTGGGACAAAGTGCTGAGAAGAGGTTTCCACAAATCAGAAGGATCTGGAAAGGTTTTCCTTGCTGAATTGATAACAAAGGGATAAATTAAAGCATCAGCTGTTTGGATGGGCTGAGGTAGAGCCACCCTTCCCCTCCATGAGAAGGGAAAGGAGATGTTCAAGCTCAGAGGGAAGTGTCAGCCCCTGAGAGTTTCTGCTGCATTTGGAGAAAATCCTTTTAAAAGTTTCATTTCCAGCACGCTTGGAATGGAATGGCAAACAGGGGATAGTTATACCTGGCCAGAGAGAGGACACAGCAGGTACCATCTGTACCAACCCTCCCCTGCCCCTCCTGGGAGCCCATGCAGCTGGACTGAGCTGAAAGGAATAAAAAAGGGAGTTTGCATCACCACTGGGTCTGCTTGTCCTGCTATCTCCCGTGATCAAAGAATGGAAACAGCTGCATGTCTCAGCTCCCTGGCAAGAAAAGCTGCAGCAGATCTGCTGTGTTGTCCTCAGCCTGGGGAAAGAGCAGCACAGACCGGGAGAGGGAAAAGCCAGCGAACACCCAGGCTGTGTTTAGCCACACTCCACGTCCTCCTAAACTGCAATCTCTTAAGTGCCACTTACTCAATTAATCCAAGCTCTTCTACTTTAAAAGCCAAGCTGTAACATATTTAAACAGCTCAGAAACCCTACCCACCAAGCCCTGCTCTGTATCTGATCCATCAGCTGCAGCAGTGACTGTGCATTAACTAAGAAAGCCCAAGGTTTGATTAACGCTTCCGCTGCCACTTTGCTGCTGCTCATTCCTGCTGGAATCCTGCTAAGGCTGCAATTTCTCAGCTTTTTTTAGTAGGGTGGATCTCATCTCAGTAGGGACCGTCTCTTGGACCAGCTCCTAGAACATCTTTGCAGCAGCTATAGTAACTATTTTTATAGGCAAGTTTTATTAGGAAAGTATTTTAAATGGCCTTTGAATGCAATTTAGCAGCTGGAAATGAGGCAGTTTGCCAGCATCATGTGAGCACACAAGCTGTGGAGCACCAACAAGTGCTACCAGAGATCCTCAGTCCCCTCCAGGCTGGGCATGAAAACCCACGGGAGTTCAGTGAGCCAGAAGGTGCCCTTAGACTGCAAATGCCTGAAAGGCTGAGCTCTGCTGTTCCCAGGTCCCTCACTAGAAAAGGCCCTACTTTTGGAGGCCTAAAGGACATATTTAGGGCTAAAATACGTCTGGAAGTGGTGGTTTCATTGCACAGAGGACGTCAGCTCACCATAAATACGTGTAAGGACATCAGCAGCACCACGTGGATTTCTCATGAGAGTTCAGTGCTTGGTCCTCAGCAAACAATGCAGGGTATAAAATGAAGTGGCCCAAACACACAGGCCCCAACACATTGACCTTCTGCCACATGAAGAAGCAGGAAAAGGTCTGGATTTAGAAATCTGCTGAGCAGACACGAGGTCCTGGTGCTGCAGCCAGACTCCTGCGCGTGGCCACGGCAAGGAACCAGATTGGCATCACTGGGAGCAAGCAGACGACTGAGAAAGCCAAAAAACAAAGCTTGAAAGAGCTGGAGACCCAGTTCCAATCTCAAGCCATACTGGCACAGTCGTGTGGGGGGTTACTGTGGTTTCAACTCAGGCAAACAGGAGTGGAAAGTGGCCTCCAGTGGGAGCACACGCTGAGGGAAAAGGCAGCTTTGCTTTTAGCCATGACTCCAGTTGTACAGTCTGAGAGTCAATTAAGCTTTGCTTTCTTGATATCTCCTTCCAAATAAAGGCTCAGCTTGTGTGCTAGGCATTTTTAAAAATAAAATCAAACAAAATCATACATTTGGCAGGTCCTGGGCATTCCTGCTACTAAATTGTTCTGTACTTTATGCAAAATCTGAGTGTATTAAATAAAGAGAAGTGGAGTAGCCCCTTTGACCAGTGTCCAAGTGTTTAGAACTGTTAAATGTGAGTTTCACCCGTGTTTACATGTGGAATGGAACACAGCCACTCAACCACAAAATGTTCCCAAAGCAAACATCCAAACCCTGGTTGCTGGCAAGGGACACTGACAGACTCGCCTGAAACCAGTCATTCACAGGATGCCAAAACAACAGATTACCACTGGGAAGGAGTGAGCCAGGTTATTTTCTTACCTCCAGGGAAGAGGCCATGGCAAGTGACAGGAAACAGTGACTGGCAAAGCAGAGTGTGGGCTCAGGGGGTTCAGCTGGATGGAGAAGGACGGCTGGTGTTACTCCAGATGTGCAGAAGAGTGACCATGGACACTGCAAAGTCCCCACGTGCCAAGGGTGTGTGTGACCCTCCTGAAGTGGAGGGTGAATATTCTGCTAAGTCAAGGCTGGCTAAGCAAGAGAATCACAGAATGGCTTGGGCTGGACAGAGCCTTAAAGCTCATCCAGGAGCACCTTCCACTGTCCCAGGGTGCTCCAAGCCCCATCCAACCTGGCCTTGGACACTTCCAGGGATCCAGGGGCAGCCAGGCTTCTCTGGGCACCCTGTGCCAGGTGTCCTCTCCCTCCAGTTCCTGGTGAACAGTCCCTCTCCATCTTCCCTGTAGCCCCTTCAGGTCCTGGAAGGTTCAAAGAGGTCTCCACACAACCTCCTTCTCTCCAGCAACCCCAGCCTGGATAAAGAAGTAAAGCAACAGAGGGAAAGGTGAACAGAAAGAAACTCCAGCAGGACACAGCAGCTCCAGATGTTTGTCAGAGGGGAAGGTGGGATCAGGAGGTGACCTGTGATCCCTCAAACACAGGCCCAGGTTTTTGTGACAGCCCATATTTGTCTGCCCCTGGATCGTGTCACTGTGGGCCTGTGCTTATTCAGATAAATGGAAATACACCCTTGAAGCTGGCACACAATGGAAATAACATAACAACGTGCTGAGATCACCCTCTGGGATGTTGCAAGAAGGGAGAAATCTATGAAATAGGGCAAGAAATTACAAAAAATGTAAGCAATAGCTCGGGACACAGCTGGGAAGGATCCTTCCAAGGTCCTTCCAGGATCCTTCCAAGGGCCTTCAAGGACCCTTCAAGTTTTAGGGTGATTTCAGGACACTCTGTGCTGAGAGATCCACCTGCCCCTCTTGCATGTTCCAAACTTTTCCCAGTTTGCACAACCCACGTGCCACAGGAGCTCTCTCCTGCCTCCTAAAACAAGGTCAAGGCCAATTTCTGCCACCTCCAGCTTCAAGCCCTGCTCCCACCCCACACATCTGGAGCTGGCAGCAGCCCAGGGTGTGCCCTGTGCCACGTTCCACCCCTCACCCTGCCTCTCTCCCCTCTGAGAGCTGAGCCTTTGCTGACAAAGCACCAAATAGCAGCGAGGTTTCCTTTCCTCCTGCATGTTAACACCTCCCCACGAGCTGAGTGATCCCTGCACACACCAAATTCGTGTTTTTATTCTGCCTGTGCATTGACACCTTGTTGCCTGAGCCATGTTGATGGGTTGCAGGTGCCCCTCACTATGAAACTGGCCAACAACCCACTCACAAATTTGCTCCACTTGTTAATATTAAAATCACATGGCCAATGCCTCCCCTAAATTGGTTCAGGCTTGAGGTACTGCTGCTTCACAGTAGGAAGAGTGTTCCAACAGGCTTTCTGCAGGACCTGCTATTTATGGTAAACACTCCACTTTGTTGAAATAACGTAAAATTTTGAGATAAACCCATTCTAGACAAGGAAATGTTAAAGTGCCACCGTCTCTGCTTTGCAGCTTTGCAATAACTTGTGTCTGCAGCTGCCTCGTGGGGCTGGGGGAGACCTGAGCACCACATGTTCTCTGCTCAGCACTTGCCATCCAAGGAAATTTCTTTATTTTCTGGCTTTACTGGGTTATGAGGTTGTCTGGGCAATGTCAGGCAGGGTTCTGCCTCTGGTGTTTGGGACAGTGTGAACTCTGTGGGACCAAGACTGCAAAGAGTGATGGAAATTTTGCAAAGTTCTGAAGATTCACTGCTTGCTGAGTCTGGAAAGGTGGAGGGGAATATTTGCTGGTGCCCTTTCATTTATTTAATAGAGGAGAGAGGGAAACTCCCTTCAAACTGTAATTTTGGGCCGAATTTTTATATGGATTGGCTAAAGAAAGAATGATTATTCCATTCTCCAGCATTCATTTACAGGTCCCAGTTATGATCTCTCGGGAGTTCAGCCACCATCAAAATAAAACCAAAGAAGCCCTCAAAGACAAAACATTATCTCAAACACTCCTGACGTTCTTGTGCTCCTTTCAGACTTTGTTGTCTGCAAAATATTTTAACAGGTGGACTGGCAATGGTGTGGAAAGTGATTTGAACCCAGAATTTTTTAGGTATTTCAGGAGATAAGCACCAAGCTGGGCTCCATTACCCCGCAGTGACACAGAGGGCTGGAGCTGTTATAGAAACTGAGCCACTTGCCAGAGATGCAGGCAGGAAACATGGTCACTGTAAGAGCCAGAGCACCCAGCCAGAGCTGAGGAATTTGTCTATTTTCTGCCAACTCCTCGCATGGAACAGAAAAATAAGGTAACATGAAACATGGCCCTCGGTGCTGGCACAGACCTAGAAAGGAGGCCTTGCCAGCCACGGCTGTTTCCTTCCTCTAAAAAAGTGACCACCCTATTTTTTGATCATTAAAATATGTGCCTTTATTGTACAGACTGATTTGCAGGTGTGTGGCCATCCCAATTATGCTCAGAGAAGCAAATAAAAATGGTGGGATTACTCCTGCTCTCTAACAATAATTCCAGTGAGCAAAGGTCTAGGGAAATAACCTGTGGAGCAGAGCTCAGCTGGCCCCAGAACAACATTTATGACGTGCCATGGCTACTGTAAATCCAACTGGAGCCGGGCTGTGGTTGTGAGTGTCAGTGAAAGGCATCTGAAATCAGTGAGATTTTCCTGGAAATTCTATTTACGTGTCAAAAATTAACAACAACAACAAAAAAGAAGGCAGCGTGTGTGATTCTGCAACTAATAGATACACTAAAAGGAGAAGTTTACATGGCATCTTTATCTGCTAATTAAAAGAATTCCTTGGAATGTGCTCCAAAGAATGAGTGGCACTGACTGCTCCAGGATATCCCCTTAATCCCTCACAGAAGAACCTGTGGCTTCCCTCCACGAGCACATTCTTCAAAGCTTTGACTGAGATTCCTTCCATCTACATTTTAGATATTCAAGTTAGGAGCAGATACATTTAAAAGTCACAAATTTACTCTTTGCTGCCAGCAGAGTTGGGAATCTCATTTGGGATGCGTTCAGCCCTGGATTCAGGCAGTTGTTTGAACTCTAAATGCCAGGCAGGAAAGCAAAGGGAGAATCTGAGGAGCAGAATCATTATCAGAACAAATCAGCTCAATGCTGAGCTGCTAATAACATCATAAACCAAATGTGAGCATCTTCCAGGGGGATTTTCCCAGAATAATGCATGCTTTGGCCTTGCACTGCTCATGAAGGCCACCCCAGAAGTTGATGGTTTACGGTAGTTGAAGTGGGATTAGCCCTCATGAAAGACTCAGGAATACTTTTTCTCAGTGAAAGTTTACAATAATATTTTAAAGACTCTCAACCAACACCCACACTTAAGCTTTGAAAACAGATAATGCATTTTTAATGGGATTGCACATCTGACAAGGAATTTGACTAATTCTTCTGATAGCAGACAGCTTCCTCCCCATAATTCATCTCAAAAGGATCAAAAATCAAAACACTCCCTGCCATCTTTGGAATGGCCCCCTCCGCCCCGGCCTCCTGGAAAGGATCAGATCAATTCCAGCAATTCAATGGCAGGAGAATGGAGCCACAGATACCTGACCTCCCTTTGGTCTGTCCTACCAAAATAAGGGCTGGAGTGGAGCAGGGAAAGAGGGAAAAGCCGGGAGGACAAGGGGATGTTGGGCTGCTGACACTGAGCCCATTGTTCCCGTTTGGCCACCAGTGCTTCGGCTCTCCCCGTGCTGGTGCAGCTTCCAAAACCTCCAGAGCTGTTTGAATCCCACCACGGCTTTGTCTGGGGAGCTACCAGGGGTGAAGCACTGGGAGGTGCCTGAATTCGAGGGGTTTTAGAAGGAAGAGCATGAGAGCTTTCTTCAGCTTTTTTATGATTTGCCCAAATGAGGATTTCCTACTCAAAACCGTGTGCTTTGCCCTTCTGCAGAGGAGATTGTGCTGGCCACAATCACAGGGCTGTGCCTTTAACTCCACTCACAGCATAATCCCTTGTAGATGCTCCACAGCGCAAACCCCAGCCAGGTCTGTCAAGGCATTTTTAGCATTTGTTCTGTTAAAAAACAAGAAAAAAAACCCTGAGGTATTAGGGTGCACTAATCTTTAGAAAGGTTAATTTATTCATAGGGATTTTGACAGAGATGTATGGCTAGGCTGGAGTCCCAGGCACTTCTTCCCAAGGGGAACTGCTTGTGCAGAGCCTGACAGAAGGAGAGAGAGGCTTCAGAACAGCCCCAAACCACATCAGAGAGGGGCTCCCAAGTGTTCTGAGCGTTGCACTCGCTGTGAGCAGCCCCTGCTGCTCCCCCTGCTCCCACCAAACCTCAGCTGCCTGTTGATGCAGCAGAGACACCCTGGAGACCATGGCCATGGGAGCTCCAGACAGCAAAAGTAGCTCTATCCCTCCCAAAAATCGTGGATACTGAAGCTCTTTCCCCTTTTGCAGCAGGTGAAAAGGCAGCTCAGGGTGGTGTGAGCTGTGTCAGCACACGGGGCTGCCTCGGGGAAAAAGAGCTCTTCTTTCAGACATTTCAGCCCAGGCTCTTTTTCATTCTCCACAATAATGTTTTGGATTTCCAGACAACATCTTGGGTGCTTGTTCTCAGACTGATGTTAGCAAGACTAAATGAAATGTGTTTTTCTGGATATTTGGGGATCTCTTCTCTAAAATCACCAGAATATAAATCCGTGGATGCTCCAACAGGAGACATCTGCTAAAATAAACTCTATCCTTATGAAGGCAGGGGTGCATCACTCTAAGGTATCTGATTATGTCCTATTTTTTCCACTGGGAACAGAGTCTACTCCATTAAAAGATCTCCTAGAGATTAGAATCTCTTTACCATTCTAAATTTAGGCAGAAAGGATGTGGCAGAAACCAGCCAAACCCTGTCTCTGCAGAGGCCTCTGGGACCTGTCAGGACTGATAAGTGATTTGGCTGCTTCTTTTTAATTTGCTTGGAGTCCGTGCAATTAAAACTAAAGTTTCCATGGGCTGCAGAAGGACAGAGCCAATTTGTGACTGCCCTCCCCTTCCTGCAGCAATTCTTCAACGTCAGGAACACCTGAGCTGATTCTTTCAGGCTCTTGACCCACAAAGCAACGTAATCCTGCTGGTAGGTGGGAAGGGGAACCACATCCCAGGCTGTCCTGGTGAGGATGCAGCCAGCAGAGCCAGGAAAATGAGCCTTTCCCTCTTTTCCCATTGGGTTTGGAGCGCTGTGCCCAGTTTGGGGTTCATCAAAGGACTACAGGACCACTCCAGGAGCTGGAGTGGGACTTAGAGGAGCACTGGACAGAGAGACTCTTCTGGGCACACAGAGAAGGCAAAGGGGAGCAGAGGTCTGAGATGGGACCCTCTGAGCAGAGGATGCAGAGATGGGACCAGGCTGTCCTTGGAGGAGAGGGACAATAGTGTGGGAGCACTGGACACCAGCTGGAAGGTGGAATTTCCAAATACACACCAGGACAGCAATCAAATACCAGAACAGGCTGCCCAGAGAGGTTCTGGCCTCGGGGTGTTCAAGCCACAGCCCTGAGCAGCCCAACCTAAGTGGAGCTGCTTGCCCAGCAGGCTGGAACAGAGGATCTCCAGAGCTCCATTCCAAGCAGGGCCCTGGAATTCCATGATTTCTCTCAGTGGCTGTCCCTGACACATGAAATGCCTCCCCACACAGAGCCAAGCACCGCTGGGAACTGGGAACTGTGCTGCAGCAAAGCAACCTCTTATTCCCACAAAAACCCCCCAGGGTTTTGCCTGAGCTGCCTGTGCAGAGCCCTTGGCTGGACCAGGATCTCAAACCAGCAGAGCACAAACCACCTCTGAGTGAAGAGCTCACCCCAGAGCTCCCACTTCCCTCCTCTCACACAGTTTTTCCATCAGTCTCTTATTTCCACTCCAAACACTTCCCAACATCTCCCTCAGCACCAAAATCAGAAATGGCTCATCTGCAGCTCGCCTGGTTTGCTCTCCACCTGCATTTCTGGCACTGCAAAGGACAAGGGACCAGCTCAGCTCGCCTGAGCCAAAAGCAATAGTGCTCTGCTGACCAGAGCTAGTTAACTGCTAGTTTAGATTATTAACCTCTTGCACTTAATGAGAGTCCTGAGGCTGCTTAAGCCACAAGACTGAATTTCCCCTAACCACAAACATGGAATCCTCATTAATATGAATCCAAGACACTTTCCCAGGAAGAAATAATTTGTAGAATGTAGAATCTACCCAGAAGCAAATGATGCTGGATTTAGAAGTATGCTTGAGACTTCTGCAAGTTCAGTTTAATTTGTCCCCAAGGACAAGGAGGAAGGTCTGGATCATGAAATGGATTTTTATTTTTAATTGCCAGGTGTCACCAGACCTTAGCAAGAAAGATTTCTGATGTTTTCCCCAACACCCCCAAATACTTGTAATTATTTTCTGGGGAATTTTACTTGAAAAATGATCCATTTCTAACTGAATTTAAGCCTGTGTTATGCAAACAGTAAACCAGCTTGTTTGAAAGTAATCTGTACCCAAGGGCTAGCAGAGGAATAAAAATAAATAAAGTATGAGAGGTTTTACAAAACCACAGACACCACCAGGTTTTCCAGGTCTAAGGGAAGAAAATCTCATTCTGCAGGCTCCCTTTTACATCTTGGCAAGTGGGAGTTTTTAAGATGCCTTACAATCGATCCCGGGGTCGAGTTTCGCAGCCATCAGCACCTGCTCCCTCTGAAGTGGAACGTGGCCGTGTCCAGCAGCAAAGCAGCGAGGACAGGAAGCCAAATTTATTGCATTAATTTGAAACTACAGCAGGGAAGGGCTCGGCAGCACAGGGCCACTCACAGAATCCACAGAATCACAGAATCACAGAATGACCAGGTTGGAAGAGACCATCAAGATGATCGAGTCCAACCCAGCCCCAACACCTCAACTCAACCCTGGCACCCAGTGCCACATCCAGGCTTTGTTAAACACACCCAGGGATGGTGACTGCACCACCTCTCCAGGCAGGCCATTGCAGAACTTTATCACTCTTATTGTGAAAAACTTTATCCTAATATCCAACCTGTATTTCCCTTGGCACAGCTTGAGGCTGTGTCCTCTGGTTCTGTCAGTGCTGCCTGGAGGAAGAGACCGACCCCACCTGAGCACAGCCACCTTGCAGGAGCTGTAGGGTTGTCACTCAGTTGTGGCTGTCACCACTGCTCAGCACAACACCGAGGCTCTGGGATGTCCTTCATGGCCACGAGTGGCCAAAGCTCCTCTGCTTCCCTGGATGCCCAAAGTGACTGGGTTTGAACTCAGCTCTGGTGCTGTCAGGACCATGGGCCCCATCCTCCCGAGTTCCTGCAGTGGTTCCTGTGATGCCTCAGGTTTCAGCTTTTCTGTTTTTCAGGTTCTGTGCTGCTTTAGTGTGTGGCTCTGGGCTTCACATGAGGGGATGCTGAGCTCTCTGCACAGAGCAGGGAGACAAAACAATTCCTGCTCCAGCTGGGCACCAAGGACAAATGATCCAAACCTCAGGCCCAATGTGGGCTGAAGAGAGCAAAACAAGAAGGATGGGACTTCACAGGCTAAAGCTGGAATTAGTCAATTAGCTCCAATATGCAAATGGAGCAGAGCTTATAAAAGTGACCGATTGTCTATTTTTTGTGGCCATTTTGGGTTGTGCTGCCCAAGGTGGATCTATTGAGGCCTCCTAATAAATCCCTACATGATTCTTTAGCTCCATCTAGTCTCTGTTCTAGGTCAGCCTTCCCAAGGCATCAGCTGAGCCAAAGCTGGGTGCAGAGCAGGACCTGGGCAGGGCCAAGGAGAGGCACATCCCTGCCAGGTGCTTTCATCTCCGCAGGTGTTCTGGCGTGCCCCGGCTTTGAAGTGCCAAGCCAGCCTTTCCCCGGGTGGGATTAAGCTGTAACAGGACCAGGGGTCCTGCTTTCCCTCTTTCCCCATTGTTCTGCCCATTGTCTGAAATCCAACCTCCTCCTGGAACCTCAAAGGGCAGCGGGGCCGGGTGAAAGCTGAGCATGGCAGGAATTGCTCTGGACCAAGGCTGCATCTTTAACCTGCACTGCCACGGGGGGAAGCTGTGGCTGGGGAACACATCCTCCCGATGGAATCAGCAGCACAACAGCCCTGGAATCCGGAGAAATCCACATCCTGGAAAGCATCAGTGTGTAATGCATTATCCCCTGGTGTCTGAGCTACTGTGCTGGCAAAAGCTTTTCCTAATGACAGTCACATCCCCCCAGCCCCTCACACACACTGGTTTGCATTACAGAAAACATGGAACAACAGAAAGGCAATTTCTCCGGGCTGCAACTGGGTTTGGATTTATTCCAAGCTGTCACTATCTCACAACCTCCTTCCAGGGGTTCCCAGTCGCTCCTCCCATATCAGTCGACTTTTATGTTGGTATCTTGTTTTAATCTTTTCTGTCACGTGGATGCAAGTGCAGCAGCAGGAGCAGATGGGGCTCAGTTCTGTGCATCACGAGGCTGGGCCATAATGCAATTGAAGAGTTCTCTCAGGTGTGTTTGGCTCCTACACCATGCACAGTGCTTTTCATCAGATTTATTTCTGATTTGGTTGAAATTTGAAGGATCAGTGGGGCAATTCTTCCTCTCTCTAATTTAACGTCATTTTTTTTTCAGATTTAGTGGCAAAGAGGTGCCTGTCAGATATACAACATTCACGTTTTTTTGCTGTAAGAAATGGCTATTGGATAAAACACAGATATTTTAATTCACAAAACAATCATTTCATTATTGGTTGGGATGTGTTGAATTCGCCAAAATGTAGGAACACCAAATTTCTGCCAGCTCTATTGGATAAAAACACAGATATTTGGATAAAACACAGATATTTTACTTCACAAAATAATCATTTTACTATTGTTGGGATGGGGATGTGTTGAATTCCCCAAAATGTAGGAACACCAAATTTCTGCCAGCTCTACCTATGGGGTTTGTTCTTATGGGTAGGTCAGACCTGAGCCAAGGAAGGGCTGCTGCCATCCATGATGTGCAGCCCCTTCTGTGCACATAAATAAATATTATTCCAATATTATTCCATACACTGTGGATAAGGAGAATTCACCAAGTTCATGTCAAACCACACATGGTGCAGCAGAGAACTCAAACAGGAGCCCACCACACAACAGCAAGGAATAATTATAATTGACTCTGCAGGTTTCATTCCTGGTGGTCATCCCCAGCTCAAGTGACAAATAAATTCCTCAGGCTTCCACCTCTTCCTGAAATCCAAGAGCTTTCAGGGCTCAGCAGGGATCAGGACAAGCCGAGTGCTGCCCAGGCATCCCAGCAATCTCAGCTTTCCCTCCCTCCTGGGGACACAAAGTGGTGTCACCCTGGCAGCTCCCTCCCTTGCACTCCCTCACGTGTTTGAAATGTCATTTTGGTGCGAGTTCACCTCCCAGAGTGGAATTCTGCCACACTTCCCCTCGTTTATTGGATGGTAAAAGCGATTTCCCAGCATCAGTTAAAATCAGCAGTTTTCACCAGCAAGGTGTAAAATCCCTTTAGTGCCATTCAGAATCTACAAGAGCTTAATATGCAAATAATCACAATAATCACAACCCCTTTTCTGCCTGTTCAGATATCATTGGGCCCAAAACCTGACTTTTTACAGTATTTTCCCTTCCTTTTAACCTTCTCTTGCTGATGTATGTGACCAGTTACATCAGGAAAAAGCCTGTCTTTATTTCCCCATAAACAAACCCCTTTTATTAGCATGAAACAACCATTTCCTCCACAGGTTCCTCTACCTGGGCACACTATTCCTGGGATCATGGAATATGCTGAGCTGGATAATCAAAGCCCAAGTCCTGGCCCTGCACAGACACCCCAAAATCCCACCCTGTGTCTGAGAGCATTGTCCAAACGCTTCTGGAGCTGCCCCTACTCCCAGCACCTAACAAATTCCATGGAACATTCCATGGCCTGACACAGGGATATAGACCCTCACCCACAGCTCTGATACCTCCTTCTGACCTTTTTTCTTCTCTGAATAATGCAGAAAATCATTTTAGAGGCTCATTTTGCCACATGTGGCTGAATAACAACTCTGATACCTCTATGATTTTCACCAAGTTTTCTTTTTTTTTCCCCTTTTTTTAAAAATTTTTTTGACATTTTACACAGGACAGATGTTGTCACCACAGCTGCTCTTGTAAACAAGATATGGAGATGGTCTGGATTGGGTTACCTTGCTAAAATAGGCTAAAATAAATAAAAGGATGGTTGGTCTCTCTCGGATGAATTAGCTTGATTGGAAATGTCAGATTAAAAAGGCCTAAATAAACAGAGTTGGGCATCCACCCTTAATGGAGCCAAGAGCCCAGGACAAGCAGTAAAGATACAGAAAATGAAAGGCTGGATCCCAGAATTATCCCTGCACAGACACAGCTGATAGGAAGGGAAGCATCTCCTAAACCCCAGGCTGAGGAGGGTCCTGGGTTTACAGACACTTGGATTTAGCTAAAAGCTGTGCTGGTTCTTCTTCCCTGCCAATAAATGATTTCACAGCAACATAAAAACACGAGCCAAGGGCACCTGGAGGTGACAGAGACTGTCACTGCCTGCAGGGTGAGGTGGGATGTTCTTCCACAAACTCTGCTTTGAGTGAGTTAAGTCTTTAAAAACCAAAGTTAGTGCACTGATGTCTCCTTCCACGGATGTTCTAGGATACTTACAGGGTTTTTGTGCTCGTTTCTGTGCCATCACAAATCCTTCTGGCTGCTCTGAACTGCTGAGCCATCTTTGATATCAAACAATCCATTATTCTGCAGCTCCCATTTAATGCATTGAAAAGCCCCATGGAAACTGTTCATGTGGTGCAATAGCAAAACACTGATAACTAAAGAGTGGCTCTTGTTACACTATTGCCCTTCTCTACATTTAACACCTTGACCTGTTCAGACTGAGACGTTCAAAGTCTGTCTCAGACCAAGTTTTTCCCCCCAAAAAACCAAGTCTGGGTTGGTTGGTGTGTACACAAATGAAACATAAAGAAAAGCATATTGTCTTTGCCACGCTAAATATCTTCTATAAATGGCACGGCCTGAAACATCCAGGAGGTTTAGATTTCAAGCTATTAGAAATTCCTGGATCCTGCAACTCCCCCCCAGTTAACAACTCTGAACACAGACCTACCTACACAAAGAATTTGGCCCACAGCAAACATACATTATTGTAAAGTTGTCTAGAAAATAGATGCTGTTCAGACCAGAAATTACCTTAAATGACTGCTGAGTTGACTGGGTTACAATATTTTAAGGATCATAAAAATAAATATAGTTGTCCAAACAGCGAGGAGCAGGGGCTTGCCAAGGAAAACACGAGGCATGGAGGGTGCTTACCCCGGCGAGCACCGCGCTGCCTCGACACTGCGAGGCCCAGGATGAAGTGGCTCTTTGTTCAGGCTGTGTGTTTAAAAATTGACGAGTGCTCCGTGGTATCAATCACGCCTGTCAGGCAGCACAAGTGCAGATCTGTTACACTTAAAGGCTTGTCAAACCAGACATGATTTAATTTGTCATTTTTCTCTCCCTCTCTCCGCGCGCAGCATGCACGTGCTCTTCATTACTCTTCATCATCAGCAAAATGAATGCATTTTTTGTATAATTTTTTTTTTCCCCTTCGCTCCGAGAGGGTGGAGGGATGGTTGTTTACCAATGACCCAGCACTTGTGAAGAGATCATAAGCAGCTGTTCCCTACATGCCCTCACGATCTGAGAATTTAACTGAAGCTGTGGGAGGAGTGGGAGACGAGAAGGGGCTTTTGGGGCCATTTTTTTCAATAGACAAAGGCCCCAGTCCCACTCAGCTCTGCAGGAACAGAGTCTCTGGAGCTTGTCCTGCTTTCTAGTCCTCCTTTAAATTTTGGTCTCCAAACTTCTCTAAAAAATCAAAGTTATTGCACTGATGTCTCTAAAAATCTGTTTTAATGTGGTGCCTTCACGGTGTGGATTTGGGAGCACAATTGTCAGAGTTTTGTCCACTTCAGGACTGAAATTTAAAAAGTTTCTGCTTTCTCTGTGAGCGTGGCTTATTTTGTTCTTGGGAAATCCTTTACCTGTTGCCACAATCCAGAGAGAAAAGCAGATATACAAAATATCAGGATGTTTTTAGGGAAAAGATTAACTCCTTTGTTTCACAGTTCATGTGGGATTTTTTTTTTCCATCTAAGAGAAAGAATGAAAGATAAAGGAAAAAACAAATAACATAAAGCAAAATATATCACAACTGAAGAAAAAAATTACCTATTGATAAACATAGCTTTACAATTGATGAGAAACCTGAAGCTACATCCCCTAAAGAACTTTGAGATACCTGTCAGTGCTGTTACACCTTTTCCCTTTGAAACAAGACTAAACCAATAGAAAAATGTTTAACTCTAGGCAAAATTCCAAATATGTTTGGAAACAGGTAAATCCCCTCTGCTGCCAGTGGGGGATGATGCCCCAGAGTTGTCCAAGGATGCCACAGTTTGGCATAAAAACATTATGTTGAAGAAATAATAATAATAATAATAATAATAATAATAATAATAATAATAATAATAATAATAATAATAATAATTTGATAGAATAAAGCTTTCAGTTGAGACCCTTCTAAATAGCTCTCAGCAGAGCCAAGGCTGTGTGGGGCTTGTCTTCAGCACTTCATAGAAATGGGTGTTTCCTCTGTTTATAGAGGAGAAAACCAGAACATCTCTAGAAGGAAGGAATGTCACAGGTCACCCATCTGTAACAAAAAGGACTAAAATCTCTGGAACAACACTGCAGAAAAAACAAATCTGCTCCAAATGGGACTAGAACTCCCTGATCCTGGGCCAAAGCCATAGTCTGAGTTCAGGAGTGCAGGAATTTAGGTGCATCTTTCAATTAACATTTCATTCCCCAGGAGATGTTGGATAGGAAAGCCTAAAACCCAGTTTTTTTTACTTTTTCCAACACCCATCTTTCTGTGCCATAAAGAAATTCTCTGCCTTCTGCAAACACCTTCCCCCTGCAGCCAGGACCGGCCCAGCTTAGGAGGAGATGTCATGAGAAATTCCTTCCAAGCACAACAGTGACAGTCGTGTCTCCCATGAAGGAAAGTCAAACCCAAGCCTCACTTATTCCCACATTTCCTATGGAAAGATTTTGCAGGTCCTCACTGCAAGGGAGCTGGAATTAAGCTCAGTGTAAACAAGGAAACTGCCATGGTGCAGCAAGGTCAGATCAGCAAGGCCCATCAACAAAGTGCAAAGTTTTTAAGGGCAGGCACCTCAATAACTGGGGTGAAACATGATTTATTCTGACCCTCCGTGGTCCAGAAGGATCTTTGTGCTCTGAGCAGGAGGAATCCTTTCTCCAGAGCACACAATTGAGTTGCAGGCCTTTTCTCTCTCCAAATAACTCCTGTGTCAGAGGCCCAGATTTATCCAAGGATTTGGTTCTGTAAGTGTTGCCCAGTTAGGCTGAATTTCTCTTGGTGGTGTTAAGAGTCTCAAATTCCCAATATCTAAGAAACAGAAAGGACCAACAAGGAAAATTGTGTCCCTCACTGAAAAGTAATTTATATAACCTACATTAAGAGCAAGCAAATCAAATAATAGCAACCCTAAGTAGTTTTTCCATGTTTTCCCATGGCACAAGGCACAGCCAGCCCGCAGTGTCCAGGGACCAACTCATCCTCCTGCAGGACAGGTTCTGAGAGAGCAGGAAACCCCCAGGACTCTGTGACCCTTCCAAACAGCAGGGAATTCTCCTGGGGACCGTTCCCAGTTCTGGGTCAGTGATCATGGAGACAAAAACCAAACCAGGGGCCAAGCACTGAGCTGCAGCCTTGGGCTTGGCCTGGAGCCCCTTTCCAAGCATCCCACCTGCAGGAGAGCAGATACAGGGCTCCAGGAAGATCCAGCCTCATAAAGCATCCCAGGACTGATGTTCCTGGGGCAGCCAAGAGCAGCAGTGGGGAGCCCAAAGGCCACGGAGCCCCCAGCACATGCTCCAGGGGCTTTCTGAACCCAGTCCCAAATCCTGCTTCCCCTGTTAATGTCAATGGCCCTATTGAATTCACTTGGACTGCTTGTGGGAATATGGATAGAAGAGTTTGGCTCTGCTTTGGTAAACTAAACTTCAGGAAGTCTGAGTATACCATAACAAAGCCCCTAAAGCCAGCAAGCATCATGAAAGGAGCTTATTTCATTACTAAATCAATTTATGAGTATAAACATGGAGTTATCTGACTAAAATATGGATATTGCCCACTTGAAATACTGCACCTCAACCCCACTAAATGTCACCAACAGGCATCCCTGAAGGAAGCAGGCAGCATGCTGCCTTTGGATGCCCCAACTATAAATCAAGAGATTTCCTGAAGTCTGCCTGGAATAGTGGAGAGTAGCCAAAATTGCATGAAGTGCTATTTGTGTGCTATTAGTTGTGGGGTGGGAGCAGGGAGGAGTGTGGGAAGGAAAAAGGGGAAGAAGGAAAACCACTTTCTTAATAGTTCCTACAATGTTTGGAAAACATTCATTCACAGCATCCATTTATCAGGCTTTCATGTAATAACTCCAGGCCAAAAAAAAAAAAAAAAAAAAAAGGAGGCTGGAGGGAGGTGGGGCGGGGGGAGAGGGAAACAGGGATAGTGGATTTTAACGGGGAAACATTGGAATGTTGTCAATGTTTCCATGTACAAGAAACCCTGGGATTACAAAGTGCTGTTTGTGTCCAGGTGCCACTCGGAGGTAGCGGATGATGTCAATTGGTTCTGCTCAGTGCTCTCACATCTGAACAATAGCCCACTCTTAGAACATTTCAGATTTTTACAGCCCTCAGCCAACTGCAGCCTCTCACACCCTAGATGAGTCCAAATCCACTTCAGGAATATCCATGGTGTCATTTCCATGGCTGGAAAATCTTGTCAGGTCCTGGACTCTCAGAGAGCCCCGTGAGCAGCAGCTGGAGCGTTCTGGGTTCTGTGCTCAGAAGGGAATTCTGTGATACCTTTGTGGCTACCTAAAAACAGAGGCTAGACACAACCCACAGAATAAAGTGGGTATTTGTTAAAGGCCTCCAATAGGTACAGCTTGGGCAGTGAAAAGCCTCCAAGGGGCTACACCCAAGATGGACAGTGGTCATGAGTTTTTCACACAGTTATAAGTTTGGTCCATTTATGTATCAGGGGTTAATCCTCCAATTAAATTTTCAGGTAATGAAGTAATTTACTGCAAGTTTGTCCCCCCCAACTCATTGTTTGCATCTCTCAGGGCCTATGACAATAAGGTGTCCTTGAGTTTCAGGCCTAGAGAGGGATTGTTTTGTCTGAATAAAATGGGAGAACAGCAGCTGACAGGCCATGGAGTTTTAGAGTTATACTCTACAGCAGTACAGGGTCTGAACAATATAAAAGTTAAATTCTAAGGCATCACCTTGAGGTGATGTGTGCATTGAAAAGGGATATTTATGGAAGAAGACATCCCCACTGCACACACAGGGCTCCACTCTGAGGGTCAGCCCTACAGTTTGTCCTTTTCCCTGCCTGAAACATCCCACAGCCATCCCATGGCCAGGTGTGACCCTACAGGGAGAGCTGGCCTTTCCCGAGATGAAAAATGAACAGGTAGCAGGCAATCAGCCCCAGGATCTGATGTCACTGTGAATCTGAAAAATGCAGCAGGAACCAGGGCACGGCAATCCAGCAATGTGCACGTGTGGAGCTGAGGACAGGGGATGGGAGCAAGGCGTGAGCAGACACCGGGGCTGCCAGGAGGGACCTCCCCTGCCGAGCTCAGATGCAAAAGTCCTGCAGCAACTGAGAAGGACAGATCCCCCTGCAGCTCCAGCTCCCATTCTTGTCCTCATATGTTAGCTGAACATGCTTGTGGTTGCCTTTTGATGTTTCTAGCTGAGAGAACATTTTCATAAAGCACAACAAAACAGAAAAATCTCTTTGGGAATCCCTGTCGGCGTGATGGTTTTGATTAGTGCTAATGTTTTTCTGGCTGGCTGTGAAAATGCATTTAACTCTAATTGACTGGGCATTGTAATTCCAAAGCTTTCTGCAACAAAAACCCACCGAGTGACAATCTGATACAGAAATCTGGCAAAAGATGATGTCTCTTGCTCCTCAGAGACAAGTTTAATGGAATAAAAATATTGATCTAATATAGAAAGATTGGATATACATTTTCCTATAACTTTCAGTATTGTCAAGGGGCTAAGGGAGAAAATTCTTAACATGGAAACCTTTTCATATTTGGAATAGTTTCCTTTTCAAGGAAATGGTGTAATTGTAATTTCAGCACTACAAACCAGACAAAGCACTGAGGGCTGTGCCAGAGAGAGGCTCTGCATCAGCTGACTCCAGCCCATCTTCCTCAGTTCCAATTTCTGTGATTCCATTATTTCCTTTTTCACTGAAACTATGAAGAGCGGCGGGGAGGGAAGCAGGAGGAGGAAAGCAGCAGAATTTCCTCCCTGAGATCACTGTTACACCAGGATTCAGCCAGGCAGAGATAGACTCAAACACCATTTCCCATTTCCTGAAGAGCTCCTTTTCATGGGAGCCATGAGGAAACCACGTGTTTGCCCAACTCAGCCTCAGAACTGGAAAAAACCACAAGCCTGGGTGATTCTCACACTGTAAATTTCAGCGGGGACTTTTAAATAATGCCCTAAATTGGATCTTCGTGTGGGAAAAACAAATCTGTCAAGAGAAGAGGCTTTTTAATTTGTGAAACCAGGAGCTCAGCTGTGCAGCAGCAACAGTGACAGCATCAATTTGGTTCTGGTAGTTGATGCTAAACTGGGAGAGGTTCAGGAAGATGGAAACAGCACTGACTGGATGGCACCAGGGACTGTCCCCTGCTCTCCCTTCAGTTCTAGGGGTGGGGTGGGGTGTCCACAAGTTCTGTTCATTTCAACCATAGCAAAAGTTGGGGACGGTTTTGAAAGGGAAAAGGGGAAAAAAAAAAAGGAAATAAAGAAAAGCCAGAAAAAAAGAACAACCCAAAAGAACACTGAGGATAAGGAGGAAAAAAATCGCAGCATCGAATCAATTAATGCGAGTTCTTCCGAACTTCCATGCAAGCTTTGCCTTCAATTAGCATGATCTCACTGAACCCTCTTGTGTAGGCCTGGAGCAAAAGCAATGGAAACTTTCTCCCTTCTTGTTTTAATCTTTCACCAAGTCCTGACTTTCGCCTCCAGCCCGTCTAATTGAAACTAATCTTCGCGGGCGAGGCCTGTCTCTTTCCCTTAATCCCTCTCTAAGGAAGCTCACATGGTCCCAATTACAGCCACACCGGCCCCTTTTATTCCCCTCCTCGGCTCCTTCTGCCAGTTTCATTTTTTGAAAGTTTGCATTATTAACTCCATGCTTGCGAGTTCCTGTCTGTCACGGGGGCCTCGAGATGTTATCACCACTCGCCGCTGTCTAAGGTTACCATGAAAGCATTTTATGGATTACATTCTGCGAGGAGGCGATAGAGGCCACGATAGCCCAGCACAGTGGCCAGCTTCAGAGCAGCCCAGGGCCGCAATAAATGGGAGGCCAGGGAAGTGTTTATCTTGGATTTAAGTGTATACCTGCTCAGTTATCTGCGGGCACGGACAATAAGAGCTAAGAAGGGAGCGCCGGCGCTCCCCGCGAGGGGCTCACAGAGATGCTTTTGAGATGGGTGCTCCTGGCCTGGGAGGAAGGCAGGACACGGAGAGGAGCCCGGCTGGAGAATGTGTTTAACATTACAGAGTTAATGAGGTTAGAGGAAGGCAAAGATAGCCCTCACTGGTTCCCAAGCTGGCTCCTAATCCCAAGGCAAAGCCCGGGCTGCTAATACCAAAGCTCAAGCAATTTATTAAAAATAGACAACTTTCCTTCTCTTCCTTTTTTTTTCCCCCTCTACACCTCCTTCTCATAACTTCTCGCACAGAGAATAGCTCTTGTGTTCCAGGATTTCTTGCACAGCTTCAAAGTCATGAATCCGTGGCAGTGGTTGCCCCACTGAACACACTTGAACTTCTCAGCACCACCACAGTGACCTCCCTCCTTCCCATCCCCAAAGGCCACTCTGGATTTCTTGCAGCTTTCCAAGAATAACCCTCCCAACCTCACGTTCCTTTCCAAGAAGTCACACAAGAGAAGAAAGTTTTCCACCACAGCAGAGCAGATGAATCAGTGCTGAGCCAGCTGGTGACAGGAAAATGAAGGGAGGACACGTGTGTTCACATTAAATTGTAGGTGTGGTTTTCATAATCACCAGTGGTTCTACAATTTGAGCTGCAAGCAACCAAAACCACCGAACCATTGCCAGGAACCAGATGTTACTGCCAGGGATAGATGTTCCCATCACCAAAACGAACACAGCTCAACTCTGGAACCACCAACCTGCCCATTTTTTGTTCAGTTGAAGTCTCACCTTTCTCTGGCCACAACCACCAAGGACACTTAGTTGCCTAAAGAAAGTAGTGTTTTCTCATATTGTTTCCTTTACTTTGGAGAAATATTCATTTTTGAATGTTTTTAAGTGTCTTTACTTCAGTGCAATAAAGTCCAAAAGCAAAAAGTCATTTAAACCAGGAAGATGACAACTGCAGCCTCTAAAATTTCAAAACAACACATCTTGACAAACTCAAAGCGTTTGTGCAAAACACAATTCAAGTCAAGAATTGGTGAGAAGCCATTCTAAAGAGTAAAAATGGCATTTTTAGGAAAAATAATAACTTGCACATCTGGATAATGAATTTTTGGCCCAGGCTAACTCATGGACGGGGGTCTAGTGAGCAGCAGCTCCACCTGTAGCAGAGTCATAGCTGGATCCTCAAGGAATCAGCCATTAGTAGAACTGTGGCTATTTCAGCTACTCCTGGGTGAAATCTGCTCACATGTTGGGTTTTAGTCCTCCTAACCTTCCCTCATAATGGAAATACAACATGGGCTTTACTCCATTGGTTTTTTGCAGTATGGAAATCCTCATGACTCATTATTTCCTCCTCTTTCAGAAGATGTTTTCAATAAATGCCTGAAAATGTCTCCCTTCAAAAACAAAAGTGGTTTTGACTTCTGCAGTTGAGAGTCAACCTTGAAAACCCCTCCTACCTTCACATTTTGAATGAAAAAAAAAAAGATGAAATAATGAAATAATTGAGCTTTTTTGAAGCCTAGCCAGTAGAGGTGCTGCAGTAGTTTGGAGCAGTATTTTCTTAAGTTTGTACCACTAATATAGATTTTAAAAAGAGAAAACACATCAATACACACCTACATGTGATCCTGGCTGTCTCTATTCTCTCTCCTGGGAGATTTTGTGGTTTCTGAACACATTTATTCCACCTCTTTTTGGCCTAGAAAGCAGAGTCAGCAAGAAACCCTCACACTGCAACCTCTGGTTTGCTGCTGAATTTCTCACCTGTGAGCTGAGGAGTAAAAAGTCATAGCACAACACCACCCATTTATGGCACAGCAAGAACAGGTCGTTCTTTTCCTTTGCCCAGGATATTTATGAGGACTTGGAGAATGATTAACTGAGGGGGAGGGTGGAAATGAATCCTTCTAAACAGCGAAGCTTTGGATTCTCCAACCAAACGAATGGCTCTTGTTCCAGATTTACAACCTTCCCACAGCCTGGCTGGGATGAGGGATAGCCTATCTTCGTCCTATTAAAGAATTTATGGTGACTATTTATCACCAAAGTAACATCACAGGGCTTGAGGAGGTTGGGAATAATGGGAGGAGAGCAGCCAACTTTGTCCCAGGTGCTCACTTGCCCAAATACTGCAGAGCTGAAGTGGGAGTGGCACCTGCCCCGAGGGGAAAGCGTCCCAGCAGAGTGGCTAGGTGGGAGAAAGTCCAGAGTCCAAAGGTGGGCGTAGGAAGGAACAGCTCCAAGGGAAAGAGAAACAGAGAATAGATCTGTGTGCATTTGCACCTCTGGTTTTCCCTCTTTATCCCCAGGCTTGATGTTGGAAATGAATTTGCAAGAGGGTATTTAGGTGGACTAATGAGGTTATTCCCCATGGAGAACAAATCCCTGTAATGTAACTGAGCATAACAGCATCAGACCCTGGAGATGCCCCATCCATGGAAGTGTCCCAGGCCAGGCTGGACAGGGCTTGGAGCAGCCTGGCATAGTGGAAGGTGTCATTGCCCATGGCAGGGGATGGAAAGAGATGAGCTTTAATGTCCTTTCCAACCCAAACCATTCCATGATCCCGTGTTGCCCACAACAGAAGGAGCTCTAAGAAAATGAACAGCAATGCTGAGTGAGCAGTGAGTGCTCTGGATCTGAGGGGAGCTCCCCAAGGATGCCCTAGGAGCCATGCAATATTCCACACACTGCTGACTGGGTTTTCTCCAGTTTTCAGCTGCAGAACTGTCTGGATTACAGCTGCCTTTGGGACTTTTCAGGTTGAGAACAGGGCTTGAGCCCAGAGCACGAGGAGTTTCAAAATTCACTCCATCATTTGAGCTGAAAATATCCCTCTTGAAAGAAACCTCCCCATCTCCTTACAAGAGACTGCTGCTAGATGAGTTTTCCTCTTTGCAGAGGTCCCATCCTGATGGCAGCTCCAACCCAGGGAACCAGGAGCAATCATGGATTGGCTCCAGAGCCTCCGTGTGTTACTGAGATCAGCCCGTTCCACTTTGGAAGCAGGCTGTCAGTAAATGTCATATTTTATTTCACTTCTGAAAGAAAAATATGGCAACACACGCTCTGCTAGCAGGCCAAAAAGAATTCTAACTGCATTTTGCTGAAAGCAATGTTGATTTGGATTTAGCCTAGCACCGCTTGTAAAACTGAATTAGACTGAATTTGTTCTAAGCAGCTGCGACATGAAGATCTTTACACACACACACACACACACACACAAACACACACTCACACACTTTCTGCTGGCTGGAGGGAAACTGCAGCTGATGCTGAGGGATGCAGCTCCTCTCACAAGCACACGAAGTCTCTATCCACTCTCTCCAGGCCTCAGGAGCCAGTGAAGTGGGAAGAGAGAATTCCTGGGCAGCTGTGGGTGATCCAGTACCGGGTTGGGTACTGGAATCTCAGTCAGTCTCCAGCCAATAAACCCCAGAAGCAAAGCACTGAGCTTCACAGCCCTTCCACTCCCCTGGCACAAGCACCTGCTGTTCCAGCCCAACCCACAGGCTGAGGGCACCAGGCAAATTCGAGGTGAGAAGTTTGTCAGAGGGGCAAAGCCCAAAGACAGTGGACACCACTGCAGCAAGTGCAGGGGCTGAAACTGAAGGAGGAAATCAGCAGGGCTGGGCTGGACTCAAACATCTGGCACAGCTGCAGAGGCCTCCAGGGCCTCAAGGCTCACACACCTTCCCAGTGGGGTGTGGCTGAGCAGAATGGCAGGAGGCAGATGTGGGATGTGTGTGAGAGCCGTGCAAATCACCCGAGCTGTTCTGGGTTTCCACTGCTCTGCAGAGACCTGACGGCGGGGGGAAAAGGAATGGGAGGATTCCCTGAGCAAAGGAGAAGGCTGTTCCTTTCTTCATGGGCAGAACTAGAGAAAGAGACCTTCCCTGGAGAGCCAGGTTTGGATGGGAACTTCCTCCCTCCATGGAGAGCTCTGCCATGGAGCAGTTGTGTTTTAAGGGCTCAGTTCAAACACTGCCTACAGCTCGCGACATTCTGATGGGGTTTAGGTCAGGTCTAACATCTCTGGGGCAGCAGTTCCTCTCTTTCCACAACGTATTTTTGTTCCATAGTCCAAGGAGTTCCAGGAAACTTCACGGGGTCGTGCCCCAGTCTGAGCCAGAGTCTGCTCCCAGAATAGGATCCCAGGTCTGCCAGCTTTGGGCTCCCTCAGCTGTGCTGTGCCCGCTGCTCCCACTGAGCTGCTGTGTTGATCCCTGACACCTTTTCCTTCAGGAAAAACTTCCTACAAGTCACCAGGCAGAGCCTGCTTGTGGCAGTTGGTTCTGGTTTAGGCACGAGTGTGGATGAGAGGGGTGACAAATACGACAATGATGGTTTCTGTGTTCCCAGAACACAGTCTCCAACCCAACTCACCAATGCCAGGGCTCTAAATTCCCAAACCCCATCTGCAGCAATCATTAAATCAACTCTTAACTGTGTCTTCTGTAGCTTTTAATAGACTGGAGTACTTATACTGTCAGTTTTTACTGGGCAAGATGTAATTTTCCAATAAACACGACCTCTTCCAAAAAGCAGCACTTTCTGAACTTTTTCCAGAACCCAAAGGTTTTGGCTGCAGCTGCAGCAATGGGAATCAAATTAGAAAAACAAAAATCCCTCCTTTCCCTCCATGCTTCCAAATGTTTTTCCAGGGCTGAGACGAGAGGAGCACTCACTGTTTGTCTCTGCTTCTGTTGGCTTTTAAAAGCACAGGAGGGTGAAGGGGCTGGGTGGCTGGGACTGGAACTTTCACAGCTTGCTTATGTACACAGAGCCATAACCTTTGTGTCTGGCTGGGAGCAGCTGTGCTGCCATTGTGCTCCTCTGCCTGACTGTAAACTGTGGGTGAATATGGAAAACAGATTGTGAGTGATGGTGACTAATTGGAGAACATCTTGGGGGGACACCCTGAACGTGTGGGAAATGTCAGCCAGCTGGAGGCTGGGTTAGCAGGGCCCACCAGGAACTTACAGATAAATGGCACGAGGAGCACCCCTTGTTTCAGCCTGTTCCACCTTGAGTAACTGATAATTATTCCGTTTTTGAGTTATTAAAGTTATCAGTTAGCTGAGAAGTTACTGATCAGTTATTCTGATAATAAATCAGAAATTTAGGTAGAAACTTCTGATTTCTTCCAGATCATTCAGAGCATCCCTGGCTAGAGGAGCCCCTGGCAGTGGTGAACTTGGATAAATCAGCTGCCCTTCCCAAAAAAAAACCAAAAAAAAAACCCCAAAAAAAAACACACCAAAACAACAAAAACCCAAGTAATAAAAAACATCAACACACAGAGAAAAAAAATCCTAAAAACACCCCCTTCACATTCTCCTCTCCTAGAAAACCATGGTACTCCTGGCTTGGCATCACTGCCAGCACCAGAGATACAGGGTGGGAGCCCCTGGTTCAAAATTCCAGCAGATCCTAAATCCCAAAGGGAAAATTTACCCTTTGGAAGGAGGGTTCCTGTTACAGGAACCAAGACTTGCACTGGATGAAACATTCAATTTAATTCAGACCACTGGCCAGTCACGCTGGTGTTCCTGAAAGGTTCTCTTCCAGCTAATGTGGGTGGGATGGTGCTCCCAGCTCAGAAAGCAACTCAGGATTTATCTGTCAAAGCCTTCTACTGCAGCTAATAAAGCCAAATAAATTCAGCAGGGGACTTCAAATGAAATCTCTAAAATTTCTTTAAAATTAAAGCTCTCCTGCATAAAAAACTAATGGGTCTGTAGCAGTAAAATGTACTTTGTAATGGACATAGAAAGTGGATCAGCTCTTTTCTTAAATACCATTACACAATGTATTCTAAGGAAGATCTTACACTTAAAAATAACAGATTAATAAGAGTGGCCCAGAACAACAACAACCCATTTTAATTAAAAAAAAAATATATAAATATAATGCTAATACTGCTGGCCTGTGGAATATGCCCACAGCAACTGCCATGCCACCCACTGGGGTCCATGGCAGGTAAAATATTGCAAATGATGATCATTAAAGGCCTGCAGCTTTTGTCCAGAGGAGCCATTAGAGCTGAGAACACGCAGGAGTGGAAAGTCCTGGTTCCAACAGGGATTTGTGTGAAGGAGCCTCCTCAGGCCTGTGCAGAAACATCTCCACAGTCACTCTGCAGATGCTCTGAGCCCCCACAGCACAACACACGTTCAAAAACCCCCAGCAGCAGAGCCCACAATGTCTCCCATTGTTCCCTGCAGCTCCCCCTGGCCCAGAACAATGGCCTGGTTGTAGTCCCAAGGAGCTGGGACATATCTGTGAGCAGGGAGGGGAGCTGGGGCAAGCCCTGCTGTCCTCCTTGGTGCTGAAAAGCCTTTCATTTGCTCTGATATCCTCCATTAACCAGGGAGCATCTCTGAGCACATCTCCCTGGCACGCTGGGATGGGATTTCGGCTGCGTGGCCCTGACGTGCCCGTTCTGAATTTAAACACCACCAGGACGACTGGGAGGTGAGCAGGGCTCAGAACCAGCTCCTCCAGGGAGCTCTTGGAGATAATCAGCAGCGGGGTTGGGTTTTGCAGCCCGGCCCAGGGGCTCTGGGGAGCTCTGGAGGAGCTCCATGTGCTGCTCAGGTGGGGCACAGGAGCCCGGCCGTGCCCGTGACCGGGGCTTCACCCCCAGCGCTCCAACAGAGCCGTTTTGTTCCCCTGGCGTGGAGGGCGTCCAAACACCGCGCGTTCAGCGAGGGCAGGAAGAGCGTTTGAAGCAAATTCTTGCAGAAATAAATGTGAATTTACTTAACTTACCATGTCTCCTGCTTTTCCCCTCAGCTCCCCCCTTTTCCTTCCTACTGCTGTTCCTCAATAGCATCCCTCTCCTTTCCAAGTCATCCCTCACACTCACCGCTGTGTCCCCCGCTCCCTTTTGCCACCCACTGCCTGCTGCTTTATTTTCTTTTTCCAATTTCTTTCCCCTCCCTCCACCTCAGCACAGACTTCTTTCCAGGTGAGAATATTTTACCTAGTGACTCTGTTAAAACACGCTGTAAAAAAAGCCCTGACTCTCACCATTTTTAGCCCCTCACAAAGCCACTCCTGCAAAAAGGGACCCACAGAACCAAACCTGCATGGAAATATTTGTTTCCTGTGTTCTTTCCTCTAAGTGGATCTGAGGTTTTATGGCTTTGTCAGCCACACAGACTTTTACCTTGAGTTTCAGCACTTTGCATCAAGCCAGAGCTTTTGCCTGGCTGTGTTTACAAGTTAATTGAATTTTCCTTTACAGCAAATTGTGGACCACAGGTTGAACATTAGAAATACAAACCTTCAAAACCCCAAATTTTAAAACAATCTTTCGACAGTAATCTTGCGGGTTGAAGCCAATCTCATCATTTTAAGGCTCCGTGGTGAGACTGAGCCATCTCCAGGAAGAGCAAAGCACAAGATCTTGAGAATCTGCTGCCTGCAGAAGCACAGGGAGAAAAGACACAAGGAGAAAGGTGGGAAAGTGTTTCTTTTTTCCACACTTAAGAGTCCTGCATGGAACTCCCACTCCCCCAGCCACAGCCCAGGAGCTGTGGGGACAGGTAACAGCCACGCTGCTGAATAGAAAATTTCTTTTTCTATTCCTCAGTTATCTCTTTTTAGGGATGTCCAAACTTCTCCATCCTCCACCCTGCCATGACTGAACACAGACACTTCAGTAACAGCCTCCACAACAGCTGCACCGTCTCTCTCTCTTCTCTTCTAAATTCCCTACAAAAATAGGCTTACAAGGAACATTTTCCAGAACAGAAATGACCCCAGCAGACAAAATAAGAGGACACATTCCCTGCTTGCCACCTGCCAACAAAATTCCCAGCCCTGCTCTGTATGGCAGCAACAAAAACACTTTTGCCACCCCCATGAGCCTGGGAAGAGTTAAATCCTCTCCTGTTCAAGCTCCCAAACTTTTGGAGTGCAGATATGTCCAGAATAATATTCAGGTTGCCATTAAGTATGTTATATTAATACTCTGTATTAAATTTTAATATAGTGATTATAGAGGAGAAAAATTGTCCTTCAGATTAGGAAGGTATTAAAGAGTTTGGTGGGAAAAAATATTTCTTTAGAAAGAAGCATTTATCAGGCAGTTCCCAGGACACTGGTTCTTCCTCAGAGCACTTCACTGGGATGTTCAGAACCAGGGGAGCCTCTACATTAATAAAAATGGGAGATTCAGCAGCATTTCTTCATTTCAGTTCCTCTAACATGGACTGAAGTGTGCTCCCAAACCTAAAAAATTCCAAGGGCCTGGTGATGGTTCCTCCCAGTTTTAATTATCACAGTAATACACAGTGGGCTCATTGACTGGGGATTTTCTTTACCTGACCCCATCCTTTCAGATACTGAGGAAAAATAAATAAACAAAAAAAAAACCCCAACAGCCTTCTTTTGGCAAGTCCTCTGCAAATGAGACTCAAGCCAGAGTTCATCTGGATCTCAAAATCCCAGCTCCTTTGCCTCCATGGGGATTTTTATGGTGTCCAGTTCTCCTCCAGACTACCTGGAAGGCTTCATATTTTCCAAAGGGAGGAAAATGCTTGTGCTGGGACAGCACTGGAACCATTGATCCCAGAGGCCCAGATCCTCCAGCAGCAGAAGGAAACAATGGAGGCAGTGTTTTCTGGGAATGAGATGGAAGAAAAATAATTTTGGCTGAACCAGCACTTAGCAATGAAAACCCTTTTTGTCAGAAAATTCCCAGCTAAAACTGCTGGTGGGAAAAATATAAATATCTTGTCCCATTGCTCTGAATCATCCTGATCCAAGACACAGCTGATCACAGGTATCACAGGGAAGTTCTTTCCCTTGGAAAGCCTCATGGCATCAGCAGCAGAAGAGTTTGTAAGGAAAAGCTCTTCTCAATTACAAACACCATTCCTTAGAAATATTTCGGGAGAAGGAGAAGAGCAGATTCCAATTTTCTTTTGAAATTATTTCTTGAGTTTTGTATGAACAGCATGAAGATGAAACTGGAATTAAACAGATTTTTCAGCCTCACAGGAAGATACAGAAGGCATCTGGATACAGAGCTTTGTTTTGTGGAAAGTTTCACATTTTCTTTATCCTATTTTCAAACAGACAAGACTAAACATTTCCCAAAGTGACAACTCCAAGCGCTGCTCTGGCTTCCTTATATGCACAGGCATTGATAAAAGGCAGAAAATAATGGTCAGTGCTAATTGCCAAGAGTTGCCTTAACTTCTTGTTTCCTTCAGGTGCACCTTGAAGACACATCAAACACACCCAGAGCCAGCAGAGACCCTGAATGAGTTCAGTGTCTCTGCACTTTCATTAGCAGAAAAGCCACAGTTCATTTCCTAAAGAAAAAAAAAAGGAAATTGAAAGGTTGGTTTTAATCTTGTCCCGGCCTGAGTGAATCCAAGAGCTGGAGCAAATGGGATCCCCGTAAATCTAACAGCAGCCCCGGTGAAACCTTATCCCAGGCCTTCTTTAGGAAGTACTTAGTGTAAGAAGTAGCAGAACTGGTTAGTGGAAACAGACCCTCTCCTCCTGCTGCAGCCGGGCCCTGCTGCTGTGACCCTGCCAGATGTGGCACCAGGGCCAGGGAGGGACCCTCGCCATGGAATTCATCAGTTCCCATTTCTTTAACCCCTCCCGTGCCCGTGCTGGGCAACTCCCCACAAGCCTGGAGGTTTCTGTGGCCACTCAAGGCTGAGAAAGGCACAGGCAAACCTTTCCTGGCCACTGAGAGAACAGAAATCTGAGCAATCCATGAGATTCTGAGAAATCCCAGGTGCCCTTGGAGCCCAAAGGCTGGTGCTTGGAGCTGAGGAAAGGAGGATGAGAAGGAGAAGGAGGAGAAGGAGGAGAAGGAGGAGAAGGAGGAGAAGGAGGAGAAGGAGGAGAAGGAGGAGAAGGAGGAGAAGGAGGAGAAGGAGGAGGAGAAGGAGAAGGAGAAGGAGAAGGAGAAGGAGAAGGAGAAGGAGAAGGAGAAGGAGAAGGAGAAGGAGAAGGAGAAGAGAAGGAGAAGGAGAAGGAGAAGGAGAAGGAGAAGGAGAAGGAGAAGGAGAAGGAGAAGGAATCCTGGGCTGTGCCTTCACCTGGGCAGTGTTTGCAGAGCCCTGTTGCAGTTCCCAGACCCAGGCCCCCTCTTAGATGTGACTTCACACCCTGGAACTCGTCCTTACACAGACCCACCTCCTGCTCTGCCCCTGGAATAACTCCTGCAGTGGCTCTAATTCCCTCTCCAAGCTGAATTCCCTACCTGGCTTCTCCCAGACTCACACACGGTGGTTTCAGGGCTTGGGCAGCACAGCCCTGCCCTGTCCTGGGCTGTTCCCCACATCCCCTGCTAACATCCCAGCCACTCCTGCTGATCCCAGAGATCCACTGATCCCAGTGATCCCAGTGCCTGAACTGGCCAGGAATCTCTGGGGTACAAGCAAAAACTGCTGCCATGCATGGGGGGAGAGGGGAAATCTAACCCTGAGCTTACATGGTCATCATGGTGGATTGGAAACTGGAAAACAAAGGGATGTCCTGGGAATGGAAATGGGAAATTGAAAGGAAAGCTTAGGAAGTAAAAATGCACTTTTTGGGTGTAAGAGGAAGCTCTGGTATCTGCACTAATAACAAGCAGGAAAACTGCTGTGCTGCCTCTTCCCACCTGTGCCTGAGCAGCATTATTTCAAGCTTCCTCATGTTGTGTTTTTTATTTAATTTTCCAGCGAACGCACTCTTTTATCATCCAGAACCGTGAAAGTAAATTAAGAAGAAATGGTTTTCTTTCAATTAGACTCACAGTTGCTTTGAGTAACTGCCTATAATTCTATTTAATGAAAAAATAAAATCATTATTCCAGCTCTCCCTGTGCCCTGACAAGCACACAGACGGGCCCCATTAGCAAGCACTGTAGATTTACTTAATTAGAAAAATATTTTGTTTTCTCCAATTTTTAAAAAAAGGAGAAAGAGAGGGAGAAAAAAAAGAAGCAAAAAAGAAACCTCCAGGCACAATATTAATCTAACCTGTTACCTGGTGCTTAATAACTTATAAAGTAAAGGCATCTATCAATCTATAATTTAGTTTTGCCTTTGATCTGCTCCAGCCCTTGGCTCCCAGTCTGGCAGCTGCTGCTGTCTTATCCTTCCTGCTTTGCTTCCAATCATGAGGTCCCACACCCTGCCTGGGCTTTAATGGGGTTTTTGGACACAGAACCCTGAGGTTGGAGGGTGCAGAAGAGCAGAACTTACACCTTGAGCTTGAGGAAATAACAGAACAACAGGAGGGAGCCCAGTGCCCACCCTGGAGCAGCCACCCGCCCTCTGTACCCTTCCCTTGGGTGATGCTCCCATCCCACTCTTGGCTGAGGGGTGAGAGACTTTCAGGCCATGATCTGCAGCTGTCAGTGACTGCCTGGACTGGTTGCAACACTTTGAGAACAAATATTCTGCTTCTGGTGAGCGTCTCCACAGAAGAGCCAGATGTCAACAGGAAAATGAAATGACACAACCACGACTTGGGCCTGGCTGTGCCCCCAGCTCTGGTGCTCCCCAGGCAGTGACAGTGCAAACGAGGAGGAAAAGACCAAACCCCACATTTCTGATAATAAATTTCATGGGGCTTTTACTGCTGGTAAAATCCAACAGAAAGTCCAGTGGGGATCCATGTGCTGGGCACCACGTGCCGGAATTTCCCTGGCATTTATGGGCTCCTGGGAACAATGCCCTCTCATTTTATCTGGATCTCCCTTTCTTTCCCCATGATTATTATTCCTCTGCAGCAGAATGAATGCCTCCAAGAAGAGGAAGTTTCAATTAGGACGCCGAAACCCTAAGCTGTAGTTTTATGGCTTTAAATTAACATATAGAGATTCGCTCCAGGTACCGTAACAAAATCAACATCCAGCCACGCTCTCTGATTACAGAGCTGATAAAGAATTTATGGAACATAGCACAGGAAGCTCTGTCTTTGCTGGCTGCCATTTCAGGGGCAGTGCCCCTCGCTAGGAAATGATGGGGGCAGTGGCAGAGCAGATAAAACACACGGGGCTGCCCCTCAGCTGCTGTAAATCCCCCCTTTGCCCCCTTCCCGAGCCATGCAGGGCTCTGGAGCTGCTTGGAGCACTCCACTCTTGTCTCATGCAACAATTCCTTCCCTTTCCAGCATGCACTGTCTTTTCTTTGCTAAAATTACACATTAACCTCCCAGGACTGCAGTTTTTCACTGTACCCTTCATAGCCACATTCTGCCTGTCTGAGCTGGGGACTTTCAGATTTTTACCCATCCTTACAGACTCCCTTGAATTAATAAAGGCCAGTGATGTGCCAGTAGGTAAATTCAAATGTCAAAAATCAAAACCTTTCTGTCAGCGGAAAAAAAAAAAATTAAAAGAAAAAATGAAGAAGCAAAGACATTTAAGGCATTTGAGCCCCCAAAATTAACTCCTTCATTCTGGATAGAAAAATCAGGATTTTGCAAGCAGCCTTTTGGTGCGAGTTCCGTGCGCTGAACCCACAAGGCAGCGGCAGCTTCCTGGTTCTGTGTTAATAAAAAATAAAAATAATTAATAATTGAGGGGCTGTTCCCAAAGGGGCCCATTGCGGCCCTTTCGGGCGGTGCGCTGGCCCCCCCTGCTGGCGAGGACCCCGCATGGCAGGGGTGGCCCTGCGGGACCAGGGGTGACAATCGAGGCTGTGCCACCTCTTCAGCCGAATTTGGGCACAAACCCCTATTTCTTCACGCGTCATGACCACGGGAATCTTCACCTTGCTGCAGAGAATCCCTGGATTCCCGTGGGATAGGTAATGCAGCCCTGAACTGGGCTGAAAGCTGCGGTGAAAGGGATTTTTCGGGATCCCAAATGTCCCGATGGAACAGCAGGGATGCTCTGCAGCCACATCCCGGGAAGCGGCTGGTTCCAGGCTCCAGGTCCGCCCTGCTGTCCTGAATCAGCAGCAAGAATGTCCAAACCCTCTCCTACAGATGTTTATCTGACCCATTCCCAAAATGCCTGGTGACAGATCCCACAATCTCCTCGGATAATGTGTTCTCATCTTAGGACAAAATTCCTGCTGCTTTCCATCAAATTATTCACTCCTGATCCAGTGAGAAGCGCTCTTGGCAGGGTAATGTGAGACAATTCCCAGAATGACATTTTGTCCAAGGGATAAAAACTGGCTGAGCCTCATCTGGAGATTTTACCCATCCAGGATCTTGGAAAAATCTCCTAAATCCAAATAGGTCACTGCACCTGCCACCAGACAGAGTGGGCAGCACCACCTACAAACCACAGCTTGCATTTCTCCTTCTTGTTTGGATTTGCCTTCCTTTAATTATTATGTCCTTAAGACCCAATTCCAGCTCTCTGTTTAACTTCTGAGCGTAATTTTAAAAAAACCTTAAAAAGAAGAAAAAAAATTATTCTAAATGCATGTGAGCTGGATATTATTTATATTAGAATATAAATAATATAATTATTATTTATAGTGTAGTTGTGGGATGGAAGTGTAACCACCTGCAAAAAAAAACCCCAAACAAATGAAGAAACAAAAAAACCCCGAAAACCAAAGAATCAAATTATATCGAAATTATCAAAATATATTTAAATTTTCCATTAAATCAACAGAAAATTTCTGCCAAAAAGGAAACAAAATGGGGGTAAAAGTAAAGTAAATTAGTTTTTATTAGGAAGTTGAGGATTTCTTAAGTAGATACCAATCAGGAAGGCTGAGAGAGCCTTGTGCAAGGGTGCCCAGAGCCTAAGTGTGCACAGGGGTGTGTAAGGGCACATCTGGGAGCCCCAAATTGCCCAAAACGAACCCAAAACAAGCCCAGCACTGCAGCAGGACCAGCACAGGGAGAACTCCCTCGTCTGACTTCATTAATCCAACTCTTGCTCGTGTATCAAAGTGCAGCACGTTTTCTTGTAAAAATGATTAAGCTGCTAATTAAGCTGTTTATAACTTGTTTCCCTGGTTGCTAATGATAATTAACATGCAAATTAGCTGAGGGAAGAGAGGCACAGGGGTCCTCAGTTCATTACCAAGTTAATTACTGTTTGCATACTTAAACATAACAGTTATAAATGGTGGCATTTAATGTAATGGCCAAGATGATAATTATACCAACGACATTTTGAAAAGTCATTTCACTCTGTGCTATTTTTCTGGGTGATTGATGTTGCCATGGCTGCTTGATAAACTTACTGCAGGCCCAGATGATTTGGAAACAGCAGCACCAAACAAGTTATCCCTTAACAACATCCCCTTATCCCTGTTTGTTTGGAAAGCAGGGAAGGAATGAGGGGAAATAAGAGCAGAAAGCTTCAGTATTAACAGAGGAGGGAGGAAGCAGGCTGGTTAACAGTGTTTAATTTCAGCTGGCAACATTAACAGCTTCCCTTCTTTTATCCCTCATGGTTATTCTGAGTTTCAGCAGTGCTGGGAGTCACTTCTGAGGCTCAGCCCATCAAACTCATCACTTCCTCAGCCTCAAATGCTTCTAACCTAAATAAACATGGCAAATAACACATCACACCACAGAAATGTGATGACTTTGTCACTTTGTACTGGGAAGAACAGAAGCAGAGGGCACAGCTATTTTTTTGGAATGCTCCTTGCTTGACATATTGAGGAATTTGTTCAAACAAAGCTGTTCCAATGTCACTCACTGGCCACAGAGGTGCTGAGCCAGATGGAAAAACAGCCTAATTATGAGGGTGGGAAGTCTGGGATGTTGGAGTGTTTGGATACCCAGAGGTTGGTCTTGGTCCTCAGTCATACATGGCCCAACTGCTCCTGATTTCAGCACTTTCCATCTAGAAAATCCTGGACTTGCAAAGGCAGGCTGGGAAATTCCAGTGGAATCACTCAGAGTAGGAAAGGACAAGATTACAGGGAGTGAATTTTGTTTTGTTCACCCAGATCCTGAGGGACTGGGTCAGATTATAAAATGACCAGGATAAAATTTCTCTGGCCTGGGCCACCTTCCACCCACATGTTTGAGAGCTCTCTTAAACACCAATTTAATGACTGGACAAGTGTTGCCCTGTTCTTTTGAGAGTTTTAAAGTTCTTCTAAAAGTTTTCTATGCCTTCTGATGTTTACATATTTCTACTGAATTTTCTCACACCGTCCATGTAAATAATGATTGTTTTTCATTCTTCTTTGTGGGTGGAGAGAATTGATGGATGTTGGTTTGACCAGTGTGGTTGGAGAGGTGGCAATTTCACCCTCCAATCCACTGTCACTTTTAGAATTCTATAATAAAATCTTTCTTTTGGTTCTTTTACCTCTGGCGTCCATGTGTGAGTTATTTCGTGTCGTAGTGTGACAGGCAAGGACTCAGAGCTCTGGTCTGGGTGACAAGGTGGTGATTGGTCACAGGTTGGATTTGATGATTTTGGAAGCCTTTTCCAACCTCATAATTCTGTGATTTCAGCTGGAAATTTCTACCCTCGAGCCTTTATATCAGAGGATGCAGCATCAGAGGGGAAGGCAGGTGCGTGACCATCCTAAGGGAACACCACAAACATCATAGGGGAACCTCCTTCATGCACCCCACAGATTTTTACTCCTGGTCAAGCACAAGCTTTGTGCCTGTGGAATAGGCAGAGCCACTTCCCTGCCTCACATGGAGCCACTGCAGAACTCCCAGCACAAGGAGGATGGATTAAATTCTGCACAGCTGAATCCCAGAGTCATAGCCCAGCCAGCAAAGTCTGTGTGTGGTGACCTCCGGGTGCTTTTTGCTGTCACTGCTTTAATCTCCAGAACATAAACAAAGGGATTATTCCTTTTTTCTAATGGAACAAGCACACTTTTCTTGTAATCTCGCTCAAGTGCATCTTAATCCTGCTCCTTAAGGAGGATCCCTGCAATCCTTTGCGTTGTCAGTCTTATTGGGTGAGCAGAGATGAAAATAGTCCAGTGCACGGAGAGATCACCTTGGCTTTCTGTGCCCACACACCTTCATGCACCCAGGAGGTTGTGACTGCCTGGTGAGCAGAAAGGTTTGACTGAAGAGCTATCTAACATATTCTATTAATAGGAATTTAAAATCCTGGGGAACAGGAGACTTAGGGGGGACCTTCTTTCTCCACAACTGCCTGATAGGAGGGGTGTCAGGCTCTGCTCACAGGGAAAAAGGGACAGGATGAGGGTAAACGGCCCCAAGGTGTGCCAGGGGAGGGTCAGGTTGGACAACAGCAGGAATTTCTCCATGGAAAGGGTGCTCAGGCCTCACAAGGGGCTGCCCAGGGAGGTTTGGAGTGCCCATCCCTGGAGGTGTCCAAGGAAGAACAGGACGTGGCACTCAGTGCCCTGGGCTGGTGACGAGATGGGGATTGAGCACAGGATGCACTCTGATCTTGGAGATCTTTCCCAACCTCAATGATTCTGTGATAAAAACCACACTTAAAAGACTGAAAACATCCTGAAAATGAATATTTCCTACCAGACAGCATTAGGAAGCAGATCTGTCACTGACAACTCTTAGAGGTCTCCATTTGAACTCTGCTGGGACCTAAAGGAGCAGCAGCAGCTGTTGGGACATGGGGACACAATGCCAGGGCTGCAAATTCGCTCCACAGGAGAAGGAGATCCTGCCTCAGGCTGACAACAGAGCTCCCTGCAGCCCAGCTCTCCCAACAGACTGAGGGCGTGGAGCTAAAGATGCCTTGGGATGAAATTTCATCGTGTGGCTTCACACACCAGCAGAGCTCCTGGGCTTCAGTGGGGAGGGCACCCGGTCACCCAGCCCAGATCATTTAGGACAAACATCTTCATTCCCCAGCCTGAATGTTCACACCAGCCTAAAGAGAGCAGAACTTGGGTTGTTTATACCAGCATAAAGAGCACAGAATTTGGTGTCGTTCACATCAGCCTAAAGAGAGCAGAATTTGGTGTCTGCTCTCCAGCCCAGGTCCAGCTCAGAGTGAAAAACAGTCATCAAATAAATCAAAGATTTTTTTACATTATTAATACCCCACCTCATTATGCTCCTTTCTGTCAAAGAAAGCCAAATTTTTTGCCTTTTAAGCCAAATTTTCAACCCCAAAATGCTGGTTTCTCAGCCTCAGCCATAGCTACACGTGGCATTTAACAGCCATTAGAGAAGGGACTTGTTCCACTGCAGGAATTGAGAGCCTTTAAAAGAAAGAAGTGCAAGATTTCTCAGCCCTGACTCTGAGAAGGGCTGTTGCAGATGTGTTTGTGCACCTCCTGCTCTGCAAAGCAAGAAAAATAAAGTTTGCAACCTTGTTCTGTATTTCCTCCCTCCCCATCCACCTCCCTTTAAAAATTCATCAGTAATCAGAGACATCCCGAGGAGCTGTTGTAGTAGAGTTACTATTTAATGAGTGTGTAGCTGACTTAATATTTAATGTTTAGATAGAAATCGCCACAATTTCCCTCCCCTCCCCTGTGTTTTTATGACCCTTTTAGGAAAGGAGCTGGTCTTATCTACCCCACAGGACACACAGCAAATTGTCTGGGGGCTTGAGAAGAACCTGTAAGTCTTTAAGAGACATTGCTGGTTCCACCTCTTAAAACAACAGGTCTAAACACTCACACTCTCAGGGATCACACCAGGGCACAGAGAAATATTCTCTTTTTCCACTGAGCTCCTTAGATGTTGCTCCTCTTATTCCTTCAAGCTCCAAAGTTAAGAACCTAAATTGATTTAAGTTTGATACGTAACATAAAATTGGTTGTGTTTTTCTCACCTAAAGTCAACAAAATGACATTTCATGAGGCTGCTGCCTTTTTGGCCAAGCACAGCATCCCCTAAACCATCCATGTACATCAGGGAGCACACGGGATCTTTATCCAAACCAGCCTTTTTCCAGCTGGAAATGATGGATGGAGGACAATGCCATCCTCACGTTCTCTGTATCTGCGGGGCAAAACGTGGCTGGAAGCAACTTCCAGCCCACTCAGTCATGCAGCAGAGTCAGATGATGGGTAATGATTTTTGCAGCCTGGACCAGGCTCTGTCGGAGGCTCCAGTCCCAATTTTATTCCCACAAGCTCTGCCTGAGCCTCCAAGGAGGGGCAGAGGCATTTGATCAACCCAGCTCCCTTTAATGTGATTTCTATTTCAGAACTGCTTCTGTCGTGCCCTTGAGTCTTTTCCTGGCAATATCACCTGTGGCCCGATGTGACAGCAATGCTAAATTATATCTTGATGGCTAATTAGGGTAATTAAAGTGAAAGTAATCAAATCAACATAATGGGCAAACTCTTAATAAAATGTCAAAAAATCTCTATCCATCATAGAGAGTTTTTTTTACTCTTTTGAATGTCAAAGAATGTGGAGAGAGAAAGAAAGAGTTGGACTTCAGAGTAGCCCTGGCTTAAAGGGACATCATCAGGCTAAACACTCATAAAAAAAGAGTTGATCTACTGCTAAAAACACTCTAATTGTTAAAAAAAAATAAGGACTATGATTTTAAAATAAGGGTTATTATTTAAAAGATAAGGGTTATTATTTTAAAAGTAAGAGTAGTTATTAAAAATGAGGATTACTATTAAAAATAACATTTATAATTAAAATTCAAGGCTTATTAATAAAAACTAAGGTTAAAATTTTAGGCTGCATCATAGAGTTTGCTGGTTTGTGTAAGTCATTCCCCGTGTCTTGTCCTGCTGAGGGTCATGAGCTGGGTTAGTTTTCTGAAGGTGACGGGGATCTCTTCTCCAAAGTGAGGGGGATCCTTTCCCCAAGGTTAGGGGGATCCTTTCCCTGAGGGGATGGGGATCCTTTCCCGAAGGTGAGGAGGATATTTTCCCCAAGGTAATGGGGATCCTATCCCCAAAGTGATGGGGATCCTTTCCCCAAGGTAATGGAGATCCTTTCCCGAAGGTGAGGAGGATATTTTCCCCAAGGTGATGGGGATCCTATCCCCAAGATGATGGGGATCCTTTCCCCAAAGTGATGGGGATCCTTTCCCCAAGGTGATGGGGATCCTATCCCCAAAGTGATGGGGATCCTTTCCCCAAAGCAGTAGGGATTCATTCCCCAAGGTGATGGGGATCCTATCCCCAAAGTGATGGGGATCCTTTCCCGAAGGTGAGGATGATCTTTTCCCCAAGGTGAGGAAGATCCTTTCCCCAGAGCAGTGGAGATTCTTTCTGCGAGGTGAGGGGGATCATTTCTGTCAGATGAGGGGGATCCTTGCCCTGGCCATGCCCTGAGCATCCCGCCCGGTCCTTCGGGATAAGGAGAAGCTCAGTTCCCGTGGCCGTCCCCGCCCCGCCGCACACCCGGCCCGGGCAGTGTTTGCGGTCTCCAGGCAACACAGCGCCCGCTCCTGCCCTGTTCTCCCTCCCTCCTTTTCTCCTTCCTTTCCTCCATCCCTCCCGTCCCGTCCGCCCCAGCTCGTCCCCTCTCAGGTATCTGCAGGCTCAGGTGTGCGGGATGAGGGGCAGGAGCCTCATCCTTTCCACTGCGTGGAAAAGAGCCGATTTTGTCCTCCTTCCTCCAGGCCAAGAGAAAAGGTAAGGGGTGGGTGAAGCATCAAGGTGTGCCTCTGTCTCCTCCGTGTCCCCCAACAGCAGCGACATTGATGATTAAAGATTTATCAAATGGTTGTCCCAGCCTCATTCCATGGGCAGGGAACGCTGACCAAGTTGGGTGGGTGCTTCCCAACCTCTGTGAACCTCTGTGATGTTTCTCCTCGTGGCTTTACTCCCCCCAAAACCTGGCAGTGACCAAACCCTGGCTTTTCACAGTGCCTGGGCATGCTGGCATCTGGCATTTGTAAAGCTGCTCCCTCCAAGCAGAAAAACTTGTGTTCAGAGCCCCTCTGGCTGATTTTCTGCTAAAATTCTGCCCCATGGCCCCCCATTGCTGATTTTCTCTCAAACTTGTGCTCCACAGACCCTCACTGATGATTTTCTGTCAAAATTCAGCTTCACAGCACCTCATTGCTGTTTTTCTGCTAAAACTCTGCTTCACAGCCCCTCATTGATTATTTTTTTTTATTAAAACTCTGCTCCACAGCCCCTCATGGCTGATTTTCTGCTAGAACTCTGCTCCACAGCCCACCATTACTGATTTTCTATCAAACCTCTGCTCTACAGCCCCTCACTGCTGATTTTCTGCTAAAACCCTACTCCACAGCCCCTTACTGCTGATTTTCTGTTGATTTTCTGCTAAAATTCTGCTCCACAGCCCCTCATTTCTTATTTTCTCATAAAACCTTGCTCCACAGCCCCTCACTGGTGATTTTCTGCTAAAACTCAGCTCCACAGCCTCTCATGGCTGACTTTCTGCTCAAAATCTCCTCCACAGCCCCACATGGCTGATTTTTCTGTCAAACCTGTGCTCCACAGCCCCTCACTGCTGATTTTCTGCTAAAATTCTGCTCCACAGCCCCCTGTTTCTACTTTTCTGCTCAAACTCTGCTCCACAGCCCCACATTTCTGCTTTTCTGCTCAAACTCTGCTCCACCAGCCCCACAGTTCTCATTTTCTGCTCAAACCCTGCTCCACATTTCTGCTCAAACCCTGCTCCACAGCCCCACATTTCTGCTCAAACCCTGCTCCACAGCCCCTCATTCCTGCTTTTCTGCTCAAACCCTGCTCCACAGCCCCACATATCTGATTTTCTGCTCAAACCCTGCTCCACAGCCCCACATATCTGATTTTCTGCTCAAACCCTGCTCCACAGCCCCTCATTCCTGCTTTTCTGCTCAAACCCTGCTCCACAGCCCCACATTTCTGATTTTCTGCTCAAACCCTGCTCCACAGCCCCACATTTCTGATTTTCTGCTCAAACCCTGCTCCACAGCCCCACATTTCTGATTTTCTGCTCAAACCCTGCTCCAGAGCCCCTCGTTCCTGTTTTACAGGCCCGGGCCATGTCCCACCCGTGATGGCGCTCGGTGAAGGCCCAAGCGCAGGAAATGTCACCCGAGGACCTCGCCGCCCTGCTCTGTGGGGAAGGGGACGAGCGCCTCTCCCAGCAGGAATTTCCAGCAGCCACCGCTTTTTACCTGGCTGCCTTCAGCTGCTGTGCCCCCACAGCAGTGCAGAGAGTGAACTCCATGGGCCACGGGCCCCGCGGGCGAGTGGTGGCCACCTTGGAGGCCTGGTGCAAAGGCAAGGCTCAGATCCCCAAGCTCCAGAGCAGGAACCTGGCCGTGGTGTCCCTCAGCGTGGGAATAGCTGCGATTTTCCTCTCCACCCTGATCCCAAACAACGCGGCGGCCTCTGTGTACGAGCTGGAGGCCCTGCTCCGGCGAGGGTGCTCGGAGGAGGTGGTGAGCAAATGCAATCTCCTGCTGGAGGCTAACCCCGGGGCTTCCATGGAGCTGCTGCTGCTGAGGGCGCTGGCACGGGTGCTCTCAGGGACACAGGCTGGGCAGGGAATCGTGGATTATGTCCAAGCCTTTGCGCTGCATGGAACCGAGGCAGCGGCCTACGTGTGCAGCAGGCAAAGGGAGCACCTGCCCCAGGTGCTCCAGGCTTTCTCCGATCAGCTCTGCACGTGCCGGGAGGGAAGCCCAGGCTGCAGGACCTCGGAGCAGTGGCTGGGTGACTGCTACAGCTTCCTGGCTGCGGTGGCACCAGGGCACACCTGGGTGTGCAGGGCACGGGCAGCCCACCTCCGAAAAACGGGGCAATTTCAGGAGTGTGTGGCTGTTTGCACCAAGGCCCTTGAGGGCTTCTCAGCTGAGAATCTCAGAGGTGAGGACGTTCTGGCTCTGCTCCTGGAACGAGCTGCTGGGTATTTCTTCCTGGGAGGATGCGCGCAGGAAATGATGCAGGATTTAGCAGCAGCCTTTGCAGCAGACTCTGCCTGGGCAATGAAACGCTTTGAAGAGCTTTTCTCACCCTGTGATGCTGAGAAGATCGAGGAGCAGGCCAGAGCTGCCCTGGAGGGGAGGTTTGCAGCCTACAGGGAGGCTGTGCGTGCTCGGGCTGAGCTCAGGGGCACTTGTGGCACTGAGCTGCTCCCTCCCGTCATCCAGACAATCCAGCTGCTCCTGCACATCTGCCCAGGGTCCAGCCGGGAGCTCAGTGTCCGGCTGGCAGACTGTCACCTCCTGCAGGGACACCCCGGGGCCGCCCTGGACGTGTGTGAGCAGCTGCTGGCAGCAGAGCAGAACACTTACCACAACACCCTGCTGGCACTGCGAGGCTTCTGCTCCCTCCACGCCCAGGACCACCACAGAGCCCTGCAGGACTTCCAGAGGGTCATCGAGCACCATTCCCCACATCCCAACAGCTGCATCAAAGCCCTGTGTGGGCGTGGGCTGATCCGCATTTCTGGTGGCAGCAATTATTTGACAGCCCTGGATTATATCACAGCTTGCCAGTTAAAGCTGGACGAAACCGTCTTCACCATCAAGTCCTACGTGCCATGGAACCAGAGGGGATTGCTGCTGAAGGTCCTCCAGGAGGAAGGACAGATGATGCTCCAGAAGAAGAGGTACCCAGCTCAGTTTCCTTTCAGAAAAAGCAAACAGGGCTCTGCACGTTCCTAACCTTGAAGGTGTTTTGTTTTGTTGGCTTTTTTTTTCCCCCCTCCAGAGATGCCCCTGGGGTTTTCCAGCTGGCTTCTCTCTTGGTGGAGCTGGACAGCTCTGACGAGGCATCCCAGATCCTGTGTGCTGATGCCCTGTACCAGATGGGCCGTGGGGAAGAAGCCCACAAGATGCTGTCCCTGGCCCTCTCCAGAAACCCCCAGAGGGCTCCTGTGCTGGCCAGGCTGGCCCTGCTGCAGCTCAGGAGAGGCTTTGTGTATGATGGCAACCAGGTAAGGAGCACCTGGAAAGCCTCATCCTCGGGGTCATTCCCTCCTCAACAGCTTATTTGGCAAATTTTCCCCAGACCACAGTGAAATTACAGATTAATCCCTGTGTTCAGTGGTTTGGGTGCATTTCCCCTTTATAACTAAACTTTGCTGTTAGGAACTCCCTGAATAGCACCAGGGAGAGCTGTGACACAGTGAAACTTGGAGCCCACGTGCAGAACCTCTAGCAGGTTTGAAGGTGTAAATACAGGGCTGATGTTGCCATAAAATCATAGAATCACATGGATTTGTGTCCAAAAAGGCCACACAAGGACTCCCAGTCAAATCCAGCTCATTCCTCAAGTGGTTTTTAATGGCATTTCTCAACCAGGCAGAGCATCCTGTCCCTGGGGACAACATTATGGGATGGGGAATGTTCCCTTAGAGAAAAGAAGGCACAAGTGCCACCTCCCCAGTTATCCTAACGAAGCATTGGAAAAGAAAGACACAAATGCAGAAACTCCAGTATCAGTCTGCAGTTTTCTTTCTCCAATGCTGATAAATTGTGCTGGAAACCCTGAAAGCCATTCCAGAAAGTTGGTTCTCCTACCCAGGATTACAAAGCTGAATTCCCAGACTCTGCCATCAGAGGGAACTATTGTATTCTTTTTTAAATGCCATATAAATTCTGCTAACCGATAAGGAGAAAGGTTTTATTGTCAGCACTTCACTACTGCCTATGAAAAATAAAAGTTTGCTATAATTTGCTGCTTTGGGGAAGGCTGTTAATGAAGGGTGTGGCTTTATTAGAGTGCTCCTCTTGGAAGCTGGATTTCCATCTGCAGCTTGTGCTGCAAGTTCTACATGGAACATGTGAAAATTTCTCTTCAAAATATTTTTAGCCCACTTGCCTGTCAGATGCCAATCACTTTTATCTATCAATAAAATGGAGAAAGTTATGAGTTCAAGGGATGTGTCTGGTACATCGGGATAACTTTGTTCTTGTCCAGGCTTCTCTGGCTCAGATTTGAATAGTCAGTCCCTGCTGAGCACTGTAAAAACCATCTTTTGATTCATTTTCATTGGAAATAAAGTAAAAAAAAGTGCTTGTTGAGGCAAAGATAGCAAAGGTCAGACAGGATTCTTTTTTAGGAGGACAGTAGTTTGTGGGTTTGAATCCATACTTTTCCCAGATTACCAATAACAAGGCTGAAAATAACTAACAGCACTTCCCTAATTTTCCATTAATTCACTGGTTTTGATTTTGTAATCAAAAGGGTCACTGGAATCCTTGTGTTCCTCAGGAACCTTCTTTTTTTTTGGGCAATCATGCTCTATTTATAAAAACACTCCACTATAATTTGGAGGAGATGCTGCCCAAAACAAAGCAGGCAGCACCAGATATTTGCCCAGAATTTATTTCCCCAGCTGCAGTGGTGGTGAGGAAAGATAAGAATTCCTGTTTTCTCCAACCTGCATTCACACCAGGGCCAGCTGAGGAGATAAATCAGGGAGATTTGTGGTCCTGGGCTGGCTGAAGCCCCAGGGAGAGGTGGGAAAGCTGGAGAAGGACACAAAGGTCTCGCACACAACCTCACACCTCATTCAGCTCTTTCTCTGCTGCCTTTTCCTCTGCCATCCTTAAGCTGCTGAGGAGACTGATCAGAATTGGAGACTCCTCCTGCCTCCTGCCAGTCCTGGACATTTTCCAGGACGAGGACCGAAAGCTGCTGCAGAGCCACTGCCGCTGGCGGGCCCTGGCCATCCTGAAGGGCAAACAGGAGGGTGCTGCCATCAAAGAGGCCATTGCCCACCTGTCCTTTGCCATCCTTGCTGCAGGTAGGAGGACACCAGGTTGCCCGTGGGGGTTTGCTCCTAAAGGAGAGCACGTGGGTGGGACAGGATGTCCAGATCTCCTCTGTCACCTCCCCGGTGAGGGCTGACACAGCACGTTCACCTGGGCCATGAAGGGGTGGAGTTAAGCAATTAAGGAATTTTAAATTCCTTGAAGTGGGTTCAGCTCAGTTCTACAGGGACATCAACCCCTTTTCTTCACCCAGTGCAAAGAAGTGAATGCAGCCCCTCACACATTTCACTCTCCCAGCTTTCCCTCAGGAGAGAGACCAGGCTGACATGGAAATTCTTCTGGCATGCTCCAAGGAAAACCATGTTTGTATGGAAATCTGCCTCTCACTCTGAGCAAATGTTATGACAGCAGCACTGAGAAGAAGAGAGACTGGCTCGTGGAAATGGAATAAAAACCCTGTTAATTGCTTGGAGATGGTTCCATTTCACAGCCCATGCATTCCAGCTTATCAGCTCCCCACCTGCTAGAACAGATGCTTGTTAAGAAATAGATATTGTCTTTAGAGGAGCCAACTGGTAGAGCTCCAGAGTGATAATAACCTTTGGTACAGAAGTTTTGGAGCAAATCAGGAGGGAGAAAAAGCCTCATTACTGAAGAGGAATTGCTTGGAGCCTTTCTGCTGGCTGATCCCTGCAGGCAGCTGCATTTGCTGACCTCCCTATGAAAACATATTTCCAGTGGCACTGCTGATTTATCATCCAATATTGGATGCCACAGTTATTGATTGCAACCCTGGCATGTTAAGATCCTTATCAAAATTGCCTTGGAAGGAAGGGATATGTGGGTAGCAGGCAGAGAAATGCTCTGCAGGCAGGGAATGGAGGGACCAGGATTTTCACTGACAACTCTATGTGTTTATTTGGGCAGCACTTGTGTGAAAGCAGAGGGAAAAAAAGAATGCAGCTCACTATCACAAATCCCAGTGCATATTAATTCTGGCAGGGAATTAGTCAGTCCCATCTGGATAACTCATTTATCCAAAACAATGTGTACCTTCCCTGCCCTTGGGAGGGGGTTGGGGACTCTTTAAGGTCCCTTCCAACCCAAACTGTTCTGTGATTCTGACCTCACTTTACTAAAAGAGCCAAATGGCTTTGTGCCTCCACTCTCACATAGTCACAGATCTCCCTCTGAGGGTTTTCCCCTCTCATTCGTGCTGCTCCCACTCCAACCTGACACAGATTCTTCTTTCCTTTCAACTCATGGATGATAACACCTGGCAGGAATTCCACTAGCAGCAAAAATAAAGGAAACTTCCACTTAAGCAAACTCTCATTGTACTTCATCCTGAGGTATCCTCAGGCCAAGTGGAGCTTTTTTGTAGCTTCCTTGTGGGTATCCTTGCAGTAACCATGGCTGCATCCCTGTCCTCCAGGTGGTTATGCTGAGGATTGCCTCCTCACCAGGGCCCGATGCTATGGGCGCCTTGGGCAGATGAAAACTGCAATTTTTGATTTTAATGCTGTCCTGAAGGAGGATCCCAGGAATGTGCAAGCTCTGAGCGGCCGAGGGTTGGTTCACCTCTCTCTGAGGCAGCAGAAGGTACTGTCCATGTGGGGCTTTGCTGGTTTTTCTGAGGGTATTGAACAATATGAGTGTAAAGTATCACAGTACTTGCTGTGGAATCACTGGAAACAGGAGTTTCTCACAGAATTTGGGCAGTGAAAGGCTCTGGGTTTGGCTGGGTGCATGAACAGCCCATCTGACTTTACTGATTTTCTTTCCCAAGCCTAGGGAAAGGAGGACTAAACCTTGGTCATGATTTTCTGTGATAACCCAAGGAGTTTAAAGCACTTTGCACTCATTCAAACCTGCCTTTATGACCTCCTAGCAGCTTTGCAAATGGAAAAATTGCAGCACAAGGACAGGGAAGAGCAAAGTTTTTCCATGTTTTTTTCCATAGTTCAGCAGAGAACAGAAAGCAGCTGAAAGAACAAATGATCAATACTTAATTATTGCTTCCATTTCTTTCCTTGGTGTTGTTTTTCCACAGGAGGCAGTGCAAGATCTGATCTCAGCACTGAAGGTGGAGGCAGGAGCAGTGATCCCAGCAATCCTGTCCTTGAAGCCTGAAGCCCAAGGGTTGGTCACTGGGTGGCTCCTCCAGCACGGCAGGGCCACTCTCAGCGAGCTCGTGGCCACCAAAGACCTCCCAGGAGAAGAAACCCTTGGGGACCTTCTCACCATGGCAAAAGCACTGACCAAAATCTGCAGGGCTGCTCAACATCACATCTTCTACACTGATGTTCTGATGGCCAATGGTGAGTTCCAGTCCTTCAGCACAGCTGGTCAGGCCTGGTGAAGGAGCAGAAAATGGACAGAAGTGAATGTTAAATGTCAAGAGTGTTGCTGGATGGTGCTGGATAATGCTGGATGGTGCTGGACAATGCTGGATGATGCTGGATGGTGCTGGATGATGCTGGACAATGCTGGATGATGCTGGATGGTGCTGGATGATGCTGGATGGTGCTGGATGATGCTGGATAATGCTGGATGGTGCTGGATGGTGCTGGATAATGCTGGATGGTGCTGGATGGTGCTGGATGATGCTGGATGATGCTGGATAATGCTGGATGGTGCTGGATGGTGCTGGATGGTGCTGGATGATGCTGGATGATGCTGGATGATGCTGGATGGTGCTGGATGATGCTGGATGATGCTGGATGGTGCTGGATGGTGCTGGATGATGCTGGACAATGCTGGACAATGCTGGATGGTGCTGGATAATGCTGGATAATGCTGGATGATGCTGGATGGTGCTGGATGATGCTGGATGATGCTGGATGGTGCTGGATAATGCTGGATGGTGCTGGATGGTGCTGGATGGTGCTGGATGATGCTGGATGATGCTGGATGGTGCTGGATGGTGCTGGATGATGCTGGATGGTGCTGGACAATGCTGGACAATGCTGGATGGTGCTGGATGATGCTGGATGATGCTGGATGGTGCTGGATAATGCTGGATGGTGCTGGATGGTGCTGGATGGTGCTGGATGATGCTGGATGATGCTGGATGGTGCTGGATGGTGCTGGATGGTGCTGGATGATGCTGGATGGTGCTGGACAATGCTGGACAATGCTGGACAATGCTGGATGGTGCTGGATAATGCTGGATGATGCTGGATGGTGCTGGATGATGCTGGATAATGCTGGATAATGCTGGATGATGCTGGATGGTGCTGGATGATGCTGGATGGTGCTGGATGATGCTGGATGATGCTGGATGGTGCTGGATGGTGCTGGATGGTGCTGGATGGTGCTGGATGATGCTGGATGGTGCTTCTCAAGAGAAGTTTGAAAACATTTTGGGACAGGGTATGATGTAGTTAACACCTTTAGACGTGGACTGGCTGCCTGACCCCTGCCTTGCTGTGGTTTCTCGGTACCTTTCTCTCCACGGGATGGGTTATGGAGTTTGTGCTGGTGTTCCCCAACAGGAAAGCACCAAGAGGCCCTCAAGCACCTGCAGGAAGCCTTTGGCCACTGTCCTGCTGAGGACTTTGCCAGGGCTCGCTTGGCTGTGCTGCAGCTGCAGAGCAGGAACGTGGCAGGGGCAGCTGCCCCGCTCAGTGTCCTGGCCAGGAGAGATGAGAAGGACTTGGCCTTTCTCCTGAACTTTGTAGACACCAAGCAACAGCAGCATCTCGCTCAGGTACAGCCCTTTTTTTTTTTTTTTTTTTTTGATCCCACATCTGTGGACTCAGTGGGGAAAGAATTGGGAAGTAAAACTGGGATTGCAGGGATTTCTCCCTGCCTTGAGAAGTGTGTGGGAAGAGTTTTAGCAGATAGACAGGGCACAAATTGGCTTTTCCTCCAGCCAGGTCAGGGAGTTGGAGCCAAACTTCTTCCACTGCAGTGACCTTGATCAATCTCTAATGATCCATCCTTGCCTCATCTGAGCACTTGGGATTCCTTTTTGGTCTCCCTGGCACAAGAGCTGGTGATGGCCACACTGCAATTCAGGGGCTGTGAGGGGCAGCAGGTAGGGAGGGATTTAACAGATCATTGCTAATTGTACTCTGGGGGATACATGGGGCTCGGGGATGGCTCCTGGTGAAAGGGTATTCATGTTTTGTTCATTCTCTTGGTGAAAAGAAGCCAAATATTTCAATTCAGTGACATTAAATGCTTCTGTCCTTCTTCTGCGCAACATTTAGGATTTCTAATATGTTTGCATTTTTACAAAATTAAAGGTTTTGAGGTTGGTTTTCTTAGCTAAAACTGACACAACAATGTCACAAAGCCCTGGTCCCCCCCAGCTATTTATTATTCAGCATTTTTTCATGTTTCTCCCCCAAAGTACACCCAGAAAGTATCTCCAATAATAAGACAAGAGAAGGTCAGATTGATGGTGGAGAGTTTTAACACTCAGCCAAGCATCTGCAATTCTGATTACCCAGAAGCTCTGAGTTCTGAGAATCAGTTTGCTTTCTTTTATTCAATTTGTTGCTGGTGTGCACCCTGGTGAGAAGCTATATTGTTATGCTCTCTCCCAGGTTATAAAACAAACAACATGCTGATATCCTTAATGCAGCAAGAGGAGCCCTTGGAATGTATTTGAACAGAACAGCAGGAGGATATAAGTAAACAAGTATTAATTTACCACTCCCCAGACATGACCCATTACAGAGAAAAGAGCCCCTCTCTTCTAAATAATGCAAAAAGTTCAGTCTTAGGGGGAAGAGTTGGAAGATTTCAGAGGCAATTTGCAATCTTCCACTTTAGAAAGTTGATAAAGGAACAATTGAGACTGTGACCAGGGAGGCCCTAAGGAGGTGTCTGTAAATGAAGACACATTTTACAGCTGAATTTCACCTGCTGCCACATCATTCCTTCTGTGGGGGTCTCACAGCCCAGTCCATCCATGCTGCTTCCCTCCTGAGGCAACACAGGAGGGATGTTCTTTGCTGTCAATAAGAAAAGAAAAATGAGAAGAAAAAAAACAAATTAACATTTGTGTCTCTTATACTGCACTGACATGTGAGAAGCCACTGGTGCCACAGGTGTGTGAAGCCTTAAAAATGGGAGAGAAACTTATTTCTGTCTCTTTTTGGCAGCTGTGTCTGAAAGGAAACCCCTCACTGTGGCTTATTTATCATGAGGGATTCCTCTGCTTGAGACAAGAGGTGTGAGCAGGCTGGTTTCAAAACTGGAGCCCAATACCAGGGTTGGAAGTTTAAAAAGAAAACATTGCTCCCTTTCATCTCTTGCTTTTGTTCAGCTAGTAAATGTTTGAACTCAAGCACCTGGGGGTTTTTAGATGTATTTTGTGACCAGGGGAAGACTGTGTGCTCGCTGAGGTGAGGAAGGAATTGTTTAAACCACCTGCCCAGTGTCTCAAAGGATTCCCCAGCAGCACTTCCTTTTGCCTGCAAGGTTATTCTGGTTTCTGAAAGGAAGATCTCAGTAAAAACAAAGTTTTAAAAGCTTACAGACAGAATTAATGCTAAAATTCCCAATGATGGCCTGACTTTGCCAGGGTGCCTACCCTGGGAGAGGGAGTTTGCTCTGTTCCTGAGTTTCCCAGGTAGGAAAAGGAGGGTTCAGAGTTCACAGCCAGTCTCAGCACTCCAGCACAAAAGCATTTCTGCCACATTGTTTTTTGAGTATTTGGAATTACAGGCATTTTAAAAACGTGTCATCATTATCCTGTAGCCAGGTCTGAAGAGCTAAAAATAGTTCTCCATAAGCTGAATAGGAAAGGGTGGAGGAAGGAGAGAGCTCCTTGATGTACTCTTTTTTTTTTCATGGAAAACAAAGCCATAAAATTCTCCCATTATTTATAGTGAAAGGGGTCCCATGCTGAGAAATTTGTAAACAACTGGGAGAGCCCCATGGGAATAGGAATCTGAAAGATTTATTAAGCTGCAAAAGGTCAGAGGAAGGGAGTTTGCTTGCTGCTCGTGCAGCTTCAACCCTTGGCTTTCCTAAGTCAGGGGTAAAAGCACGACTGATTCCCAGCCCCTCACACAGATCCTCAGGGCTGCAGCATCTGTGGAGATCCAGATTCCTACAAAAAGGGTCTCCAAAACTAAATGGTCTGTGCCAGAATTAGGTGAAGTTGCCATTCCACATGTCCTTCATGGCACGTGCAGGTGGAGAAGGAAAGACTTGCTCCAAACTCTTCTGGAAACACCCAACCCTCTCCCAAAGCTCAGAGTTTATCATTCCAGCTGCTGGGATTTACTGCTCAGGGACTAACCCTTGGCCATCATTCCATGCCCAATAAACTCCTCACTCTTTTTCTTTCTAAGGAATTAAGCCTTGGTCATGGCTTAAGATTGGTTCCTAGGGACTGGAACCAAAAATGTCACAAAATTATGTGTATGTTCAGTCCTTTACACCCAGTGAGGTGAATAGATGGAAAAAAGGAACACAGAGACTTAATCCAGGAATCCAGGGATCCACTCATGGCCCTTTCCAGGTGGCACCTGAATTATTTCAGTCTGGAAGCCAAAGTCAAACTTTTAGTGACAAGCTGGACTCGAGTTCCCCTGGAATGCACTCCACAGATTTTCCTGCCCTTCCAGGTGCCCTGCAATGAGGCTGATGACAAAAAATGCTTCTCCAAGGCCACATGCAGGGAGCAGCTGAACTCAGCTGTGTCACGTCCTCTGGCTTCCCTTGCCTTCTCTCCCTGAGCCTGGTTTTCATCTTTATCTCTGTTAGGAGATAATGTGCAAGCTGCTGATAAATCCTTCCCTGTTACACCCCAAAAACGTCCCAGCTCATGTCCCTTAAGTCAGGCAGAGCCAAAAGAGAATCCAGAATCCAGCTGCCCAACCTTGCTCCATCAGCAAGGGTGAAAAGGAATCCTTTCTTTTCAGATGGGATTTTTCCTCCAAGAGTGGCAGGAAAGGCAGAATCTCATGGCTTGATTTGGGGATTCTCAGGGAAATGTGAAGGAGTCAAAGCAGTGAATAAATGCAATATTGCAATATTGCTCAGTGAATAAATGCAGTATTATGGTGCAATAACCCCAAATGCCCCAGGTTAGAGCACTGAAACCTCCAGCATCAGATTCACCATTCAGCACAACAACAACAATTGTGTTTTCTTCTGCCTCTGAGACAACAAATGCACCTTAGAGGCTGAAAATGACAATTTAACTACACAAACACAAGCTATCTTGAGGAACTGCACTGTGTTCCTTGGAACAATGTGATCCAGAACTCTGGAATTTCTAGGGGAAAAAAAAAAACACCTTCTCTTGCCAGGATGCTCCTCAGGCAGCTGCAATTCCACCTTGATCTCTTGTTAAATTTCTGCCACTGAGGGAACACTTGCATTGAGGAGTTGTCTTAAAAACATTTCAAAGGACAAAGCAAATGTGCTGCTCTTTAAATGTACACAAAGACATCTGAGATGGGTTTGGACAGGCTGCCTGAAAATTCACGGCCAGAATTGTTAAAGCCATGAGTTGACACAGTTTGGGGAGAAGTCCTATTGCTATTTCTCTGTGTGGAAGCTGAGAGACTCCTTAATAAATATGATTATGTCAAGAAAAATAGCTATATCTATATCTATATATATATATATCTCAATATATATAGAGATATATAGAGAGATATATAATATTTATATAGCAATATATATTATATAGAGAGATATATAAATATTTCTATATCAATATAATTTTATCTATAATATATATAAAAATAGCAATATATATATCTATATTATGTGCATTATAATGAAATAACTGGGGCAGAATTCCTCAAAAACCATGAGGAGAGGCTAAATTATTTCATGCCACTGCTCTCAGATGAGGTGCTGGGACTTGCCCTTCAGTATTGGTCCCTTCCCTGCAGAACCTGTTCTCCTCAGTCCTGGCAGTCACCAATCAATCCTAACCTCAGTCAGCCAAAATAAAAGAGACTGGAGGACCTGACCTGGCTGTCAAGTGTGGCTACTGAAACAGTGGCTGGGCTAACTGGATTTCTGCATCCACAGGCAGGAGTTACCCCCTGAAATGAGGGTAACTCATTTTCTTGAAGCCTCAGCTTGTTTGGCCCAGCCTTTTGCAAGCCCTCAGCTGCTGATGGCAGCCTTGTTTATAACTTGAATATTCACTCTGCTGCAGCACGTTAAAAGCTTTATTTATTACCAATAAAGGGGAATAATGAGAAATCCATTTGAGGCAAATACTTCTAATGGAGTTTTCTTTATTGACCTCCATGAACCTAAAAATTATGTGGCTCTTTTGGCCTTCTCTATTTTCTTGTTGTTTTTCCCTTCAGATGAGGCCAGAGAGTTCAAATTGCACTCAAGATTAACAACTAGCAAAGCCACCAGTTGGCCTTTTTTTTTTTCCTACAGCTTAGGTAAGCCCCAGTAGACACAAAAAATTCATTTTTAGCACTTGCATTTGTGGTGCAGCACCTGGGGATGTTGGTCCAGGCAGCTTTTTATTCATCATTCCTAAGGAATTTAAACAAATTCAGAAGAAATTCTGTGCAGAAACAAAGGACTTCAGAAGCTCCTGAGATAACAGCAAGTGCCCAGCGAGCCAAGAGTTTTACATCTTACCTGTATGTAAAAATACACCAATTATTATTTCTCCAGCAATTCCAACATTTGACAAAATAACTAAGATTTCTTAGTGTCTGTGTGTACGACCAGTCCAGACTAGGTATTCCCCTATTTTTTTTTCCCTTTTTTAACTAACATGGATTACTCTGTCCCCACAGGCAGCAGCCCAGGAAGGGAAGGTGCTGATGAAAGGCCACGACCACCAGCAGGCTCTGGGCTATCACAGCCTGGCCGTGCTGGCCAGCAGGGACAGCCCCAGGTACCTGCGGCGCAGAGCTGCCTGCCTGATGCACCTGAAAAAATATGAAAAAGCTCTGAAAGACATGGAGAAAGTGATCCAGGGGCACGGCTGTAACAGCCCAAAAACACAGGCTGGGGATCACTGCTGCCAGGGCTTCCTGCTGCTGGCGCTGGCTCAGGAGGAGGCAGCAGTGCAGCACTACATGCAGGCCCTGCAGCTGGACGAGCCCCTGGCCCTGGGCACCATCACTGACTGCCCTGGCAGGGAATCTTTAACCAAAACATTCCACAAAATTGCGCAGTATAACTTTGAAAAGCAGCGTTATGAAGAGGCCTGGAAAATCACAGACTATGGGCTTAAAATTGATAAAAGTTCTGAGCTCCAGAAGCTGAAAGCAAGACTCAAAAGAGAGGCATCGAGCTGTAGCATACATTGATTTCTCTGTCTGGGGATTTTCCAGTCTGATTGCTTTCTGGGTGGCTGCAAGAATGAAGGAAAGATGAGAAAGATAAGAAAGATGAGAAGCTCATGATAAATATGCAACAGACGTGACTCTGAACATGGAGTAGAATGTTTAAGGCAGCAAAACAAAACTGACCAAGAGAGCAATAAGGAAAAAAAGCAAATTGCAGCATTCAGGATTCCTTAAAATTATTGTGGATTATGTAAACTCCCCATTGTGAAAAAAGCCTTTTTTCTGGCTAAACAACGAATTCTAACACAGGGGTTCCAGTCCTACTGAAGGAAAACATTCAAATCACTTGCAGCTCATGAATAATAATCATGTATTTCCTAGCTAGTATTTGATGAGCTTTAACACCTACTGTTCAATCAATTGGCCTTATTTTTATGGGCCAGTCAAAAAGATCAGTCAAAAGTAACTCCTGTAAGGTGTTTGTGAAGGCCCTGTCTGTTGGTTACTACTTGAAGGAAAACATGATCTTTTTTTTTTCAGTTTGCAAATGGAGCCAGCAGTTGTTTAAGGATATAATTTCATGCTTGGAAAGAAGTTCTCCCACAGCATCTTCATGCCCACTATGGGGAAAAAGCCTCATCAGTGTCACTAAGATTAAAATGGAATTTGGGTGTTACACCCCTCTCCTGCCCCACTCCTGGATGAAGGATCTGCCCTGGTGGGAATGCAGTGGATTTGCCAGGATCAGCACCAGTATCAGGGATGGGGCAGCACAAATCCCAAATAAACTGTTCTACTGCCCCAGGGGACAGTGAAATGACAGATAAGGTGAAAAGTGAGACTCAACAGAGATCAAACATCCACTCCAGGAACTCTGCCCTGATATCCACATGGGCAGCTCCACTCCAGGCTTCACCTTGGATTCCCAGATCCCGTGCCTCCCTTGGCCAGGGCAGATACCAGGGATCATCTCCCCACAGACAGATCGTGTCTGGTGTCTGCCAGAGCTGCTGAATCCCATCCCTCACACTCGTGGGTGTTCAAGCCCCAGAGCCAGCCCTGCAGCTCATCCAGAAATGGTGATGCACAAGCAGGAGGCAGCATCCAGGATGGGATTGCTCCCAGAGCTGCAGCATTCCTTCCTCCTCCTCCTCCTCCTCCCTGCTGGCCAGCACAGAATCAGCCCCTGGCAGGCCCAGGAGGGCTTGTCCTGCTGTCCTGTGCCCGTTTTCCAGCTTTCAGGTGGATTTGGGACACCCCAGAGGCAGTGCTGGGACATCCCTGGGCATTCCCCTGTGTGGTGGAGCCCTCAGCTCAGCCCAGAAGCAGAAAGGAGCCAAGGTGGGGCCCAGAGCAGCAGCTCCTTCCTTTGTTTTGGCTGCTCCAAAGGAGATGTCCCAATGTTTTTGGAGTGTGGTGATATAACCGTGGAGAAAAACAGAAACTACAGCAGAAAACAAAGATTAAAGCAATGCTGAGGAGTGCTCTGCTGCTTTGATTAGGATGAAAGGGAAGAGGGAACATTCCCTTTTTTTGTTGTGCTGTTGTCTCAAAGGCAACATTCCAGGGTGGAACTTCATTCAGCAGCCATGGGATCAAGCCATAGCAATGACACCACCTGGAACCTTCCACCTTTTCCTCTTCTCTGCATGCTCCTTTTTTCTGCCCTAAGAGCACAGGTAAGACCAGGCTTCTTGCCCTTCAAATTTCATTTTAATCTTAGTGACACTGATGAGGCTTTTTCCCCATAATGGGCATCAAGATGCTGTGGGAGAGCTTCTTTCCAAGCATGAAATTATATCCTTAAACAACTGTTGGCTCCATTTGCAAGCTGAGAAAAAAAAATTGATCATGTTTTCCTTCAAGTAGTAACCAACAGACAGGAAATTCTCTGTGTCTTGAGAAATCTTTTGAGAAGTGGTTGTTTAGGGCTTTGTAATTTTTTCTGGAAGTCTTTCCATTATGTAAAAACAGGATATCCCTCTTTTTTCAGACCATGGAAAGCATTGGGAAGACAATATAGTTGTCTTGTCCCCCAGAGTGATATTCCCTCCATTAGTCTGGAAGTTTGGGGCATTTTGGCCTGTTCTGTTTGTTAAGCAATGTATTCTCTCGGACAGAATGCATTTATTGCTCCAAAATATTTTTTTTTCTTTAAATTAAGGACCACAGGCATCCCTGCAAGACTGCTAGAGAGATTCTGCTAGAGGAAAAATTCCTTTTCAGGTGACTGCCTGAAAAGTCATGGCCTTGAGGAATGGCTGCTTCTCCCAGCAGCTTCTGACTCTTCTCATCAGCATTTTCATTGGTTTCTTTTATTTTCCTTGTCCTCTGTCTGTGCCCACTAAAGTCCTTTGCCTGTGCTCAAGCTCCTGATTTATTCTTTAATTCTCTGTTGTGTTCTTACTCTTCCAGCCAGTTTCTAGGAGAGGGCTTGGAGCCACCTGGGATAGTGGGAGGTGTCCCTGCCCATGGCAGGGCTGGAACCAGGTGAGCTTTAAGGTCCCTCCCAACTCAAACAAGTCCATAATTCTGTGATTAGATAAAAGCAATTTTCTAAAAGAAAACAACAACAACACAACAACAACAAAAAAAAATTAAAAAAAAACCCACAAAACCAAAACACCACAAAAACAACAAGAAAACCTGGTTCTACTTCTTCCAGATTGAAGAATCTGGCAGAAAAACCTGCAGTGATCATTTCTGTACCTTTCTTTACTGTTGAGCTCCAGTTCATGGGGATTGTGGAGCTCTTTCACACTGCTTTGAAACCCTTCCCTCACCCTGTGCAAGCAGCCCAAGGCTGAATACTTAGAAAAGGAACTTTATTGCTCCTTGTACAGTGTGCTGTAGGACATATCCTCAAGGAATTCTGCTGGAAATGTCACACAATTATGAAGAACTCAAATGTACTTATATTAATCAAGATTAATGTAATCAAGATGAAAATACAGCCTAATAAAAGATGAAACTGGATACCTGATGTAATCCAGCTTGAAGCTGCAGTCATTAATTAATTACAGCTTAAATATCTGTAGTTTATTCAGCTCTGAGCTCTATACAGACACTACCAACTATTTCCTTGATCTCCATAAATTTTGTTCCTTTAAAATATTCTGCACCCTCAATAACCGTGCTGCACATCACCACCAGGTAATGAATGGTGAAAGAAAACTGTGAAATCATGGTTGAGAATGTTCCTGCACAAACAGTGCCCTGCCAGGCTTGCCCCTCTGAAGTATTCAACATTCCTTCTAAGCATGTGAAAGGAAAATCAGATGTGAGAATATTTGCATCACAAATAGAGTTAGACAAGGGAAGTTTCCTGACCTCATGCTCTGCAGTCCAGCAGGCAAAGAACGGCTTAGAAATGATGGCAAAGTGTTTGGAATTAAATATTCCACTGGAAGCTTTTCCTCAGAGTTCAAGCAGAGCTAAACTTTGAGCTTTTGTGATCTCAGAAGGTTTAATTTCCTTTTAAACCCCATCACTCCCATTAATTTTTCCTATTCCACTTCGCTGTGTGCTCCCAGGTACTGAGGGAACTTAAACACAGGAACCAACTTCTGCAGCTGCTTTGGAAGCTGACACATCTCCAGGGAATTCTTCTTCCTGCCTTTCAGCCCAAGTCATTGTGCTTCCCAGCTCCAGAGCGTGGTGGAAGTGTGGCTCTGGAGCGGAGCCATGCAAACCCAGGAATTTAATGAGCTTCCTTGTGCCCAAGTGAGGACAGTCCCCTTGGCTTGCAGGGGCAGATGTTTCACTCTAATGACAGCTAATCTAAAAGCCATTTCTTTCACCATCATGCCCCTGCAGAAGATTAACTGTTATCATTGTGCTGCTGCTGCATCCAGCAGTTTCCAATTTGCCAGGGCTCCGAGGAGTCGCTGTCACCAGGAATTGAATGAGGTACATGAAATGATCACTGGCACTGCAGCCTGCCTTTGGAGCCTTGGCTGCTTCAGTTGGATTTCAGCCGTGCTGGGATCTGCTGCTTCTCTCAGCCATTACTCAGTGGCACCTTAAGAAAAGCAGTTCATTATTTAGGAGGCACAGCATTCCAAAGCTGTGGGATCCAGGAGACTCCTTCCCCTCCTGCTGTGCATTTCAGGAATGACTTTTCCATATCCACTCATTCTGTCAATGCTGCAGAGACTGCACCTGCCCACAGGTGTGTCCAGACAACCCTGGGCACAGGAGCAGTGGTTTATTGGCTCCCAGAAGTGCCTGGAGGGCAGAAAACAAACACAGCTGATATTGCTGGTTGTAGCTCTCAGCAGCTGAGGATGTTTGAGGGCTAGCAGGGAACAAATTTCCACCCCAAATGGGAGGCTGGAGAATATGAACCAGCCCCAAAGATGTCAGCAGAGAGTGGAAACCACTCATGATCACAGTGATGCTGTTTTTAGTGCCTCACTAATGAACCAGCAATTGAGAAAAGTGAGAAAGTGAGGGAACAGCTTCTGTCCTGCCCTTCCCTGAAGTCACAGCCTGGTGCCACTGACCCTCTGGGTCCCACGCCTCAATACAGGTGTGGAACCTTCACCTCTAAGGTGTGCAACCAGGTAATTTTCAATTAATTCACTTTCCAAAGTCTATCTTGGGTACAACATGCATGGCCAAGAGCTCCTGGAAACCTTGGCAGCCTCCCTTGTGTCCCTGAGAGCCACTGGGGACATGTTCTGTGCCAGAGCAGCTGTGGCTTTAGGTATGTCACCACCCAACCTGATCATTTTTGTGTTTTTATGTTCCCTACACAACCCCAAAGAAAAGTCAGGAGTTGCAGAGAATGAACGAGAATAAGAATTTCCCCCTGGACTCTAAAGGAAATTAAGAGCAGTAGCTCATAATAATTTTGCATGCCTCATTCCTGAACTGCATCAGTAAATGAGAAAATTCAGCTGCAAAGCCAGGGGGGTTGTAGGAGGGAGCAGGAAGCACAGGAGGATGTTAGTGATTCCATTCCACCCTGGTTTGCATTTTGTTATACCTCTCATTTATGTTTCCATCTCCAGGTGGGTGCCACCACACCAAAAACTTCCTTGGGGTGACCCAGAGTGAGGGACCTGGAGTCCCCGCGGAGCCCCAGTCTCAGATCCAGATCAGTAGTGGATGAAATGGAAAACTGACAGGGATTAGCATTTCCCCACTTGAAATGACCACCTCAGAGAGCTTCTTGATTGCTTAGAAACCTCAGATGTGCCGTTAGAAGACATTCCAGCACTGGTAATACGCTCCATCTGTTCTCTGGAAGTCACATTGAAATCTGAAATTATTGGGAACACCTCTGAGTGCCTGTCACGGTGTAGGGTTTGTTCTCTCACTGTAGACTTCAACAATGGGAACAATGATACCTTGCCATGTGCTAATTTTTGCAGCCTTGCCAAGAGGATTTTTGCAATGTTGTTTCTTTTCTTCTCGTGCATCATTTGGCCATTCTTGAGCTGCTTCCTGAAGTAAACAGGTAATTAGCCATCTACATAAATTGCCCTGTGTCCACACCATTAATGTGCTTGGATGTTTTAATTGATTGCATTCTCAAATGGCTTGGATGGCTTAAATGCCAGCTAATGCAATCCAATTAAGTCTCCTAATAAACCTGCCTGATGAACTGCAGGATAATCACACATCAAGCACAGATGTAGAGGAAAATGCCACGGAACTGACAGTTCAGAATAGACTGTGTCATTTGGAATGATCCAAACCATTCTGGGAACGTTCACTGGTGCTGGATTTGGGCCCCAGGACCTGATCCAACACAACTTTTAAGCACACACTTAGATCAGCTCCTGTACACAAAACCTCTTACACAGGGTCACAGAACAGCCCAGGTTAGAAGGGACACCAAAAGGTCATGTGAGCCAACCTCCAGTGGGAAAGGGGTCCTAGATAAGATTATCCAGCACCCTGCCCAGCCTGGGAAATCTTATAAACTTCCAGTGAGGGGACCTTATCATGTCCCTGGGGAGGCTCTTCCAGTGATTGATTATTCTCACTGGAAAAAATTCTTTTATCAAGATTAAACTTTTCCCTTTTCCCACTCCAACATCCTTTTGGCCCTTGTCTCCCACATGAAAAGTATCAACTCAATAATCACCTCGAGGGAGCACAAATGCAAAGGAGATTTCAGGTGATATGGGGGGGGGGGGTGTTTAAAAATATTATTCAAACAAAATTAGCTGAGGCAGCAGGAAGTTAAATAAACTCCTACTGGGATAGGATATGAACTTTCAGTAGTGCCCCACAAGTAACTCATTTGAAGATGGTGCAGTGTCTTTGTGTCAGCTCTGGAGGTCTTTCCTCAGCCCAAACAGAGATTAGGGATTTAATGGAGCAATCTGTGTGAAATTCTCCGCTCTGTTCTGCCAGATGCCAGACAAGACATAATAGCTCCTCTGGCATCAATGTCTATTAATCTAATCTTGACTTTGATTCTCTGTGTGACTCCCTTTCATCTGTAAAATGGGGATAATTCTCTCTTTCAGATGCTTGTCAGTACCTCTTCGTTCCGGGTACACGGCGCTTTGAAGATGACATTATTTGTGCATTTTCCATTATTGTCAAAGAGCTGCACGTGGTCCCCAGCCCCTGTCCCTGTCCCCAGCCCCTGTCCCTGTCCCCAGCCCCTGTCCCCAGCCAGGGCTGCTGCTGGAGGTCACCCCCTGCTCTGTGCCCAGCTATTGGCACAGCTGCCCTGGCACAGACCCTCAGCAGGGACGAGGAAATCTCCTGAGCATCCCGTGGGATCCGGCCCCGCTGCAGGCTCTGTGTTTGCCTTTGACAATGGCGAGCCTTGAGAAATAATGAAGACATTCAGATCCCCTGTGCAGGCCTGAGCCTGCCTGACTGAGCCCCAGAGGCTTTGCTGCACAAGGAACCACCCAGAACTGGCCATTCCAAAGGGAACTGACTGTCCCTGATGGGAAATTCCAACCAGAGGTGCACCTGGAATCCAAACCCCGCTCTGAGGGCACCCTCAGAGCCAGGGCCCTTTCCTAATCCTCAATCCAAGGAGTGATGGCCATAAACAAAAACACAACAAGTTCCACCTCAGCCTGAGGAAGAACTTTTTTCCATGGAGGTGGCAGAGCTCTGGAACAGCTTCCAGAGGGTGTGGAGTCTCCCTGTCTGGAGAATTCCAAACCCACCTGGATGCTCTCCTGTGCCACCTGCTCCAGGTGACCCTGCCTTGGCAGGGGGTTGGACTTGGTGACTTCCAACCCAAACCCTCCTGGGATTCTGGGATTTGAGGCACCTTCAGCAGCTGTTACATGACAGAGCTGAGCAGACTCTGCCTCCTCCTGTCCTGCAGCTCCTGCCACAGCCACCCCTCACACTCATTGTCCTTTCAGGGGTAAGTTCAGCCCTCGGGCTGAACGATGCCAAGCCCCTGATTTCCCCCACAGCATCCAAACTGCCAGTGGGAACACAAGGAAAAGGTAAGGGCTGGGTGAAAATGGGAAATTTGCTGATATTTGCTGAAATTTGCTGGTATTTATAAGGATTTTGATAATCCAGGACTTCACAGTCTTGCTGAAACCAAGAGTAATCATTTATTGAAGAGGATTTTATGGCTGGGGTTTCTCTGCTGCATTAAATAACATGTGCCTGGTGTTTAAACACAGGACTAGGGTTATATACTCTAACTTTTCAACTGGTCTGAACAGCTTTCCTTGGAAACAGCAATTATCTCCTTGTCATTTTTAAAAGCAGTACATTTAATGGAACAGCTGAAACTTGTATGTGCTCTGTAACTGAAAATAATTTAAGGTAAAATATCTGAGATTTATTTTGTTTGGAATCTGTCTTCCTATACTGCAAAGCAAGGCAAAAATATATCTTTATACCTTTCAAGTCATGTGCATGTAATTTTGAAGTGTTTTTTTCATTAAGAATATAATTGCAATACTGAAATTACACAATGTAAGTGTGTGCTTAAATGGGTGTGAAAATGAGACACTGCATTCCAGAAGTCTTGAAAAACCTCTTTGGGAAAAAGGTAAAGCATGGAAAATGAGAACTTTCCTAAGAATTAATTACTGTAATAGAAGACAATTCTCCAAATGCTGAGGAGCCAGGAAATCACCTTGTCCTCTTAAAGGCAGCCCTGCTACACAACCTATTTTCCAGGCTAGACATAAAACCAAGTGGTCTCAGACATGCTGGAAGGGGTTAAGTCCCTGAGAAGTCTCAGAGCATTTAATTCATTGGGCATTGGGAGCCACCTGAGTGTGAGTGAGGGGGAGAGAGGGAGATTTGGGCACAGCACTTTGCAAAGACCATTCCTGGGGAGAGCCTGGAAGGGGATCACTGCTGGGAACATGAATAAACATTTATTTCTGACTGCCAGAAAACACAAACAGCCCAGTTCCACCCCGGAAACTGCTCGAGGCACCTCTGCAGCTGAAAAACCTCCTCCACAAGAGCCAGGTAAGACACCTTCACCTTTTTACCTGCTTGTCTCTGCAGTGAATGCATCCAGAAACTCAGGGCAGGAGCTGCTGTACCTTTCCTACATAATAACATTGATGTCTGGTAATTTTTAATTCTGAGGGTGCTCCAAAGATGCTCATCTCTAAAGAGAGAGCAAGAGAAGAGTTTTGAAACATCGCCTAAACTTCGAGGTTTTCCCAATTCTGAACTGTTTCAGCTGATGCCTCTAGCAGGACTTATTTCCACCACACACAGCTGGCAGCCAACCTGCTCCAAGAAGATCTTTCAATGCTGAGCTTTATTTCTTTTCTGCTGGCTGACAGATGACAGGGTTCTGCTGGCTCTCAGAGACAAACCCATTATTTCTGAGCACAATGAGTTCTCCTCTGTGGGCAGCATCCCTGCCACAATAAATCACAGGCTACATCCAGCCATTGTCCTGGAGCCAGGCATCTGCTGATTCACCAGGGAGAGGCTGCTGGGTTGGGCTTTTTTGTTTTAATGTCACCCTATAGCTTCAGATTTTCTTCTGTATTTAAGTGAAAAGTGTATAATAATCTCATTTGCTGGCATTTTGACTGGAATCATGGACACTGTTCTGGTTACTAAACTGACCATTTTACACAGGCAATCTTGGTTCAGGTCAGTTTTCCTGTTTAGATTAATTTATATACACAGAAGAAATAGATCTTTGTATCTGTGTAACCTGGACATTGAAACTCAGCTGACACCAGGTAACAGCTCTCTTTCCAAACTCATGGTTCTTTATTGTACTAAAACCAAAAAGGTAAAAAATAAAAGAGATTTTAAGCAGTCTTGGAGGAGTTTTGGAGCTGCTCCCCACACCTCTGCCCCTCACACAGAGCAGCTGATCATTTCTAACCTGCAGTTCACACACAAGTGATTCCAGATCTGGAATTGCACTTCCACTGATATAAAACTGCCTCAAATAATTTTTTTTTTATGCATAGGCAAAGGATTCAGGGCAAACTACAAACCCTGACACCCAGAGATAAGAGAATTTCCCTCATATCTCAGATGTGGAGATGATAGATAGATAGATAGATAGATAGATAGATAGATAGATAGATATAGATTTAGAGATGTGGATATATATATGGATATCTATAAGGATGTACCAGATAGAGATGGAGACCTTGTTTCCATGGCAACAACTCTTAAACCAAATCCCACTAAAGATGCTGCCACGTCCTGCTTGGCTCAGATTGCTTTAGGACATGGAGTTGTTTTCACATTTGGTGGAGCTGTTTAATTCCTGCTGGAGAACCCCAGAGCTCCAGCTGGGAAATCACTGCTCTACTGCACATCCACTCCCTGGATTTCTGGGAGCAGCAACCATGGGATCATCTCTTCAGGTGACCCAGAGCATTCAATCACATCAATATTAAGACTAAGAACTGCAAAAATGAACTAAAGTAGGTAATATAATCTCATATAATAATATCAGGTGCATATATATATAATTTTAGGTTATGTATTCTCATGTATTCTTATAAGCACAAAGTTTTTGAGGTTCACATCACTGGTGGCAAAGCAAACAGAGGCGGGGGGGGGGGGAAAGAATACACAACTCCTGACAATTTCTGTCTTCAGAATCAATTCCTTCCAAACGAGGAGTTGAAGATCAGCTTGACATTGTGGCAACTATGACACAGCAACCAAACTTCTGAGCAAGGTAAAAATATCCTTGAATAGTCTCATCCCAGGTATAGCTGTAATTATTCCAGATTCTCCAGGGGAAATACAAAGACAAAAATACTCAAACTGCTGTCTCCCAGACAGGTGAAGGACCATCTCAAATATTTACTGTCCAGGGCTGTAATCTCTGACCTAAATTCCCCCCAGACTTGAGAATTTTTCCCAAGAAGAAAAGCAGTGCATGAAACCCCAGAGCTGCTCCCTGTCTGTATTCAGTAGTCCTGTGCAGTTTGGATGCCTCGTGCCTGAGTAAATATTCACGTGTGGGGTCTCTGAGTTCCCACTAAACACACCCCACAAAGGAGCCTTGGCTGCTCAAGGCCCATCCCTGCAGGATCCAAGGGTAAAAATCCCTGATTTGAGGCTTTTTTCAAGCTGTAATCCTGCCACCACCAGCTCTTTACACTTCCAAATTCCAGTAATGGGAGAACCTCCTCTGCAAAGTTACAAAGTAAGCAAAAAGGGAAAAATCCTTTCAAAGTGGCCCAACCCAAACAGCAAATGCCTCATTGCTTCATATGGTTTGTGTCTACATTGCTTTGGGGAGAGAGGATGTTTTCCAAGAACTGAAAACCCCCACAGTTCCTCAATGTCTGGAAGAAGAAATCCCCAGAGCAGTGTTCACCTTCCCAGGATTGCAAAGAGGGATTAAGTTTTTAAAAGCTCTATTGTAAAAATGAAGGGCTAATGGATGGTGGAGTGGACCAGCAGATGAGAATTTCTGCAGGCAGTGATTAAATTATGAATAACTTAATTGAATGTGAGATTTAGGGGAAAATAAATAACAGAGCAAGCCCATTCCACTTCCCAGCATCGAGTTGCCTTTGCCACAGAGGCTCCAAGGTGAGAGTGGGACTGTCAGAAATGAGAGCAGGTCTGTCCCCTTCGAAGCAATGACCAGAACAGGGACCTTGCTGCACTGCCAGCATGATGGATTGCTCCATTCCAGTGACCACTCAAAGTTGCTCAAGACAATCAAAATTAATGACTCTGCAAATAAGTCCTTGACAGTTGCTGGTGTTCCTCACAAAGAAAAAAAAAAGGGTTTTTTTGAGTTTTGTTGGGTTGTTTATTTGAGTTGGGTTGGGTGTTTTTTTTTTCACTTAGCACAGCAGAAGGAATAAAACTCTTAGATTCTTGGCACCTTGATTCTCCACCTCCAAAATGGGCAAAATAATACCCTGCAGTGTCTTATAGCCATGGTGTCAGAATAAATACATTACATCAATGAGAAGAACGACATTAAATCTATGAGAATAGCTACATTAGATCTACAGAAAGAATTACATTAAATCTGTGAGAATAACCACATTAAATATAAAAAAAATTGCCACATTAAATCTATGAGAATAGCCACATTAAATCTACAAAAATAACTACATTAAATCTACAAAAAATGCCACATTAAGTCCTGTGAAGTACCTGCCTATTGCAGTTTCATGGATGTCAAGCAGGTAGATCCTGCTCGGAGCCAGCTTAGTTGTAAAGTAAGAGTAAAACTGCTCAACAACAAGGAAGATTCCCATAAAAACAGGAAACCAGTCTTTGTTAGCTGTAGAAATTTCTGCAAACAGAAACAAGAGATCACTTAAATCCTAATTAAATGTATAGATTTGCCTCTAGAAGTGACCCTGCCTTCTGCAGCTCTGTTTGCCATATGGACACCCAGGATCTGCTCGAGCACGTGTGCATTTCACATCCCTGTGTTCTCCTCCTCCTCCTCAGCTGGTGGGATGAGAATTGCTGCCTTCACACTTGCCAGGAGCCTGAGTTAACATGACTCTGGAGAAAAACATGAAAGGGAAATTCTCCCAGGGATTTTGAGGCAGAATGCTGACTGGGAGAGGAGACCTGGGCTCCTGGCAGAAGGAGCTGGTGTTCATCGTTCCCCATTCTTGGAACTCTGAGTGTCCATTGCCAGCAAACAGCCACAAAGGAATCCCTGCTCTGCCCCCAGCAGCTCCTCCTGAACTCACACACCAAGCTTGGAGTGCAGAGGCACAACCTGACATTTGTGCGGTGTGAACTCTTGCAGTGAGTTACCCCAGCTCGGGAAAAACACCCCCAGCTCCAGCCCGCCCCTCCCTCTTCCCGGAGTCCGTCTGGAGCGGGGTGAAACAAAACCCGAGGGAAACCCAGCCTGCCCTTGCTTCTACTGCCTGTCCCAGCTGCTCCCAGCCAGATTTCCATGCAGGAATTGTGTGCATTGCCTGCACCGGCCCATCAATCAGCCTGTTTGCACGCACTTCTCCCATTCATCCCACCCCAAAGCTGCCGGCGCGCTGGGAAGCCGGAGAGCTTCAGCAGGTTCCCACCTCCCTGCGGGGGCAGCGGCCGAATAACGGGGTGGCTCCAGGGCTAACGGAGGCGCGGGTGGCATCCCGGGATAACAGAATCCCGGGATAACAGAATCCAGGGTGGCATTCAGGGGTAAAAGAGTCCGGGGTGACATTCAGGGATAACAGAATCCCGGGTGGAATTCAGGGGTAACAGAGTCCCGGGTGACATTCAGGGATAACAGAATCCTGGGTGACATCCCGGGATAACAGAATCCCGGGTGGAATTCAGGGGTAACAGAATCCTGGGGATAACAGAATCCTGGGTGGAATCCCGGGGATAACAGAATCCCGGGACAACAGAATCCTGGGTGACATCCCGGGATAACAGAATCCGAGGGATAACAGAATTCTGGGTGACATCCCGGGATAACAGAATCCCGGGGATAATAGACTCCCGGGACAATAAAATCCCGGGTAGAATCCCGGGATAACAGAATCCTGGGTGACATCCCGGGATAACAGAATCCCGGGGATAACAGAATCCCCGGATAACAGAATCCCGGGTAGAATCCCGGGATAACAGAATCCTGGGTGACATCCCGGGATAACAGCATCCCGGGGAGCTCGGGAGAAGCCGCAGCGGCGCGCAGCGCCTCCAGCCCATCCCACCCCCTCCTCCCCCGGAGCATCTCCCTGGAGCTGGGAAGGGCTCGGGGCTGAGCTCCCAACCCTGAGCATGGCTCGGAGAAGCCTCGCAGAGCCGCAGCCTCCCGGCGCTGCCCGCTGTCCCCGGAGCCGCCCGCTGTCCCCGTCCCGCGCCGCCGCTGCCCCCGCAGCCGCTCCAGGGCGCTCGCACCTGCGGGGATCCCGGCTCGGATTCCCCGGCTGCTGACAGAGCCCTGCGGACCTGCCCAGCGCCACGGAGAGGACTCTTCAGGCAGCGTGAATAGTTTGGAAGCGGGCAGTGGAAGGCGGCAGTTTGCCCCCCTCCTTCCCTGCCTGGGAGAAAGGAGTTGCCCAACCTGGTCATGAGACATTTCCAGACTTCCCAAAGAGGCTCCTGAAGTTCTGACACTGCTCCACGGAGAGCCCGGGGCAGCACAGCCCTCCCCGAGAGCAGAAACGCAGGCACGGGAGATGGAGAATGAGGTTGGCAAATCTGTGGACAATCAAATGGACAAATACATGTAATAATTTGGAAGTTTTCTTTCTCTCTTCGCTTTTATTCTGCTTCCTTTTTTTTTTTTTTTCTCCTCATGCGTTTCTTCTCCCTATCCTGATGTAGCCGTGCTGTTAACCCTCTCTTGCCCTCCCCGATTTAGAGTTACAATAATGGGGAAATCAGAAAGTCAGATGGATATTGTGGAAAAATCGACCAAATCCGGGAAGAAGCCCTGGAGCTTTGTGGCCATCGGGCTGGCTGTCCTGCTGCTCCTCATGACTTGTGCTGCCGTCGCCCTGGTGATCCTCTATGCCAGCAGCAGAGGTAAGAACCTGGGAATAATCTTCCCTCTGCAAACAGCAGAAAAAGTCCTTTTTTTTCTCAGAGCTAAATGAAAACAAAAATACAGAGACACCATGAGGTCACCTCTGTGGGGGACTGAGCTCTCTCTGCCTTGCTCCCAGCTTGTGCTTTCGTTGGCTTTTACTTAGATTTTGAATTATGCTCTGTAAGATTCTCTGCTTTTATTTAATTCCGTGCAATTTGTTGGCTTCAGAGCTGTTTTGACAAAGCTGATGTGCTGTTTTAGAGGGAAGGTGTGTGTCTGTGTGTGAGGACTGACATTTCCTTATTTTACCCAAGCACAAGCCAAGATTCATTATTGTCAGTGTTTTTAAAGCAACAGCTGCTTTAAAGCACTTCTAAAAACAATCTCCCTGAAGGGGAAATTGCTTATTACAATGTAAAAGTTTAAAAAAAAAAAAAAAAAAAAAAAAAAAAAAGCCACTCGCTGCTGAGGAAAAGGAGACTTTTAAAATATTCCATCAGGCAGTTGGATGTCTAAGTGTGATTTGCTTCAGTGACTTGAATGCAAATATATTGCCAGAAACCTGACATTGAGGCACGTTATTTTGAAGTGTTTTGCCTAAATATTTTAACTGCAGAGCACACTTGGTAAAACCAAAGTTTTCCCACTGGCACAGCAAGTGTAAAGTCCCACTTTAAAACCCTGGGAAGCATCAAATGCTCGGGAGCAGCTCTGCCTCATGTTTGTCACTTCCATTAAAGTCTCTTGGATTGGGAGCTTGGTTAAAACACTGGGGAATGAAATTAAAGCGGGAACAGCAAAACTGGAGCAAGGCTTTGCTCACACTTTCTCCTCACACTGTCTCTGCCTCCCCTGCTGCAGGGAGCTGCATTTTCAGCACTTGTGAGTAAAACACTGCACAATCCTGAGCAATAATTCATGGGAAAAGCCTTGTTATTGTTCACTCAGTTTGCCACCAGCAGTTGAACACCAGTCAGAATCTGAGTATTTGGTATTCATAAAGTTCATCAGAAAGTTTATTCTATTAGCTCAGGAGATGAGAGGAAAAAAATTCCCCAAAGCCAGGTCCTGGAGGAGTATCAAACATTGAGCTTGGCAGGGTTTTGCTGCCTGCATGCATAAAGGATTTGAGAAATCTGCCCTACATCCTTTGCTGGCTCCAGACAATCCAGAATTCAGGTATTAATAATATTTACCCAAGTGTTGGTCTCATCCAAATCCAGAGGCAGAGTCTGTGCTCACTGCATGTGTTTAAGGAAGGCTTATCTGTGAGAAAACAGGTCTAAAACCTAAATATGTTTCTCAGGCTCGTATCTGCAATTAAACTTTCCCTGGAAGTGTTCCCCAGACTGAGCCCTGAGTGCAGGGCTGATGTTCTGCTGCCCTGTGCTCCTCACACCCCACCAGGGGTGTCCAGCTGTGCCCTGGAGCCACTTTGTGCCTCTGTCCCCATCCGAGCTCACAGCTGGAGCAGCCACGAGCTTTGGATGATTCCAGGTGGGAAATGAGATTCCAGGTGGGAAATGAAATTAAATTCCAGGTGGGAAATGAGATTCCAGGTGGGAAGTGAGCAGCAGGAGCTGCATCCTCACCGAGCAGTGTCACCATTCACTGCCTGGGTCAAGAACTGAGACAATAAGAGCTCTTCAGACTCTCCCTGCAGCAGAAACATCTCTTTGTTTATTTTCTGTCTTGAAAAGATTTGTCCCAATGCCCCCCTTAGCTCTGTTTTGCTGTCACACTTCAGCCCATTCCCAATGCTCAGCCAAAAGCCTCAAATCCCTTTTCCCCATGGGAAAAGCACCTCTGGCTCAAAGCTGTGCCACATAAATCCCACAGAACAACAGGAAAAAAGCAATGTGGCTGAGCACCCTGCATGGGATACAACCAACAGTGTTATCCTGGGATGCTTCTCTTGCTAATTTCCCTGAAATGTAAATTTTGGAATGTGTATGGGACACTGGATTGCTCGCTAAGAGCAGATTCAGATTTCTCACTTCACCTTGATGCACCCTTGATCAGAATGACACTACCCAGGCTTCTAAAAATAATTTTGTTTAGCTTGTAATTAGGAATTAAATTAGAAAATCAAAGCATTGCTTGTCCTGCTTTGCATTCACTTTTTCTTTTTTATAATTTACAAAGGCATGTTTAGGCTTTGTGGTTCAGGGAGAATATTTTTCTGCTTGTATATATCTTGCAGAAGAGCACTGTGGTGCATGAAATAGGCCTGTGGGCACAGCAATAATTCCTGGAGTTCTGTTAATGCTGACTGGGAGTTTTATCTCTATTCCAAGCCAACAAAAACACTCAAGCTCTCACAGCAGTGCAGTTACAGAGTTCTGGACACAATCTGGGGATTTTTGACATCCAAGGAACTTTTCAGACCCACATCTAAATAAGCTGAAAGAAAACATAGGAAGAATTAAGTAATATTTGGGTGATGCTAGCAAGGGAAGCAGGGCTGGGTCTGGATGTGAACACACCATGCTCACAGTCCTTCCCTCACACCCACAGCCCCAGCTCAGCAGCCTTTTCACAGCTCCCTCTCAGCATCTCCTGAATCCAAACCCTTGTTGGAAAGGTCACAGCCTGAGGAACATCTCAAGCCTCTGTGGCTGACACATCAAATCACTCAGCAGCTCCTCCAAACAACTTCCAGCCTCACCTAATTGCTGCTCCTGTAATTCTGGTGATTTCATTGACTTTCTGGCTCTGAGGAGGAAGATTCAGTGATGTTTTTGTGTCTGCATCCCCACAGTTGTCACTGCTGCCTGTCAGGATGCCCAAGGTCCCAGCCCTCTGCTCTCTCCTTAGGCAGGCTCCAAACAAACAGAAACACAAACCAAGCAGCACTTTGTTCTGGGGGTGGTTTTTAACAAAAAATCACATTTTTCTCCCGCATTTCCTGTGCTGAGTGTGATTGTTGTGCACTTAAATAACAGATTTACACGAGCCTGCTGAGCAGGAGCAGTGTCTGAACCAAAAGCTGAGGGAAGGCTGTGGCTGAGCTCTGGCTCCTCTCCTTCACTGGTGCTCCAATGTCCTTTGACGTCAGGAACCTTCACTAACGAGCCAGCTATTCAGGGGAGAGGCAGAATTTCAACAAGTGGCAGCTAACACACGAGTCATGATGACATTTGGGTGGCAAGGCTCTGCTCAGTCCTAGTCAGGTGGAGCTACGTGCATGCAGAGCAGTAATGGGGAGTGACAGGCCATGCAGGGCTGCAAAACGGGCAAATAAACACACAATTTACTGGTTCTCACCCCAAATTCTGGCTCAGCCATGGTTCTAGGTAAGAAATCCTAGGAAAGGTGGAATAAAACCAAACACTTGTGTTCTGCACTCCTTCTGAAGACGCTGACATCTGGCAGAGAAAACCTGAATTTGGCAATTCCCCTGTTGGTTGCGAGCAAATTTCTGTTTTAACAGCAACAAGGGCAGCTTGCAGTGCCAACAGCTCTTGTGCAGAGGAGACCTGAGAAAGGGGAAGGTGCTGAGAGGTAAAAGCTCCCACGTGAGTGCCTGGTGACAACTGTGGCTCTAATTGTCTCCATGTGTGCCATCCCCAGCCATCTGTGCCGCTCCAAAGGCGCAGTGGGGAGACACTAAACACAAGCTGTGTCCTCCAGAGCCCTGCAGAAGGCCTGGCTTGGCTTTTGTTCTCTCAAAAAGGAACTGAAATAAGGCTCTGGAAAAGCAATTTGGGTTTGAAAAACAGCATCATTCCAAAGGTGAGCTGCTGAAGGGGCTGCAGCCACCCGGAGATGCCACAAGTGATTTTCTGCTCCTGCTGCTGGCCAGGAAGTGTGACAGGGCTCAGTGGCTCCTTGTGAGGCCAAATTAAGACAAGAAAATCCTCTACAGTGACCCCAGGGGGTCTGAAGCATGTCCCAGCTCTGCCAGCTCTCAGGTGAGCAGTTCCCCTCTGGAGTGCTTGATTTCCCTCATTTTCTTCCATTTGGAGCAGTCCCACAGCTCAGGTCATTTCATTTATCTCCATTAAAGCTTCTCTTGCCTGATCAATTCTCTGCTGCTGCTGTATCAGGCTGAAATGGATGCCAAAGCAGGAGCCTCTCTATCACTGGAACTCAACCTGTCAGCAATGCTTACAGGGAGGAAAATAAATAGAGAAATACCTGTGTTTCTCCTGAAAACGTGGGCTGTTCTTCTAGAAAAGCTATTGAGATAAATAGAGAAATACCTGTGTTTCTCCTGAAAACGTGGGCTGTTCTTCTAGAAAAGCTGTTGAGAAAACAAAAGGCAGAATTGTTGAGAATTCAGAAGGTGCATTTTAAGTTCATTTCTGGTTTTGGGAGGTGCAGGTGACAAAGTTCCAGTCGAGTGAGCAAAGATCTGAGATTGTAAAGCCAAAGAGGGCAGAGCTGGTCATGCCCAGAGCCTGTGGCAGGAAAGGTCCTGAGGAATAAAAGAACAGAATTGATAGAGAAACAAAGGAGACACTTTTCGAGGTAAACTGAGATCTCTTCCCCAGCCATTTCCCATGATCTGGTTTTGGGGCAGAGTTTCAGAGCCCTGAGTGTGCCCTGGAATTCCAGACTCTGGCTCCCCTGCTCACCCTGCTCAGTTACAGCATCACAACCACGAGGCCTTGGGGAAGGGAGGGGAGTTCAAACCTCACTCAAAGCAGTTGGTTCCAGAAACTGAAGTGAGACATTGTCAGGTTATAAAGTAAAAAGAGAAGCTTTGATTTATAAATAAATAAAGGATCCATTTCAGTCCTGCCAGGTCCCCAGGAAACAATGAGAGATGCACAAAATTCTTTTAGCACAATTATTTCTTCCTCACGTTGCTCTTTGCTATTGCTCCTTTCCTTTTGCCCTTGAACTACTCATTTCTTTTCCTCCAAGTATTTGATTTCCCCCTTGGAGATTCCCTGGGCTTTTAGGTTTGACTTTTGCCAATTGTTTAATTATGAGAGAGTTTAAGAAACTCCAAAAATTTAGCATGCAAAAAAAAAAAAATCCCAATAAATGCTGAAACAAACACCAAAAAAAAAAAAAAAATATATACATAACTATCTCTATGAAGCTTCCCATTGTTCCAGATATTTTGCTCCTCCCCTGTTCAGGTTGCCAGTCACAGAATTTGGGCAGGACAGTCCAAATTCCGGGCAGGACACAGAATTTTTCTCATGCAGATGTGTTCCCACCCAGCACAGCCAGGCTCAGCTGAACCCTGAACATTCCCCAGCACAGTGGGGGCTTTTTATGTCGCTTCCAGTGATGAACTTCAAAGCCCTATTTTCTCCCCCACTGTTTGATTTCTCTCTGAATTACTGTAATCTTGTTTGCCCTCATGTAAAGCACTTACTTGCATTGAAAGCATTTTTTTAGTAGCTTGTTTTAGTAATAAAAAAAAAAAAAAAGCTTTAAAATGGCTAAATCTGCTGGAAAGGACCAAGATTTTGTTTTTCAGAGTGGAACCACATGGTTGCCTATTTGATATAAGTGGGTAGCAAAGCAAGACATCCAGTTTCTCAAATGGGAAATTAAAGCAGCAAAATGAATTTCCTTCTCCCAGGGCCCTCAGATCCCTCCCAGTGCAGCTCTGCAGGGACCAGCACATGGAGGGACCTGACGCCTGCCCAGCATCACAAGTGCCTTCACTTGAATACTCAGCATCAAAACTGATGTGTGCGTGGCTTTTTGGGCATCTGCTGCACTGGGAGAACTTCACAAAACCAGCACTCAGAAATAGAAGATGAATAGCCAAGAGCAGGACTTCAGTGGCCTTTTCCATGCTGAACTCAAGGCAGAACAAATTTGAACTCAGGTTCACAGTCTCCTGATTCCTACACTATTCCATCAGCCCTGAAAATTCCAGATTAGGGACAATCTCTCAGGTCAGCAGCAAGGCCACATGAAACTGTGGCCAAAAGAGCCTGTGACAGGCTGCCCCTCCCCAGCACAAAAATACCTGGAGAAATTACAGCCTTTTCTTTTCCTAAATTGGATCCTGGTGCCTCAGAGCAGTGTGGCAGCACCAACCCAGCTCTGGGCTTTTTGGCCCCTGTTTAAACCTCTCAGTCTCAGTGACTCTGAAGATGTTCAGAGCATCTTAATAGATTGTCTAAAAAAGGATCCCATACTTTGAGTAGACTGTGGAGGCAGTTAGCAGGTAGGAAAGATGGTCTTATTCTCCTTCCAAGAGACATAAAACTCACTGTCAAGACTGTTGTAGAGCTGCTGCCAATAAATTTTCCTCAAAAATCCCCAGATTTCTTCACGGTTGTCATCTGATGTCTTTGACAGGCACCAACATTCACTCAAACCAAGCAGAGCTGTCACTGGGATTGGGCTCTGGTGAGTGACTTTGGGAGCAATTCCCTTCCAAAACAAGTAATTCCATCTGCTTTCCTCCTCTCCCTGCAGGCTCCCACTACGGCACCAACTCGGGCAACATCTGTACCACCCCTGGGTGTGTGACAGCAGGTAATGGGGTATTGGGAGTTACTGCTGCAGAGGGGAGGCTTTATGGGCTGTTACTGAACCTGAACAGGAGATAATTCAGAGTTTAAGGCTGCAGTAGATGAAAATGAATGAGATTTCCCCTCGGGTAAGGAATATCATTCATAAGTAGCACAGGAAAATTGCCAGTGTTGCCAAGAGCTCTGGCTCTGAGCCACAAGGTCATGGACTGACCAACACAATCTGTATGTATCTGTATGGGATGCACAAAAAAATTCCCAATAGACTGAATTTTCTCTCTCTTGGGGCATTCACCTTTTTATCTGTGGTACCTACACCTCAAGAGAGGTGAGACTCCAGCACAGACATTCCCAGTAGCCCCCTGGGAGCACTGGTTTCTTGGGCAGTGCCTAAACTGGAGCCCAGGGGAGCACTGGGCACTCTTCCCTGCAAGGCCTCATGCTCTGGGACAACTCTTCTGCCATTCAGATCCATTTCTAAGCAGAAAATAGGATTCCTCAAGTCATAATCTGTGGGAATGAGTCTTGCCAAGCAGCTCCTTGAGAGTCTTCAGCAGTCCCAGAGATCCCCGGGCTCTGGGAATTCAGCTCTCCAATTTTGCTGCCCAGCTGCCAGAATCATCCAGAACATGGACCCCACAGCTGACCCGTGCCAGGATTTCTACCAGTATGCCTGTGGGGGCTGGCTGAACCGGCATGTGATCCCAGAGACCAGCTCCAGATACAGCATCTTTGACATCCTGAGGGACGAGCTGGAGATCATCCTCAAAGGTAGGGATGAGCTGCTCCACCCCCAGGGACCCGTGTTTATTTCAGAGGTTACTCACTGCACATCAGACAGAGAAATAAACTTGCACAGAAGTGTTGATTGGGATTTTTTTTTCTCTCTGGCCCTTTAATCTCTACATCTCTCACTACACCCATTTTGTGGGAACATCCTGTTCCCACTAAAAATTAGCCAGAGGTGATTGGTACTAACTCCAAAAGGAGCAGGACAAGCTGTCTGCAGCTCCTTCCTCCTGGCACTTTTTTCATTAAGAGCATGAAGAGCTCTCTAGTTTGACAGTAATTGCAGCCTACAATTCACAGCCCTGAATCCTCAGGGATTTCTCTAAAAATCTCATGGCAATGGTTCCTTCCCCAGGTGTGCTGGAGACTTCGGATCAAGGGGACAGAGAAGCATTTCAGAAAGCTAAAATCCTTTACAAGTCCTGCATGAATGAGAGTGAGTGTCTTCTTGTTCCATCAACTCCCCTGTTCAAAACCAGGTATACAGAAAAACCAAAGTCCTGTTAAGCAAAATCCAATCAGTATCTGCCTAATCCACGTGGCCGTGCCTGGAAAATTCATCTTCAGATGGAAGAAGATGCCTTGGTATTTCATTAAACCTCAAAATACCCATCTGGGATGTGGAAAGGATGGATGCTGGGTACCCACTCCTGGTGTGGATGAAAACCTTTCCTTCAGAAGGCACAAACCTGGCCCAGCTCATCTTTCCCAAACCAACCCAGTCCAAATCAGCACTGGAGCCACAGAAGTATTTTCATTCCTTTTCTGAAGGCTAATATAGAATGGTTTCAGGATATCTCTTATTTTTTGCTGTGACACATTCAGTTGAAAATTTAGGCTGTTAGGCCCATTACCTATTTTTCCTAATTTTATTTTTGTATGAAAACAATACAGAATTTGTCTTTCCTCCCTCAGGTCTTATAGAACAAAGAGATTCCCTGCCTCTGCTGGAGGCCTTGAGGATGGTTGGAGATTGGCCAGTGGCTTCTGCAGACTGGAGTAAGACCAAAGGTAATGCTGGGCCTGGAAGTTTTCTGTAGGAATTATTTCCTGAAGCAGGGAGGCCACTGTCACCAAAATAAACCCTCCATTTTCAGTTTCTCTTCCCAACAGAAGTCAGGGTATCACACATTCAACACTCATTGATCCATTTAAATAGATCTCCAATATTTCAGCAGCCAGCTTGTGAACTGTCCAACTTTCAATCAGTCTGACACACATTGACAAATTAACTCCATTTTCCCTTTTATCTCCCAGAGCCAAGCTGGAGCATGGAGGAAAACCTTTCCATAATGAACTCCAGGTTTAACAAACGTGTCCTCATTGACATGTTCGTGTGGAATGATGACCGGGATTCCAGCAGACACATCATTTATGTAAGAAAAAAAAACAAGGGAATTATTGATATGCCAGAAATCATAATGGATCATTATTTTCTCTGCAGACAGATGAGCTTCCCATTGAACAATAGTGGTAAAATGTAGGCAATAGTTCTGCACCCCAAATGTCAGATCTGTCTCAAAGCCATACTGGGAAATTTTATGTTTTATGGCAACATAATTTTTGTTTCAGTAAAAGAAATAAGAATCAATGGAACTTTTGTTGATTTACAGCATTTAAGGGCTGCAAATTCCTGTGACTTACAAAAATGAGGATGAGGTTTAACATATAGTAGGAAACCACGGGTTTAAAATACATAAAGAGTATTTCAGAGTTTGTTCATGAATGCTTGTGCAAGTCCAGCCCTAAAGTCAAGCAGTGTAGAAAAGTTACTTAAATTTGTTCTTGGGTCTCCATGATTACTGAAGATTTTGCTTTACAACCTACACTAAGATCCACCCTGTCCTTACCTGGAAACCCAGGGATAAGAGCTGCACCCTCCACTTCACCCCAGATCCAGGAGAGCCCAGATTCTCTGGGTGTGTGGCAGTGGTGTCATCCCAGCCCTGGCAGGGTGGCACACACAGCATCTCCTGCTGCCTTTCAAGGGTTCCTTTGGACAACCCCAGCTCCTGTTCACCACTAACCAGAGAAATGCATTTTCCTTCAGATTGACCAGCCAAGTTTGGGAATGCCATCCAGGGACTACTACTTTAATGGAGGCAACTATCAAAGAGTAAGTATCCCTTGTACTGATTGATTCTGTGCCACTAAAACAACTTTATTCCTCATCTCTGTGCTTTCAAAAACCCCAACATATGAATCTTCACACTATGCACCAATCAGAACCAGACTGTGGCATTCATTGCTACATTTTTTCCTAATTAAGCCAACATTTTGTAAAGTTTACAAAAGGACTGAACAACAGTATAAATATCAAGCCTGCCCAGAACTGGCCAGCTCATGAAGAAGGTTATGGGGAAATAAAATTGTGTTTAATAGCTTAGACAGCCTCTCATTTTGAAGGGCAGCTTCACATTTTCAGTGCAGGGGATTTGCTTGTATCTTCCTCTGAATGCCTGATGCTCAGCAAGTAGGAATCTGCTGCTACTTACTCTCCCCTTCCCCCCAAATTACATGAAATTGTGAGAGATTATTTTCTAGCTGCTTTCCTCTGCCAATGCTCAGGGCAAAAACACTGATCATGCAAAAACACTGTTTCTGTAAATACACAGAAAGCTGTTGCAAACAAAGCCAGATAATTTGTCTGTTTCCAAGATGAAAATACTGCTTTAGTACATTTTATTTTCCTCAATTATGCCTTGCTAACAAAGAGTATTTGCAGCCCAACATCAAACCAATTTTCCTAACAAGAATGGAAGGGAATACAGAGGGACAACAATCGGCATTTGAGACTCTTTTGTCTCGTGGTTGTGAAGGCAGATGAAAACATCAGTGGGAAGAGTTTTCTTCTCACTTCAGTGTATTTCCACTACACTTTATATAGAATATAGCTAAAATATAGCCCTGTGAGGCTTATAGGGGATTGTCCTCACACCTTCTGGACACTTTTAGGAGTTGCCAGGTCCTGGGACAAAACAATCTCCTGGAAATGGAAAAATGTGGAAAACTGCTGACCCGGGAATCTCCCCTGCAAGTGTCCCAGCAGTCACAGCAGAAAAGAGGGATATTTATGCATTGGGGCATAAAGGTCAGACATAGATTGACTTGGAGGAGGTAGGAAATCAGGTACAGTGCAGAGACAATCCTGAATTAGCAAAAGAAAACCAGTTCTGCTCAATACAGCTTTAATTTGAAGGCACAAAGCAGGGGGGCTGAGGCTGTGCTTTTAATCCTAATGACCAAGGAGCAGACACAACCCCTTTTTATTTGTATTTACCAGCTCGCTGCCCCCAGACAATGAGCACAACTCTGATGACCCAAACTCCCCCTGTGCTTAGTCCAGCATCTTTTGGCAAAACTCCTCCTGAGGCCTGGGGGAGTCTGGCCTGATTAAGGCTCAGCATTCAGCCTAAAACCACAAATCATCATCTGTAAGTGCCCAGACTCAATTTCACCAGAGTCACTGTGTTTATCTGGCTTCCAGGGTCCACAGAGGAAGAAAACTATGTGAGAAGAACAGGTAGCATCAAGGTTTCCTGTATCAGGGATCAGCACTCCCTCAGCAGCCAAATGTCTTTTCAAGGCCCTTTCTGAGCCATAAATCAGTCAGAGCCTCCCATCAGGAATAAAGCAAAGGTGTCACTGGGAACTCTGAAACAGAGCTTTTCTTTCAGACACTAAAACCAGACCTGAGAAGATTTATGGTATTACTTTCAGAGAACTCAAACCTTCCCTGTTCACCCTGGAATTTTGGATCACTGTTCCCATAGTGTAACTCAAAGCACAGAGCCTCCTCTTTGCCCAAGCAGTAATTCTAACTCAGAATGCCAGGCTTGGATGGCACAGAGAAGCAGAACGTGTGTTTTGAGGCTGGCAAGTGCCCTGTAAGGTATTCATGACAAAGAGAATGCTTTGCTGAATGAGAAATGTGAAGATGAACCACAGAAATAGTGAAGAGAGACTGTTTACAAGGGCCTGGAGTCACAGGACAAGGGGGAATGGGTTCAAACTGACAGAGGAAAGGGTTAGAGGGGATATTGGGAAGAAATTCTTCCCTGTGAGAGTGGTGGGGCCTTGGCACAGGGTGCCCAGAGAAGCTGTGGCTGCCCCACCCCTGGAAGTGTCCACAGCTGGGTTGGACAAGGCTTGGAGCACCCTGGGATACTGGGAGGTGTCCCTGCCATGGCAGGGGTGGCACTGGATGGGGTTTAAGGTCCTTCCAACTTCAAGCATTCTGGGATTCTATGAAATGATGGACAGCAAACCTTTTCTACCCATTCTGTGTCTGAGTGCAGGTGAGAGAAGCTTATCTGCAGTTCATGATCACCGTCGCCAAAATGATCCGGGAAGACAAGAACGTGTCCAAAGATGATTCCTTTGTCCAAGAGGAAATGGCAAAGGTCATGGAGCTTGAAACAGAAATTGCAAATGTGAGTAGAGAGATCAAGAACTCCTCAGGAAGGTGTGGGGGGCAAGGGGTGAGGGGGAAGGGTCTCTTGCTGGTTTGTGCAGCAGTTTTCAATGCACCAGAAAACGCACAGACCAGAACAAGTGGGGGAAGAAGACTTTTTGTGCCATGAGCAGCCCAAAACTCAGAGCCTTTGTGTCTCTAATTCTACCTGCTGTGTACACTGCTGCTGTGCTGCTCCAGTCCCAGCCTTATTTCTATTTGGAACTCTTCTAAAGCAGGATAATTCACCTTCTGCTAACCATGCACTGGGATAACACCAGGGCAGGCTTCTTTGCATCCTTAATAACCTACAGCACCCTAAAAATCCCCCAGAGGAGGCTTCCATTCTAAAGAGGGCAGAAGGAACCACTTGGCTCAACATATCCCTGAAATGTTATTGTGTAGGGGGGAACCCAGGTTCCTGTACTGAATTTTTGGAAGCAGCACTGGGCACAACCAAATGATTTTCCTTTCCCCAAACAAGCTGTTTAATGTGAATATTATTGGATTGTGTCTATGTGCACCTGCATGTGATTTCAGCCATTGATATTTCTGTCAGTTGATTCCAGTAATAACCTTGTGAATGTCTTCAGGCCACCACCCCAGCAGAGGAAAGGCACGATGTGACCTTGTTGTACAACAAAATGACCTTAGCAGAGCTGCAGGAGAAGTTTGCATTCAATGTAAGTGTTTCATGAGCAGTCTCATACTTCAGGTCTCTTAATTACATGCCAGTTGGAAATGGCTTTGTGAATTGATCAGTGCTTCAACAAAGAGGTATAAAATCATTCCCATTCCTAGTTTTGTCTTCAGAATCTCTTCAAAGGCTTTGTCCTACTGAACAGCTGCATTCAAGGTCATAAGACTGTCAAAAGTCCAGTTACTGAGGCATTTAATCATCCAACACTGGAATGTCTTTCTCTCTGCCTAGGAATTTAACTGGACCTTCTTCATCCAACGTGTCATGTCTTCAGTGAGTGTCCAGGTGGACCCAGACGAAGAGGTGGTTGTGTATGGGATGCCTTATCTGCATGAGCTGAAAGCTATTATCTCCAAGTACTCAGCCAGGTAGAGAAACTGCAGGATAGGTAGGACAAAAGTCACAGAAGGATTGCTGAAATGTCCATTATTGGACCACCTTGCTAGTTCTGAACTTCTGAGGAAAAAATGACACCTCTGTAAAATACAGGAAATGCCTTTGGAGGTTTCAGTTCCAAATACTGCAGTACAAGGTGTCTCACTTGCTGCTTTCTTAGAAAAGGTTAAATGGGGAGGAAAAAATACATGACAGGCTTAGCTCTTGTTACATTCTAGAAGGAAGAAAAATAAGGAATTAATTCCAAAACAGACATGACAGCCCAGTCCTCAGGCTGGATGACTCTGCAGTTAAATGTGAGACCCAGGACTGGCAGCAATGATTTCCTTCCTTGTCTCCAGCCAAAATTGAGATTCCCCTCTGACTGTCTGCCCTAGTGCTGGTTTTTACAGGGAGTTAAGCTCAGCTTTGCTTTCCCACACAGCACCATCCAGAACTACCTCATCTGGCGGCTGGTGATCGACCGGGTCAGCAGCTTGAGCCGGCGCTTCAAGGACGCTCGGGCCAGCTACAGGAAGGTATTTCCTCTCTTCATAAAGAGGAGAGCACAACTGCCACCAAACCCCGCCTGCTCAACACAACAACCCTGCCAGGGGTTTGGAAAGAGATGGACTTTAAGCTCCCTCCCAGCCCAAACCATTCTAGATTCTGTGCTGACATCACGGAATCCTCAAACAAGCCCAATCCCAGCAGTGGAAACCTTTGGGTTAATTTGGGCAGTGGTTTGAAACCTTTGGGTTAATTTGGGCAGTGGTTTGAAACCTTTGGGTTAATTTGGGCAGCGGTTAGAAACCTTTGGCTTAATTTGGGCAGCGGTTAGAAACCTTTGGGTTAATTTGGGCAGCGGTTTGAAACCTTTGGGTTAATTTGGGCAGCGGTTAGAAACCTTTGGGTTAATTTGGGCAGCGGTTAGAAACCTTTGGGTTAATTTGGGCAGCGGTTAGAAGAGCTGCAGGGGCAGGGTTAATGCTGGGCTCTGGTGCTGCAGGCCCTGTACGGGACGACGCTGGAGGAGGCGCGCTGGAGGGAGTGCGTGAGTTACGTCAACAACAACATGGAGAACGCGGTGGGAGCCATGTATGTCCGGGAGACTTTTGCTGGTGAGAGCAAGAGGATGGTATGTAGTTTACCCTTCATACTACTGTACATCCACTGTGGTGGCAGCTCTCTGGTCAGAGAGAGAGAAAGCTAGATAAGCTCTCCCATGAGCCGGCCTGGGAAGCTTTAGGGAGCTGGAGAGAAAGAATTCCAAATAATCTGCACCTGGTGTTTTGTAATAAGCTGTTTTGTCCCTAAGGTTGTTTACAAATAGGTGTCTTCTTAATTAGCCAATGGTGATGGTGTTTTGATTAAGGGACCAATCAGTTCTACCTGTAGTGAACTAGAATACAAAAAGGAATGGGTTTTCTAATAAAGTGAGTTAGCCTTCTGAATGCCTTGGGTGTCTGTGTCGTTCATGACTCAACAGCGACACATCCACAATGCCCACAGTGCCCATTCCCTCTGGTGTCAGCTCTCTGTTTTTTGCCTGGGAGACTTATCCACCAGTCAAGAAGGTACAAGAACTCATTTGTGATGCTTTTTATGTCGTTGTTGTATTAGGAACAGCAAGAAGCAAATGACATTTGACTCCAAAAGCTCATAAGGCAAAAAGCAAACCTTTATTACCAAACTCCCCATATTTATAATCAGGATTGTTCACCCAGAACCTGATTGGTTCTCAAACAACATTTCTCATACCACTGGATAGTTAGGAATAGCACTTTCTTGTACACCTCTCTATAAACATCATGTACAACATTCCACATGTTCATAAATACCAGGTGCACAGACCAAGATGAGAATTGTTCTAATTCTTTTCTCTGAGCTTCTCACAGCTTTTCCCAGAATGATGCCTGGGAAAGTTATCTGTTTCGCTCCCTGACCAAACTGTCACATCCACACTTTTAGATGCTCAGTACCATGGTTTAGAGCACAGGATTTGGAGACTTTGCCTTCCAGCAGGAAGCTTTTCATCCCTCCTCAGCTGTGCCTGGGAATAGGGCATGTGAATGATGAGTGTCTCCCTGGCTCTCTTTCAGGTCCGAGATTTAATAGAGAAGATCCGTGAAGTGTTCGTGGAGACCTTGGATGAGTTACAGTGGATGGATGAGGCATCCAAGGAGAAAGCTCGTGAGAAGGTCAGACATAACAAAGAACTTCAGTTTTCCCTTATGAACATGAAATACTTGGAATTTTGTAGTATCACCGTATCCAGTTTCTCCACAAACAAGAGGAAAAGAGGACATTATGATCCTGTTACATTGTCCTTTCCTTTCAATCCTTTGTTAGCCCACATCAATAAAAATTCCAATTGGATATGACGCAATTCCCCAAAAAAAAAAAAACATTTCCAACTTTTAATTGACCTCAGGACCATCAGCACCATTCCAAAGCCAAGAAAAAACCCCAAATATTTAACTATTTTTTGTATTGAAACTTTAGTAAAAACAACCCAACAACAGCACACCAACAAAAACCACAATTAAGAGGAAACATTCAACTCTTTTCTTCCAGGCAATGGCAATCAAAGAACAAATTGGCTACCCAGATTACATTTTGGAAGATCACAATGAGAAACTGGACCTGGAATATGCCAATGTAAGTGTTTTGTGCATATCTCACGAAATACCTCAAAATAAACCCCTGCATTTGCTTTCTTGCCACTGGAATATTTGTACCTGTGCAACTGCCCTTTCCAAGGACATTAAAATGAACAGATTAATAAATAATTGGTGCTAGGAACCAACTATTCAGTGAAACCATGCAACCAAAGCATTCTTTAGAGGACATTCAGTGGGACGAGGAGTTCCTCTTCCTGCTCAGCTGACCAATGTACTTGGATCCCTGTTTGTGTAGTTAAACTTCAGTGAACACAACTACTTTGAAAACATCCTGGAAAACCTGCGAGCTGGAGCCCAAAAGAGCCTGAAGAAGCTTCGAGAGAGAGTTGACCAAGATATGTGAGTTTCCAGACAGAGCCACAGACACAACCTAAATTCTGGGTGAATGGTTGGGGGTGTTCATCTCTTGCTGTGGGTACCTGGGAATGCCCGTGGCTGACATGATCAAGGAATTAAACCATTTTAAGGTAAAGTAAAAAATGCTTTTCCCCTTGAATGTTGTGTGTTTGGGATGAAAGCTGCCCATAAACAAACCACCAGGTATTTCCTGGTGTCAGGAATTATTCACAGCTGTGATCAATGCACCCTTTTTCCTCCATTAATTCTTGCCTTATATAATCTCTTTATAAGGACTTTCCTTCGTGTTACAAGGTTCTTCTTTCCTTCTCCTAACAAGGAAATTATATTTCTTTATATATCCCTATTCCTGAGAATAAATATATTACCTATATATGTGTGTGTATGCATATGCATATACATATATCTATATATCTATCTATATATCTATATCTATATCTATATCTATATATATATATAGATATATAGAGATAGATATATATATATATATATAAAATCCCTGAAAGGATTATATCTTTACAACCCTTTCCTATATACCTTCCATTTTTTAACCAGAATTAAATTTCAAAAATGTCTGGGGGAAAAAAAAAACTTCATGACTAACTGTGTGCAACATTTATTTTTAGATGGATAATTGGAGCTGCAGTGGTCAATGCATTCTATTCCCCCAACAGGAACCAGATAGGTAGGTTTAAACACTTTTAACCAGCTGATTTTTTCCACACAGCAGTGCAGATCTGCATCCAGAGGCAAACCTGCCTGTGCCCATCCAGGAATTGTGGGCGAGGCTGCCAGGCTGTTCAGCTCAAGCACTTTGCTGATGAATATTCAGCTCCCCAGTTTATACCCTGTCAGTGAACAGCCTTGGGCTTGAAAGCCTGGGACAGCACCAGTGCCAGCACCCAGAGAATGCTCCCAGTGTGTCCTGGGCTGCTCCTGCTCCTGAGTTCTGATAGCACATGGAGCAGTTTGCTCTGGGCAATTACACTGCTAGGAGCCACCCAGACTGCAGAAACTGCCTCAGGTCCCAGAGCATCAGCCCTGTGAGCTCTGCAGAGCTGCTGGGCTGCCCTTCCTCGTTCTTGGCGTGAGAGATGTTCAGATGATGATTCAGAGAGATGGCTCCCTGTGCTCCCTGAGCTCAGAGCTCATGCAGGAGCTCAGGTTAAAACTGCTGAGTCTCTGCTGAATTCTGAGCACCCCAAGCAGGAGAGACGATAGATAATTCCCTCCAGAAGTGCTTATTCAAGTTCCCTGACTTGAATAAAGTTCCCTGACTTCCTGGCAAGACTGCCAGGAAGATCTGCTTCTCAACTGTTGATACCACAGGACAAATCCGTGGGGTTTTAGGCCAGACAGAACTGCATCCTGCTCCCAGGGCAAAGGCCAGGAGTGGAAACAGCCCAATTTACCAACAGTCACAACAGAAAACTTCTGTAATTGCTAAGAGCAGAAACATCCAAATTGCTGATAATTTAGCCCTCTGACCTCACCCAAAATCTGTTTTGCTTTGTGCAGCTTCCATGCACCTCCATCCTGCAGGTACAGCAGCACCAGGACCTTCAGCCACAGCAGAGCCCTCCTGGGGGCTTTACTGGTGGCCAGCCTCAGCTCCCAGTTTATCCCCAGTGGTTTTAAACAGACTGGAATCAGCTTTCCAGGCAGGGAACTCAGGTCCTGAAGCCACCTGGTTCCTTTCCAGCTTTGTCCTTATAAATCATACAAAAGTAACTCATTTAAGAAATTTGGAGATGAATATGCCTGTGTAAAAATCCAAGCACAACCACCCACAATAGTGTGTATGTCAGTTAAATTCTGTTTCTTCATGTCTCTAGCTTGAGAAAACAATTTTCCACACTGCTCTGTCTTACTGCAGTCTGGATTATGCATTTCTCCACAAAATTGCATGGATAAAACCTGTGTAGCCAAAAGGGTTTTGTCTCTGAATTAACTACTTGCAATACAATTTCAATATCTCCCTTCAGAGAAAATATCTCATTAGAGTGAATTACTGCCAGTCTGAATTCCTCCAGAAGCATTTATGCTTTTCAGCTTGTTTAGAAGGGGTGAAAAGCAAATCCCATGGTTCTGGATAAGGTTTTTCCCAGCAGACTGAGGCAGAACAGAGCTCATATTACCCCCCTCAACTGGCATCGAGTGCCCTTGGTGGTCTATAGGAACCACCCCTGTGCATGTTTTACACTCCAAGTGTTGATGGTATCAGCAGATGATTTCTTACCTCTCCTTAACCCAAATAAAGCAATAAAACCTCCATTAGTTCTCCTATAAAATGGCTCTGACACACAAACTATGCCTGTCTCCAAAGGACAGCTCCTAAACATTCTGTTCTGGACTCACTGCAGCAAGCATTATGGACCAAATTAGGCTAAGCTTAATGTAAACGCTGCTTGGGTCTCAAACAGGGAGATACTGTAGCTGCAGATGTGCTAAATTAAACCTTTATTAACTTGTCATTTTCCATTTATCAAGAGAGAAACAATTTCACATGAGGCATGAGCTTGTTTCTAATCATTTTATATTTTCTGTTCCTTCCTGATCCTTACACCAAGCAAACAATCTGTCTGAAAAGGATTCAAAAACAAAGCCACCTTACAGCATTTCCCTCTTTCTCCTTGTCTTTGCAGTTTTTCCTGCTGGGATTCTCCAGCCCCCCTTCTTCAGCAAACACCAGCCCCAGGCCCTGAATTTTGGAGGGATTGGGATGGTTATTGGGCACGAGATCACACACGGGTTTGATGACAACGGTGAGATGACTAAAAAAATGTTCTTATTTCAGCTAAAACTCGTGGCATGGCAGGAATTAAAGTACACTGGGACTGAAGATCCCTGCACAGTCACATCCAGCTCAGCAGCAATAGGAGCACACTGGGAGCACTCTGTGGAAAGTTTTGCAGGGAGTGTTTCCTGAACAGAACACAAGAAATAAGCAGATGTTAAAAAAAAAATTGAGGCAATGAAAATTCACAGGAAAAAAATGTTATTTTTACAGCATCATCGGATCAGAAACAGAAAACAAGCAGATCGTGGGCTCCCGAATACAGTGAAATCTGTGAACAACATTTTTGGGATAGAACAAATGTCAGTAGTGTCTTGAAATCCCAGGAGACTTTGTTTTTCAACACAAATGCTCGAAATAAGTTGACTTTTTGAAGTTTCTCAAATGCCATGTAAAAGAATTTGGGGGGAAAGCTCACTTCTGACTCTCTAACTCAGGAGTTTCTTCCACGTGGTTTTTTTTTTTTTAATGCTCATTAATTTTATGCAGATTATACATAAACACACAACACAGCCTCAGAAACTGAATTCTTGAGCAAAGAAAGGCCTTGTTCTAGCCAGAGAGACAAGAACACAAACTCCAGAACTGCAATTCCAGCTTTTAATTCTCTATAAACTTCAGTTCTGTCATGTGGCCACACAGAACCAGCACGTCAGACACCTCAGAGCTGAGGGAAGGTTTTGTTACACGATATCTGCAAAATCCACTTGGAAATAAAACCAGGCCTTGGAGCTATACCTGAAGTCAGGGCTGCAGACTGAACAGGAAATCAGGGAATAACAGAGACCACAATTCCATTCTTTTGTGACAAAGAGAATAAACTGTGCCTAAAATATTTCTGAGCATCTAAATTCAAGGAGGAAAGAGGAAGGGGGTGCAGCTCCAACCGCAAGAGTGGCAGTTTTAAAATCCTGCTCAAAACTTTCCTTTTATCCCTGGGTTTTCCTACAGGTAGGAATTTTGACAAGGATGGGAACATGCTGGACTGGTGGAGCAATTTCTCAGCGCTGCATTTCAAGGAGCAGTCCCTGTGCATGGTGCACCAGTACGGGAATTACACCTGGGAGCTGGCAGGGGGACAGAACGTGAGTAACAACCACGGCCACAAAATAATGACTTTAACAGGGGATCCCCATGGGGGATAAGCACAAACCCCAGCTACTACAGGGCTCTGATGAACTGGGGACACTGGTGTGGCCCAGAAAGCCCAGGGTCTGTGTGCAGTGATGTTCTGTCCAGCAGCAGCCCAGGTTCTGTCCATGTTATATTTGTGTGTGTTCTGTTCCAATCTACAGCTCTTACCCTGTGATTTGTTTAATTTCATTCTCTCCTTTCTTGTCCCAGCACAAAGTCACAGCTTCCCTCTGTTCCAGGCATGTCAGGCTGTTTTATGACAGACCTGTAGTTCTTACAGTTTCTGATTTTACTGACAATATAGTAAATAAATGATTCTTTTTACAGGTCAGTGGCATAAGCACATTAGGAGAAAATATTGCAGATAATGGAGGAGTCCGACAGGCTTATAAGGTAATCCCCAAACACCCTGTAAGTTAACCTTACCTGGCATCCAGCAATGGGGGGACCTATTCTGTGCTAAAAAAAATGACAATTAACATGTTATTACCATATGCCAAAAGCTAAAGCCTCAGATGTACACCTGGAAGCTCGTGTGCCCATGGCTTGCACCCAGGAGCAGCCAAAGGTGAAGCTCAGGTGTGAGCAGGGAATGTTCTTCCCTACAAAAAACCCTAACAGAAGTCAAAGTAAAACCTTTTATGTTTCGTGTTTTGAGTATGGTGCTAAGGGTGCTTATAGAACATCCTGAATTTTTGGAAATCTAAATTCCAACCCTAATGGACACCATTTCAATTAATTACTTCATTAGGATTGTTCTAAAAGCCATCACAGACATGGAGGGGATGTGTGGGATAACACAAGCTGCCTTCACACGGAATCCATGGATGCCCTGTGGTGCTGGATCTCTTTTTACCCTCAGCTCTCCCTTTTGTTCCATGCTTTGGGACTGTCTCAGCACCTGAGAGGTTGCAGAAACAGAATGTTGGGAATTAACCAGCGTGAGGGCACATTAACTTGTCTCCATCATGTCAATATACCTAAAAAAAGCAAATTGGCCAATTAATGTGCAACAATAACAGGTAATGGATTTAACATTGAGCAAGGTTGTTATCTGCTTTTTAATGAGCAGTTACCTGAAGAGAGAAAAATTATCACTATAGAGAAGCAGAGGAGATTTAACACTTTATTTACAGATGCAAGTTCCTGTAGAAAGAGTCCATGAAGTCAACAGTGCTTATACTGACAGCTTTTTCATAAAATTCTCTGCACTGTTTGCATTAGGGAGAGAAAATGTATACAAATACAGAAGGGAAGCACACTGGTTAATGCATGTGGTGACTAAAATCCCTCCTGCCAAAACAATATTCAAAATCCTCCTCCTGCTCCTCTGAGTTGATCTGTGATCATTTCCAGGCCTACTTGAAGTGGCTGGAACAGGAAGGGAAGGAGCCAAAGCTGCCTGGACTGAACATGTCCCACAAACAGCTTTTCTTCCTCAACTTTGCCCAGGTGAGAACACACAGGGTTGTGCCTCAGGCCCTTGAATTTTGCTGGAGCAAACACCTGGGGGAAATCAAGGGCAGATAGATCTGTCCCAGAGCACCAGATCTTGATGAAACAAAAGCTAATTAATAAATAATTGCATATATTCTGCCTCTCTATAAAACATACCCCAATGATATCATAGCAAACTGGGATGGTTCTTAGGAAAGCCACTGAGGGGGTTCCCAACATGAATTCCTTTCAGTATTGACCCGCTAATGATGAATGTCCCTGTGCAGGTTTGGTGTGGCTCCTACAGACCAGAATATGCCAGTCAGTCCATAAAGACAGATGTTCACAGCCCTCTGAAGTACAGGTGGGTTTTACTAATTTACTAACTCACAACTCACTTCATTCAACTCCTTGCACCATGGGGTTGAATGAAGACAGGAGAGTCTGATAACACACAAGATAACTCCCAAGTGATTTCCAGATTTTCTCCCATGCCTTGTAGGGCACTGCTGGAGAGCACGTACCTACACCTGACCTGGTGAATTTGCCAATCCGTAGAGGATGAAGCAAAACCAAACCCACTCTGCTCTGGCATTTCATTGCTCATATTACCCATATTTCCTAAAGCATCCCATATTCTGAACTGCAATCAAGTTCTGAGGCTCCAAACCACTTTCTGTTCCCCAGAGCAGCAATTTCCATGCAAATGAGTCCTTTCTCTTCGTTTAGGGTGATGGGCTCGCTGCAGAACTTTGAAGCCTTCTCCGAGGTGTTCCACTGTAAGAAGGGCACAGCCATGCATCCCGCAGGGAAGTGCCGGGTGTGGTAACCCAGGATGGCACACTGGTGACACCACAAACAGCTCGTGGCAGAGATGTGCCCGGTGTTGTGCTGCTCAGCCACAGCCAGCGCTGCCGGGGCAGCTGCTGCAGTGAGAGCCAAGGAAGCACTCAGCTGTCCCAGTGCCACTGGGAAGCACGCAGGGATCACGGGGTCACGGGGATGGATCCCGGGACTGGCGGGCTGGGCCGGAGGCCACGCTGTGTTCCCGGGCACAACGACTGTTTCCAACGACATCCTGACTGTTACTAAGACACTGCATCAGGGTTACAAGGACTAATTCTTAAACGAAAACAAAACCAACAAGCAGCCACAAATCTATTTTTCAGAAAGGAATAATAATTTTAATATGTCAGCTCCACTTTCTGGGGCTCAGCAATGCTTTCTGAGACGTTTCACTGCTTTGTTTCCAGTGTTCTGGTTCCGTTTCTGGTGCATTTTTCCCCAGATCAGGTTAGAGCTGGTGTAAACCCTCGTGCTGTCTGTGCCCCTGCACTTTGATCACTGCTTTGTTGTTCATGGATTGCTATTTGTCGTGACAGTGAGCTCTATGTCAAGATACCTGTCGCACTCTCCTCCTGCACTTGAGTTCCTCTGCTCCAAAGAACCCCCTTCAAGTGAGGCATCACTACAATTATCACATTTTAGAAGTACAAATTCTGTCTTTATGGTTAAATTACAGGGTCCCACCCTTCAGAGATATATTTAAAATGATGCTTATTCTTGTAGAAAGCGTATAAAATACCTTTTGCCAAATAGCAGACATGTATCCATGGAAACAATTAAGCTGGTTTTAATCCTGTGCCTTTTTATTTTGCCATAGGCTATTTTTCAGTATTTACACTTGAAAATGTAACATGTATTAATTTTTAATAAAATTTAAAAGAAAAAAATCACAGTGGTGAATTCAGCAATGATTTCCCTGTGAAGAGGAATGGGGGGTCTTCCTTGGTAAGCATCCTACTATAATGAGAATATCTTAAACTTCCAACATTTAATAGTGAGTTTTGAATATTATTCCAGCAAATGTTTTTCCTTCTAGCACAGGAATCACTTGACAGCAAGGCAGTAACCACCTGTGTGTCTCTGCACAATCACTGAGCCCTGGAGATGGGCCATTAAAGGTTCTGGCACATGCAACTGTTAAAGGGATAGCTCAAATGTGCCTGGGAGGGTTAATTCCAAATGACCATCACAGCACATGGAAGTTACTCTATTTTTTCAAGCAAGTTCATCCCATCTCCCACATGCAAAACACTTCCCAGCTGCCAGCTTGTGTCAGTGCCAAGGGCACGAGCTCCAACCTCCCCTTACAGCCCCCCTGACCCTGGTGCTGTGCCCACACACAAACTGGAGATGAGAGACAGGCTCCACATCCCCAGGAAATGGCCCTGAATTCCTACTGACCACTGTGTTACCTTTCCACAACCATAAAATGCACCAGCTCTGTGGGAAGTTCTGTACCCAGAGGTGTTTTGCTGCACTTTACACTCTTAGACAATGAAGCCTCGGAGAAGCTTTAATACATGCTTAGGAAAAGAAGGAAGATCCTGATGTTGCCCAGGAGGAATCCGAAGCCTTTCCTTCTCCCATGCTGCCACCTGGTGACAAATCCTGCTCCAGCTCCTAAAAGACCAGATCTGCCTGTGTACAGCAGAGATTTTTTTTTAAGGAATTTTAAAGCATTCCCTAAACCCTTCCACTTTCCATTGCCTGCAGCTTTTCCCAGCAGAGCTGTGATTTTGCACAACCATTCCTATAAAGCACAGAATTTCTGAAACATCACCTTAGTCTGCAAAAACACTCTGAAATAATTCTGCTGAAAAAGCTAACACAGTGAAAGAAAGAAAGAAAGAAAGAAAGAAAGAAAGAAAGAAAAAGAAAGAAAGAAAGAAAGAAAGAAAGAAAGAAAGAAAGAAAGAAAGAAAGAAAGAAAGAAAGAAAGAAAGAAAGAAAGAAAGAAAGAAAGAAAGAAAGAATTAAGAAGTTGTCTATCATATTTTCCTTAAGCAAAAAGCCAACATTTCCCATTTTTTCCATTCCTCATGGTCATGTGGATGTCACCTCCCAGATATCCCAGCACACCCACTCAGGGCCTTCTCTGTGCCTCTCCAGATTCTTCCACATCTCATTTTATAGAAAATTGTGATAACTAACACATTCCCATCCTCACCAAATCCTTCCTTAAAAGCATTCACAGGGAGGCTCTTCCAGAGGAATCCTTTTCCTTATGGTAAAGCCAACAGCCACATAACTCAGAGTTTTCCCTTCTGCAGGTACCAGGAAAGTTCTTCCACAAAGAGAATGTGTTTTCTTCAGTAAAAAACTTTATTTTTAGACACAGTGGACACAGAGGATATTAACTTTCTTTACTAAAAGCTACATGGTTTGCTTGGCACAATGGAATTTTTTTTTTTTTTTGCTTCACATGGAATTGCTGTGTACAGTTCCTTTTCCCTGCAATACCTTCTTTTCTCCTAAAAACTGAAAAATCTGTACAAAAATGCATTTGGAAACCATATTGTGTGTTATGCAGAATGTTTAGAATGAAAAAAAAAAGCCAGTTTTTTCCCACCAACAAGCAACAGCAGAATAATTGATGCATACCAAGTGTCAATTGTCCATGGGGGAAGAAGAAAAGTCCAGGCATTCCACACAGCCCACTGCTCCTGAAGAGGATGTAAAAGGGAAGAGTCTCCAGCCCCTTGTGACACTCCCAGTGCCTTGATCACTCAGCTATTGCCGACTTTGATGCTTCACAAGATGCCACTGGGCTATTTCATTAACTCCTTTGCAAACCCTCCTTTTCATTTTCAAGCTGCCTTTCTCTTCATGATGATTTAGGGAAGAAAAAAAAAAAAAAAAAAGGGTTGTGCTTGGGTTTTTTAGCCATCCCCATTGTGTGTCACAGTTCAAACAATGTCCAATTCAGGCCTGGTTTCTTTGGGGTCAGCACCAACTTCCTGCACAGGAGCAGTTGTTTGATCCCCTTTCTCCTCGTTAACATCAAAACCTGCCCATGCTGTTCATGCTTTATGACATGCCAAAGGAAAATACAGAGTATGAACAGTCAGCTTTTATCAGCTTTTATCAGCAAATCCTACTCTTTCCACTCTAACAGCCAGGCTTCTACTTCTCTCTTAAGAGCAACAACCACTGTTGGGTCACTCTCAAATCAGATTTTAATGTATTACCCAAAAAGAGAGATACCTCTGACTCCTGCACTGCTACAAAGGAAAGGAAACAGTCCCACCAACAAGCAGGGAGGGGAATTTTCAGCTGAAGACCTAAGACCATTCTTCAGGATGTTATTACAAAACTACCCCTTTACAGCCATGTTCCTCATACTTATGGGGCACATAACCTTTCCTCCTTTGCCGGATATTTGTGAGGGCAGCTGCACCATCCAGCAGAACCACAGAGACAAGGGTTTCCATGATTGTTGTCAGAGGCAGAGCTGGGGAAATGTTCTGGTCCTCAGGTGTGATGTGATAAAATAAAAAATTGTGGTGTTACAGCCTACCAGTGGAACTGCTGCCCTGTTTTCCACATCACACCTCCCAAAGGTCATCCTGACTCTTGGTGGGTAATCCACGTGGGAGCTGGCTCTTACGTCTTTGCTTTAATGCTTGTAAGTGCAAAATCATTCTCCTCAGAAGCAAACTGTCAGCTGTTCCACTCCTAGAGTGGATGTGTCCCTTACTCCTAGAGTAAGGGATGTGTCACCTGAAACCCAGGTACCAAGAGTGTGCTGCTCTCCATGGCTCCAGATCCTGTTCTGCTGGAGCCACCCCAAGAGCCTCCCATGCAATGACAAGTTTGGATGAGAAGCTGAAGGCCAAATCTGTAATGTCAATGAGCTCATAAAGAGAGGAGTTTAGCTGTTCCCAAGAGTGAGGGATTCCACACTCGGAGCCTTACTGGGAAGAGGATGCTGCTGTTTGTAAGACACCAAAATGCAGACCCAACAGCCTCACTCACCCAAAAGGAATCTGAGCTGCTTCCCTGGGCAGTGGGGTGCAGGTCTCAGACATGTAGGCTGTGGTGGAGATGACAAGAGGACAAACTTCACACACGTTGTCCTGGATTTTGTGCCTAGAAGGGAGAAACCCACAGGATTTCTCTCTGCACCACTGTCTAAGGGCAGTTCAGCAGAGTCTTTGTGACCCAGTGTTTCCTTCAGACACCCTTCACCTCAGGCAGCAGCTCACACACTTCTCCCTTTCACACAGGGAAAAAGCATAAAGCGTCCTTAACCACATCACACTCGGTGCCCACGGGGCACAGCCAGCGCTCCAACGGCGTGACGGACACCAGGGCGAGGACCTCGGGGCAACACAAGGACCGGGTTACACCGCAAGAACTGGGTCCCGGAGACCAGCTCCTCACGGCCCCTGAGGTGGTTTCCCCTCACGGCAACTGAGGTTGTTTCCCCGTGGTCCGTGAGGAGGTTCCCTCACGGCCACTGAGGTGGGTCCCTCACGGCCACCGAGGCAGGTCCCTCATGGCCACCGAGGTGGGTCCCTCATGACCACCGAGGCAGGTCCCTCATAGCCCCTGAGGCAGTTGCCTCACGGCCACCGAGGCAGGTCCCTCATGGCAACCGAGGCGGGTCCCTCATGGCCACGGAGGCGCGTCCCTCATAGCCCCTGAGGCAGTTCCCTCATGGCCACCGAGGCAGGTCCCTCATGGCCACCGAGGTGGGTCCCTCATGACCACCGAGGCAGGTCCCTCGTGGCTCCTGAAGCGGTTCCCTCACGGCCACCGAGGCAGGTCCCTCATGGCAACCGAGGCGGGTCCCTCACGGCCACCGAGGCGGGTCCCTTATGGCCCCTGAGGCAGGTCCCTCACAGTCCCTGATCTCCCCACTCGCCATCCTCATGGTGCCCCGGCAGGGGTCCCCGCAGGACACCAAAGAGAAAGCGAAAGAAGGCATGGAGGAAGGAGACGGGAAGGGAAGGGGATGGGAAGGGGATTGGAAGCCGCCGGGCCGTGCGGCTCGGATTCCCTCAGCGCTTCCCGCCCTCCCGGCCGGGAAGAGCGGGGAAGGTTTTGGCAGGGAGAGAGCTATGCCCGAAGTCAGTAAAATACCTCAAATTGTTCCAAAGCAGCCTCTCAAAGCCTGAGATATCACTGAGATCCTGGCAAACCAACCCCTCAAAGCCTGACAAACCCCTCAAATCGTGTCAAACCCCTCAAAACCTGACAAATACTTCAAAGCGTGACAAACTCTCAAATTGTCAAACCCCTCAAAACCTGACAAACTCTTCAAAGCCTGACAAAACCCTCAAATTACAGCAAACCCCTCAAAGCCTGACAAACCCCTTAAATTGTGGCAACCCCCTCAAAACCTGACAAATGCCTCGAATCCCAGCAAGCCAACCCCTCCAAACCTGGCACAAACCCACGCCTTAAAACCTGGCAAACCAAGCCCTCAAATTCTAGTACAAACCCCTCCAAACCTGGCAAAACCTCACCTCTCAAAGCCCAGAAAACCAAGCCCTCAAATCCTGGTAAAAATCCCTCTCAACCTAGCACAAACCCACCCCTCAAAACCTGGCAAACCAAGCCCTCAAATCCCGGTAAAAACCAACCAACCCCTCAAATCCTGGTAGGAACCCCTCTAAATCTGGCACAAACCCACCCCTCAAAACTAGACATAGTGGACTAAGTTTGTGAATAAATGGTGTGGAAATAGGACTCAGGTTCTGGGCAGGTGCAGGACATTGCTGCTCAGGTGAGGGGTTTTGGGACAGGAGGGGCAGTGACTGAGGAAATGCTCAGTAGGATTCTGCAGGAATCTGTGTGGCAGGAGCACTCCTTGAGGTTTGGGGTGACTCACATGGTGGGATTCACGAGAATATACAGAGTAAACATGAAAGGGAGTTCTTTGAGCTTTACGAGAAACCCATTTCTTCAGAACTATGTTAACCTTTCTCAGGGGTGTACGCAGCTGCACATCCTTCAGATGGAGAGACCCACACAGAAGTTGCACACAAATGCATTTTATTGCTCTCTACACACACAGAGACGCATACACAGTATGCAGATGAGCCATAGGGCAGTCTCAACACTGGGAGAAACACCATCCACCAGGAATTCAACCACTCAATACAGATAAAAATCATTATTATAATGAAAATGCTAAAAAAGCATAGCTTACACCCAAAATGTATAACATTGACAAATCAAGCCTGTTACCTACTATTTTCTTTAACATAAAGCAATAACATACTCTTTTTCTAAATTGAAAAAAGCATCAAATAGTAGAAATATTCCACATAGTTTCCTAACTCCTGGTCATCCCTCACACTGTATATACAGGACTATGAAAGGGCCATGGGGGAGAAATCCAAACCAAAACCAAACCCATTTTTGATGCTGCACAACTGCTAAGCAAACAGAGTGAAATACTTTAACCAAGTGTGCATGAACCAAAGGGAATAAATTTATCCTCCGGGGTGACTGAGCCAACCAGAGTTGTCAGTCAAGCCAGAGCAAAGCTGATGGCTCTTTCTGGGAATATTAGAGAAAATCTCCTACAACAATTCCTGTCCATCACAACTGTAACATTTACAAACACCCTCCTTCATTCTGAAGACATTGCCCCTGCTCGGGCAGCACTGCACCAGTGCCTACACAGCTTCAACACTAAACAGAACACCTCAGCTTTTGCCAGAGGATCCCAAAAAAAGTCAAAAGCATGGCATTCTCTCATACATAAATAAAACACGGGGGGAAATAAAATTCCCTACAGGAGAGAGGATCAGAGCTGGACTATCAGATGCAGTCAGATCCTTCCTCTGGACTGTCACAGGTCCGTGCAGTGAGGACTCCCCCGACTACCAGGGCCTCCAGAGAGGGCTGCTGTCCTTTGGAGACACTTGCTTCAGGGCACTGGCATTCCCAGGGGAGAAGGAGACTTCTGGAGCTGCTGATTGGCTCTTCTGGAAGTGACTTAAAAGTTTGGTCTGTGTTTCAGTTCGGACTTTGTGGAGAGAGAGGAAATAGAAAGCTTCTTGCAAGCACCTGGAATAGCCCTCTCTGAAGTCAAACTGGGAGCTTTTATGGAAGGATCCTGCAGCTGGAGAAGGGAAGAAAAGAGGGAGAGGGAAGAAAGAATAGTTTAGAACAGCTGTCCATGGCTCGAGATTCATACAACAGCGACAAATTTGCAGTAAAATGGAGACTGAAAGAAAACTCAATACTTACTCTTCATCTGCAGCTGGCTCTGCTGCTTCAGGTAGCTGACAGTCATCTCCAGGATGTCGGCTTTCTCCAGCTTGGAGTTGGGCTGGTGCCTCTGGAACTCCTTCTCCAGGAGCAGTTTCAGCTGCTCGATGCTGCTGTTAATCCGGTCCCGGCGCATTTTCTCCACCACCGGCTTCCTCAGCTGTAAAAAGCGAAGGAAAAGAGACCTGTTATTAAAGGATCCTCTCCCTGACACTCCGCAGGGCTGTTTGTTGCCCACCCCTGCTCCTCAAGAGAGCGAGGCAAGGTCTCAGCTGGTGTAAACTGCTCTGCTGTGCCTGTACTTACTTTGTTTTTCTCCTTTGGTGTCAGCAGGTTGTCGGGCTCCAAGAAAACGGTGCTGGGAGCCATCTGTCCTGAGCAGAGAGGTCTTGGAGTGGAATCCAGGAGAAACGTGTTGCTGGAAGCTGCCTGTACCCGATATTTATACTGTCCGAGCTCGGGGCGAGTGTGTGGGTCTGCGGCTCGGTGGCGTTTCCCACACTCGCCAGCCAATCCGAGCCACGGGCTGCACAATGGGAGAAGCAGCTATTCTTGCATGCTCCAGTGGCAGTGAATAGCCCGCGGATAATGACCTTCTCCCAGATGAGCAGGTGGGGAGTGTGTGCTCCCTGAAAGGCTGGGATCAGAGTTACGTGTCAGGAGCTGGGAAAGAGCTGCCCTTCAACGGGAAAGGCTGCTGACTAATGCCGTGGATCAATAGCATTCCAGGGGCAGCCCGGGGTTCACATGCGGGAGGAGGAGGAAGGAGGAGGCAGGAGGAGGTCAGCTGCCGATGGCGGGAATGCTGCTCCCGGGAGCGCGCCCAGGCACACGCTGCAGCAGGCACAAGGCACACGCACACGCCAGCAGCTCCTGGGCGACCAGAAATTCCTCAAATCCACTAACCTGCTTTCCACAGTGAGCCACCTGCGGTTCTCCCACAGGTGACTCTGCCACCAGCTTTGCCCATGGGAAGCAGAAAATGGCTTTCCCGCTTTGACTCACTGCAAATTAAAACATTCAATTTTAAGTACACACAATTATTGAAAACATTTTCTGGGTTGATCCTTGTTCCCTTCCCTCAGAATCTTTTGCAGCCCTTTAGAAAAACCTCAAGCCAAGTCATAAGCACTTTATGTTTCTGTTTCCAAATTACCTGCAAGGCAAATACTTGTGCAGAAGGGTCTCGGGATTGTTTCAGGGTCAGTTCGGTATCACATGCTGCCTCTTTCTTCCTCCCCAAAACACATTTTACTCTAATTATTTTCATTTAGTCTAGAAATAAAGGAAAACTGGGTGCAGAAGAGATTTCTATCCTCATAAACTTATCAGAAATCAAATTCCTGATTCCTCATTATTCTCCCCTGGGCCAGTTGCTGCGTTTGACGCACAGGCTGTGCTCAGGCGGTGCCTGCAGCTGGGAGAACTGACAGTCTGATAAAAACACAGCCAGGGATTCCTGCTGGAAAACTTGAACCAGATCTGCCAGCAATTTATCCATCAAGTAATGTCAGGGCTTATGTTTGTGGAGCTCTTACTGTAGTGAGTAAATACCAGTTGTATTCACATTAATATATGTGTAGGTGTGTTCACCTTTACACTAACGTGTGTGTGTGGTCACACAGGGCCTTTAACGTGAACACACTCACCCAGAGCACAGGGACACATTTCTCTCTCACTCTGCAGCTCATTATTGGTGCACCAGGTAAGGCTTCAATGACCTCTTCCAGGCTCTGCTTTTCCATCCCTATTGTGCTGCCCTGAATGGGCTCCCTTCTCTCAGCACAGAGCAGCAGCTGTTGAGCTCCGGGTCTTTTATGTCAAGTTGTGGGAAAGCTTTTGTGACACCATTTCACATGTTCTCCTCAAAGCCTGTGAATTATCTCTGAGCCCATGTAATGCCACCTCTGAAACCAATCTTGCCCTCTGTGCATCCCTCTTGGGGAGATTCCCTGAAACAGAAACTCCGGAGCTGGGACTCGTTTCTCCAGCTCGTTAATTGAGCACACGAAGAAGAAAAGTGCCAGTCCTGTGATGGGCAGGGCAGTTTTGCTGGAGACAATTGCTCTTTCCTTCTTGCTGCTTTCCTCTGATTCTCCACTCAGCACCCAGATAAAAACCACATTAATGCCATGAGAACAGTCATGTCAACTTTACCCTCCTTGCTCTTGGGACTGGTTGTGCACTGGCAGAGTCAAGGGGTCAGTGCTCAGAATTTCCTCTCCACCAGCATCCAAACTGACCCAGAGCCTGCACCTGAGGAGGCTGAATGCAAAATAATCTGTGGCATTCTGCTTTTGCTGGAGAGACTGGAAGCCCTACATACTTAAAATGGGTGTGATAATAAGAATTACAATATTCCATGTATTACTGGGAGGTGAACGTAGCAAAATCTCCCCTGGGTGGGAAACCCATTGAGGTTCCTACATCCTTGCTCTGTCACACACAAATTTTAAAGAATTGGAAACAAAAATATGAATTTAAAACAGCTTTTTATTTTCTCTTTGGTTGTACAAGCTCTAAGGGGAAAAATCAGCCAATTACTGACCAAGTTGGAAGAGTTACTCAAATTAGATGCTCAATAACCCAAAATAGATGCTCTGCTTTGGCTGGAAATCCTAAAGAAAGTGGTAACAAAAATTTCTCCCTATTATAAAGCTTGCAGAGTCTGTGGACTTCACACTAAGAAGAATGAATTTGGAATCACACATTTCTTACTCCAAACACACACACTGCTGGACAGAAAGCTCATTAGGATCCCAAAATACTGGATCTGGATGTTCGAAACAGGGCATCAACAACAGCTTTGCCCCAGAATCCCTGCCAGATGTTAACTCTTTAGAAAGCTTTAAGGATGCTGCTGCTTTCCCAAGTCTGGAGAGATGCTCCCTGCTCCCACTGCATCCCTCCCAGTCCATGCTGCCCAGATGGCCTTTTGGGAGTGGGGTTTCCCACTGAACACAAAGCAGAGCCAAGCACCGTTGCTAATGTGGTTTGTACTTGGGCACACTTCCTTTGTGACAGGAGGGAATATAGTTAAGGAACGGTGTGGGAAACTCCAGAGTACGCAAACTTCCACAGCAGTAAGTCATTCAGAAAGGGGAGCAGGGGCGAAGATGAACTGGGAACAGGAAAGAAAGCAAAATGTGGGATATTCAGTTAGTGCTGAGTCCTGCAGAGCATTCTGAGGTGGAAAATAAAATGGGTCCAGTCCCAGAGGCCTTACTGGGACCCACACTGAGGCCAACAGAGAATTTGGACTCCAAGATTTGCTCTACAGATTTCGTACCTCTGGAACAATTTCCTGATCTCTGTAAACTTGTAAATACAAATTACCTCCACACCTTCCTCTTGATTTATCAAAACCTAATCAAAATTTGAATCTTCTCCTGCCAATACCAAAACAAGATTCAGATCTGTTGTTTCTCAGTTCTTTTCTCCACCTGGTATTGCTGGTATAAAACCTGATTGAGTTTTCTCAGCTCCCATAGCTCCACATGGGTCATACAAAACTCTCACAATACCATCGTGGTCCACAGGAGTTGCTGCATTTCCTGGGACGTATTAAACAGACTGGGGAGTTAAAGAGGCAAACAGGGGATGTGGCTCAGAATTCTCAGCACAATCTGACCCAACTCTGCCACCTCCAGTGGGTCAGTTGGCTGTGGCCTGACTGGTGGATGAGAAAGACTGTGCTCTGCAACTCCTTTCCCTGTCATTTCCTCCCAGCCCCTCTCTGCTTTTCCTCCTAACCCTTCCCCACATTTCCTCCCTGTCCTTCCCTGTCCTGCTGCTTGGCTGGTGCAATTTCTGTCGGCCTGCACAGCTTCCTTCCCTTTTTTCTCTTCTTCCTTTTTCCTCATGGTTTACTTTCCCTCCATGCAGGTTTTATAATCTGATTTTTCGATCTGTCACTCCTTTCCCCCTGCCTGTCACAGGCAGATGTGGTTTGAGGACAGGGGTGTCTCAGAGCCCCACAGCCGTGGTGAGTGTGGAGTTCCCTCCAGTTTCCCACACCGCTCTCCCATTCAGGGCATTCAGGCACGGGATAAAGGAAGTGTGCCATGCTACAAGCTGAATTAGAAATGGTGTTTGACTTCCCTTTGTACTCCACAGAAACCTTGCTCTGGGCAGACCATCTGCATAGCCCTCACCGTGGAGAAAACCATTGATCAAGGCCTGTCAGCCCAGCTGGGGGAACTTGGGAAAGTAATTCCTTGTGCCACTTCAGTTCTTTAGGGCTTAACATCTGGCTGGAGGGGGAGGCGACAGTTGATGGTTTAACAGTCTTGCTTCCTTTCAAGTTTGGGATGCTGTTTTGATCCCAGATAAGCCTTTCTGAAATCCTGATTTTAATAACATGGAAAGCATCCAGAAGAGTAGGAATAATGCACTGGCTTTGCATTTTCAAAGTGCTTTACAAATACCAGCTAATGAATTCTCAGCGACCTCCTCCGTGGGTGAGGACGTATTATTAGCAGTGTTTTACAAAGGCGGGAAAATGAGGCTGAGAGGAGAAAACGAAGATTTCAATATTTCAAACAGCCTACAGGTTGCAGGCTTCTATGGCCAAGAGGTTGTTTGAGACATCTGGTTTGCAAAAATGCTCAGCACCCACTTTTGTTTTAATTAGCTTTGGCATCTCTGAATGAGGTCAGCTCCCTTACTTGTGGGAGGACTTGGATTTCCAGGCTGGACCACACTCACAGCCATGCACCACCCAGATAAGCAGATAGCAAAGTTCTCCTTTGCCCTCAAGCGCAGCAGTGGAGTTTGAAAATGTTATTTAGTATAATTTTTCTAAGCCTATGAAATAGCTGGAAAGGAAGATAAACTCAGTTCCCCAATCAAGAAATACTTATTGTTGTGTTCAACAGGAAATAGCTCCATCTCTCCAGAAAGTAAACTAAGTTTTCATTTGCTTACTCATACCCCTGCAGACCTGCAGCTGTGCTTAGTCCCCGGGCAAGTCTGTCTGTCAGCACCATGGAATTCTGCTCAGCTGCTTCCCAGCAGGTGTGGTTATCCTGGGATGGGAGCTCCTCAGGGAGGGGATGCAGTGTGCCCTGAATTACATGGACTCCTGAGGGAGTATGAAGAAATCTGACAACGTGCCTTGCCCTGTGGATAGAGATGAGGGCACCCAGCTCTGCCCAAGGCCTGGCAGCTCTTGTGTGTACCCCTCTGCCAGTCCTTTGCCTGGCTCAGGACCAGGTTATCCACCTCCTGAAAAACCCTTCTTGCTTTTATCAGACACCCTCTCTTCATTCTGCTGCCAGCTGAGAGTGGCAAAGATGTCTCCAAAACCCACCTGCCTGGCAGGGCAGGACCTCACAGGAGCCCTGGGACACTTTCCCCAGACACATGTCCATTGTGCTTTGCAGCTGGTGATTGACAGCTGCCAAGCACAAGAAAATGGGTTCCAGTGTGAGCTTACACCCCAAAAATCGCCACAAAATTCACCTCAAAACTCGGGCTGAGCTCAAGGGAAGGGGAGGAATCCACTGGGGCATAAGAGAGAGTCAGCTTCAGGTTATAGACTGGTTCCCAAGGCAAGGAAAATCAAAGGAGGCTCAGGGGACACTCAGCTTCTGAGTGATTAAATATCTGCCCCATGCAGATGGGATTAATTGCTGCTCCTGTCAGGATCCTGCCCTCCTGTCTGGCACGGACACACCATTGCCCTCTCGTTAATGACAGTAAATGGTTGCTGGGGCCAGACTTCAGGAGCCACATTCCCTATTCCCAGCCTGCTCTGCTGAAATATCCTCTCTGCAGGATACCTGCTCCCTGCCAAAAGCTTGGCAAGCACTGTTTGCTGAGTCTTGTGACTTCTATCAGGAGACCCATAGTACTGAGGGCCTTCAGCAGGACTTCACGTCCAAGCCTCATAATTCTGTAAAGAGAGAAAAGTAATTCTATCAATCCAAAGTCCAAGTGCTCAGTAAAAAAAAAGATCCATCAAAATGCTTTTATTTTTATGGGAAGCATCAAATTGTTTTTGTTAAACCTCTGTGATGTTCAGCCTATTTCTTGGTTCCTCAGAGCCCAAACTTTGATATTTGAAAGGTTGGCAGCACTGCCAGACCCACAGAGGTGCGGAGCCCATTGTAAGAGCTGGATGCCACCATCTCCCAAAAAACCCACCCAAGAGCAAACAATGACAGAAGTGCCTGAACCCAGCAGCTTCTGTTTGCTGCCCTCACTGCATTGTCAGTGACAGGCTGTTCCCTCCCTTGGCCAGGGCAGGGGAGGTGACTGATGGGGCGTTCCAGAGGACTTTCAGGGAGCTCCCAGAGAACTCAGCTCTATCCAGGGTGCTTGGGAGAAACCTCAAAGCCAGCTGGCAGCACGTGGGAGATCCCTCAGCCCCATCCCAGCGATGGGGACCAGCAGCATTTCCAAAATCCCCGGTAACTCAGCACTGAGCTCCGTGAGCCCCGGGAAGGAGCGGAAGGACAGGATCCATCCCGTGGTTGTTTTATCCGGGTTTGGAAGGAGGAGGGTGGTAAACACAGAACATGGTGGCTCCCGCCAAGCCTGCTCCCAGGGCAATGTGTTCCTTTGAGACATAATTGATTCCTGCCATCAGGCACCAGCCTGCTCTCCCCCAGGGTCAGCGCTTTCCCACATCCAACCCCATTATCCCACAGACCATGCCTTTTGTACAACACACTCCAGCTATTCATGTGCAAAGCAGCTGTAATCCCCAGACCTTTCAGAGTCAATATACCAGGAAATAATAAATCCCTCTTGTGCACTCTTGAATATGCCGAGAGGTGACTTGTGGGAATTTCAGCTGGGCAGAAAAATAATAAATTCTCCTTAATTTTTAATTATTTGTGATACTCACTGTAGAAGGACTATGTCATTGGGGCATGACTACTTGGGGGTCACCACACAAGCAGCTATAGAAATTGTTTTTGCCTCTAACAACCCTAAAAATGCAGATCAAGTTGTCTCACATGTTTCTTAATGATCAAAGTCCACTTTCCTTCACTCAGGCACCTGGGAATGGCAGTATATTAAACATTCTGGGTCTGAAGAAAAACTAATTAAAAGAGGTTAAATCTGTGAAGAATGTACTTTACAGTATTAAGACCCCTTTTTGAGTGGGTTCTGATATCTCAAGGAGGCAAGATAATGCCATGTTAATGACATTTAATGGAATATTTCATACAACAGTTCTAATAAAAACATAACCTTTTCCCCTGGAAGAGGCAGATTTCCCTCACTCCCACTCCATCGGTTCACATGCAGAGTTCTCTGTGGGAACAGAAGCCAGGCCTGAATAACAAGTTTTACATGGTTATTTCTTTACATGTTGCCTTCCAGCCAAACAATTTTTATACAAATTTCTGTGTAGAATGTCATGTCACTGAAAGCCCCTGAGCAGAGCATGATAGGCAGGAATCGGGTTAGGGCTGGGGTTAAGGGCAGGGGCAGGGTTAGGGCTGGGAGAAGGGCTCTTCGTCTGAGACACCAAAGGAAGCAGTGGCTCCTCAATTAAGAACAGTCAGAGGATCATTAGGGGTCACCTCAAACAGGTAGTTCCTTGTCTTTTCACACTTTGGCCAAGAACCTCCAGGGAAGAAGTTGTGAGAACATGAGGGTAATGAAGGGATGTGCTAACACTGCAGGGATTTGTGGTGCTGAAATCTGTGAACCTTAACCATTAGATCAGGTCCACCCAGCAGTGACAGACAGACCCGGTAGTTTACCAGGGTTCATCATTTTGAATAGCATTCAAAGATAACATTTCCCACCCAGGTGTGTCTGCCTGGGACACTGGCAGTGTTATTGCTGCCACCAGCACATTCCCCATTAGACTGAGATCAGAGCTGCCTTGATCCTGACCTCCTTCATTTCCCTGGGTAAAAAAGCTTTCCCAGCACTGCTCCCAACAGACAGGGAGAAGAGGAGAGGCCCTCTCAGCACCCCCAGCACTGCTGCTCCTCCACTCTGCTCCCTGAGGTGCTCCCAGGTGATGCCAGAAAAGCACACAGGCCATGTGAGCCTCATTCCTGCCTCTTACCGCAGGCACAGGGCAGCTCCCAGTTCCAAGAGGGCTCTGTGGAAGAGCTCAGCACCTCTCTCCCATTTCCCAAAAGAGCAAACTGAGGCACAGTAGAACAAGCCAGAGCCCCGGGATAGCCTAAGCCACAGCTCAGCTCAGCATTCCTGCAGCCACCCCTGCATGAACTGGTGTCCCTGCCCTTGTCACCCCTTGCTCCCCGTACACAGGATCCTGGAGAAGCCCCTGGATAGTGAAACGTGCCCGTTTCAGCCTTCCTGGGTGAAAAAGCCACAGAGTTCATGGTGCCCCAACAGAAGCACAGCTCCACAAAGGGGTTATTAGCGCCAGGCTGTGTGGGTTTGGATTTCTCTGCCTTTCCCATACTCTTCCCCCATTGATAACATTTCTTGCTGGGACAATAGAAGTGTGCCTTGCAACTACTCCCGACATTAGTGACGGTGCTTGAGCCTGAATGATTTAAAGGGAAAGAATCCAACTCCCAAAAGACCATCTGGCTATCAGTTCTAATACAGCAAGAAAGGTCAGGGCTTCTCAGGAGTTAGGAAAAAGATGGTTTTTGACACTGAGGAGTCTTCAACCATCTTGGTCCATGCCTACCTGTCTGCCAGCATGGCTCCCCTGCTAGGAAAGGGATAACCCAGGATACCAGCTCCTGGAGAAAGGCCAGCCAGAGAACCCAGGAAAACAGGCAACACCTCATTAAAGCTGGCAGAAGCTGAGGCTTGGTCTCTGAGCTGTGTCTTATTTTGTATCATAATCCTCTGCCTGCTTCAAAGTGTTCATGAGATGTCTTGTCTCCTGGCTTTCCCACAACGCCGGGAATAAAGGGCTCCAAGGACAACATCTGCCCTTCACAAAGAGCTGAGTCCATTCAGGCTGCTACAAAGAGTCCCACAGCAGTGACACCTCCCTCCTTCCTGTCAACTGCCCATTACCCCCGGGCTTCATTGCAAGAAATTCTTTGGCTTTCTTACCTCACTGCACACTTCCCTCCTCCCTTGCCATGCCCAGATGCTCGGAGGAGGAGCACACCTCTGCCCGGGGCACCCCGGGCTGGACCCACACATGGCAGGATGCAGCACAGCTTTCCCCAGGTAGCTTCTGGGTTATTTTTGGTGCTGCCTCAAGAGCTGTACCCAAGCAGATATTTTACTCACAATACAAAATTAGAACTGACCTCCAGTGTCCTCACAGCTTCGTTCTTTTTCTGGCCTTTATCAGAAAATAAATGGTTGCTTAATTCATCCTGGCGTTTCCATGCAGATACAAGCAAGCAGCACATTTTCCAGATAAAAAACGGAGTGAGAATGACATGTTGAAGGTTGCACAGCAAGGCAGGTGCATGGTGTCTGAGATCTGACATTCAGAGCGCTCGCCAGGTCAGAACCAAGCACACCTGAAACCTCAGCAAGAAGCAGAACCGACCTTACTGAGGGCCAAAGATGGGCCTTGGCCGCTAAATCCCATTCATGGCCTACCTCTGGTTTCCCAAGACTTCCCTGGATTCTGGGTTGAGCCTCATGCTATCCTTTAGCCCATCTTAAACATCATTCCTGAAAATATCTGTATGGAATAGATGAGAAAAAGGAACAGCAAGAGTTACAGGGGTGACTCTGCATGGCCCAGCTCTGCTGGGAGCTGTGGACTGTCCTTAGTGGGGACAGTGGGAACACTGGGGCAATGGGCTCACAGAGTCCTGGTGTGTTATGGGGAAGAGAGAAAGTGGGGTTACAATTCTCTAGTTATTCTCGCTGTTGATCCAGCAACCATTTAGAAATGTCCTGCAAAGAAACCTGTGGTCACGCTTCAGGTCACCCATAAAAGTGCAATGACTGGATGGACACACACACACACACATAGACAGAGCTCCCCCAGGCCCTGGGATGGGCAGAGATGTCCCTGGGGCTGTTGATTTGAACTCTAGCAGGGCTTCCCTCCCTTTCTCACCTTCCCCCAAAAGCGTGCCTCCTCCACGCCACGACTGTGCCTGGCACATGTGAGGCTCAGGAATGCCATTGATCCCAGAATAACCAGCTGGAGGGTCGGGTGCTTTCCCAGCTCCCCACGCCGCACACTCCACCAGCAGCGTGGGCAGAAGGTTATTCTCCCCGGGGCATTGGCAATCAATGTACCATGCACTAATGGATGCTTCCTCTATTGTCCCGCTGCGGGCCTGGATTGGCTGCGGGGCTGTGGGAAACACCGGCGATCCCGACACTCACGTATCTGCCCCGGCTCCCCGCGTATAAATAGAGGCAGTTGGGAGCTGCCAAAGCATCTCCTCACGCTCGGCACAGCAGCTGGCTGGGGTCTGTGCCCAGGGCTGAGCGCTCGGAATGGCTCCCAGCAATGCTCTCATGATCCACATGGAGGAGAAGCTGCTGCCAAAGGAAAAGAATAAAGTAAGTAGAGCCGCGGAGGGGATTGGAAAGGCTGGCCTGCCCCTAGCAAATAAATATAACTTGGGAGAAGAGGGGGAAGTGGTCTGGGAGAGAGCAAACATGTTAAAGAGGGATAAGGGGGATTATATAGATTTTTAAAAATTAAAATGAGTGGGGACTGGGTAGGCAGCATCACACAGCTCTCCTGCCAAAAAAAGCATCTTTGAAGATGGGTTTATCAGGGCATCAGAGGGGAAATTGGGTCAGGTCTCACCAAATCCCTGACAATCTGCTCCCTCTCTCACAGCTGAGGAAGCCGGTGGTGGAGAAAATGCGCCGGGACCGGATTAACAGCAGCATCGAGCAGCTGAAACTGCTCCTGGAGAAGGAGTTCCAGAGGCACCAGCCCAACTCCAAGCTGGAGAAAGCCGACATCCTGGAAGTGGCTGTCAGCTACCTGAAGCAGCAGAGCCAGCTGCAGGACCAAAAAAGTGAGTGCAGAGCAGGTATTGCACACCTGGACCTGCTCCCAGGGCTGTGCCCTCCAAGACACCCCGAGGCGAGCAAGGGCTGGAGCACCCCGGCCCCAGGCACATGAAAGTCACTGCACAGATCACCACTGCCCCATGTTTTGGTCATGATTTTAACCCTCTGCATTTGCTTTTCTTTCTCTTTCAGCATTCATCCACAAGAACCCAGAGCAGGACTTTAACAGCGGGTACCTGCGGTGCCTCAAGGAAGCCATGCACTTTCTGTCCTACTACGAGCCCAAGAAGGAGACCCAGGTCCAGCTGATCAAGCACTTCTGCAAGGCTCAGCTGGGTGCAGATGCCTCGTACTCTCCAGCTCTGCGTGGCTCCCCCCTGTCTCCCTGCGTGTTTCCCAGAAAACAGCCTGCCCAGAAGAGCGTGGCTGCTGCTCCGACCATCTGGAGACCTTGGTAGACCCGCTGAACTTTATTCCAACGTTTTGCTACAAAAACTAGAGGGACCTGTGGTTTATTAGTTCCTCTTTGAAGTAGGAAACATTGCTTTCCAAAGGTGGGAGGAAGGGGCGGTTATTGTTTTTCTGTCACCAGAAATGAGGGTCGCTGGGTGGTTTCCCTTCATAGTGAAGGACTCTGGGTATATCTTGCAGCAAATTTGTTGCTTGTATTGGTGGCTCCTGGCCAAAGCAGGACCAAGTTCTGTGGTGATTTAGAGAGCAAATGACCTTTGGTTTCCATCACAGGCTGCTGAGCCTGTGGCTGTCAGTTGAAATCTTTCCGCTGACTGCCTGGGTCACAGGTTCAAGTGCTCCATTGTCTCTAGATAATGTATTGACCTTCCTCAAGAAGGAGCCCTTTGGAGAATGTATTTTGTATCATAAAGAGAGGATTGAGCCTTTCCCTTTTGAGTGAAAGATGTTATTAAGAAATGCTGATTCTTCTGAAGCTCCTCTGCTATTTTTAGTATCCTTCTTACAGAAAGTTGTGATGATCACAGAGAGCTCTAGGGACAATTCTCTTCATGTCACTTTGTGCTGCTCTCATTTGAGGGATAATTGGTGCCTTTTGTAAAGGAAATACCTCTGCTATACCTTAAGGAAAAGGGGGAGGAAGGGAGGCAATAAGTATTTTATAATCATCCACTGAGCATGCTAAGGAGCTTAAAAAGCTTTTATAAAGTTGTGATGTATTCATCCTGTGTGATGTTCAACTTGCATGTCTTCGCTGTACAGTACAATAAAAACGGTTTTAGTCATTAATGCTTTGCTTTGGAATGATTAAAAGGGCTGGCACTGCTGGACTGGGTGCCTGCAGACTCTCCTGTGGTGGGGAAGCCATCAGGAGGTGTCAGTTCTGAGCCCTTCACTCCAATACATGAATTACATCTGTGAAATCCCTCTGGCAGAGCTGGACTTCAGATCCTGTAAGGAAGCAACCTCTGGAAAAATTATCAAAAATCAAAATGGAAGTGAAATTGAAGTGAGGTGCTGAGAAGTGGCAACCTTTCAGATTTAACAGTGACCTATTCAACCTCCAACAAATCACTCATTCCACAGCCACTTCATTTCCCCCACTAATTTTTCCACCAAGCTGAGATCAGCCTTGTGCCTTCTGCCTGTTTGGAAGGGAGTATTGTGCAAATTTCCCAATAACTTCCAGAGAGTTTGGCACCTGCCTCAGCTTGGGGATCTTTGAAGCTACCTGCAATGGGGTGAACTAATTTTTGATGTCTTAATTTTATGACACAAAATCTGTTAGGCTCCCTTTACTGAAGTGAAATTAGCCCACATTTGGCTAAGAGTATAGATAGGAAAGACTGAGAAAGCATTTCCTCTCCCAAATTATTTCCTTTTATTTTACCTTCTCTTCAAAATAAATCTGCACAAATAATCATTTCCCAAAACTATTCTCTAACCACAATAATTCACTGCTTTGGGCTTATGACAGGGGACACTCTCCTTCTTCCAGAGATACAGGAACAGCATGAAACATATTTGGTCAAAAATCCAACTTTCCTCAGATTCCCTGGGAGAGGTGCCCTTGAAAATCTGCATTTCAATCACAGGGTTTGCTCCCAAATAAAAGGAAACACTGAATACCTGATCTTGTCAAAAGCACAGAGCAACCTGAGATCTGCTCAGCTGACAGATCAAACTGCATCCAACACTGAACCTGCCCAGTCCTCGCTGGGTTTGTGGTGAAATCCTCTGTTAACCACACAGAAAGGCCCCAAAAGCCAAACAGGGATGTGCTGCCCTGCCTCATTTTGGGCCGTGGATCATTTTGGTTTGATTTGTGCACAGGCTGGTTGAGTGCTCCTCTCTGCCAGTGCAGTGCAAGCGGGGGTTTGGTACAGGTCTCTACCAGGGCTCCAGATTTATTCTTCCTAATGAGCTGCTAAATAATTCACAAGAGATATTTTTGGGTTTTATGGTTGCTTAGCAAGCTTAAAGAAGTCACTTCAACCTCGCTGTCCTCAACTTGTCCTTGCCAATTAGCACAGGCTTCTGAATCCCAGCACAACTCCAGCTGTTGTCCATGCCTGTGGGGTTTTAAATCAAGTCTAATTAGGGCGGTTTGGGGGAGCTCAGGCTCAGCTGGAGTGCCATGTGCCCCAAAGCCCAGCCCAGCCTGATGTGCACTGCTGGGAACACAGCCACACGTGGCACGGATTCCACCCAAGGAAAGCACGTTTGGGGGTCACAGCTGGCAGCATCTCTGCAGGTTGTGTAAAAAATGAGTGTAAGGGAGAGAAACAGTGAATGCCTCCTCCTTGGCCAGTGGGAAGGGACCAAACCCCACGGGAAAAGCTGCTTTTTGTGGTCCAAGGAGTCAGACCCACCGTGGTGCAAGTGCTCCCTTTCTGCTTTCCATCAAGGCCAGACTTGCCCCTCTGGGCTTTAATTTACCAATTATCCCAGAGCTAAAAGCCAGACCTCCGGCCTGCCCGGCCCCCGCGCAGCAAAGGTTATGTTTACAATTTATTAATTATTATCACTTCTCATAATTGAACGCAAAGCTTCTTAGGGCTCCTCCGGCCCCTGGGGTGACTCTCCCCTGCTCCCAACACATTCCCACCCTTAGGGAAGATGTTGTTGATTATGCTGATCCCACAGCTCAGGAATACTCTCCTGACAAAGCCCCTATTAACCTCAGAGTGTGGGCCTGAGTTTCTCGGAGTTTCCCACACTTTCTTCCCTATTTAGGGCATTCAGAGGCCCACAAAGGAAGCGTGCCTCACAACAGCCCACATTAGTGACGCTTTTTGGCTCCGCATTGTGACGACCAGCAATTCCTGTCCCGATGGACCATCTGGAGAGCTATTTTCCCAAGGAGCACATTGATCGATCAGTATTATGCGAAGGCCCTTTTAAAACTTGGGAACGTTATGCTCTTTGACACTAAATAGGTGTCTCAAGAGGGGTTGTCAGAAAGATTTTAAACCATTTAAGGAAGGCACGGGGAAGAGAAAAAAAAAAAAATTAAAAATCGTAATTATTTCTTTAAAAACACCATCAATGGCATCTGGGAGACAGGCTGGCATGAATGTAGGAAATGGTCTAAAATAAAAATGCTCTAAAATTGATGCAAGCCATCGAGTTGTGTGCTGGAAGCACAGCCACAGAGGTACAGGGCGCTGCTTTTGAAATCTGCACGACACAGAAATTCTGGGTTTCAATGCTCTTTGCTGGTAGTCCACCCTCCTCCAGGCCTGTTGCTCCACTGCAGCACACTGAGTTCCCCTCCTTGGAAAATCATGGATCAGGTGGGCTTAGGAGGCTGACTATTGGTATCACAAGCAGTAGCAGCTTTTGTGCAAACTGTGTGTGGAGTAAATTACACCACCCATAAACCAGGAGCAGAAAGGCCCAGCAGCAATTCCTCAGGGTGGAGGTCCTCCAGCTGCTCTGATTTATGGATTGTCAGGGACACCAGCCTAGAATGACAGTCTTGGGATGGCTGGATCCTTTCCTGGATCCCCTGGGGCTGTTCCTCAGCTCACAGCAATCCCACAGGCTCCCAGCACAGCTCAGGGTCAGCGGGGAGCAGCTCCAGTTGGAGATGATGAACATGGGAAAAGCCAGGGCTCCTGCCTGGGCTGTAAGGACAGGCAGGGACAGCCCCTGGCAGGTTGTGATTTTGGAAATGGCATCTTCACGATGCAGCTGAGGGTTTGGTGGGATTTACAGAGGAGCAGCCTCTGCCCACAGCATCTCCAGATCACACACCCCCCGCCCAAAAAGGGAATTATTGTGTCCTGTTGCTCAGTCAACTCCATGTTTGGTAGTTTTGGGGATTTTTCTCTTTTAATCCTTCATTCCCAAACCAGGGAAAATCGTGTCTCTGAGCCTCAGACTGCCCAACTTTCAGGCTCTGCAGCAAGAGTCCAAGGCACAAACTTCTCCCAAGGACATGGAGCACAGGGACGAGGATTTGGATCACAAACACATTTCAGGGGGACTGCTGCACCAACAATGGGATTTTTTTAAGAAGACCAAACTGAGCAAACTAATTACAGACTTTTAACAAAGACTAAATGGACTTCCTGCAGCAGAGGATGATTTTTCCTTACTGAAATCCTTGCAGGAAGTGCACTCTGCACTCCATAAGCAATATACTGTAGGGACAGCCCAAGTCGAGACAATTTGTTATTCACAACCACCAGCTGGGAAATGCTGTTGCCATTAAGTTTTCAGGTCTTAATAACCAAACCAACCAGGGGGAATATTTGCTTCTCTCACCCCGCAGCGGCACACAGAGGGGGTGGATGAGGCGGGCACGGGGGAGTGGAAGATTTGTGATCCCTGGGACAGGGATGTTTGGGAGCAGAGCGCGGTTGTGAGCGCTGGCAGCGGGGCAGGGTGCCTGGCTCACCATTCCCATCGGATGGAGCGAGCCCGCAGCTCTCAGGATTTCCCATTCACGCTGTTAAATGCCGACAAAAGAAGTGTGCCTGGGAGGGTCCCGGGGAGAGCCCACGCCTGCGGCACCATCTGCCCGGCCCTTCGAGGAAGGGATCAGGCTTTAATCACTGGGAGCTGGTTTAGCCCTTTGGAGGCCGGGGCATTGTGCTGCGGACAGCGTGGCGTTATTTAAAACCGCTCATTTCATATTTCCAGGGCTGAAAACTGGGTCAGAGCTTCCCTCCCCTCTCCCCGCGGCTGCCGCCAGCATCCTCCTTCCTTCCCATACGGTGCGTGGCAGGACCTGCTGTCCCTTCATCCCACGCGGTCCCGGGAGGGATCCAGAAAATCCCGTGCTTCACTTCCCGCTGCAGTAACAGCACAAGCACGTGCATGTTGGATTTAACTTCCTTGTGACTTAGAGATGGGGTAACCGAGAGGTGTTTTAAAAATTTTTTATACTATTTTTGTCTTATGAGAAGAGTGAGATACTACAGATGTTGTAATTTATGTTATTATAATATAATTTATAAAATTATAATAATAATTTATGTTATTATAATATTAGAAGTTAGCTATTTTTCAATTACAATACACTATAAGCGTTCCTTAGCCTATCAACTTTAACCACACCATACTATAAATACCTTAAAACTAATCATCTAAAATTACCCCTCATAAGTCCTCCTACAATACATCTTTCATAATTCTATTTCTCTAAAATATTTAATCTTATTTACAAAACCATCCTTTAAAACTTATTTCTAATTCAATTTTTTCTCTCAACAATGTCTATCCTATTCTATAATATTTCTAAGTCAATATTTCCTATCTCAACATTTACATACAAATACACACTATATAAACCTTCTACCAAATTTTAAGAGTTTTCTACAAATCCATTTCCCACACATGCAGCCAGGGATAGCCTCAGCTCCAAGGAATACTGCAGATTACAAGCTGACAAAATAATTCAGTGAGCTGATTTTGAATGGGACTCGTGGTGTTCAGTTACAGTTCTTGACAACCATCAAGAATTAAAATTGTTGTACCCTAAGTAATCCATCTAAACATAAAGTGTCTTTGGGCTGGGAAGGGAATACACCTGGCTTATGGAAATCCACGAGGATCCAGGCAGTGAAAAAGGCTTTAAAATCCTCAGGTTAATAATGGATTATGGGATCATCTTCTGCAGAATTACATCCTTTTATTCACCAGCCCTCAGTGTGATGGGACACTCTGCTCTCCAGGTATCCACGGACACAGGTTTGGCCAGGGGAGGGATGCTGAGGGCAGGTGGAATTGGCTGCCTGCCAGGGAAATCAGAGGTTTCCTGTCTGATTTTGAGAGGCAGACACAAGAAATAAGCAGGGTTTTCATCAGTGTTGTAGTTGTAAGGAACAGGTGTTCAAAAACTGCATGAGGCCTCCCGTGCCTGGCTGACAGATCCTGAACATGACTGGGTTTGTACTGGGTTGTGCTGGAAGGGGGCAGCAGACCTGAGCTGGCAGCTTAAAACAGCCTGGAAAAAAAAAAAAATATTGCTGCAAGGCAGTTCCAATCCAGGATCCTGCCTGGTCCTTTCTCCTTCATTACAGAGCTGAGAAATCCCAAGGCTGAGCAGAGTCACAGGAGGGCCTCACACCTGTGGTACACCCTGCAAATGGGATAATATAGCAAAATAATTGTCAAGAACTGACTTTTCACTCCCTCTCAGTTGTCTGTAAACGGGAAATATATGTAAGTGGAGACTCAGGAACAGTGAGGCATTTACAAAGTAGCATGAAATTAAGCAGGACGTGTTTGGGAAAGACATCACAATCATGACATGTCACGGGCTGTGTAGGAAAGCCCAGATTACCCAAACAAAAGCAAGGAAGAGCTCTGGGTATAACTTACAGAGGGACTTTAAACAATACAGAGGAAAATATTTCAAGCTAACTGTTTGAAGGGCACTTCCCTCGATTTTAGTCCCTCGTTGCCTGAAAATTATCGGGTACTGTATTCATCTAAGCACGGTTTAATGTCAATGAAAGGGTTTAGTCCCTCTAATTCTGCATCTTTCCCTTTTCAACCTCTCTTTGGGGCGCAGAGCATTATCTCTTCCTGGGATCAGTCTTCTGTGCTTAATTTCAGCACAGCCTGGGAAAAGGCAGCACATTGAGATGTTGACGCTCCCAACATCAGGCAGAAGCTGGATGATAATGACGGCCAACGCTTTCCCACGTTCCCTGCCCAGCGCCACGATGCCAAACCCTATTGTGTCCCACACTCCCCAGCCCACCTGCTCCTTTGGGAGCGGGGTATTATCCCCAGGCAATTCACAGTCAATTTGCCATGCTGTAATGGATGCTTTCCCATTGTCCCGGGCACGCATGGATTGGCTGGCGACTGTGGGAAACTCCGACTCGCTCCGGACCCAGAGTTTTGTAATGCGGCCCTTGTGTATAAATAGGGCAGATCCCGGCTGCCGTCTCCACTCCGAGCTGAGCAGCCCTTGGGATAGCGGTGCTCTCTCCCTGGACATCCCATCGCCCGGAGGGAAGCGCAGAGTGAGTACCCGAGAGCCGGGAAGGGCCGCACCTCTGGGGTGTTGAGAGCTGGGGAGGGGAAGCCTCGCTGCTCGCCTTTCCTCACCTTCCCTTCTGTGTTACAGCTCGGGAAGCCCGGATGGGATTTTCAGCAGCTGGAACTGTCTGGAGAAGGGATTTCAGAGGCACCAGCCCAACTCCGAGCTGGGGAAAGGCGAAATCCTGGGGGGATGGCTGTGAGCGACCCGGGCTGCGGGCGAGGTGAGTGCTGCCCATCACATCCCCCATCCCTCTCACTGCCTATTCCTTTGGGAAAAGCTCCAGCCGGCGCTTCCCCGTGTAACACTTCTCTCCTCTGCTGCCCTTTCAGCCCTTGCAGCCCCTGCCAGGAGCCCGCAGCGGGATGATCCCGACTGGCAGTGCCCCAGAGCGGCTCTGCAATTCCCGTCCCTCCGTTCCACGGGGAGCCGAGCTGCCACTCCCGGAGGTCACCGGTGGCACCTGGGGACTCTGCTTCTTCCTCCACACCAGCCTCCCGCAAAGCCAGCAGCGCCGAAGCGATGCCAAAGCCTCGGGAGGCACCGGCAGTGACGATTCCGTGATTTTTTGGACGTTTCCCGTGTTCCAGAGGAGACCATGACTTGCTGTACAAGTCGCCCCCGCTCCTCTCATGAGTAGGGAAGAATGTTTCCCCTTTGCAGGTCATTGCTCTGCTTGGATGTGAGCTCCCCTTCTCCCAGAAGGACTACAGCGATCCCACGGCGTGGAGAGAAAGTTGTTCTGAGGGAATGGGAGCTGTGTCCTCCTGCTGGGAGCGCTGGAGGGGTCGCTGGGCTGTTCTCAACCTCTGCGAGGTTGTCCCCGTGCCTCTGCTGGGAAAGCTGTAGCCCCTGGGACGGTCAGAATTCCCAAAAGCCTTTTCCTCTGGGACTCCTCGGGGTCCCAGGGCATCCACACCTGGAATGTGTCTCCCTGGACACATTTGGGAATCTGGCCTTCCCACGGTGCCACGAGGGGTTCTATAATATTTATAGTCTGTACCGAGCACGCTCTGAGAATGGTTAAACCATATCCCAAACTATGTAGAGGAAATTCCTCGGGATGTCTTGCTCACGAGCCAGGGGTGTTTGTGAGGTTCAGGATGCGTGTGTGCCTTTTGTGAAGGCAGGAGCTCGTTTTTGTGTCCTTATAGGACTGAAAGTTGCAGCTGTGCTGTCCATTATAAAAGAAATGTTTATCAAAGTCTTTCATGAAAGGCAGGTGTATAAATTATATTTATTTTTTGGTACCTTTTTGCCAGGGGAAAATGGGAATTTGTTACTGTCCTTGAAGGATGTTATGATGTGTTCTGTGCAAGCTGCACCAATGTATGAGAGAGTTATCTTGAGCGTCAGAAGTTGCAGAAACTTTTAACAGCAAAAAATAAATAAAAATATGCTTAATCAATCCAAAGTCATTTTATTTTTAAGTAGTTTTTACAGCTGGTTTCCCAGTGGTCAACTGACATGAGACAGATTCCAGTGAAAGCAGAGATATTCAGATTTGGCACCGAATTCCCCCGGTTCTGCGTCCATCTGGACCTCTGCAGTGCTGTTTTCCATAGCTCGGGAATATCAAAGCCCAGCTCTCTCAATGTGAGACAGAAATAACAGCACGCCCGAGCAGCCAATTCTCTGGGAATTCAGAGCCAAGGAAGGTCACTGCAAGGCTGAAAAAAATCATGGAATGGTTTGGTTGGGAGGGACCTTAAATATCACCTAATTGCAACCCCTTGTGACAGGCAGGGACACCAAACACAGAAAGTACTTTTGATTAAGAGATAAAGTTTTCCAAGGCACCTCACGGCACAATTCACATTCCTGGGGATGTGTCCGGGTCACAAAACACTTGGAAACATGCAGGGGGTTTAAATTCAGAGGTTTGGCTACAGGGGACATGCGTGGGGCTGCTCCGTGCCTGTGTGCGTGTATCGGGGTCCTGGACTCCCGTGAGCTACCGGGGATCCCCCCGCTCCCCCCGGGGGTCTCTCTGCCCTCCCTGAGGGTCTTCCTGCCTGTTCTTCCTCAATCCTTCCCGAGGGTCTCTCTGCCCATTCCCCTCCATGTTTCACCGGGGGTCTCTCTGCCCTCCTCGGGGGTCTCTCTCTCCATCCCCCCGAAGTTCCTCCCCCAGGGTCTCATCGACCCCACCAGGGGTCCGTCCTTGTCCCCTCCCTCGCTCCTCCCGAGGTCTCTGCCCCGGGGTCTCTCCCCGTCCCCCCACGCTTCTCCCGGGGGTCTCATCGCCCCCTCCATGGGGTCCCCCTTCAATTTCCCCCGAGGGTCTCTCCGCCCGTTCCCCCCCAGTTTTCCCCGGGGATCTGTCTGCCCTCCCCGGGGGTTTCTCTCCAATCCCCCCCTCCGCGGTCTCACCGACCCCTCCCCGGGATGTCCCCCCGTTCCCCCCCGGCTGTCACCGACCCCTCCCCGGGATGTCCCCCCGTTCACCCCCGGGTGTCACCGACCCCTCCCCGGGATGTCCCCCCGTTCACCCCCGGGTGTCACCGACCCCTCCCCGGGATGTCCCCCCGTTCACCCCCGGGTCTCTCCGCCCCTCCCCGGGATGTCCCCCCGTTCACCCCCGGGTGTCACCGACCCCTCCCCGGGATGTCCCCCCGTTCACCCCCGGGTGTCACCGACCCCTCCCCGGGATGTCCCCCTGTTCACCCCCGGGTGTCACCGACCCCTCCCCGGGATGTCCCCCCGTTCACCCCCGGATCTCACCGACCCCTCCCCGGGATGTCCCCCCGTTCTCCCCCGGGTGTCACCGACCCCTCCCCGGGATGTCCCCCCGTTCACCCCCGGGTCTCTCCGCCCCCCCCAACCGCGGAGTCCCTCAGGCCCCGCCCCTGCCGGTGGGCGGGGCCGGCGCGCGCTCCCCGCCTGATTCCCCGCGCCTCCGCTCGTTCGCATGCAGATTTATGCGCATACATTTGCATGCCGATGAGGCCGGGGTGAGGGAGGGAGCGGGTGGCGTTCAAAATGGCGGAGCGGGGCGGGCGCGGCAGCGGTCACGGCAGCCTGGATAAGAGCATCACCCTCCCGCCCGACGAGATCTTCCGAAACCTGGAGAACGCCAAGCGCTTCGCCATAGACATCGGTAACCGGGCGGGGGGAGCCTGCGGGGAGGGGGCGGCGGTGGGGAACGGGCGGCGGCTCCGGCCCCGCTGAGGGGGCCCGCCGGGGGCCGGGCCGGGCGCGCGCGGGGCACTCTGGGAAGTGTAGTCCTCCGCAAAGCGCGGGCCAGCGCGGGTGGGCGCGGGCTCACTACAGCTCCCAGCGGGTTGCGCGATACGGGGGGCGGCGTGGGGCACGACGGGAGTTGTAGTCTCGCCACCGGGTGCCGGCGCGGCGCAGACGAGGAGTGGCACTACAAGTCCCGGCGGGCCGCGCGCGGGTAACGGGCCGTGGGGAGCCGGGCGGGGTGGCCCAGCCGGGGCTGCCCTTGGCGGCCAAGGGGGGACGGGGGAGAGCCCGGGGAGCTCGGCCGGACCGGCCGTGGGGCAGCGGTGCTGGGGGGTATCGGCTGCACCCTCTCAGAGCGCGCCGGGCCCTGCCCCAGTGCGCCAGGCCCGCGTGCGGAGCCCCTCGGCCGCCCCCCGCCCAGGCCGCGGCCCGCGGGATGCTGCGGGCGCTCCTCCGGCTCCCGGAACCGGCCTGGAAGAAGCAAAAAGGGCCGGAGACGGCGGCTGTGGCTCTGCCCGGGCAGGGCAGGGCGGCTGCGGGGCTTGCCTTGTGTCGGGGTCTGTCACTGCTGCCTCAGTCCCCCCAAAAACACCCGCTGCCCTGTGCATACGCCCCAGCAGCCGACACCGGCGATTTCCCGGCTCCCGAGCCGAGGGTCAGGGTGACACACGGCAGGGTGACACCACGGCAGGGTGACACACGGCAGGGTGACACCACGGCAGGGTGACACACGGCAGGGTGACACCACGGCAGGGTGACACCACGGCAGGGTGACACACGGCAGGGTGACACCACGGCAGGGTGACACCAGGCAGGGTGACACACGGCAGGGTGACACCACGGCAGGGTGACACCAGGCAGGGTGACACCTGCGCGCCACAGCCGGGAACTGTGCGGGGACAGGCTGAGCCTGTTCCCAGTTCCTCCCGTGCCGGGATCAGCAGCCGTCCTGTGGACACCCGCTAAGCCACAAGTGCCAATTCACGCGTTTTCCTTCCCTTTCACCGTCTCGAGATCAGGGGAACTTTTTAGGAGAAAAGCCAGGGAAAAGAAAAGCAAGTGTTCAGGAGAACACTGCTGTGTGTGCTGGAGACTCAGGGACAGCGGGAAGAAACCCTGCACCATTATAGAAAATTATTGTGTCACTTCAGCCCCTCAGGAGCTGCGGGTTCCAAGCCTGTGAAAATAACAGCTGGAACTGGCCCTTTGTGTGGGTCAGCTCGGAATTAGAGTCGTGGGATTAGTTATAAAACCTAGTTACATGTCTCAGCTGGTGTTCTGAATGGATTTAAGTCTTTAAAAACTGGGAGAGGAAGGGGATAATGCACAAAGCATGGCTCTGCATCCCGTGGGTCTGGTGGTGAATTCCTGCAGCACCTGTGCCATTGTCGGTGTAAAGAACATGACATTCCAACACTGAGCCTCAGTTTGGAGGTGTGGAGGGAGACTTTCCCATAAAAAGCTGTGCAAGCCCTCACCTTTTAGCAGAGCAGACCGTGGGTTTTGTTTACCAGAAACTTCAAAGCCCTGGCTGGGACACTGAAATCAGATCCAAGGTCAGGGAAGCTTTATTGCTTTTGTTACTGTGTCTGTCCATGGTCGCTGTACATTGACTTTACTTAAATTTTCCTGGAGTAAACTGCCTGTTTTTCTCCTACAGGTTGCAAATATTTTCCTAACAAAAATATTTGATCACTGTGGAAGAGCTGACAGTATCTTTCACCTCTGCTGCTTCATTTCTTGGTTTTTATTAGGCAGCAAAGTGCAGTGCCATTGAATTTAGCCATTATTTAGGATCTAACATTGCCAGGTTTTTATTTACTTTCAGGACTTTAATGTTAACCCAGTAGTGGATCACAGTTACCCTTAGACCTGGAGCACTGTGGTGGAAAACATTGAAGTTATTCAGTGTAACCCCAGAAATCCACTTTTGCAGGTCAGATGCAAAGACAGGGCAAGGGTTTGAATTCTGTTTCAAAGGGAGAGCTGAAAGTTTTATTGCCATGAGCAGACTGGAGGCCTGAAGGGGGGTGATGAGGCTGCTCTGCTCAGACTTGCACATTGCTAACATCTCCAACTGCTGTGTGCTTCAGAAACACCACTGTGAGCATTCTTTACCCCAAAGCCAAGACCAGTCTTGCAAAATAATTACTCAGTACAGAGGGTCATTTTCTAACCAGCCACGAGTTTGCAGACTTGTCCCTAAAAGCAGGGTGAGAATATTATGTAGGTGTTGCTGCTGAAACACTCTGTGCACATGGGGGGCATTGCTCAGTGGTGGCAAACCAGCTGAGAAAATCCTGGTACAGATTTGGGGGGTTTCATAAAGTTTCCAAATAAGGTGAATAACAGCAGTACATGCACTGGCCTGGCTGATTAAGAATTTCCACTCCTCATCCCACAGCAGTCAGGCACAAACTGAATTTCTGGAGCTTTTCCCTCCTGTGATGCTCTGGGGGTTAACCAGGCCAAGCATTTCCTCAACAAAGGTTCTTTCTGCATTTCCATTAATTTTCTCTGGCTTTAACTGAGGAAACCTGGAGAAGCAAGAGCTGACAGAAACATAAGTTCTGTTGTTTGCTCCAAGGTGAGGCATTAATCATAACTTGTCATCTCTTTATGAACAGGTGGTTCATTAACCAAGTTGGCTTATTACTCAACTGTACAGCACAAAGTGGCAAGAGTGAGATCCTTTGATCATTCTGGAAAGGTGAGAATTCCATCAGGGATCAGCTGCATGTGATTGACTCACAGGGGTGAGGCTCTGGACTGGGTAGAACAGAAATGATACTCAAACCCATCTAATAACTTGTTCTATATAAAACTTTTTGGGAAGGGTTTGTATTTCCAGGTACTGTTTGAAATATTTATTTTTCCAGACAGTAAGTGTGGTACTTTTGTAAAAAAACCCTCCTCCTGTGCAGACATAAGTTTCCTCATGCAGGGGATTTCCTGCAAGTCATCTGCATGGGAGAATTGATTATCTCAGCTTAAGGAGAATTAAGACCTGTGAAACTGTGTTCTTCTCTGACACAGCTTGAGGTGTTACGTTTAATGACATTAACACAGTTTCAAGAGCAAGAAAAGCACAAGTGTTGATGCTCAGTAGTTCAGTATTTAGCCTTGTTTCTGCAAGAATGTTCTCTAAGAAATCCTTTTCTCTTTTTAAAGGACATAGACAATGAACCTCTGTATGAAATATCTGTTCAGGAGGAGATTACAGCTCGACTTCACTTCATTAAATTTGAAAACACTTACATTGAAACCTGCCTGGATTTCATCAAAGACCATCTTGTCAATACAGAGACAAAAGTCATCAAAGCCACAGGTGGTGGTGCCTATAAATTCAAAGACCTTATTGAGAAGAAACTGGGGTTGAAGTAAGTGGAACTGCTTTTTCTTCTGTAAAGAATTAACTTACACCTACTCCAAAAGCTTTTGTCATTTTCCTGGGCATGCTCAGAGGTAATTCATGTGACAGTCATTTGTTGTACAGCTCCTACCTAAACTTCATGCAAAGGCTTGCAGGAGAACAAAGGGCAGCCCCATGAATTTACAGCTCATAAATTTACTGTTTCAAGCACCATTATCAAACACCAAATACTAAAAAGCTTACACTGAAACCTGCCTAGATGTCATCAAAGGCCATCTTATCAATACAGAGACAAAAGCAATCAAAGCCACAGATGGTGGTGTCTATAAATTCACACTTTCTATGCTGTAAGTGTAGAAAAACATTAATTTACCCCAATATTAAACATCACTGGGGAGAGCTTCAAGGCATCTCTCATGCTGTCATCTGTGTAGTAGATTCCTCAAGCCCTGAGGCCCTGTACTCATCTTTTACACTGTCTTTGCAAATTACTTACTTCTCCTGATAAGCTGGGCTCTGTTATCTCTTTATTTCACACCAGCCCCATTTAGTACCTTATTGGCTGTTACTAATGATCAACTGATCAAGATAAGGAGGCACTTTCCCCTCCTATCTCATGTGGTGTTTATTTAGTTCTGACATACTCAACTTTTCCCCAGCTCCAAACCAGAGCAACTTCTCCACGGTGGAGCACACAAATAATTTTAGAGTATTTGAGATGAGTTTGTGCCTTGTTTTATGTGTTTCCAACGAGCCTCAGAATATTTCCTGTGAGAATTTCCATAACTCAATAACAGTACAGAGACACAGAAGTTCACAGAAGTCAGTGTGTGTTAATTTAGAGAAGATGATTGATAGGTCAGGTTTGAGTCACATTCCCAGACTCCACACTGGGGATATCCTGTTGTGAATCCTGCTACTCTTGTGAGAAGTCTCTTTTTCTGTGTTTGCTAATCCCAGCTGTAGGCTCCTCCCAGGCCCTTGAATCTGTCATAAACAAGTGCTGAAATGTCGAGGGGGCCTTTTGTGCTTTATTAGGAGGCAGGGGAAGAGCAACAGACAATTATTCCATGTTGGGAAATTGTTTGCTGAGGTTAATTTCCAGCTAAGCTTCCTGACCTACTTTATGGCAGGGGTGCACAGACCGTGAAAGGAGCAGGGCAGGAAAAGAGCAGTGTAAACAAGCAAACAGGATTATTTTTGATGACAACATGATTAAAGTTACTGTGTAACTGGCATGGGAGGGGAGCACCAGACCATGTGCAGCTGGAGGTCTCATGTTTCCTGGGAGCTGGGCTTGTGCCACGTGGTGTGAAAATTCCTGTCTGCAAAATGCATGCAAACTCCTGCTCCAAACGCAAACTGCCTTATCAGGAGGGCTGGGACGTTTATTTAAGGCTTCTTCCTCCCCCTCAGAGTTGATAAGGAAGATGTAATGACCTGCCTAATTAAGGGCTGCAACTTTGTGCTGAGGAACATCCCCCACGAGGTGTTTGCTTACCAGAAGGATTCAGACACGGAATTCCGGTTCCAGACGAACCACCCCAACATTTTCCCTTATTTGCTGGTGAACATTGGCTCAGGGGTCTCCATAGTGAAGGTGAGTGGTGGCCAAAATGCTTTGTTGGAGATTGATAAAGGTGATCTGAAACCTCTCACTGGTTCAGATTTGTACTTGTTCTTGGGTAGTGCAAGGTCTAAAAAGAAAATTGTGCCTTTTTTGAAGTTTATTTCTATTATAAATAAAGTTATAAATGCTTTTCTATTCCCTATTTGTTTAAAATTACATTCAATTTGATGTTTAGAGAAGTGATTACCTGATGAGGACAAAGGCTAGCAGATCAAAGTGATTTTTGTTTGTTTTGTCACACTGTTGAAGAGACAAAGTTTAATGTCTACATTTAGCATTATTTGCCAAGAATTAAATACAAAGATTTCCAAAACTGCTTGTGGTGTACGTGCAAGGTGCCCTTCTCACCTGCCACTTCCACAGTGGAAGGATTCCATCTCCACTGATTCCACTCTTCCAAGACCCTGCACACTCTGACATTTAAATCTGTGTTCAACATTAAGAAAGGACTTTCTAAATAAATCTGCCTTGTTTGATTCACAGGTAGAAACAGAAGACAAATTTGAATGGATTGGGGGCAGCTCAATTGGAGGTGGAACCTTCTGGGGTCTTGGAGCTCTGCTCACCAAAACAAAGGTACCCAAGTGTCTCTTTTAAGGGGGATGGGATTAAATTAAATGCTGGCAGGAAGCCTGAAATGTTGGAATGTTAGGTGAGAAGGCTGAATCCTGGACTTGTGTTCGTATTTTTGACACTTCTGATGCATAAAAGGAAGCTTTACATGGAAAAAGATACTGGTGGAATATAGGGACAAGAATTAGTAGATGCTTATTGTGACCAAAAGCAATCCTGCTCGGGGCTCAAGGACAAGAACCTCCTCAAAGTGGCCTGGTAACTTTTAATTCTCTTTTCAGCTTAAAATGCCAGCCCAGTTCCTGCAATACTGTCTGCAGAAGAAAGCAGGGAGCACACAATCGCTGCAAAATGTCTGGGAGCTGAGAGGAGAAATTTTGCCTCATGGTTGGTTCCTTGGTTGCCAACATGAGTTTAAATCCTGGGCTGATGAACAAGGCCTGACTTAGTCCTGCTCTGATATCATGCTGGGCTTCCCAAAAAGCCACGTGGCTTAAATGAGTGTCCTAAATGTCAGCAGTGTAAGAAAAGCTAGAGTTACATATGCACTAGATAAGAAAATGTCAAAGTGGGGACACAGCCTGGGCTCTGCTTTTTGTTTGATGCTCCTAGAGAAGAAATCTTAGAACATGACAGTGGCTGCTCTTAATTTTCTCTTGGTTTTGTAGAAGAAATTCAAGTTAAAGGGTTATAAATTAATTTTTGGGATAATGGAGCTCGCCTACAAGTTTAATTTTGGGGACAGTAAAGGCACACTGAGACTTTTTTTCTCAAACTTCTATTTTATTGTGCTCCAGGAAGATAAAATTCTGTTTGCTTTTAGTTCCTGTGTTTCTGACTTCCAAGATAAGGGATGCCATGAGGCCTCTGACTGTTTTATATGTGCTAATCCACCCTAGTTTTCAGGGGAAATTCAACTAAACATCTGCAGATAAGAAAGAGGTTGATTGTGGTGTTCATCTTTAAAGAAGCTCCACGTAAGATCTGTCTTGTCTGATCACTCTGGATACATCCTTGTAATTAGAAATAGCCTGTCTTTGGCTGGCAGGGTTAATTCTAAGACTGGTTTTGGTCAGTAAAGATGCTGCAGACCTCTGACTCAGGTCAGCTGTAGTAACTGTGCCTCTCACCATCAGAAATTTGATGAATTGCTGCAGCTGGCCTCTAAGGGCCAGCACACCAACGTGGACATGCTGGTGAAGGACGTGTATGGAGGTGCCTACCAGACCCTGGGGCTCAGTGGGAATCTCATTGCCAGCAGCTTTGGCAAGTCCACCACAGCAGACAAAGGTACTGGGATAAAAAAGATCTACCCAAACATCTCCTCTGGCTCTTGGGAATCAACTTCATACTGATCTAACAAGTAGAGCTGAAAATAATCAACAGCTTCTTTCATGATCTTGTGTTTTGCCTGCACAATATTGATTTAAAATACTATGCAGTACTGCTTTGTAAGCAGACATTGAAATTTTCAGTTTGGGATTGCCTAAGCCAAGGGAAGATTTAAAAATAGCTATCTGGTTAGCCTGGGGTTAATTCATTCCTGTGGGAAATAGATGTGGCTTTCTGGGCTCCAGAAGGGCCCTTTGGCAGTAATTTACTACAATTTGCAGTTTGTTTACAGTATCTTAATGAAATACTTGCAGTGCATCTCAGGCCAGGAGGGATGGATGAACCTCACCGTGGTTCCTAGAGAGAAGAAATGGATTCCTGCCATCCAGGAACTGTTTTTTCAAGAAATGTTTCTCATAGGCTTAGTGAGGGTTTTTTTTGTTTTTTTTTTTTTTTTTCCTGATAGCTTTAATCAAATCACACTCCTCCTTGTTAGAAGTACATTATATATGTGAGGTTTTTCTAGGGGGTAACACTTTTCTTCTCCACACATAAGGAAAGCTGCTCCAACCCTGGATTTTTCCTTCCACAACTGCAGGCTCAGTTAGAAAAGCACAGTCCCCTGGAGCTTCCTCAATTTGTGTGCAATCTGCTTTCTTCTTCCTTGCCTTCCAGAGTTTTCCAAAGAAGATATGGCCAAAAGTTTGCTCCACATGATCAGCAATGACATTGGCCAGCTGGCCTGCCTCTATGCCAAACTGCACAACCTGGATAAAATCTATTTTGGGGGTTTTTTTATCCGGGGCCACCCTGTCACCATGCGCACAATCACCTACAGCATCAACTTCTTCTCCAAGGTAAGGAAAACACAGGGCTCCCTGCAGCAAAGTCACATTTTAGGTATTTTTCTAGGCTGTTAATAAATGAATTTTCACATGAAGTAAGCTTAGAATGCTGCTTCTTAGGTAGGTAAGGCAGGGATCTGTTGTGGGAGGGGTGAAATCAGTGTGAAATGTCTGGGAGTTGTGTCTGGCCTTTTTTCTCTCTCCCTACCTCCCTCTCTCTTATTTTTTTTTATTATTTTTTGATTGACAGTCTGTCTTGTAGCTCCAAGTAATGAGTTTCCACTGTGTTCTTAGATAGTCACCATCATTATTCAATTCCTCTTGCTGATTTGCATCTTTCCACCCCCAGGCCATGCAGTGTGGGGTTGTTCTGCTGAGACAGTTGGCATCAGTGGGGTTTTGTTACTAAAGGGAAAATCAAACCTCAAATCAACCAAGCTGAAGTTCTTTGCAGGTTTTGAAGCTGTGGAAAATACTGAAGACTTTTGACTAGAAAAAGGTCCAATCCACAAGCTTGTTAATGGTTGTTTCAGGTGGATTAGTCCTGCACTTTGGGAATTTTATAGAATAGATTACACCATTTTTTTCTCATGTCAGTACTTCATGCAAGAGACTCCTGTGTGCTGCTTTTTCCCCTCTTTATTTCACCATTGTTGTCCCTTTCTGTAAAACTTGCTGAGTTCCAAGAAAGCTATTGCAAAACTGCAGCTTTAGGTTGTTGCAAGAGACACTTTGCCAGGGATTCAAATCCAAATCTCCCTGTGAGCTGGAGCTGCTGTTTCCCTGTAGCTCCCCTCAGGGTGAGCTGTTCCCACAGTCACTGCTGAATTCCTTGGAAAAGGCTGTGTCTCACCCAGCCTGGGAAAGCTGAGGGGCCCTGCTGTGAGGATGGAGGGCTCTCCTCCCAGCATTCCTGTATTTTGCATTAATAATTGAATTCTTTGGATGGGGGAATGCTTGCCTGTGGGTAATGCCCAGTGTCTGTGTGGAGTTGAAGAGCAGTGCAATAAAATAGAGACAATGAGCAGTGTCCCAAAGGTGTTGGCTGCAGTGGCACACACTCACCTTGGCAATCACATGACCTTGCATTTCCAGCCTGTTGAAGCAAGAGGAGTTGAATATTCATGGAATGATGCAGTGGTGTTTTCCAGGCGAGGCCATAGAGCACACACCACTGGTGCATGGGTGTTTTCCAGCTGTGTGATAACTGGGGAATGATGTGTGTGAGCAGCTCCTCCCTGAGCTGTTCCAGAAGCACCATTAAGGTTGCTGAATGTGTGAGAATGTAGCACAAATGACTATGACCATCTTCTAGTTGTTTCTATTAAATTAAAGTGTGAAACTAGTGACAAAGAAGTGCCTGTTAGCCCTCAGGGACCATCCAATTGCAATGTTTCATATTGTGGCAGGGAGAGGTTCAGGCATTGTTCCTGAGACATGAAGGCTACCTGGGAGCCATTGGGGCATTTTTAAAAGGAGCTGAACAAGACAGTAAGTACAGCACTGCTCTGTTCTGTATATGCTGTGTTCTGAAATGTCAGTGTACTGTCCAAGTTTCTCTTAAGAGGCTGCATGTAAGCTGTTGCCTAAATCAATCCATTTGGCACTAATAAACACAGATGCTGGGCTTTGGTTTTATACATTCTGGCAGGGACATCTTAATTTCTCACTGGATTTCCTGCTCACCTTTGAGAAGGCAGCAGGACTGCGCTTCTCTCTTCTCTGCACTTCTACAAAGAACAGTCACAGCTCTAAATCCAGCTGGAGAAATGTGGGTTTGGAGAACTTCCCCCTCTTTAAGAGGCCACATCTGAATTCCTTTAATGTACTGAGGAAGACCAGTATCTCCAAACTGTTTGTTTGAGAGTGAAATGCCTCACAGAGGAGACCCTTCTGTCCAGATCCCTTGGATCCAGGGTGCTTTGGTGGAATTCTGCCTCTTTAGTTTTCCTTTTCCTCTGCTGGTGTGTACTGGCAAGCCAGGCAGTGCATTGGTTACACTGGCACAACCACAGGCTGCTAATGGTACTTAGCTCAGTAAGTATCAAATACACCTCCAAAATATGGGTGTGGAATTCTTTTCCTGCCCATTTGATAGAGATGGGCAAGGAACCAGCTACTGAGGAATTAAAGACATTGCTTCTGCAGCATGTACTGTACATCTGAGCTCGTTAAACTTTTCCCAAATAAAGCAAATATAGAAATAACTTTAGTGTTTCTCTGAAGCTTACATTGTGCTTTGAGAGTTCTGTAATATTATTTTGTTAATAATGGATCTAGATTTAGAAATAAGAAATGCTCAATGATAGTGCTTTGGAGGCATGCTGATTAATGACAAGGAAATGGGGTTAAAAATAATGATTTTAGAGCTTAAATTGTCTCTTGTCTCAGGTTGAAGCTCTTTGGAGCAGGTAATTCATTGAGTGGTTGAAATATCTCTTTTGGGGGTTAGAGGGAAAAATTCTGTTTGCTTTTAAAGACAAGGGGAGCTGGCTTGTGTAGTGCAGCAGCTGCTCAGAGGGATGCTGGCTCTAAACTCACTCACAGGAGTATTCTCAGTTTTATTTTCAGATTATGTGTGTCTGTGTCTTTCTCTTTTCTAGATCCAAACCAGTACAGCTGGGGAGAGAATTATGCTGGGAGTTCTGGGCTTATGAGCACATCCCCTGATGTTTCCCCCATGCAGAGAACACGGAGTGGTACAGTATGTGCTGTCTTTCCTAGACCTGTGTGTGTTCTCTTAGCAGTGGTGACCTGGACATAGGTGATTATTCTCCAGCTGGTTGCTTCTTGCCTCTGAGGCTCTTGCTTCCCAGAGAAGTGACCAGTCTGGTGTCTGGTGTGGTGTTGTCTCGTGTCCTGTGTGGTGTTGGATGGAATGTTTCATAAAACAGACTGGCTGCTACTTTGTCTTGCTCTCCTTCACCAAAGTGGGGGGAATGTTTGTCTCTCACCCTTTCTGTGGAGCAGCTGGATTTTGCTGCAGCTGAAATATCTTAGAATTTGGAATTTCATGTTCAACCATCTTGAAGCAGTGTTAATTTGCTTCCTATGAGAAGAAAAATACAAGATTGGACAGAAGAGCATAAGCCCAGTCATCTCTTAAAGTCACTGACAGTCCAGCAGTTCTGATTCCACAGTGGATTATTTTCACACTGGATAATTTCTGTCTGTAGGATGGGCATGGATAAAATAATCCACAGAGGGGACTGGATTATTTATGATGACCTATAATTGTCTGCAAATCTGTCAGTCTTAACAGTGGCTGGACTTCTGCAGCCCTTGTGCTAATTTAATGAATTGTGAATTAATTTCTGAGTGAGTTCTAATCCGTCTCTTTCCTTTCTCCCCTAGTTTGACATGCTGGAAATGGACAGATTGGAGAGACCACTTGTTAACCTGCCACTGCTGAAAGACCCCTCCACCTATATCCCAGACACTGTTGACCTCACAGATGATGCCATGGCCAGAAAATATTGGCTCACCTGCTTTGAGGAGGCACTGGATGGGGTAAGTGTCACAGAACAGTCCTGTGTGAGTGACACAGGTATTTAGGAAACAAATCTTCTGTGGAGCAGCATGTTTGTCCTGTAAAATATTCCTGCTGTGTCACCCCTCTGGAAGTGCAGCCCCTCTTTCCCTATAACCTGGCATTGTCCCAGTCTCTTAAGGAAGGGCTTGGTCCCTTCAAAGGCAGAAATGTTCTTTTGTGGTGCTTTTTTTTTTTTAAGCTCCTGAAAGGTGTTTTCAAAGCATTTTCTCTCTTTAATGGCACTTGGACCTCTCTGTACAGAGCTGCAAGCAGGACAGTTACACAACCAAAGGCCAGAGATCCTTGGGTTGTTCCTCCTCTGGGAGCAGTCCTGCTGCCTCACAGACACTTTTCCATGGGAAGAGCACAGTTGGACTAGACACAAATTATTTTTTTCTGCACTGAAGCTGATTCAGGCAGTTCACTGGAGTAAAACAAAAAGAGAACACAAGGGGTTAACGTGCACCATTAAATTTCTGCCTGTTTCTCCTTTAGTGTATGTGCATTGTTATTTTTTCCCCTCCTCTAAGTAGTTAGAACTCATTTCTGACAGTACAGTCTGGAAAACAAACTTTAACTCTTTTGGGATGAAAAGAGACATTAAAGTTGTTGTTTACTGTTTGGAATGAAGGGAGGCTGGGAGGTGCTGTGTGGGAGGGAGCAGCCAGGCTGCAGGCACAGAACAGGGAGGCAGATGGAGGGGTTATTGCTCAGACTGAACTTCACATCAGTTTCTAGGAGGAAGAGTTAATTTGGTAATTGCAGTGTTGCCTCTTTTCTCTGCCAGGTGGCAAAGCGAGCTGCAGCCAGCCAGCCAGACTCTGTGGATGCACAGGAGAGAGCTGAGAAATTCCGGCAGAAATACTGGAATAAGCTCCAGACACTCAGGCAGCAGCCCTTGTAAGTGGTTTTATTTTCCCTTGCTGCTTCTGTTGAGCAGTGAAAGCCCACAAAAAGCCAACCAGGTTGTGAAGCAGAGCAAACAAAGCCAAGTAGGCTGAAGACTCAGGCAAGTTTTTGTGCCAAACATCAGATCCTCTGCACAGAGATTTTGGATTTCATGTCTTGGAGTTGAGCAGAGAAATTCTATCTTGGCAGAAAACTTGTTATTAAAAATCTGTACATAGTTATTAAAAATAGCAGCAAGTTAATTCTGAATATTCTCCTTCCCTGTATTTAAATAATACATCTTATTGTAGATGTAAGATCATTGAAACTACAACAAATAATCTTAATTGTAGATTCTTATTGTAGATTCAATAATCTTATTTAGAGCCAGCGTTTAGCACCTGTGACTTTCAGCTTCAGTGCTTATGTGAGGGGCTGTGACTTACAGAGGAAACAGAGGGAAAAAGAACTTTTTTCTGTTTGAAGTAATGGATTTGTTTTTTCCCCCTTCTCCCTTTTTAAAGTGCATATGGTACCTTAACAGTCAGAAGTCTCTTGGACACAAGGGAACACTGTTTGAACGAGTTCAGTTTTCCAGATCCCTATTCCAAGGTGAGTTCAAGACACTTTTCCAGTACTCTGAAACTGTTGAAGTGGTGGATGGCTCAGAGGGGAGAGATCAGGAACCAGTTCCTGCACTGGTTGTGAGCAGCTGGGGGAGGAGGAGCAGCACTGGGGAATGGGACATAAACCCCTTCACCTGAACAGGCTCCTGGTGAGGATTATGATAACCAAAAATATCACCAGCTTCAGTTGCCTGACAGCCCTGAGAAGCCATCTTGGTGCCAGCCCTGCTCCTGAGCTGTGTGTGGTGGCTGTCACCAGACACTGTCACCAGGCTGTCACTGCTCTAATTCACTCCTCTGTGGCTGCTTTTGTCACTTGTGAGATTCTCAGCACTGGGTTGGAGTGGACACAATGGACAACCTCCTGCTCTTAAAAACATTCATTGCCACTGCCATTGCAGCTGTTTTCTCTCTGTGCTTTGTTCTGTGACATGAAATGTTTGTGGAGAGGAGATTTGAGTCATTATTTCTCAAAAATCAGTTTTCTGTATGTCCATTCCTTACCACTTCTTTGTGTGACATATAAATAACAACAGTGCTAGTGGCTGATCCAAGACTCTTTTCCTGACTGTTGACATATTTCTGCAAAATACAGAGAAAGTTCTCCCTGGCTGCACTGTCATGTGGTACCTTCACTCTGAGAAAGGACTAAAACACACATGAGGTGGCTTTTGCTTATGTTTGCTTCTTGTAATTCAGACAAGTTTACTGCCAAGACAAGATATTGGTACCCAGAATAATTTTAAATTTAAGAGAAATCACCCTGTAACACTGATATCACTGGAGACAGAGAAGAGGGAAAAAAAAAACCTGAGAGATGCTGAGAATTTGGCATGATGCAAAGCAAAAAAAAAAAGAAAAAAAAAACACCCTTCAGAATTTGTTGGACTGCTGGTGGTGGTTTCCAGGGTTTGATCCATCATGTTACTGCTACAAGGTTTTTGTATATCCACTCTCCCATTTCCCACCTTGCCCAAGAGCCATTTCCCAATCTGCTTAAGATCTATTGCATCTCTGACTTGCTAAGAAAAGTAATTCTTGGGCTATAGATCATATCCTGGCCCTCATGACACATTTTGTGAGAATCCAGGAAAGTTTTTCCTTGGTCCTAAGCACACTGACCAATAATTGGTTGGTCCATGAGAGGCCATGAACACAGTGGAGATGTTTAAAAGTGGCCTTGGGACTGAGACAGCCAAAGCTGGGCAAGAAATGTTGGTCTGTAAATCCAGTGTTTCCTGTCTGTTTTACAGGTAAAGCAGAAAGAAAATGGAATAGCCTTAAAGTGTTTCCAGAGTGTGATCGAGTCCCTGGATTCCCTGGACTGGGAGGAGAGGCAGTTTGCACTGGTGAAAGGACTTCTGGCAGGGAATGTCTTTGACTGGGGAGCAAAGGCAGTCTCAGAGTAGGTGTTACATCCTTTAACAGCACCCTTTAAGCTACAGAATCTCCAGTTGTGGGGTTTTTCCTAAAAAATGAAGTTCCTCAATCTCCCCATCAGCCTTTGTAGAGCACTGTTACAGCCTGCAGCTGGTTTAAGTCATTACATTCCATGGTGGTTTGCAGACCCAAAAATGTCTTTTTGCCTGTAGCCTACTGCCTGCAAACATCTGTACATTGCTGAGGCTGTTTTCTTATAGCATCAGAACTCTGATTTAATGTCCTGATGAGCCTTTTGTTTTTAACATGATCACAAAATACATTTCCCAGTCCTGGCACCCACAGGCACCCCCAGTATAAGCAGTGCAGTAAAATTGCTGGGCACCAGCTAAAGAAATGTTTGAATTCCACTGATGTGAGATGGAGGTGTTGAACTGTGTGCCTTTTGTCTCTCTCCTGTCCCAGTGTTCTGGAGTCTGAGCCACAGTTTGGGTTTGAAGAAGCCAAGTCAAAGCTCCAAGGTAAGGGGAGATCCCTGCTGGTGGTTGGATGTTCATGAGGGAATGGAGTGGGAATGTTTGTGGGCGTTCTGGTACCCAGATGACAAAGAATCATTAGGGCTTGTTAGGGTTATTTAAAGGAATTAAACCTGCAGACTCTCTCCTTGAACACAGAGATGGTCACTCACTGCTGTGTCCCTGCCAGGGAGCAGTGTCCTGGGGGGTCCACACCCAGCTCACACCACTCCAGAGCTTTAGTGTGAAAATTCCACTTTGGGCCTTTTCACATTTTAGTGTGAAAATTCCACTTCAGGCCTACGCTGGTGGAGCCATTCCCATAACAGAGAGCTCGGGAGCTCTGTCAGCCTAACATTGAACATTCTAAACCTGAGCTCAAATGCTTCAGTGCTTCAGTGAGTGCAGCATGAACCTCCTGCTTGTACCATGTGCAGAATGACTGCTGATAAGAGTTAGTGGCTGCTGATAAGAAATGCTGACACTGCTCTGTCTGTGCCACAGAACGTCCCTGGTTGGAAGATTCCTACAGCCAGTGGCTGGAGCGACTGAAGGTACGACCCTGGGTGGCCCTAAACCCACTAATTAACCACCTTAATCATCAAACCACCTTGGTAATTGTGGGGTTTGAACAGAACTCTGTTCAGACAGCCCAAAACAAATCCCTAATTCACCATAAGAAAGGAGTAAAGGAATTAGTTTAAAACTTCCCAAGCTGTTTCCCTGAATTCCCACTGGAGCCCAGCTGCTCCAGAGCCTCCCCTCCTTATCAGGGCTCTTATTTCCATACACCCAGACCCTTGAATTTAAAAACTTGGGGCCCAGTGTAGTGTTTGAGTAGTTCCTGCTCCTGAATAGCCAACCTAAAACTGGCATTAATGTAAGAGCTTGCTAGAAGTAATGAACTTACCAATTAGCAAAGCTTTTTTTTTTTTTTTTTTTTTTCCCATGTGATCTCTTTTACCATTTAATTAAGATTCATTAAAAAGCTTTTGTGTCTTTGTGTAAATCTGTCTGTTGAAAATGGCAGCCTAAAGGCTGGGGATGAGCAGACTATGACAAATCATTACATGCTCCATCCTAAAACAAAGCACCAGCTAATCTTGTGTAACAGGGATAATTAGGGAGCAACAAGCACTGTCCTGTCAGTTTTTATTAGGAATTAAGCATTTTTCAGTTCTTCTGCTGTATGAACTGGAGTGAACTAAGTTTCATAACACCAGGTTGAGAACAAATGAAGAGGTTAATGGAGAATAGGCACTATCTTTTCATTTTAGGATGTCACTGCCCCCACAGTGCATGCTGCCCTTTCCTGGCAGAAGGGAATCCTGTTCAGCCAGCACCAGGCTGGCTTAAAACACCCTCCAAGGTAGGTCCAGCTGGCACCCAGCGCGTTCAGGATCACAGCCTGACTCTGGAGTTAGGCCTGGCTCGAGTTGGCAGGTGGAGGTTTTATTGCTGGAGTTTGAGAGCCCTGTCTCAAACACAGCACAGGAACTTGAGGGGTGTTTTAAAACAGGAACTGTTTTAAACCCCTGTGCAAAGACACCATCAGGGAGCCCCATTCCTCCTCTGTGTCACTGGTGTGTGCTGGGATTTTGCTGCAATCCAGACCCCAATGCTCAAATGTTTGAGGGAATAAAATGTGGGGGTTTGGAGGAGTAGCTGTGAATAACAATCTGCCCTGAGGTGAGTGGTGCTCCATCCTGAATGCATTGGTTTTCTCTTGCAGGAGGGTCCCCCTCATAAATGTGCCTTAATTTTCGCAGATAACAGTGGGATAGACATAATTTTAGGAGTCTTTCCTTTTGTCCGAGAGCTCCTTTCTAGAGGGACAGAGGTGAGTGCTTTTCCTTGCCAATTCCTATGGAGTTTTGGTAACTGCTGGAAGGTGTCACTGCCCACCAGCAGGACACTTCTCTGCCAGACTGGGAATAATCCAAGCACCTGGAATGCCAGAGCCTGACTGTGTGACCTTTCCTGGCACCTTCCCCCCAGGTGATTTTAGCCTGTAACTCTGGCCCTGCCCTCAACGACGTCACCTACAGCGAGTCCCTGATCGTGACCGAGCGCATCGCGGCCATGGACCCCGTGATCCAGTAAGCACCACCTCTGTCACACCCCCCTGGGGACAGCAGATCCTGGGCACAGCCTGGCTTTGCATTTCACTGTTCATCTGTAACTGCAGCCTCAGCCCAAGGCAGAGCATTTGCTTTCATTAATGTGAAAAATTTAGTAATTGGGTCTTTCTGGCACGCCCATAGTTATATTTCTTGTTGTGTCTTCCCTGACAAGCACTGCAGCTGCTCTACCAGGAATTTTCTATGTTAATAGAGGCAAATCCATGTGTGTCATACACAGAATGTCCCCAGGAGAGGATGCTCAAGGAAACATTGTGTTTCCTGGTGAAGTCCCTGCAGCAAAGGAAGCCTTTGTAAAAGAGGGTTTGCTATTTCTGCTTCTCTGGCTTATTCCCAGATGTGCAAGGCCCTGCTGAAGCAGCTGTTTAATATTTTTGTCTTTTTAAACAGCTCTGCACTGAGGGATGAGAAGCTGCTGTTGGTTCAGACGGGTTCCAGTTCTCCGTGCCTGGATCTGAGGTACGTGGGCAAAGTGCCACTGTGTGGTTTGTGTCCCTCAGCTGCAGGATGGTCAGAGCTTTGGCTGTGGAGCATCCCAGCCATCCTTCCCACTGGGAATCACTTCTGCACACCCATTAGGAGGTGCTTAGTGTGGATTTACAGAGCTGTGACACTGCTCAGGCCTGACAGCTTTTGGCCCTTGGTGAGGTGTCTGTGTTCAGGACACAGCTGGGTGAGGAGCTGTGGTTGTAGCTGATGTCAGATACTGCAGGTGGCCAAAACCACCTGGGACAGAAGCATCATTTCACCTTGTTTAACCTATTTCCTTCTGATCAGTTCCTCTATTGGAGACAGAACTTACCTGTGTCAAAATCCCAAGCTGGGTGCATTTAAACAACATTTCAATTGATCCCCTTGGCTTTCAGGTGCCACCGTTTGTGGGCACGTGTAACTCCATGCAGAACCCCAGCTGGCAGCTCTGTGGGGCACTGCAGGTGTGGCTGTGGTGTGGCTGAAGGTGGAGCTAAGGTGTGGCTGCAGCTGTGGCTGCAGATGGAGCCGAGATGTGGCTGAAGTGTGGCCGTGGTGGTGGCCACAGTGTGGTGGCCAAGGGGTGGCCACAGTGTGGCTGCAGGTGGAGCTGAGGGGTGGCCAAGGTGTGACTGCAGTGGTGGCCGAGGAGTGGCTGTGGGGTGGCCACAGTGTGGCTGCAGTGGTAGCCAAGGAGTGGCTGCAGAGGTGGCCAAGGGATGGCCGAGGGGTGTCCACAGTGTGGCTGTAGGTGGAGCTGAGGGGTAGCCAAGGTGTGACTGCAGAGATGGCTGCAGTGTGGCTGAGGTGTGGCCGCAGTGTGGCTGCAGGGTGGCCGAGGGGTGGTCGCAGTGGTAGCCAAGGAGTGGCTGCAGAGGTGGCCAAGTGGTGGCCACAGTGTGGCTGCAGTGTGGCCGAGGGGTGGCCAAGTGGTGGCCGAGGTGTGGCCGAGGTGTGGCCGCAGTGTGGCCGCTCTGACCGCGCTCTGTTGCAGCCGCCTGGACCAGGGCCTGGCCGTGCTGGTGCGGGAGCGGCAGACGGACCTGGTGGTCATCGAGGGCATGGGCAGGGCCATCCACACCAACTACTACGCCGTGCTCAGGTGTGAGAGCCTCAAGCTGGCCGTCATCAAGAACTCGTGGCTCGCCGACCGCCTCGGGGGCAAAATCTTCAGCGTCATCTTCAAGTACGAAGTGCCCTGTAAATGATGGAGCTGGCACGGCCGATGGACTTGCACTAGTTTAACTGTAAAGAATGTATTTTTATTACAACAGGGACAAGAGTTCACAGGAAATTCCGTATTTATATTGTGCTTTTGTGACTTAAAAAAGCGACAATATGATTCACTCTATAGTCTACACACTCAAATATATATATGTATATCACTCATTGTTTATTTTGGTAAGTGTTTATTTTAATGCTGCAGTATTTGTGATGAAAAGACTTTATTTTTTTGTTCTGTGAGACATTCATATAGAAATATATTTAAATGTCAATGAAACCTTTTTTATACATCTCTGCCTACTCTGCCAGCAGTGACATAGCACGTACCAAATAGTTTTTAACTGCTAAGTGAACCTGATGTTGCATTTTCTGATGTTGCATTTCCAGCTTCTGGACTTACCTAAAGCTGTCCTGCTCTGTGCAGCTCAGTTGATGGAAGGGCTGATCCACCTTCTCACCCTACAAATGTTGCTCAGGCTGTGACTGAGCCAGGGCTGTTGCAGTCTGAGTTAAGGACCAGCCCTGGTTTCCCAACACCTGGAATTCCTAACCCCTTGTTTGTTCTCATTAGCAGGAGGGACAAGGGAGGGAGTCCTGCACCTGCACAGAATTCCTTCACAGCAGCTGGAAGCTGAGTCTCACTAAGTTCCCCTCTTAGGGAATGTGCAGTGCTGGATTCAGGATCACCCAAAACTTCCCAGCCTGAGCCCCCTTGGTTTCTATTGCCTTCAGTTCTCACTGCTGGGACTGACAAGGATTGGTGTCTTTGTTCCTGCAATGCAATTACAGGCATTCCCAAGGTACCCAATTTGCTTTTTCCCTCCTTCAGCTGTGCAGTTCATAAATGGAGTGATTTCACCACCAATTTGTCCTAAGACTTAAATGCCTCAGCCATCCCAGCTCTGAAAGGGAAAACAGCTTAATGAGGAAAGTGTTTAACATACAGCTGAGAAACTGTTCCTCTGAACTTCAGCATTGTTTGAGAGCAGGGGAGTGATGCAAAACACCCTCACATCTCCCCTTGCAGGGGAGCTGGGGCTGTGCTGTGTTTGACTCATCTCCACACTCCTTCCCTGCTCTGGTACTGATGGATTTCCACTGTCAATCCTCAATTCTTGGGACACGAGAACAAAACATTCGCTGTCACCCCACAGTGGCCCTTATCCTGTGATGGGAAGCCCTGCCTGGCGTTTCTCCAGTGGTTCCTTGGTGGCAGGGGCTCCCTTTTTGGGGTGCAGGGAGGGCCTGTTTGGGGTTGCACAGCAGCACTGTCAGTTCTGATTCAGGAATTCCCTTCCAGGGACCAGCACCTCCTGCTCAGGCAGGGCAGGATGAGGCTATTTATAGCTGCAATGCTTAAGCTGCTGTTCCTGATGACAGCAGACAGACAAGAGCTTTAATGTTCCACGACTGTTCCTCACACAGGAATTAGTAGCAGAGGCTTCACATTAACCTGTCCCCAGTCACTTCCTCCTACAGGCCTTCATGGACTTACAGGGTGAACTTCAAACCTAAACATGGATCCACCATCCTGGCCAGCTCAGCTCCAGTTTATTCACTTGTCACAGTTCCACTCTCCCCCTTATCAGTTTAATTTCTTCCAAGCCACTTAATTTCCTTGTGTCTGCAGCTCCACTACCACTCCAGAAGTGCTGTGTGTGTGTTTAATTAGCAACCTAACACTCTAGACTAGCAGAAAAACATCTTCCTACACTGATACAGCTCCTAGGACGTGGTACAACCCTAACACAGCAAAAACTCCTCAAGCATTTGCCTTCCCTGACGTGTCCTGGCTTTGTCTGGTGGCCCCTTTTATGCGTAGACGAGTGCAGATTTCTTCTGTGAAAACAGAGCAACAAGATTTCTGAAAGAGAAAGGGGGAGAGAAGGCTGTGGGTGCGTTGTTCTGTGGATCCATCTTTTCCACGTGCACACTTGGAGAGCTGGAGAGCAGGAGCACCAAGGGGCACACTGGGACACTGGTGCAGTTTCACTGTGTGTGTGTTTTCCTTGTCTAATGACTGAAGAACAGCCACCAGTGGGAATAAACTTGTTAAGGATCATTTACTGTCCTCTCTAACACCCAGGGCAGTGGAATACACTTTGGCTGCCTTGGGACTTCAAGGAATGTTAATTATTTTTTTGGGGGGGAAAGGGTGCTAGGGGTTTATTTTATTTCAAAATATTATATTTTTGCTGTTCAGGCTACAAACCCATCCCACACCCCAAACCGTGAAATCTTGGCACTTTAAGGAGTAAATGCACAGCCTCCCCTCACCCCAGCCCCACTGCACAGCTTTCCTTAGAAAACCAAGGTCAGGGTGGAAATGCTGGGGCCTGGCTGGTGCAGGAGGGACACGGGGAGGAAGGACAGGATTAAATGCAGGAGCCAGAGCCCACCTTGGTGGAAGGAGGGACACGGGGCAGGACAGGAGCAGGAGCCAGAGCCCACCTTGGTGGAAGGAGGGACACGGGGCAGGACAGGAGCAGGAGCCAGAGCCCACCTTGGTGGAAGGAGGGACACGGGGCAGGACAGGAGCAGGAGCCAGAGCCCACCTTGGTGGAAGGAGGGACACGGGGCAGGACAGGAGCAGGAGCCAGAGCCCACCTTGGTGGAAGGAGGGACACGGGGCAGGACAGGAGCAGGAGCCAGAGCCCACCTTGGCGTGCGCGGCCGCGCGGCGGCTGCTGCTGGAGAGCTCGGCCAGGGCGGCGAGGATGCCGAGGGCGAGGCCGATGCCCAGCGTGAGGAAGAGCCCCCCCAGCGCCGGCGGCTCCAGGGGCCCCCAGCGGTCCCGGCTCTGGCGCAGGCAGCTGCTCTCCCACCACTTGTTCCGCAGGTAGTCCAGGTCGCCCGACTCGCGCAGCTTGAGCACGGCGATGGACAGGGGCTTGGTCCAGGGGGATGCTGGGCAGAGGGAGAGGAGAGAGAGGAGGATGGCAGAGCTCCCAGTGTTTAGTTAAACACTGTTAAAGGGGTCAGAGGTGTCACTGAACACAGCCCCGCCTGCCAAAGGCTTTTCCTGGCTAACAACGATCCTGCCCTGGCCACAGAGGGGTGGTTACACTGGGGGGATAAGGGCAGAGCAAAGGTGCTTTGGGAAGAACATGAGCAGACTGTCCCCTGCTCATTGCGTTAGGGGATCTGCATCCCTGGGGCCAAGGACGCCAGGAGATGGAATATTTGTGGATTAGGGTTCAAAGTGAGAGCCAGTGTTAATTCCCCGCAGAGCAGTGACCCTGTTTTCAGTCTGGTCACCCTGACAGCAGTGTTGGCTCTGGCCCGTTGCTGTCCCTCCCAGGGAGGAGTGGGGCAGCACAGGGGACAGGGACTCACCCTGGGTGGTGGCGATGCCGAAGCCGCGGGCCCCGATGACCTCGGGGGCCCTGATGAGGTTGCAGTGCCGGGCGGCCGCCAGGTCCTGCGAGATGGACTCGCCGATGAAGGCGTAGTTGGAGTCCATCACGCGCTGCACGGCCTCCTGGTAGGTCTTGACCAGAACGTGCTCCCGCCTCTTCTCCATGTACTCATAGATCATCTGGTGGATGGGGTTCTTGGAGTTCTGCAGCCCAAAAATCCAAGTGTCAAACTCAAAGGTGAGACAACCACCAAAAAAAAAAAAAAAAAAATCTGCCTGTATGTGCAAGGGTTGTAAAACAGTTTGGAGAAGAGCACTTAAACCATGTGTGAACCCCTGCAAGCACAGATTGTCCCCAACACAGGGACACAAGTGTCACAGATGCAGCCCCTGGAGAATAGAGAGATTTTTAAAGGAGAATTCAGAATAAAAATAAGAGTTCTGTGCCTGATTTCCTGTGAGAAGAGGTGGAGGAAGGGCTGAACAGAACAATAATCATATTATTTGAAGTATTCCAGGAAATCTGAGGGAGTCAACAGTGACGAGGGTGTTGCAGGGGTTATAAGGCCTGAGCTGTGAGACTCAGCCCCAGCTCAGCAGTCCTACAGCCCCTGTGTGTGGGCACAACGAGATTCTCTGCACCTTGAAGTAGTAGAAAGTCGAGGAGCCCTCCAGTGTCCCAAACTCCAGATTCCTTTGCTTGACCAGGTCCTCGAAGGTCTGGATGGGGAGCTGCTCGCTGCCGGAGCTCAGCAGGGCCGTGAAGTTGGCGATGTAGGCGGCCAGCAGGGCCAGGGTGAAGAGCCACCAGACCACAGCAATGACCCTCACTGAGAGCGCCTGGGGCCGGGGAGTGGCACCTGCACCACAGGGAGCCAATAAATCACCATAAATCACACGGGAGGGGACGCGGGGCCAGAGACGCACCAAGACCTGCAGATCCAGCAGCCTGAGTTACAGAGACTTCCCTTTAATTAAAGGCAAACTGCAGACCCTGCCCTGCAGCTACGCAGAGCCTGAGCCTGGAGGGCCCCACTGTGCTGGTCTGAGCAGCAGCAGCAGCGCTGCAGGGCAGGGCTGGAGCAGCAGCAGTGGCACAAAGCTGCACAAACAACTCCTCTGTACAAGTGCTCAGCTGGGCATTGCCCCGAGCAATGGTTGCCCAGAGCAGAAAATATTCCCCAGCCAGAGTCAACCATCAAGCCCAGCAGGTCTGTACTCACACCTTGCCAAACTGGTTTAGTGCTCCAAGTGTCCCTACTGAGACACCTTTTCACTGCAGTGTCACCCAGAAGGAGCTGGGTGCACCATCACCTTAAAAACCCCACTGCTCCCAGAGCTGCTCTGCTGCATCCTCCCAGCTCACCTTGCAGGGCCAGTGCTCCTGCTCCAAACCAGAGGCTGTTCAGGAAAGTGAAGTGGTTCTCTTCATTCTTTGGCTCATTCCATTCACAGGGGCTCAGTCTGTGGGAAAATGACAGGATAAAACCAGACATTCAGAGGGGGAAAAATAAAAATAATCCCCATCAAGAGATCTGGTGTTCCTCACGGGGAATCCCACTCCTAACGCTGGCTTAATCTGACAGGGTTTAAGCTTTCTTAGCCACTGTACTAGAGCTGTACAGGAGGTTCCTCAGAGCAAAAGGCTCCCTGGGACTTTCTAATCTCTTCATAGGTGAGAAAGGCACTGACTTGAACACAGTCTGTGAACACAAATGCATTTGTACCTGGCGACAAGAAAGAGGCAGAAGCACGTGAGCAGGTAAGCAAATAAAAGGGCTGTCCAGGTCTCCTTGCTGAAAGGAGACAGGAAGTGGAAGAAAGACATGTCCTGGGAGGCCGTGTCCTTGCGGAGCAAGATCCCAATCCCAGTCTGCAGGAAGGGCGTGGTGAAGGACACCACCTCTTCCCTGGCTGAAGTGACAGTCAGTGGAGCCACTGCAATGTCAGCTTCCTGCCAAGGAGATAAAAACCGATCAGCCACCCAGCCCAGGGAACATTTCTGCCCCTCAAACATTTCTGTCCCTCAAGCAGGCGCTTCCCTGGCTGATTGAAATGGCATCACTTCTCCAGGTCAACAGCCTTGGGACGTGAGCCCCAAGGAACAGGACAGGTTTCCCATAGGAATCACTGGAATGGAATTCCACCCAGTGGAGTCATTCACAGTGAGGTGCTGGTTGGTATCTGGGGCTTCTGGTTTCCTTCTGCAGCACGAGCTAGGCTGGGTTTACTCACCCAGGAGAAAAGGTTGTTCCTGTCTGACCCAGGCTGAGAGCTGGGCACAGACTGAGCTCAGAGGGGCAAAGAGCTTTAACTGAAGTGTTCCCCACAGATGACAGAACATCAGCCACAGGGAACGCACCTGATGGGGTGAAATGTGTATTCAAGCATCTCTTGAAGAGTCTGGGCACTGCCATTCTGAATGAAATGAGTCTCACCCAGGGGTTAAGCTCAGGATAAGTTTTGCCAAGGTGTCTGCACAGTCTCACAGGCTACAGAGAAACAGTGACACAGACGAGTGCAGCCCTGGCAGTGCCTGGCTGTAACAGGGATGTCCCGCTGTGGCCGCTGTCTCCTCGTATTTCCATCCCTGTCGGCCAAACCCAACCCCAAGTCTTGCTGCTCATCCCTTCCACAGGACAACTCCGAGTTCCTCAATCCCTGAGCAGATGCTAAGGGAGCCCAGGAGCTGCTCCTGCTGTCCTGTCCCTGCAGGGTGGGTCAGGAACACGGACTGGGCCTTACCCTTCTGAGGATCTCTCCGATCATGCCGCTCCAGTTGCCGCCGGCGGCCACGGCGCCGTACTGGCCGTCGCCCACCACCCTGACGCGGTACTGGAAGCGCAGCATCCCCGCCAGGGCTGCCAGCAGGTCCATGCAGTACCCCTCCAGCTCTGCTCCCCTCACCATCACGTAGGGATCCTCCTGGGAGGGAGGGACACGCGCCCGGCTCAGCCCAGGGGGGTTAAACCCGGCCTTGGCAAACCCGCCCCGTTATTCATCTCCGCGTTTCTGCACTGGGAAGATGAAACACCCCCAGGGCAGCTGCATCCTGCAGGTCACAGGCACCACAGGAATAAGTGAAAACCTCTTCTCAAAAGCCTAAAAGCCAAATATTTTAATTTTGGCCCATCAAAGCCTCAGGTGAGGGGCGCAGGCTGGGCAGGGCCTGACATCAGGATCAGAAAATTCACTGCTGCAGCTTCTCCTGAAAGTCCTGCTTGTCTGGAGCACCTGGTGATGCATTTGGGGGATTTTATCATCTGTTTTTGTCCCTGTGTGACCTTTACATTGTTCCTACCTCAGGGCAGAAACAACACACAGGGGACTGAGCCCCTCAGGTGCAGCTCAGCAGAGAGACCTGGCTGCCTCCCCAGGGCACTGACACAGCCCTGTGCCCCCAGTGACAGCCCCCAAATCCTCCCTGTGCCCACTGCAGACAGCTGGCACCTCCACAGCCCTGAGCCAGCCCCCAAAACCCTGCCAGGAGCAGGGCCATCCCTGCCAAAGCCAGCCCAAAACACCCCCTGCACATCAATAAAATCAATCAAATGAAAGGCAAAGAGCAGCTCCAGCTGTTCCCTGCCACTGTCACAGCCTTACCAGGATGGTTGTGACAGTCAGGGTTGGAAGTCCCTCTCCTGCTCCCCGTGGGTCTGTGCCCTGCAAACCAGAAATTGAGGAACAGTTGGGTTTCCAAGTGCCAGGCATGGCCCCACCAGGCTGGGCCTTACCCTGGGGTGACCTGGGAGGTGTAGGAGGGTTAAACCAGCCCTAAACCTGCAGTGGCTGCTGCTGCTTCCTAACTAATTAATAAATCGCAGCGTTTCACTTCATTGCCTGGTGCAAACGAAAATCACTGCAAACGCTGCCGCACACCTTCAGGTGGTGTGTACAGCCTTCCCAAGAGACCAATTCCTGCTGCAGACAAAAGAATTAGCAGCCAATTAAGGTCTCATTAGAGAGCAATTCCAGGAGACACAGAACAGCTGGAAACCTGAGAGGAGGAGGAGAGGAAAACGTGGATTCACTTCTGTGAGTTAAAGATACATCTTGCAGTTTTACAGTCACCCACTCGAGAGGATTCCTCATCAAAGCCACTTCAGGGCAATTGTAGCTTTTTCTAGTGAAGTGTCAGACTCTGCGAGGTTTGTTGGTCTTAAATGTATCTGCTTATTGTAAAATGACAGGGTGATTTTTCTAGAGAAAGAGAGAGGATGTGCATATGTGTGTGTGAATGTATAAATATATTAAATATATACATATATATATATGCAGTACAAAACGTGCAAAAGAAACCTCAGTCCTTCCAGGAGCAAAATGATCTTGTTTTAATTCTCTCTGTGCACTGGAAGGGTTTGAGTGATGAGCTTTGTCTGGAAGGCTGTGATCACAAGTTCCACAACTCTACCAGCCATGAAGACGAGGGCTACTGGCAGGTTCTTCCCTGGGGCACAACTGAATTTTGAGCTCTGGACAAAAAATTCAGTCAAAAAAAAAAAAAAAACCACAAAAACAAAGAAAGGAAAACAGCACAGCGACACAGCCAGCCATGAACAGTGTTCTTAAAATAATAACTCTTCAAAGATGAAAACCTTTGTACACTCTGGCCACTATTTCTGAATTAAATATGTAAGATCTGCCCCACGACCTCCTTAGTAGCTCTGCACTAATGAGCTCAGACATACCTTACCCACAGCATCATCATTCCTCCCAGCTCCTGGAAAAAGACAACAAAATCAGATTTGTGTGGGGCTTGTGTTTACAGCTCCTCATTTCACAGTGCACTGAAATAGTCAGAACGACCACCCTCAACTCCCAAAGCCCCTTCGTTTCCTCCCCCAGGCACAAAAGGAGGCAGAGACAGCAGAGAGGGGCTGCAGGAGGTTCTAATGTCACTTAATGATGTCACTTAATGTCCCTCACCCTCTGGGGGACTCCTGCACGGCCAGTCCACCCCTGAGGAGGGGCAGCAGCAGCTCTTCTGCCTCCTCACACAGCCCAGGTCTGCCCCCACTCCTGCCAAGCCCCATCTTCCCCTGAGGAGAAGCCAAAAGTTCCTCTCCACCCACTTCCCAGACACTGTTTCTTCTTACTCTGCCTTTCCCTTGCTGATGGCAGGTTCTGCATCTGAGATGCAGAATTAAAACCACAATTTTGTCAATATATTGCTTATTAATTGCCCAGGATGATTTTTTCTAGAATCTGCTTAGCATTGTTCCTTGGACTCAGAGAATTCACAGCACAAAAGCCAAAAATCCCTCAAGATAAACCAAAAAATGCAGGGTGTTCTCACTCTTTCAAGCAAAAGCTGTGGGTTTTTCTCTAAATATAACAGCATATTCATTCATTATGTATTTATTTTTCCTTCTTTGGCGTTGCATTTTCTGGCCTTGTGCTGAACTCCACATTATTGTAAAACAAAACCTGTTTTTTCCCTCTCCACTACAGTTCTCCATGGGGGCTGGAAATCTCCACAAAGGAGTTCTCTTGTCTCCCTTTAGAAACCCTTTAAAGCCAGCAGCAGCTTTTGGAGGCCCCGTGGGGTTCCTTGGAAGGCAGCAGAGCCTTCTGAGGGCTCCAGCTCCCAGCTCAAAGCCCCTTTGTGAGCCCTCCTGAAAGGCCCAGGGGCGATGGGGCTGCAGCACCAACCCCAGGTCATGGCAGAGACACTGCCCAGCACCAAGGCTTCTGCTGGGAATCCTCCTGGGAATCCTCCTGGGAATCCTGGGATTCCTCCTGGGAATCCTCCTCGGGGGCTGCAGCAGCACAGGACAAAGGGAAGGGCTCATCCCTCCCTTCCCCGTAGGTTGGTGGTTGCAGGAAGAGACTTTGGCTGTAAAAAATCAGCTTTTTCTTTGCTCCTGCTACCCTGAGCTTGCCCAGCCTTCCAAAGGGATGTTCCTGCTGGGTTCCTGGGGAAAAGGCTCCTGGCACTGGTCAGGACTGGCCACCTCACCTCAGTTTTCTCCCCCATCCTCAGCACATCTTGCTGCAGCTCAAGGGACCATAAACTCACAGAAGTGCAGCTTTAACCACAGTAACCACACCTAAGCCCACCCTTTTTCTTGGCTTTTTTCATCTTCCCCCATCTCTGTCATCTGGTTTTCAACTGTAGCAGCAAAGACTCTTGGGGACATCAAAGACACTTGGGGACATCAAAGGCACTTGGTGGCAGCACTCACAAAGTCCCAGCCACAAGGTGAGCCCTGGGGAATCTCTTAAGAACCCACTTGAAAGGCAAATTCTGAGATTAGGACAAAATCCTGCAAGCGCTGGCAGGTAAAAACTGAAGGAATTAATGCTCTGAAGGAGAACAAAACCAGGTTTGGGTGCAGCCAACACTTCTGGATCCTTTTCCTCACCTGCCTGGCTCGATTCCCTCAGGAGCAGCACGGCTGTAACCACACAGATTGTGAAGTGAAGACCTTTATCCATGGGAGCAGAAATTCCTGCTGCTCTACAGGAACCTTCCTGCTGGAGGTGAAAGGCAAGCAGTTAAACCTGGTTCTACAGTTCCTCAGCACTGGGTGAGGTCAGTTTGTCCTGGATTTTCTGCTCCTTTTTCTGTAGAGCCACAATTCCAAACAAGATCTCTCTTTTCAGATTCCCTGAAAAGAGTCCCTGCTGAGCTCAGCCAGAACAAATACTAAAGAAAGGCTCTGGTGAAGTCCCCACTGCAGCAAAAATGATGTGACAAACCTGAAAAAGGTGATTTACCCACTGGTGGTTCTCTCCCTGTGGGTTCCTCCCCAGGGAAAGGAGAGGAGAGGAAGCAGCAGCAATATTTTTTATGGTATTTGTTGTCCAACAAGATACAGGACACCATTACACCAGAAACAATAAAAAATAAATTTAAAATGCCCCAAAAAACTTAAAATTTATGAGAGTGTGTAGGCAAAAATTCACTACACATGGCATTATTTGTGGCTGACTGATGCTCAGAAAACACTGGATTTAGTGATCTTACCTTTAGGAAATTTCCCAGTCCTGCATCCTATGAAAACTCTTAGCATTACAGCTCAGTACTTTCCCTCATTCATTTTCCCTAATGAGAGAAATAACTAAAACCTCCACAGAAGGTTCTTTCCAGGTTAAATTTCAATGCTGATTTTGTTGTTATTGCTGTTAAAAAATTCTGCCAAATGGGAAAATGTTGATCCTTGTGAAAGGATCCCAGAGGAGAGGGCTGAGATCGGAGCTGTACATCAGCCAATGTGGGAAATGGATTTGTGAGGAATTTTCAAAACCTGACAGAAAGCTCACACAGTCCTGTACATCTGTATGCAACCACTGAGATAAGGTGTGCTCACTTAGGAAGGCCATGGGATAGAGATGGCATTGTTGAGAGAGGGACTGAACTAGAAACAAGTTTCAACAAGTTTCAAAATGTGGCCTTGAAAAAAGACCAGATATTATAATAAGAGAATTAGAACTGTGAAAGATGCATTGCACTGTGACCAGGAAATGGCTTGGCTTCTGATGGAATGGCATTTTTACATCTCTTGTGTCTCACAAGAGCCTGATAAAGGAATAAAAACTTTTAAAACACCTCTCAGCTGCCCCATCTCTGTAAAAGCTGACAAAACCAATAAACACTGACTTTATCCTACAACTACTTTTTAGACAAAGTAGTTGCTGCTCATGGCTGTTGCCAGAGCAGCACAAAAACTGAGCAGCTGCAACAACCACGGGGAAAAAAAGGAAAAGAAGCAGCAGCCTTCAGGCTGAGCCAGGGAGGAGCTGTGCTTTTCCTGGTAGGTTTAACCTCTAAATTCCTGTTCCTTTTCTCTTACAATTTGGTACATGCAACAAAATCATCTTTGTTTCAAGAGGTCTCCTCTAGAAACCCCCAAACTGCTCAGAGCTGGTATTGCTGGCATCACCTTGAACAGAAAGTTGTTAACCACGCTGCTTACGGATTATCTAAAAGCACAAGTAGGGTGCACATCTGGGTTAAAAAGCCAGGAAGGAGCCGGTGGCAGCAGGCTTTGCCCCTTGCCAGAAGCAGAGCACGAATTGAAGGCAGTTTCTCACTTACAGCGACTCCCTTGGGCCGTCTGTCCGTCCGTCCGTGGGTCCGTGCGGGAGCTGCTCGGGATGCCCGGCACAGAGGAGTGAGGGTCCCACAGGTTTGGGCATCCCGTGCTGGGATAAATACCCGGGAGAGGAGGAGGAGGAGGAGGAGGAGGAGGAGGAGGAGGAGGAGTGGCCTCTAAACGTGCCAGCTGGACCAGGGGACACCTGGGGCTTTGGGGAAGGAGGAGACCACACCAAAGCCAGGCTGTGGAAGCAGCTCAGTCCAGCAGCTGGATGCTGCATCAACACTCACAAAATTCTCTTCCTGGCCTGTGGTGTTGCTGTAAGATTCCTCCCTTTGGAACTGTCCCCAGCAGCTGTGCCCGTTTTCCTGCCTGTTGATCACACAGACAAAATCAGCTTTGAAAGACACAATTGAATGTTCATTGTCAGTGCTCATGAAGGCCAAGCTGCAGGAACAGAGCCCATAAATCCCATGTCCAGCCATGTCCATTACACTGCTTGTGATCTGGGGACTTTGGATCTCAGATCTTACAGTTTAATGAACTGAAATGCCCATCCAGGAGTCTCAGGAAGAGCAGAAGAATGAATACCAAAACTGTGACCTTCTGCTGAATTAAATCCCAAATAATTTTCAAATGCTGGAATAAATTCCACTTATAGGAATAAATAAATACATGATGAATGGTCAGTCTTATGTAGTGTCACAAAACAAGCTGTAAAAGTGGTTGCTACTAATTTGGAAGCAAGAGGGCAAATTTCAGATGTACCCTAATGACTTAAATCCAGACACTGTTAGTTAAAATTCTGAACGAAGGAAAATGTTTTAAAGTGCTCCATGATGCTGCCTCCTGTGAGATGCAAAAATTCATTGTATTAATGCTTAATCAATTAAAGATGAAAATAATCTGATTGTGAGACTTAGTCTTTGAGAAGACACAAATAGGCCTTTTAGACATTAACTTTCCAAAGCTGTCAAGTTGCATGTACTTGACATTAAAGCTGCAAAAGCATTAAAGCTACAAAAGCAGCGACTCCCTGCAGCTTTTCAGCCCGAAATTAAAGTATTACATGAATGATTTTTCATCCAGAGAATGTTAATGAAATTTGCTTTGTGCTGGGACACAATGAGAGGCTCCTCTTGGCAGATGACACGTTCTGCTGCAGCTTCACCTCCTTTCCTTCAGAGCCTGCAGTGACGCTGTGGGGTCACCTCGGTGCACCCCCCAAACCTCTGCTGCACAAAGCTGTGCTGGCACCTGCAGGATCTGAGTCCTGCAGACAAGCTGTGCAGATCTGAGCCAGCCTGGAAAACCGAGGGAATATTTTCAGACAAAACGTGCCGAAGAGCATTTGAAAAGATTTGAGCAGAAAATTTAACCCCTCCAGTCCCGTCGCCGTGTTATGGTGATAACACTGTCAGCTTCACATTTTGATATCTCAGAGTCTAAATTTTGTTACTGTTTTGGTATCTCAGAGTTTGAATTCTTGTGGCCAAGTGATGCTAAAATTAGAACCAAGAGCCCCTTTCCAGCTCCACAAGTGACAGCCCTTCCAGGAGGAGTGTCAAGGAAGTAAAATGCACTTTCACTGTGCACTTTGCTGGGACAGGAATAGAAGTGATTTTTCAATCAAGTGACAGGTGAAGAGCAAAATTGTGCTGCAGCATTTTCAGCCAGACTTTAAACCCCCTCAGTGATGAAACAGGGCCATCTGTGTTACTTGTACAGCTGCTCCAGGGTGGATCAGCTCCTTCTGTCTGTTTGGCTACTAATCCCACCAGTTCCCCCAGAATTTTCACCCTCTCAGCCAGGGCTCTGCCCCAGCCCCTGTGCTGTGTCTCACACCACAGAATGTCGGTCTCTGCCAATCCTTGCACAAGTTCTGGAGGACCTGAGGAAATCTGAGCTGGGTCTGCACTGGCTACTCCTCTGAAAAAGAGTAAAATTAAATGTTATCCACAAAGGAAGCTGAAAAACAAAGCAGATAGAATGAACCATGTTTGTGTATCACAAACCCCAGTGTTGTGTTACAGCTAAAGAGTCACCAGCTGGAAGGTTAAATATGTTTATTTTAGTAGTGTAAGGTGGTTTTACAAACAAATTCTTAAATTTTGCAATATACACAAAAGAATCATTACAAAGGCAAAATATCCTCTCAATAATAGGGACTCTATGCAGCCTGAAATAAAATTAAACCTCTGTTTCTCTTTAAAATGCATCTCAGTAAACATTCTTCTCCATCACTGATAAAATGTACATCTATAATAAATGACATCATAATTGGGGACTGGGGGGGACACATGACAACATCCCTAAAAATAAAAAGTAAAAAAAAAGGGGGGGATGAAATTATTACTCTGTTTAGGTTGTTATTTAATTCTAAATATGTCCATCTAAAAAAATTAAATATCTCTTTTTTTAAACATATCATTGAAAATTTTGCATGGCAGTGCAATACAGAAATAGTAAAATTCATCCAAAAAGTGCTCTGTACAGCAGCATTGTTAAAATACCATAGGAAGGGACAGTGCTGTTTCAAGAAAAGACTAACATGCTTTGTAGCCATTTCTGAAGTAAAGTCAGAAGATATTTCCTGTCTATTTTTAGGCATTCCCTTCTCTCTCCTGTCTCAATTCCCTCAGACAATGCCTTGAGACAAGGAGCAGTCACAGTTCAGGTTCAGGGTGTGCATGTGTACATACATGTGCAGACATATCTTTGCATACACACAGGTGTATATATATAGATATTTATATATATATAGATATATAAACAGGCTGGGTTTATAAAAGCATTGCTTTGGAACAAGAGAGCTCTTCTTCAAAGAGAAAATATGGATTTTCACGGAAATAAGCAGGTCCACAATGGAAGATGGACTGTGTCTTCTACATTATTAATTCACACCCTCAGAAGCCTCAAACTCTTCCAGAAAATAAAATGTGATTTAAGTCCAGCCTCCTTACATGGATCCATGATTTGTAAGAGCAAAATTCACCTTAGCTGTCGTTAGCATCACATTTAGCTATTAAACATCAAGGTTACTATTGTCAGAAGAATTATTGAAATTAGTAAAGACCAAGAGCAAACAGCAAACGCAAGAAGTGGTCACACACAAAGGAGGCCAAATCGGAGGCTGGGCAAAGCGCAATTAAAAATGAATTCCTCATCTTTGGAGTCATGGTATCGAGCACCCTTGGGCTCAAGGGAAGGCCAGGAAGCACCGAGCCGTGGCAGGATGTCTGGGGCCTCTCAGGTCGCCGTGTTTTGCTGTGACAGGAGTGCAAGCAGTGCCCAGCGCTGCCAGGGTCACAGTTTGAGCATGAAGAACACCTCGGTGTCCGCCACGCACTCGGGCTGGGCTTTGGGCGAGGACGGCAGGGCCGTGTGGGCAGCGGGGTCGGTGCAGCCGGCCCTGCCCACGCTGCAGGCGCCCTCGGGGTTGCCCCTCTCCTCGATGGGGCTGCCCCCGAGCTGTGCCCGGCCCTGCAGGCGCTGCCTCTCCTGGGCCTGCCGCGCTCTGTTGGCGATGTAGCGCACGCGGCTCTGGCTGCGCGACGATGAGCGGCGCAGCAGCCCCACGCTCTCGCCCTCCTCCTCCGACTCGCTGGGCTCAAGGCTGATGGGGGAGGTGATATCGTTTTCCTGCTGGAAGGCTGTCAGCTTCTTCAGCTGCTCAGTCAGTTCGTCCCGGGATTTGGCGGAGGGCCGCAGGCCTGAGGAGCGGCGCTGCTCCCGCATGGAGCGGGTGACGAAGCTCCTGCTGATGCTGCGGTATTTGCTCTCAAAAGTGCACACGATGTCGTCAGAGGTAAGGTCCCCGAGGCTTTTGGACTTTGTCTGGTTATTCCCAACCGTGTCATGCGCTTTGGATTTGTGAGAGGACTGCCTGAGACTCTCCATGTAGAGCCTGCTCCAGGTGTGCCTTCTAGGAATGGACGAGAAGGCGTCCTGAGGGCTCCTGGCCAGGGGCCGGGGGCACAGCTCATCAGCCGACAGCTGGCCAGACCTCAGGTTGGGGTTGGACTTGCTCTTGCTGACCATTGGCATCTCGGTGCTGCAGGTGGTGGCGGAGCGTGGGCGCATGCCCTTCCTGATGGCCAGGGGCTCCAGGCTGTCCTGGCGGATGCCCAGGTCCGGGAGGCTTTTGCGAGCCAGGCTGGGGAGGGAGAGGTCGATGACGGTGTCATTGGAGGACATGCTGGACGAGGAGGACAAGCTGTCACGGTGGCTGCTGCAGTCCAGCTTGCTCCAGATCCGGTCATTGACAGTGGCATCAAAGTACACCTCAGCTGCTGGAGACTGGCTGCTCGGAATTTTTATTAAGGCTGAGGAGTCTGACATCTTCAGTCCTTCACTCTTTGCCCTTCTTGCCAACGTGTAAGAGCTCGTCTGAGAAACAGAGACAGGGAGAGCCTGTGCAGCCTGGGCTTTCTGGGGAGAATCTGCCTGCAGGCTGTTAATGACACTGCTTTGCTGGGGTGGAACAGCTGCTGCACCCGGGTTTTGCCCTTTGGATTCAGAGGTGCTTTTCATGTCTGCTAATACCTGACCTGGTTGATTGTTTTGCTTCAGGCCGTTTCCTACAGGTTGGCCAGCACCATGATCTGCTGCCTCTACCAGCCTGGCTTTTTGGGGATGTGCTGCTGATCCACCCTGCTCTTCAGCCTCACTGCACTGTGTCCAGCCATTTCCTTCTGTGGGACATCCTGCCACGCTTTTCCTCTCATCCTCTGCGGCTACTAAACTTGTGTCAGCTGCTCTTGGGACATCCTGCCCTTGGTCTTCTGCAGCCACATTTGCTCCTTGTTCTCTGGAGGGTTGGGGCTCTTGAGGCTGGTTGGGTGTGCTGCTTCCCTCTGATGGAGCTTCGGTGGAATGGTCAGACCCAGATCCTTCCTCAGAATCACTGTAAGGGCTAACGGGCAGGGGGAAGAGAAGGCTGCAGTGATGGTTCTCATTGGCAAGGACAGGCTCTTCTGTGATCGTTTCTAGGCTGCATAAAGAAGTGACTGACCTCTGCATTGAGAAGTGGCAGACATCTTCTTGGGAGGCATGAAAAGAAAAAGAAAGAAACAAGAAAAACAGAGATACAGGGTTAGTTATCTGTGACAAATTACACCTTAGCTAAGATTCATTCCTTATGTGTTACCATTTTGTTCTCAAGGTACAAGTTGCCCATGTTAATCATGATTTTAAAAATAACTTGTGATTTCAAATGCCTGGCCAAAGGCAGCAAAACATTTTGCACATTCAGTTTTAGCTGCACAAAGCCCTGTTGCTTCAAGAAATCTCAGTCCATGCACAGCGGCACAATGTGACCGTTCTGGTTTTCTTATCAAACAACAACAGTACCCAGCAATTTTTGCCCTTTGTGTCCCCTTTTGTAAACCAGCTTTTCTTCCTCCACCATCCAGCACCACTTGATTTGCAGTTTTCCTTCCTTCCAGCCCTCAAACAGGTCAGGGTATCAGAGCACAACCAGAGCATGTACAATAATCAAACACCAGTTTGACCAGCAGATGTGATCCCAATGACCAACCACTCAGAAGAGAAACAGCACAGGACTTGTGGAGCAGATTACAAATGATCTGCAGACAGTGGAATGTTGGCAATGGGACTTTTAGAAACAAAACAAAAGCTTTAAACAGACTTTGTTCTTCCTAAAAAAAACTTGGTAATTTCTGTTTCAAAAAAACTCTGCGGACAGATGGGTCATGAACAGCAGGCTGTGAGTCCAACCCTGGAGAATCACTACAGCCACCAATTACCTGGAGAAAATTCTCCATTCTCTGCAATGTTTATCACCTGCACCCCGGGAGCCAAAGCAATCATGCCAAAAAGATTATTTCCCATATCTCCAAAGCACAGTGCAGACATGCATTCCAGAACTAACAAAGCACCACCGAGCCAGACCACGACCTCGAGGATACAGGAGCAGGTAATTATAGGGCAGCAAACAGGCAAAAATCAGGACTACAGGCAACAAGGTGCTCCAATCAGGGGCACTCAGCAGACATTACCTTTGACTTGCTTGTCCTTTCAGTTCTTAACTAGAGAGAGAGAGAGTGTGCATGTAGAATAAGAGGACAGAACAGAGGAAAAATCCAGTTAATGTAGGGAAGGCAGGTGCAGATAACAGGATAAATTGGTGCTGAGGGAGGGAAAGGAGACATACAGGAATATTCACACATGGTTGTAGGATCCTAAGAATTTCTGACCAACCAGAGCACTCAATGGAATCCACACATGGACAGATGTTAGGTTAATTTTTTTTATCATAGAAGGATGAAAATATTTGTTAGTGTTGCAGGAGGAGCACACTCCACTGGACGGGGGAATGGAATCACAAAGTCATGGAATCACAGAGTGGTTTGTGATGGAAAGGACCCTAAAAATCATCAAGTTTCAAGTACCCTGACACAGGCAAGGACACCTTCCAGGTTGCTCAGAGGAATCTGGACTCCTCTGCTCCAAAGCCCTCTCCTAATGGAGAACATCACTCCCAGAACCTGCCCAGGCAATACCAGGCATTTCCAGCCCAGTGCCGAACTCAGGGGTGGGAGCAGCTCTTCCCTGGCCTGTCCTGCATTAGCTGGGAGTGCTGGAAGGGAATCAGGCACCTGTGCCCATAACCCAAATCCAACATTCCAGACTCTCAGTGCCTGGAGGAGTGTCAGGAGGGGCCCAGAGCTGATCAGGCTTATGAATTCTCCTGCCCATCCACCAGCACAGACTGGGGCATGCTGGGAAGGGAAATCACTGGAAAATGTAATGCTGGGCCAGCAATAGTAATAATACAAACTATGAAATTATTATTATTAAATATATATATTATATATATTCATAAACTATTATTAAATATATTTATATTATATATCATTAAATTATTATTAAATATATGTACATGATAGAAATAATAATAATTATTAAATGTATTTATATTAATATATAATAAAGGGCCAGCTATAGTTTCCTGCCTTTTCCCAGGGGCACTTCCCCCAGCAGAATGCCAATTCCCAAGTGCAGCCATGGAGCTGGTTTCCCTGGTTTCCTGGCCCAAGGCATGGCCTTGCAGGAGGATGGGAAAGGGAGCTGTTTGTGCAAACAGAGGGGCTGTCACTGGACCAGCAGCAGCCAGTCCAAGGCACCATTTCACCATTTTAAGGGTTTGCTGATTCCATGCTTGGGAAGTCAGATGGATTTAATCAAATTTCAAGCATATCACAATATTTGTTTAGTGACTTGGGGGGCTGGCAGGGGAGCTGGCACTGATAATGGGAAATGGTTTCCTATGTCACAGTACTCAGAGTTTGTGAAAAGCCCAATGCCAATAATTTAGGCATAGAAAGAGTTCTGCTGCTTTGGATTAACTGCAAGTCACGGGAACTAGCAAATTTCTCCTCTCCCATTGTCCTGGTATTTTCCTAAAAGCCTGAAGCAGATATTGGAAAAATATGTTAAAAAAAAAAAAGTATAAAAAAAGTAGAAGGTAAATTGCAGACACCTAATCAGATGAAATTAGTCAAATAAATAAAATGTCTCAAAGTTCTGTCTGAGGCTTTCAAAGAAGCCCACTATAGTGGGCAGTCAGAATCTGTTATTTAAAAAGGGATTACATCCTAGGAAAAGCACCAAAATCACGTCACTGTTCCTGAAAATGTAATCATCAGTGTCCAGATTTCTTGGACAATTAACAAGGAGGGTGAGGGATTTGAAGAGGAGCTTTTGCAGTCACAGCCAAAAGCTGTACTTCCTACTTCCTCCTTACATTTCTGTGAAGCAGAAAATTCTTATCAAAATCTCTTTCCTTCTGTCCCATTCCTGCCAAATCAGGAGGAAAAAATGCTGTTTTTCTTACTAAAGGATGTCCTTTGATTGCCTCTGCTTTGATTTCCCACCTCTACAAGCCCCCAGTTCATGGTACAGGCACAGCCACACACTCCCAGTGAGCACACTCCTGTCTGAAACAACCACAAAATGCTGCAGCTTTAGGAACTTTCCTCTAAGTGGGCACGTTTTGGGTTGCAGTGGGGAATGGCAGGAGTGCCCCAGCCTGGCTGGTGTCAGGGAGCAGCAGATCACACACTCTGCTGCCCCGTGCAGCTCTGCCCTCAGGCCACGAACATCACAGCACAGTAGAAATGTTTGCACAGGCATTTAGGACCAGAATGGGCCGCTGTGTTTATAAAATACATCTCCTGAACAGAGCACAGAAATCCATCCAGTAATTCCTGGACTGACAGCAGTGATTTTGCAAGATCTTTGAGGAGGGCACAGGTTTATTGTTATCAGAGAGCACATTAGACATCATTCCTGATGTGGTTATCCCTCAGTGGATCACAAAGGCTGATAATGGAAAAATTGTTTGTTGATGTGGGTTTTCCATATTCAATCTCACTTAATGCTCTGGTTTGGATCTTAAAATTTACTTAGTATCATACCACATTCACTAAGAAAATCAAGGAAACAAAAAACCCTGAACAAACAACCCCAACATTTATGGACTACTGACAGTGTCACTACTGCAGATGGTTAACTAGGCATGGCAAGGACTAAGCTAAACCAGACACGCCTACAAAAAAGAAAATAAAAATATTTATGCAGATTTTTTCCTTCTGTCATTGCCAAAATTAAAAAAAAAACAAAAAAAAAAGACCTCTTGACAGCCAAACAACATAGAGGATCTTCTAAGGATGCTATGCAGAAGCTGAGACAATGACGTGATCTACAGTGGAGAAGGGTGAAGAAAATCTGGTCTTACCAGTAAAGAATATAGGGGATTTACTTCGAATTTCCTCCAATTTTTGAACGAACAAGGCGTTCATTTCCCTCTGTAGGGTGCCCACTTGCCTTCGAGAAGGTTCAGACCAGTGCTTGGGGAATTCTGGGCTTCCAAGGCTTTCTAGACTGCTGGAGTTGGAGGATATAGAGCCATTGCTGGCTGCAACCAAGTTGACAGTGCTTCCATACTTGCCACCTGACTGGCACTGCCAGCGCTGCCGGGAATGAGCCTTTATTCCGTGACACTTAGAGTCAGCACTCGTCTTCCCTGGGGTCACAGAACACTGAGTGCTCCTCGCCACATCACCTGCAGTTCCTGGGCTGCTGCAAGGCTGCAAATCTGAGAGTGGCCTGGGCTGCCCTCTGACCACCCAGCTCCGGAGCTCTACCCTCTCCTCTGCACTGCTGCCCTGCCCAGGCTGCAGGGGCTCTCTAGCAGTGGGCCTGCCAGGGTGGTCACTCCACGGCCCCTCTGGGTCAGGGCTCTCTTTGGAGCCAATCATGCATTTCATGCAGTTGGTGGCCACTCCGATCCTGCCCGAGCTGTTGATGGCACAGCGGGCGAAGACGCTTTGCTTCTCGCCCTGGGGCTCCTGCAGCCTCACCCTGTGTGCCCTGGGCAAGGGCTCGCTGAAGGGAGCCCCGGGGTGGGCACAGCTCTGCCTTGGCCCTTTGGGAGAGCCCTGGGCCTTACCTTTCAAGCCCTTGCCGGGTGCCTCCCCAGCGGCACCGTCTCGGGGAGCTGGGGAGGGGGAAGCACTTTCTGGCTCTTGCACAAAGCGAGGCTGGGAGGCAGCTTCCACTTCCCGCCCTTCTCCAGCCCCTGCAGAGCTGCTGTCCTTTGTGTCAAAAGCAATTTCAGGAAAGCCCTTCTTGTTCTTCTTCTGGCTCTTGGTGGGTGCACTGGCCGTCCGTCTCAGGATGTGGCTGCTAAAGGAATGTTTGCGATGGAGCTGCCCAGCAGCATGACTGTCCAGAGAGGCCTGCTTTGGATTTCTGAGAAACAGCCCTTTTAGACCTAGAGCTTGTTTGGCCTGCAAAAGAAACGAGAAAAGAATAAAAATATAAAAAAAGTCCCTTATAAAAAATGCAAGGCTCTTCCTCTGGGCACAGGAACTCATGAACAAATGATCATTCACATACAGTCTCCTGCTATATTCCTACCATCAGCATGAGAACTAACCCAGAAATAGGACAGGCATTAAAAATGAAAAAAATCACTAACAGCAGCCTTGCAAAATAACACATCTTTTTTTTTTTTTTCTCAGCTATATTTTTAGATAACATTTTTCCAGCCACACTTATCTCTGTATTTGTCATCATTTTCTTTCTAGCATGTAACTACTTACAACATCTACATAAACATTAGAGCTATTGAAAAGACAAAAAAAAAAAAAGTAAATACTTCTGTCTACAATGATTTTATTCTGAAAGCTGAAGAGTTTCTCAGTTTCACCCAAAGCAGATGTATTTAATGTTCTTGCTGTAAATGCATTTTCTAGGAACTGCTGGGAAATAAACACTGACCATAAAATAGAATATTTTTTCAGTATAAAGGAGATCTACACTTGAATTGAATCGAGCCCTGTCATGAATAGCAGTTAACTCTACACACACAAAAGATCATTGAGTATTGCCATTTCTACCTGTGTGATTACATTTTGGTAATTTTTCCTACCATACAACACTTATCCCAAGACACTCGTGTATGTGTTCAGCACTGAGGAAACACACTATAAACAAGGCAAGTTAGTCAGTGTCATGTTACAGTTCTCCACAGTCTTCAGTAGTTATTTAAGCATTAAACACATAAATGCACCATCATAAATCTCCCACCACCATACAACTGATTTACATTTCAATGAAACAGAGTTCCAGCATTCCTGCAAACATTCCAGGTGTACTTGCCAACTTTTCAAGCTCAGGCTGATGCCTGAGACAGCGTTGGTTTGCTCTGTGCACAGAGATCACTTCAAGCACAGAAGGGCATTTCTCTTTTTATCTACTTCTCCCCCTTTGCCCTCTTTATTTCCCAGTTGGATCAGACTTTTGAGCAGCTGTAGCATCAAGAATGAATAAACCCAGGGTACATCATGACTGAAGTGCATTTTAAGAAGCCCATGACAGAGCCTGACCAGCAGCCACGCTTGCTGGCACTCGCTGCCAGTTCCAGTTTTGCCCTGTGATGTCACGTGAGGTCACATTTCTGCAGTGCCAAACAATGGCACAGAAGTGTCTCATTTAAATTACAACGGTCTTTCACCCCCAAATAAATAATTCAGTGCCTGCTCGTGCATTTCCAATCCTGCTGTGCAGGGCTTAATGCAGATGTTGGCTGCCCTGTGCACTGAGCCTGGGCTCAGAGCTGCTTTTACCCCCAGTGCCCTGCCCAAGCTGCCATGTGGGGCCAAGGTTTATTTGGCTGACACAAGGGCCAATAAAAGTGTTCATAATATTATTTTTTAATATAATATTTAGTCAATTATAATTGACTGAAGTTTAGTTATCAAGTGCCAGTTTCCAGTGTGAGTAGGACATTATCAAAAATTACCTTTAGGATGAGATAAAGATGGTGGGGTTTGTTTTTTTCCCAAGCAAGGAAAATATTAAATATTGGAAAATCTTCTGTGAGAGCCAGACTATTGAACAGTCTGCTTGGATAACTGGGAGATAAGTTGGCAAGTACATTAGTTTATCGCTGTAAAAATCAGACAATATAAATATTTGCAAAACCCAGAAAAAATTGTCATACAAACAACACAGACAAATAATATCCACCAAAAAGAAAAGGGAAGCACTGATGGAATGGGTGACACGCAGTGCAGGGCCCAAGGTGTCATTCTGGCTTGTTTGCTGCAGCTTTGTTAAGCTGGACACTGTTGCTTGAATCAATGGAGTGATTCAAGAACACAGAGGCAGATTTGATTAACTTGGGGAGGGAAAAAAAAGGTTTTAAAAGAAGGAAAAAAATAAAAGAGAGCAGTTTTGAGGGAGATCCAGGACACTGTGCTTTCAGCTTCCAGCCCAGCTTTTACAGGGCTGTTTCACTCTGGAAAGCAGACTTGAAAAACAGCACAAGAGGCTTTCCCACAATTTAGCAAATGATTCACTGTCAATGTTCTTTTCCATGTGAAAGAAGGGGTTTGAATTATAGCCCTCAAGAGAAAAGGCAGGAGAGGGAGAAGCTCAGAGAAGGGGGAGAGTGGCAGGACTTTTATCCTGGATCTGCTTCACATGGGGAGGGCTCTGTGGCTGTCAATGACCCCACAGGGGTGACCCAGTCAAATGTCACAATTCATGTTCCATGAGTTGGAGAGCTCGAAAATGCTAACAAGGAAAGGTTGATGCTAATGAAGCTACCAGCTCAAGGCATGCAGGTGTGTGGTGGCGTCTGCACCTCCCTGGGACAGGAGGGGTACCTTCAAGGCGTCTAAAAACGCTCTGCTTCTAAAAGGAGACTGTTTTGACATAGAGAAGCCCACTGAAATCACAAACAGACAGAGTAAAGGCAGAGTAACAGTGAGGGAGGAGCTCAGAGATAGGCACATCTAGAAAAACCACAAGAAATCCTGCAGTACATCAGCAGACCACAGAAGAGACAGAAACAAAGAAAAGCCTTTCCAGGAAACAATCTGGAAGAGATTTCACACACAAGCTAAGGTGAAAAAAAAAATCTAAGACTGTTTTACTAATACCAAGCTACTGAGCAGGTGGAATATCTCCATTTATAAAATGTCCCAAAATGTAAATGTTTGCATTAGAATCTCTGGATTAATAAAGGATGGGTAAAATCAGGCTGATAACTGGGGGGATTTTACTGCCCATAATTAAGAGAGGAGAAAAAATTCTAATTTGAACAGCAGTCTGTTAACCAAAAATCAAAGCAAAAAGTGATTCAGAGAGACCAAACCAGAAAGGGATGTGTAATATTTGTTCCACATTTTCAGTAGTTTTTATTAAAAATTATAAATTAAAAAAAAACCCACAACAACAAAACAAAACCACAACACATACAGACTTTCCTTCCAAATCCTTATATTTTGTCAGTGCACAGAATCATTTCCTAACACCAGCAAACCCAGAGGGACTGCAGTGACAAATAGAACCAATAAGGGAACACCAAGAAAAATCTATGTCCCAAAAAGACTGCCAAAGTTTAAATGGACAGGTTGCCCTTCTGCAAACTATCACTAGCCAGTCACTCATGAAGAAATTAGTAAGAGCAAATAATTATGAAAGGCTAGGAAATTAAGGCTAAACAGAGAGAGAATTTGCCAAAGGAGGCTTGAATTGAAAATACTTCAGCCATTCCCAGAGGATGAACATTGGCCTTTCCATTAAACACTGCTGGCAAGGGCAGCGACTGGAGTTAAGCAACTAAGTGACGATTAAAGTCTAAAAAAGCTGTTTTCCTCTTCAGGATAGCTCGAATTTCCCTCTGGAGGAGGAGCTGGGCATTCCCAGCCCGCTGGATGCCCCCTCCTGCTGTCGCGATGCTGAAATTGCATCTCACTGCTGCGGGACAAACTGGGATCCTGCTGGGTGCTTTGTCCCTGATTTCACTGCCATTAGCAGCACTGAACACTGCTGATGTTTTACTTGCACCTGAGTAGGTTTTTGCAACTCTGATTTTGAAATTAAAGAAGAAAAATGAGAAAACAAAGGAGGCAGAGAAGTTTTCTCTCCTCCTGCTGTCGCGATGCTGAAATTGCATCTCACTGCTGCGGGACAAACTGGGATCCTGCCAGGTGCTTTGTCCCTGATTTCACTGGCATTGACAGCACAGATCACTGCACTGAGAGGACAGGAGCTGTCTCCTTTTTATCTGGCCTAGAACAAGTCTGAAATTAGGGCTTTACTTTCGTGGAAATCGAGATGTGGCACACAGAGTTATTTCCTGCATGTGAAACAATCACACCCTTAAATAACACATAAGGAGTGTAAATATGTCCAGCTATTACTAGCATCACCTTTCCTCTGCATTTTAAGAGTTATTATGGCAAAAACTCCAAAGCAAATAAGCTTGTAGAATTTCATTAAATTTAAAATGCTAAAACATCAGGCAGAGCCTTTAAAGCATCAGCTTTGCAGGGAACAAGTGCTCAGGGTTAAGGTGTGTAACCTTTGGTTCACTCACAATCACATTATTTACATAAATGTGTCTGCTGCAAGGAAATAACCTTCCCCTATGGCTTCCTCAAAAAGGCACTGCAAGAATCTCTTTTATAACTTTCCCTAGGATTTGCCTTTATCTCTGTGGATATTCAGAAATATCTCAGGCTACCATGACAAGCACAGAGATCAATTTTACTCTTAAGTGAACAAAAATGTCAGCCTGGACCTCCACCCACTGAGCTTTCCTGGTGTGATACAAGATCCTGGCAGCTCCTGTGGGGGTGTTGCACACCACAGAGACACTCACCTTACCACAGATGTCATTGATAGCCACATGCACAAAGATGGAAGCCTCTTCTATGCCTTCCAGGTACACGTGTCTGTAACCTGAAACAGAGGGAGCAGAGCTGGCATGGGGCTGGGACAGGTCACAGGAGGAGCAGCTGGAGACTCTCCTTTTGTGAGCAGCAGAAGAGATCAAGCAGGTTTCTCCCAGCTCCTCCTCACAGTGAGGATCCAGGCTTGAGCATCACCTTGCCACTCAGGTGTACCTGAGCCACACCACCTGCAAACTTCACCCCCATTTTTTGGTCATGATTTCATAAAACAGCCCTGTCTTGTTTCATCCAGGGTCTGTTATTGCTGCTGTCAAGCCATGGTTTAAACTTGACCACATTCTCTCCTCTGGATTTTCAGTCCATTATTGAGACTGCAAACCTTTCATCCAAGGTCAGTTTAGTGAGACTGGATGGTTTTTTAATCTTTAAGACTAACTTTTTTCTTTACTATGAAAGGAAAGAAAAATATACACACAAGAAGTTTTAATGTGAAAGAAGAATGAAATGAAAACAGAAAGAGGAAACTGTCAGAGAATGGCATTTAATAACCTGGATCCCATCATTAGAATAGGTTCTAATGAACATTCTGCTCTGTGTTAAACTACTACTCATAGTCGTAAAACCAAGCAAAACCCTAGAGTTCTTTCAAAACCTGGTGTGAAGAAAGAGAGGAAAAAGCACTAAAGGAGTAAAGATTCTGTATAGAAGCCTTCCAAGCCCACAGTATTTACCCACCCTGCTTGAAAATCTTACCCATTTTTTCAAAATCTAGTCCCAAAATCTGGAGTCAATTGATTTAGTCTTCATCACCATATCAGTCAGGAGCTGACTAATGCAGAGAACTCAGGGCCCAAACTCTTGTTCTAACTAGAAATTTCTGCAGCAGATACATTAATTTTCATTTTTCACAGGAAAAATGCCAATTTGGGACGTGCCCTTTCTCTTACCTGGCATCATGCTGCTGAAGGCTATTGTCCTCTGCCCGATGAAATCCCTCCCGATGGGGTCGTGGTCCCACACGAGGAACCGGATCAGGGCAATCTCTGGCATGTGCACTGTGAACACCAAAGTCTCCTCCCACATGGGGTTAAAACCTTCCAAAAGGGAGAATCAGCCTTTAGGTACCTCATTCACAGCAAACAAGAAGTCTGCCTGCACAAGGAATGCCTAAGCTGTGGTGTCATTCTGGTTTTCCTGACAGATTGATTGTTGTTCTTGGAAAATCTAGCATTCCCACAAGGAGCAGCACAAGGATTTGTAAGGAACAGATTTGGCTCTTACCTAAATTTGACCCTGCTTCCAGCAGGGGTTTGGCCAACCTGCCTTTTGACCACAGCAAGCTCAAAATACCCTTCTCTCACACACAATGAGAAAACAAATGTTTTGTTTCGTATCAAGACCTTCAGCATATTCATACCAACTCAGTCAAGTCAAAACCCAAGTCTAATTAACATTAAAAATGCTGAAATCCAATTTTCAGTGCTTTGTCATAATAGGCACCAAATCTTATCTACTCCTATTTTTATGAAAAAAACCTGCCTGAAAGAGGATGTTTCAGCCAGAAAAAAACTAAATCCCAGATAATCTTACCATTATCATCAACTACTCTGGTTTGTTCTTTGAAGCAATCCACAGGTAAGCCTATAACTTCTACTTCAACAAATGGATCTATGATCTGAAAAACAAAAAGTAATAAGTATTGAAAAGAAAGAGTGACAAAGCTGAAACCCAAGCAAATGGCTTTTACAATATGGGCACTGTACATGAATGTCTGGGTAATTATTGGTCCTGAGCCTTATGGAGTGGATTATTAAATTGATAAGATCTCTCTCCCTTTTTTTACTTCTCCTGGAAGTACTGTGTTGGCAATCGAGGAAAACCATCAAAGCACTGCTGTGATGGTTAAAAGTGAAGAAAACCACCTGAAGATGTAGGATTTATTCATGGTCTGTGTCTCCTGACAAGTAACTGCAGGATGTGAAATCCTCATCCAGTATGGAAATAAACCTTCTGCATCACAAAATAACAATCACAGCTGTCCCATACCTCTCCTCTGTCTCCCAACATGGAATCACGTGGTTTGGGGAGTTGTTGACCACTGATAATTCTTAAAACCAGCTGTTTCTTCAGTTGACCAGGCAGTGGGTCTTCAGAATTTGGGTTAAAGACACCTGTAAGAATGGAAAGTCCCATAATGTGAAAGTGCAACATGACTTTAATTCCAGATACCTTCTGGCTCTGTTGCTTCTGGCATCAGAAATGTATCTTTACACAAACTGTAACAAGGCCTCACACTCAATCCTGTCCTGCCATCAGTGTTCCACTGGTTTTGCTGGTTTTCCTTACCTTGACACATGCAGTTTGGTTTGAGGACATAGCCACAGTTCCCATTGGCACTGAATTTGGCCCGGTTCAGTTGCAGCATTCTCCCCTCTGACTGGTAGTTTAGTGCAACTATTTAAAAAAAAAGAAATCAGATTCAAATGTTACTTGTTAGATGCAAAAAAATCAGATATCTTACAGAAAATTATTCTCCTATATTACAGCTTCAGGGAGAGAAGCTCTCCAGAAGAGCTGAACTCTGAAAACCCTCTTACATTTGAGAAGTTCATTTATTTCCATTTACCAGACAACTCCTTGCATGTAAGACACACGTTCAAGGCAATCAATCCAGGGACAGTGACAAGGATGACTCAATGGTCAGCAAAGCTGCACAAGCAGAGAACTCAGGGTGTCCTAAGGGGTGATTCCACCACTCCTATTCAAACCTCCTGTCAGATGAAGCTCTTTTCTGACCCAGAGATGGGGCAACTGAGAGGTGTTTTAAAAACTTTTATTCTATTTTCAGTCACATGTGAAGGGTGAGACAATACAGATGTTATAATTCACACCACCACAATCAGAAGCCAACTATTTCCTAATTACAATACATTATAAGCATTTCTTGGCCTATCAGCTTTTGTTAACTATGTTGTAAACGTTTTAAAGCCAATCATCTAAAATTACCCCTTGTAAGTCTTACTACAATGCATCTTTCATAGTTCTATTTCTCTAAAGTATCCAGTCTTATTTGTAAGGCTATCCTTTGAAACTTGTTTCTGGTTCCATTTCTCTCTCAAAAATGTGTATCCTCTTCTATGGATAGAATTCTCTACAAATCCATTTCCCACAACATCCCTCCCAAAACAGAACAAAAACTAAAGAAGTTTCCTTTCAGCTCACCAAGTTGGCAGCCAGCATTCCAGAAGGGCTGGGGGTTGTAGTTGCTGGAGTCCACTCTGTAGGAGGAGGGGTAGATGCGGGACAGCTGGTGCTGGTTGAAGCGCAGGTACTGTGCTGGCTTCTGCTGCAGGATCTGGTGGGCTTTGGTTTCACTGAAAGATGAGACCTGCCAGCTGGAAGAGACTGCAGAGGAGATTAGAGGTAATCTCCTTATTCATTTATTTATTATCTAGATAAAGCTTTCAAAAGTACATAGCATTAGTTCCTTTTAGCTATCAAGCATCATTTCAGTGCGTGCCACTCAGAGGGAATTCTGTTTTCCTTAAATTACAGCAGACACTGTGCTTATTGGAGCAGTTATGGTTGGGAAAGTGAGTGTGATGATGACCTGAATCTTCATTAAGAAGTCTTCTTTTAATGAAAAGATATGCAAGAACATAAACCTTTCAATTTCTTTGTGTAGCAATTATTTTCACCAAACTTTTAGTTCAACTTACTTTCAGTTTCAACATCATGGATGCCAACTGACTTTGTGTATTTCACCAGGTCAGACAGGGCCCTGGACAGCTTCATTGTCTTCTTCTGTCGGCTTACCCTAGAAAGGTAAATTAACAAAACAAATTAACTTCCCACCAATTAAGGAGTAAATGTTATCTTTCATATTTAAAAACAAATCAGGGTAAAGAAATGTATGAAACAGTAAGAGCTCAAAATGCATAAAAGGTCCACTGTGCTTTGCTAATTAATCTGAAGAGCACCAAGAGATCATTCTGGTGATTTTGTGGCAAATATTGCATCTCCCCACATTCCTGTCACGTGCCTGCAGCCACCAACAAACATCTGGCACCTAGACCAGAAGCAAACCTATTTAGTGGGTGCATTTATGCAGGCATATTTTAGCAATAAAGTTGTCCAATCATTTAACAAACCTGCTGTAATGTACAGAGCTCCTGGCTAAGTTCCCTTGAGAATCTGAATCGTCTTCACCCTCTTCCAGACTTGATGCCTTTTTCAATTTGCTTCCTTTTTTCTGTGCCAGAAGGAAATAAAACCATAATATCATAGCTGTGTGATCAAAGTTTGAGCAGCTGGCTACAATTCTGCTTTGTTATGCCAATGAGTGTGTTACTTAGAGAAAATGGAAAATGACAGCTTTCGTAACACTCAGCTCTGCAGCAAAATTTGCACATGGGGAAAACTCAGCCCAAGGTCTGAGCCTTGTTGCAAAGGAAGCACAAATTCTCAGATAAAAGGTGTAAATTAATTTCTGTGGTTCTCAGATCTTGGATGTCTTCAGACCTTCATGTAGATGTTCTGTGTTGTTATGCACAATGATAAGCAGCTCCCCAGCCTGTCTGTTCAGTGAACAGCCTCAGAGCGAGGTGCTGCAGATGTTGCAGTTATGAAATTCCTCTCCACTGCATGTAAAAATAAAAATCCCTCAGAGAATCCAGGATCTGGTGCAGACCTCACCTTGCCAGGGGCTCACCTTGCGTTTGGAGAAGCTGCCCATGAGTGACCTGCTGTGCCTTTTGCTGGCACTGAAATCTTCCCCGGGTTCTGCATCATCCTCGAGTTTACTCTGAAGCAGCCAAAGAGAGAAGAACACAGGAGCTCAGACAGAGTGCTCAGACAGTCTCTGGATATCAGCACAAACAGGAGGGGATTTTAGCACTGACTATTCTGGGTAACATCTCTGCTAAAGGCTTTGTCAAGCCTTGGCCTTGTAATGGCTTTCACAAGAACTCTGATACATCGTGTAAAGCATTGGGTTTAAAACACATCCAAAACTCACAGAATGTTTTGGGAAGCTGATTTTTAGTTCTCATCCCTAGTTTAGTTTTAATCCCTGGTTATTACACCTGCTTATTGTTGGCAGATCTCCACTGTTTTTCATTTGCGGAACAATCTTCCCAAACTTTTTGTGGCTTATTACAAAGTCTAAAATAAAAATGCCTCAACCTCATGAAGTGTAGACTGTGGGCTGAGTACATTTTTATAAATTACAGTTAATATAAAATTAACATTTACTGAAAATGCATAGAACATGGAGAACTGAGGAAGAAAAAGAGCCCAACATTCATGAGCAGTTTTTATAATGGAAAATCAAATTCTTTCTGTTGAAAAGTCATTTCAGAGTACATTTCATGCTCCAATTGCTGTGTGAGCAAGATAAATAGTTTGTGTATCTGACAGTGTTGTTCACCTGGCGTCATCATTAACTGCATGAATTCAGCTATAAGCTGAAGTCAATAATATAAGATATATTTAGTAAGCTAATGAAACACAAGTACAATTAAACACAAATTCACCTTCTTACTATCAGACTTCAGCCCAGCCTTTCCTGAGGATGGTAGAGTGGAAACTGTAAAATTGTTTGGATCTTCACAGTCACGGATTTTGGACTCTTTTATCAGTGAGTCAAGTTTTTTCTTTGCTATATTCTCCACTCTCTTCCTGTTAGCAGATGCCTGCAAGCAAAACATTAAATCATTAAACAAGGCAGTGATGAAAAAAGCATCATGTGAGTCCCATGCCATGTCCAGGCTGACTCTGCAGCTGCAATAAGTGCAAGACCTATTGGGTGGAATGGATGGGAGATGCTTTAGAATCCTCTTTTCAGCAGATCAAAGGCAAAATGCAAGAGAACTCCTGTTCCCTGCTCTGTCTGCCCCATGGCCCATGTGGGGAAGTGAGGAAATAAAACTAAAAGTAAAAATCAAGAGTTTTCACTCAGGTCTTTTAAGGGGTGACAGATTGTTTTGTCTCAGTAGGCCTCAAGAATTTCCAGTTATATTTGTCATGAAACAAGCTCTGATTTTCTGAACTCTTCAAAATTTCATTTTAGAAAGCAAACCAGGTGTAGCAATTCTCAGATTTAAAGCATCAGTAAATCTTAGCAAAGTGAACTTTTAATAACAAAGATGATGCTGTAAAATGTTCAAAAGTGATATGCTAACATGTAATAACTTCCAAAAAGCAAAGAAGTTATTTTTCTCCTTTGGTAGTCTTATTCACAGAGAAGTTTCTCTTTTAGATGAAAAGGATCAGATCAATAAAACAAAATGAGGAAATAGCCTGAGGGAGAGAGGACTGAGAATGCAAACTCCCACCAAGGCAATCTGGTTTATGTCATTAAATGGTTTTGCTGTGTTTTGTATTGTTTTTGCAAGGTGCAGTGGAACTTGCCAGAAGATTAAAGTGACAAAAAAAAGAACTTTTTAAAAAGGATGAAGAAATAAGGGATTTTCAGATTGAAGCCAGCAGAGATTTTTCTTACAGTAAAACTCAACCAAGCCCAGCATTCAGCTAAGCAAAGGGATGCTCTGCAAAAATGACCACAATTTGATGTAAATAGAATCTTTTCTTTTCTTTTTTTTTTTTAGGGGAAGCACACTGTGATGCACTGAAGAATCAAGAGATATTATTCTTTAATATTCTAAACTTGAAACACAACCCCTAGAACAGGTGCTGCTTCCTGTGCACTGTTGTCAATCTGCCCCCATGAAGGTTTAGAACCTGAACCACCTGTGAAGAACCCCAGAGATCAGACCACACCCACAGTCCAGAGAACTCCTACAAGGTTTCCTCTCACTGGGATGGGAAGCCTTGACAGACATTTACATTCACTTCACTTACATCTCCATTCATTAGTTTACAGTCATCATCAATCTCATCAGCACTGTCCTCATCAGAAACTTCTCCTTCCTCTGCATCATCACTGATGTTGGCTGGAAGTTTCTTGCCCTAGAAGATAAATTTATTACAGAGGCAGGGGAGCTCTTGCTATAATGTATTCTAAAAAATCAAAATTATTCAAAGCATGCTCTTTCCAGGTTCTTACTGACTGAGAAGATATTTGTTCTGAACCTTAAGTAGCAGTTTCCTAAGGTCTGCTTTTTGTGAAATGATTTAAGTTAGAGTATGGTGATAACAAGGCAGAAATCATCATCATCATCACAAACAAGAGGAAGGAAAGCACACATGAAGCAGGAATTTACCTTAACCAGGATCTTCCCTTTAAGACTTGCTGGTGAAGGGAGCTTTGTGGAGTCATCGTTGTGCACAGAAGACAGATCCAGTTTGTCTCCCAGGATTTCTGTAAGATACTGAGCCATCTTCTTCTGCTGCACGATGCTGCAGTGGTTCTCAATTGACAGGATCACAGGGTACCTGCAGAGATCAGAAAGCATCAGCTGCAAATTTGGCTTTTACAGCATGAAGGCTTTCCCACTAACAACAGAGCAGTGTCATACAGATAAACCTGCAGACAAAGCCTCTTCTACAAAGACAGCAAAGTTTTAGTTTTACTGTTCTCATTTACTGTTGATTATCCAGGCCAAGGCCAAGGAACAACAATGCCTGGTTGAAGATAAGACTTGTGGAACATCTACTCCAGTGTGGCCAGTGCCATGTAAAACCACACTGAAGATGGATTTCTCTTTAGAGATGATGCTTTTTTAAGATCAGCACAACAGCCAGTCTGTAAAGGAGTTTTGCAGGATTGAACTATCAGGGATTCATTAATTAAAAATCAATTATTTCTGTCCTGACATCTGGCCTTCATTAGCTCCTGATCAGGAAAAATAAGGATTTGAGCCACGCCAGGACCAAACTTGATGTGGTCCCAGCCACCCTTTTTGCAAAGGTTAAAAAAACAGAACCATTTCAGAAGCACTGCCTTTGATTTGTTTACCATGACTTCAGGCAAACGGCAAAAAATCTCAGGCTCACAAGAAGTTTACCTGGTCTGAAAATTTAGTGCAAGTTTAGCTCTATTTGTAAAGGCAGATGGACTGCTTTGGGGGAGCTACTGGAAAATTTTTACAGCAATAAAGTAATTTCTATTTAAAAAAAAAAACCCAAATTTTGACTGTATGGAGGAGGAGAACAGTAACTGCCAAGGTATATGAAACTTCCCATGAATAAAACTGATTTTCTGAGCAATGTACCTGTAGGGAAAATAACCTCTTTCTGATGAACACTCTGCTTTGTCCACAATCAGGTCACTGTCTCTTTGGATTCTTTATTCCTTGTTTCCTATCCCTGGAGCACCCAGGTGTAGCCTTGGCAGCACCAGAGTGCACATCCAGAGAGACAAAGTGGTTCAACTGTCAGCCCTTCACTAAAAACATTCACTGGCAAAACCTGTTATTCCTCGGGTGTTGTACAAGCTCAATAAAGCCAGCTCCACACCTCTGTGCAGAATGTCCCTACTCAGCTTTGCCTTGGTGTTTCTTTCTGAAGGATCTGAAAGATCTATCCCCAGAAAACAACTCCAAATTCTGTCTGGAATTCTGGAACAGGTCAGGGATGTACAAGGATGCCAGGGAGCACTGCCATTCATAGCCCTGAGACTCAAAGGTTGGCAGGCTGGATACATACTCATTCTTGATAAAGGCATATTTGTTGATAGTTTCAATCACATCTTTGAAGAGGATTTTGGAAGTCAAGGTGTATCCATGGTGGACAATTGGTTCCCCATCCGGCCCGTCCCAGCAGTCAACTGTAGGACAGAAACAGTGACACCCATCAGAGCAGGAACAGCTGGGCCACCCTCTGTGGGGGACAATAAAACCCTGAAATTCCCTTCAGCAGCCCAGCCAGCCATGTCCCCAAAGCAGGGCACAGGTTCATTCCCACCCTGCATCTCCCTCCTCTCTGTGCTGAACATCCTTCCTGGGAAGGAACTTCCTGAACTTGACCTCGTGCTGGGACCAGCTGACTGTTCCCACTGTTTGAGAAAGCCCCAAGCAAAGAAACTCTTTTAAAAAGTGCTGAGGACTTTATGAAAGGGAGAGAGGTGACAGAGCAGAGCATTGCTTTCATTGTGCTCCTGCTGAACCTGAAAAGGAAAGCAGAGACTCTCAGCCAAGCTGCTCACACCACAGGCCAAGCCAAGACCTGCTCATCCCCAGCCCACCCTGGGTTTTTACTGACTTTATACTTGTCTATTATCATATTCCCATGGAATGTTTTACTCCTCTAAAGCACTCAATGGCACATCCACAATCCAACCTGAGCAAACCATATTTGCCTTCTGAAAAACTGTGAAAACACTTTGATGGTCAGAACATTAAAGATGATTATGAAAGAGGCAGTGTCTCAGAAAGGCAGCACAAGAAGGGATTGCACAAAAAGGTCTCCTGGTCACTGCAGAGACTGTCACCATTTCACAGAATACTTCCCTGAGCAGAAATATCCACTTTCCTCTTAAGTCTGGCAGGAACTCTGCCATATTTGCCAGTCTGGTTGTCACTCACTTGGCTAGGCAGGAGAAGCACCAGTGCATTCTGCCCAACATCAGCATCCCCTCTACAGCAGGACTTTTACAGTTTTTTTCCTCACTACTAACAACACCATTCCTCAAATGTCTGTCTTATTTCCACGCTCAAGAAAATTTGTCCATTCTATCACAACATTATTTTGTTGTTCTTTATGAAAGGAAAACACATTTTCCTAAGCTTTTTCCTCTCCCCAGTCACCATGCCTTCTGCAGAATTCACAAATCTTTCTTCAGAGAGGAGAAACAAGACTAGAGAGCCCACGGACAGCTCCTTTTTGCTCTTTACCTTCCACGCAGCGACAGCCAGACTGTAGCACCCATGCATACATGTCCACCCTGGACTGGGACATCAGCTGATCTCCCATGAGGTAGGTGTTGTGTGAAGAGGTAATGAAATAGTGACTCAGAGGGTAGCTCATGTCCTGGTTCACTTGGTAATGTTCTGGGTTGAATATGTCCCCCGATGGACTCCGCATGTAATTAGTGAAACCTGTCAACAAACAACACTGTAAATAATAGAGTTTCATCCTTCCTAAAACCAGCCTAAAATCCATCCCTACATTCACCAGCACATTTAAGATAAAGAAATAGCACCACTACACCCAAATCGTCACCATAACCAAGTGCAATTATTGCTTTTTTCATTGTTTTCTATGTTTTCCTGCTCTGCCTTTCCTGAGAAAAATATGTCTATTTAGTCCAAACCTCTTAGGCTTGTAACTTGTGTCAAAAGATTCTGCTAGGACATTGGGTCACCTGGCAGATAAAAGCCTCCAGAGATCTGCAGTCATATCCTGGAGTTGCTCCTCAGTGATATCTTGTAAGATCTACAGTATTGGGCTGCGTAGAGACAGTTTTTGATGGCCCAACAGGAGATACTCTCCTCTCCTCTTTCAGTGTTTTCCCCAAAAAAAACCCAGAATAATGACAGTACATATTGGCTTGTACAAGCTACATTCTCTAATTTGGATATGGCACCACAAACCTTTGCTTCTGTCTTGTTCAGAAGCAAAGTTTTAGCAAGTTATGATTTTATCTTTGTGTGAAATTGCTGCTCTCAGACCTCCAGCAGACATTTGTGCACATATCACAGGCACTTTCACAATTCAGACTGACACAAAACACTGTAACTTCCACTTCAAATATTCCCCAAAGGTTTTTCTTTCACCACCACGGAAAGACTCAGACTCCCATTCACACCCTGGCTTTGCGACACTGATGATGCCTTTGGTCAATAGGTTTCTGCTTCAAGACTTCTAATTCTCCTGACATTTCACTCATTCTATAAATAAACCAGTGCCTGTGTAAAAATCCTGCCAAACTTCCAAAGGTCTTAACACACTTTGACTGTGACAAGAGAAAATGTCACCTTTATGATGATCCTTCCAGGCTATACATTTGGTATTTGATGAAAGTTTTATTAAAGGAAAAGAGCTGATAAACACAAATAGCAGCCAAAACACTTTGAACAATACACTTGGACACAGTGCCAGGGAATTCAACTCAGCCAGCTGAATATTGAAGTCTCTTGGAGCACATACCATGATCAATGAACAAATCAGTGATAGAGTCAGGGTGAAAACAAAAGATGAACCACGGCAGAGCAGCCACTGTGGAAAATGGATAGAGCACAGAGTGTGTCAGCAAACACACAGCCAAACACTGGTGGCAGGTAATCAGTTCTTCCTGCAAACCAATCAGCTGCTGCAAGATTAATTCCACCCAGCACTGGGAGGGCAGCTGCTGCAACAACACCATTGTTTGCTTTAAGCTCTTGTTAAAATATGATGGCATGATGGTTGTAAATGAGTTCACACTAATTGGTTTTATCAGTCCTACAGGGAAGAAAGAGGAAAGAAGGAAGATGCTGTCGGCAGTGTGTCCCACAGGACTGCAGTGGTCACACTCAGGGAAGCTGCACTGGCACGGTGTCACTTTGATCAGCAGACAAAGGTAAAGGGCTTCTTTAGAGACGGTGAATGAGCCCATTGTCACAGGCCAGTCCAAGGTGCTCCATGACAAAAGCCAGCACAGCTGAGGACAGGCTCGGGGATGAATAGGAAAGGACAAAGGACTCTGTACTGTTATTTCACTACTATTGAGGTGCAGCCAAGTGTGGGCAGGATGCTCCTCTGGGCTGTGCCAGTCTGAGGAATGAACAGGCAGCTTCGGCTTCCATGGCTGTTGCATTTCAGTCCCCAGGGCAGCACTGGACTTGTTTTCTGGGAGACAGGAGGCATTTAAAGTCTCAACTCCACACAGACAAGAGAGGAATAACTCCTGTGTGTGTGTGTGCACACACATGTTCATACATGATGTACATGCAGGCACAGATTTATGATTTTTAAGCAGCTCTTCCTCCTTTGTCAGCACCAGCCCAGCAGTGTGCCCCTGTCAGCCCCTCAGTCACCTCTGTTTGGATGTTACCAGAAATGTCCTGCATTAATTAAGGTCTGGATTAGGTCTGTTCTGTTCTGTTGCACTTGCAGCAAGTTACTGGAGGGGTTAAGGTCACAAAGCTTTTTCCAGTTGTCTCCAAAGGACTTCACCTTCTGCTTCCCCCTGATCAGGAGCAGACACCAGCAGAATGTCACCATGCTGGACTCTCTCTTATCCTAGCCCATAAATTCTCTAATGTTCTAGCATCCATTCTGAGGCAAAGAAATTGTATAGATTTTGTTGTTGTTATTGTTATTGTTTTTCTCTAAGGAAACTTACAATAGTTTGAAAACCTACTCTTACTTTTTTAGGTATGAGGAAAGCAAGATAATGAACTTGCTTATTCATTATTTATGTGACTGCAACTGTCTGTAAAGACCAGAAAATGAAAAGAATGTCATCTGCTCCCTCACTGGCATTAGCATAAGCTTTAAAATAAATTGAAAATTTAGTCTGGAAGTAGAACAGACCTTGACCCATCCTAAGCAACCACCTTACACACTGTACCAGAAACTACCCACTTCTTCCTGCAGGAAACCAAACAACTTCTGTTCTGCCACTTTTCAGGATGACAACACACCCACAGAAATGGACAAGACTGATTTTCTAAATGTCCAAGAACTTTTGCACAGGACCTGATTCCTCAGGAATGTACTCCCTTCTTGGGGTCAATAAGATCTGGCTGAAGATTTACTATTTAGGGGAAAGGACTTACAGTCAGCCCCCAAAATAACAGCTACCATCCTGGTGGTACAGAATTGATGTATTTAGAGAGAAGGCTTCAGCAGCAAAGGTCAGGAAGGCAGGACCAATTTCATCTATCATCCCACTCAGACATTTACTCTGGATCACATCACTCCTCTTATATTGACTTAAATGATTTCCAAAAATACCAGCAGGAATGATGCAACTAAATTCAACTGTATTTTCCAAAAGCACAAATAGAGACACCTCCAGTTCCAGCTGACTTTCAATGACTGCTGCTTCATCCTGATATGTACCTTTCAAAACTCCTCCAAAGAGATCTGATTTTTTTTAGGTTCCTCAGTAAATGGTAGATATTTTTTTAAAAAAGACTGGAAATATACTCTATACAACATGACAAAATTCTACATCTATATATTCTGCAAGCAGCAGCAATATTCTCCTGAGCATTGAGACAGTTCCCTTTTCCCCACAAAAGCTGCACCAGCCAGCTTACCATCAATTCCCAGGGCTCCCTCCTTCTTGTTCTCCGGGCATGGCTCAAACTTGCTGATGATTTCCAGGCAATGTTCTTTAGTCACATTTGTCATCTGTAAAAGCAGCAAAAATGCAGTGTTAACTATTAATCACAGCTTCTCTGAGCTCTCTCCATCTCCAGTCCAACAACTGGGCAGATTATCCATAGTGGGACTCAGGATTTCCAGTTCCCCAGCGGGATTCTCACTCCTGTCAATCAGTGTCAGGTCGGATCAGAAGGGGATTGCTCTGTGAAAAGTTTCTGTGCTATTGGCAGCTGCCTGATGACAGAGTTCTGCTTTGTAGGTCAGATCTGTTGTTAGAGCACCCAAACAGAACGAGCTTTGCCACAAACCAATGGGATTTCTTCTCTTGTAGGATTAGAGGATTAGTTTGCATTATCAAAGGGTTTTTTACTTTAAAATAAAACAAGAAAATGCCTCATCTTTATGCACCAGACAGAAAAATCTGTTAGTAGCAGGGAAACAGAGAAACAGGACATAACGTTCTCAGGAAATCTGCTAACTTCAAGGTTGCTCTGAATTCTCAACTGAAAAAGAAAAGAGTACAAAGGGAAATATATGTCTGTAAATGTTGTAATTTATGAAACCAGGGATATTAATGTTGAGCTGTAACTTTTTTTACATAATGCAGTGTTTTAGTAACTTAATTTTAACACAATTAATACTCTTGCTATTAACTCCTGATGTATTCTCTATTATCCTGATATTATTTAACATTCCTGTCCTGAGTGGTCCAGCAAATCCTTTCTGTTAGATGCTGTACATGAAAACACAGCCCTTGTCACCAGAGTGCAATAAAGTGACCATCAATTTGGCAACACTGAATCTTTGCCTGGGGGAAAATGAAACCACCAGCACATCTGCTACAAGATCAATGCCTTTTCTGGGGGTAATTTAAAACCTAACAAATAAAAGTAAAAGAAGAAGACAAAAACCTCTAGCTCTGGATTTGAACATTGATGATACTGGGTTTGAAAGATAAAGCTGTGCAACACCAGGTTTTCCTGGAATGGAGTAAAGGTGCTTTCCCTGTCCATGTTGCATGAGAAAAGGTGACAAGGGAGAGAAGCCCCCCAGGCAGGATTTGGCCATGTCAGTAATTAGCTGAGTTGATTTCTGTCCTGTGGTGAGTGTTCATTTTCCCCTCATCATCTGGAGGATCAATTGACCAATGAAATGGAAACACACCCCACTTATCTAAGAAGATAACTGCCAGAGAGGTGGATTTTTTATTCATTCCTTTTATGAACAATGATTGAAAGTCATGGACATTTATGACTTACAGGCATGAAGCTTCAGAGGAGACTGTGAGAGGAAAAGGGCAAAGATAAGTCAAAGGACTTGTTCCTGCAGCATTGGATTTAAATCACTCGGAGAAAATTTCTTATGTACTACAGTGTGTTCCAAAAACTCTCCTAGACATTAATCATCCTCTCAACTGCTCTTTGAAAAATAATCTCCCAGTTTACACACTGAGATAGTGTGACAAAGTAATTCAGAGTTTCATCATGGGCTGTGCACTAGGTCATATACACAGCCAGGAACACCAGATTTGCTCCAAGGTACTGAATACTGGGAACAGACAGATGCTGATGGGATTCTTCAAGGGGAGCACATGAAAAAAAGAAAGCAATTCTAGAGATTATATTTAGGGGCACACCAAAAGAGCCTACAGGGCAAAAAGGTAATGAGAGCAAGAAGATTCAAGAAATAGTCCTAGATGAAAATCAAGAGACATCCGCCTCTTTTACACATGCACAGCATCTAAGTCCCCATCCCCTTTAAAGGGGAATTCATTCCCAATGGCAAACAGGAAGGCATGCAGCTGGAATTCTGCTCCTGGCTTGGGCCTACCTTCTGTTCAGTCTCCAAGAAACGTTTCAGGTCATCTGTGTCCAGGTAGTCCTTGTGGTTGCTGTAGGTGAGCATCAGCAGGTACAGATCGCGCCGCGTCGACATCATCTTGTAGAAGGCACAGAACTCCTCAAAGTCCAGCGTGCCCTGGTTGTCATCTGTGTCAGCCTCCTGCAGTACACAGCAATGAAACAGTCAGGAACCCAACTGCCTGCACCAATTTTAAACAAACAAACCCCTGCATGAAAGTGAAGCACTGGAGTTAAATGCAGGTTGAAGCTGAGTGACGTGGCTGCTAGAACTGACTGATCTATCAGCCTTGTCACAGGAATCCTCTGCACAGCTTTGAACCTCTCCCGTGGATACATCCATGCCAAAAACAACTTTGAAGGTTTTAATTGTTCCACAGGGAACCCTGCTGAAGGATTTCTTCTGTCTATGGCAATCAAGTGAGGGCAAGTTTCCCTCCAACAATATGCGTGTGTCTGGCAGAATTACCCACTCACATCTTCAGAAGATCATTGGAGCCCAAGTCATCCTGAAATTAATTTTATATCCAGGATTTGAGAGGATATCTGTTAAATCCATGGCCATAAACTAATAAGATCTGGAAGAATACTAATTCTGCAAGTAAAGAAAAAATCATCAGGGATTTCACATAAAGGTTTGCTGGTCCCTGCAGGGACTTTGTGATAACAAAAGCTACACATCTCCATTGTTGCTCACTAAATTGGGCCAAGGTCAGCAGAACGCAATGTCAAACAAACAGCTCTCAGCAGTGCAAAAATCTGATAGATACAGAAGTTTGCATGCTGGGTATTTTATTAGTACCAGCTATCATAGGATATTGGCTACTTTATTTGGTAGAGAGAACATAATTGGAAAGGGAAACATGACTGAGTTTCTGATCAAAAAGGTATAGCAAAAGAGCAATCTTGGTGCTGTGTGTTTTCATGTTATGTAACACCAGAAGGTACCTGGTGTGTTGCCTTTTTCTGTGCATAACAATTTATCTGTGATGTGTTTCTGGAGCTCTTTCCAATTTACCAAATGGACTGTGTAGTATCTCTCAGTAGAGTGGAAGCAAACCAGCTGCTGAAATATTTGCGCTCTCTCCTACTGATTTCGTGTTAAATCCTTGCTTTTTCAGGAAAAAAAAAATCTTACCTTAAACATTTGCTTGACTTTCTGTCGGGGTAGGTTCACATTCAGTTTGTGCATGAGCTGGAGCACTTCACTAATACTCAGACTGCCATCCCCATTTTTATCTGCCTCATCAAATGTCTGCTTCAACCACATTGAACAGGAGTTAAGGAACAGCACGGAATATTGAAGGATATTACTGAACATCATGGCTATATGCTTTTTATCACATTAGGAAACACTGCAAATGAGACTAGGAATGAAAGGTCAAGCTAATATCTAACTCTCCTCATGTTAGTTCAGTAACAGCTTCTAGACTTGCTGTGTTCAACATGCCACATGTGCCCTGTGCCTATTTGACAACAAAGAAGAAAAGCTCTGAGTGAATCTCAGTGTTACATCACCAAATTAAATGGATGGTTTTACACTGGGAGTGAGACTGAAGAATGTACCTGTGTGTTTTTCAGTCCACTGCAGTCACTCATCTCCAAATCTTGCCCAGAACAATCCTCTTCAGGAACCCTGTCTCTGGAAACAGGAATAGCAGTGGGAACTGCTCTGAAGCTCGGAGCCTAGTGCTTACTTGTAGCAAAGCAAATACTGTAAGGAATCCTGAGCTTCTCCACAGCTCTCACTGCTGGGAAAGCTCCCAGGCAGCACAGGAAGGATATTGGTCTCTGGTCCTTTGGCGTTTGGAGAGGCTGTCCTCGTCACTGATGCCTGCCATCAGGTACTTCAGCCCTGTGATCCAGGTCCGTGCCTCCTCGGCGCTGGAGGACACCAGGTCCAGGGATTCCATGTGGTCCCCGTAGTAGATGCTGAAGCAGCAGTTGGGGTCGAAGCTGCCGTCGGCATAGCGCTGGAAGATCTCTGACTGCTTCCCCTCACACACCTCCTGGATGGAGTCGATGGAAACTGCAGGGACACAAGTGCAGCTCAGTAATGGCTGCGAGCATGCCAGAGAAATCCCAGAGAGGGAGAGCCCAAACCTCACACTGCAAGGGCCCATCTCACACAGGGGTTGCTTCCGACTCATTTACACCACCCTACACCCCTACAACCTGCACAACCTGCAGCAACTTCAGCTTCATCAATTACCCATCATTAAATCATTTACTGTCCTTTAAAGTCAAATACAACACTGTGGAATCCTTTGAAGCCTTCAGGGAAATCCCCAGGGCCTTGCCTTGGAAGAAGGTAGAGTTTTCCCCACCTAGGCTGAAAGAGAAGACTTCCCCCATGGTGCTCTGCAGCACTATTGCCAATCTAATATAGACTGCTTCCCTCACTGGCCAGTTGACCCTGCCCACCCCAATTATTCACTCCTCATCCCCTCTACAGGTTGCTGCCCTTTGCCCTGCCCTTTACACAACCCCTGTACCTCAGGTCTTTGGCCACTGACCCCATTCTTAAGTCTGTGCACAGCACATGTTGGTGTATTTTGTCCCTGATTTCCCTTCAGAGTGGTGGAGTAAACCTTCTCTGGAATTTATCATACAAAAGGCCCTTCTGCCTCTCTTGGCTGAGCTAGCTGTGGTGAGTGTGGTGTGTGTGGACTTGACTGCTTTTCCTGAATGCTTACCCAAGCAGCTTTTCCACAGGAGATGCTTACTGGGAAATAGGTAACAGCATTCACCATCCAAACCTCACGCTGCTACACAACACCTCTCATTGAGCCAGACCCTTCATTCTCCTTTGTTTACAAGAGGACAAGCCCCCAGGAGGGGTCAGAGGGGGGGTTCTGTGGCTGACACTCACTTTTGGCTTTCTCATTCTTCCGGGAGGGTCTCCAGCGAATGCAGGACCTGTGGTCATCCAAGTAGTAGAAGCGGACGAGCCCCTTGGAGCCACCTCGGAGTTTGATCATCTGGGTGCCCGCCTGCATGGAGCTCATACATCTTTCCACTGAGGAGAGGAATGAAGAGAGAGCAGTGAGCCAGACCTAGCTCCCTTTGGAATTGCCTTTACAGGAAGAAAACACATCAAGCAGCTGCCAAATGAACAGTTCAAGTCAAAGGAAAAGGTTTCCTGTAGTGTCTGGTATAAGAGGTCAGGTGTTAATATCAAAAAGTCAGAAAGATTCTTGGTGACTGTGGGCTTACCTGTAAATGTGAAAGTTTTCATTCTCATATTAATTTATAAGAAATGATCATGTGTTGGAACCAGCACAAGGTACGTACCTTTCTCAAGACCATCTCAAATCTGAGCTCTGACAACACAATGTAAACCTTGTGCTGGGCACAGGATGAAATTTTACCTGGAAACTGGAATCCTTGGCCAGCAAGGTCCCACTGCTTCTATGGATTAAGTCACTGATCCTATAGATTTGCTTAGTAAGAACCTCACAAACTTTTCATCTCCCAAATCCCCCAAACCCACATTTTCCTAGCAGGAGACCTTTCACCTGTGTTGTACTTTGCCTCTGGGCCTCAAGACCTGTTCCATTCCTGGGGGTTTGGCAGAATCCCAGACAGTGCAGCCTTAAAAGCCACGAGTGTTGGGACAAGCTCCCTCCAAGGGTCTGCTCTGCCTCTGCAGGGATCCTGCCCTTTCCTGGGGAGCTGCTGCCAAACCAGGGCTCTGGCACTGGAAGCCCCTGGGAGCCAGGTTGGGGCCTTCTGAAATCCAGCTGCTGCAAGGACTAAGCTCAACAACTTCAATCCAACTGTGAGTGGCTGGCTCTGTCCCAGGAATAAATGCAGACTCACATTTTCTGCCAAGTCTCCCATTTATTTCCCCTGATGACAGAGCAGAGCCTGTGACCTGATTTTCCTCTGACTTTCTGCCTGATCTGTTTAAGTAAAATTAAAACTATTACTGTGTTCAACATTCTTTTTTTTTTTCCAGCCCTAGAGATGAGAAGTGAAAATTCCTATTGAGATTCTGGACTGCAGAATGAAAATTAATACATGCAATACACATTCTGGTTCAGAAATAAATGCAAGGAGATTCTGAAGTCAGCTTTCTTTTATCAGTCTGCTGCCATCAAGATTAAAGATGAAACAATGTCCAAATGAAAACTCTGATTCCATGTGTTCCAAAATCATCAACACCAACACAACTCCTTGGGGTGATTCAAGTCCACCTCATGCAAAAGCAAAAGCAAGGTAAGTAAAAAGCAATGGGAAAAAGCTTTGATGTCCCTGTGCTTTAGAGCTCATGTTCAGATAAAGTCAATTAATTCACACTGGAAAAGGTTCAGCAAAATAGATTCATTTGAAAGCAGACCTCTATGGTACAAGAAAATTTTAATTTGAAGGCACAATTCTGTAGAGTTCATTGTCCATGTTAATAAAATATTAATGGAGAGAATGTGTGGAATTGAGAGAAAGATAATCCCTCGTGTAACATTTTACTTCTTAAAGCTAGACCCTTGTCTGCAGCCACAGATGTCTTCAGAGAAAATCAATATTCAGCAGGTATCACCATAAAGGCAAGTGCTGTGCCAGAAACATCCACCGCAACATTAGATCCAAACTCAGCCCAACCCTCTCCCAGACACTCAATCTTTTCAATATCTGCTTTCATTCTGATTCAGAAGAAGATAAATATTTCTCAGATTTACTGAAATAATAATTATGGGAAGCTTGAAGTTATTTTCATTTCACAAGGCTTATAGGGTTTTTGAAAAAAAAAAATTGGCCAAAATAGCTAATAAAAGAATTTCTCTGAACACTAAATCACACACACTTCAAATCACATTAAATTTCCAACTTCCTCTTTGGGAATTATAGCAGTAAATAATCTTATTGAAAGAAATCAGAAGAGTAGAAATGGGAAAAGTATCAAAGATCACACCTGTTACAAAGCACAATATAATGAAGAAGTACCAAAATAAAACCACACTTTCTGCCACACACATTTACTATGCTTTTGCATGAAGCAGGAGCATGTTCCCTGCTGTTAAAATTTTAATAAGCATCCTTGGATTGCTTTTTCAATGCTGCTGTTTATTTTGTTGCAGGATTTCTCAGCCAAAGCCACCCTGAGCACCTCAGAGCTGCCTGCTGCAGTTCCAGCTCATCTGGACTGAGCTTGGGTGATCCATGAGCAGCCCCAATATTTCAGTGTTGCCATCTTTTTGGGGCTGGTGACACAGGGAAAGGAGGGCACAAGAAATCCCTCCCTTCCTGTGTGAGAGCAGCTTTTCTGGATCCTGGCAATGTAGTGGGAAGGAAAACCCCAAAGGGAATGCAGAAGTGTTTGCTGGAGGCACGAGGCAAGGGCCAGGACATGGAGCAGGGACACCTCCACACCTGTCCCTGTGTGTGGCATTCACACACACACCCTCCCTTGTGGGACTGAAAGTTTAGAGCACTACAGAGACTGGAAGGGAAAAAAAAAAAAAAAAAAAAAAAAAAAAAAAAAAAAAAAAAAAAAAGAAATCCTAGTGGTGTTTATATCAAACAGAAAATGATACCTTTTTTTCCTGAAGTCTTTCACAGCATGTAAGTGAAAAGGGCACACTGCTGAGAAGTAGAACTGCTTCTCCTTGCCATTGTTCACATTTCTTCTTTAAGGGTTCATTCCTATACTTCAGATAAAAATCCCCCAGTCTTGCAATGCATCAGGTTTTTGAAGAAATGGCTTGTAACTATCTTCAATTAAGGCTGAATTACAGCTATTCTGTTTTTCACTTCATTAGGTTTTTTTTTTGTTGGTTTTTTTTTTTTCAGAATTCAGCTTATGTTCAGCTCTCTTCTGATCTATTGAGTTGCCTCAATTTGCATCTGAACAAAAAAATATTGTGGAGAGATGATGGATCTCTGTATACTGCAGCACAGAGCACTGGCAGAGCAGAGCAGGGAATAGAAACGTGGAACACCCAGTTCCACACCGGACTGATGCAGAAAAAAACTCACAGTGATTTCTCATGCTTCTTAATAGCATTTCTATTTACTATACAAAGTAATAATAAATAGCAAAACTACACAAAGCATAAACCCTGCAATTTGTCCTGAAACAAGGGGGGAAAAGGAGACCAATATCATGCCTATTGTTAGAAAGATGTTCTAGTGTCTGCAAATTAATTATTTATGGTTCAGTAGCGTTATTGTCTTTTAAGAGTCTCTGAGTTTGATATAAATATGTGAAGATGTGGGAGTATTTTAGCATGTGGGGATGAAAAGAAGTCAGGAGATTGAGTCATTGAGTATTTTTGTACATGGACCAGCTTTGTCAAAAGATTCCCAGCCCTGGGCTCAAGGCAGCCCCAGGTTGTGTTGCACACTCCTGCCCCAGGCAGGCTTGGGGACAGCGAGCAGGGAGCATCAAACCCCTCCTCTGAGTTCTGCCCCAGGAACAGATCCTGGAGGGATGAATCCTAACGGTGTGCCTCACAACAACCACCCTCCTGAACAACAGCAGGAGAGGAGAAGAGATTCCAGCAGCTTATTTCTCTCCAGGGCCTCCAGAAGATATTTGTGAGCCCAGAGAAACCCCTCAGTACACGTGCACCAGAAGGGCAAGAAATATCCCTTAAAATATCACCAAACCAAAACAGCTTTCCCACACACACAGAGGACTCCCACACTTGTCACACATTCAGCACTGCCAATCCATTGAAGACATAATGATTGCCCCATTTTTTTAAAGTCTCACTGGAAATGGTTTCACAGCTATAAGTGGCTCATCAATATGTAAACCAAAGAGCTGACTGGCTCCAACTATTCCTGCCAGGAATATCACTTTCTTTCTAGACAGGAGGCATAAAATCTTTTTTTAAATTGAAATATCAATATAATGATATAAAATATGTAATGTATCCAAGTACATAATTTATCCAGCAGAGTGTGTTGGGAATTCTGTCCAGCTGAAAAGTCCAGAAGATATTTTGCCAGTCCTGCCTATGAACTGGCTGTGGTGTTCCTGGCCCAGGTACACCAGGCTCACTCACATCACTACATTGGATCTAGTTAAAAACCAGATCACATCCAAACTAATTAATTGTCATTTGTTTCATTTTGCATCCCTCCAGCCTAATGAACAGGTCTCTCTCACCTTTTAAACCAACCATCTTATTCCTAGCACAGCTTTCTCCCCCTTGTTGGCTCTCAGTGGCTCAAGCTTCACTGAAGTCCTGGACTTCTACTGTTCTGCTCATTGGCCAAAAAAATATCTGGAAGTCTCTTTGGAAAAGAACATTTCTCTATAATTCTGCCAGCAATGGTTGTACAGTGTTTACTGTGTACAAGAGATGATGGAAGACTGGTCCTTAAAGCACACAACCCCTAATAAATGAGGTGTTAATGGGAGATGTTCTTAGTCCTGTGGAAATTAGGGGCTTGATTTGAGGTCAGGCTGTCAGCTCTCCACCCCTCCATCAGCCACCTGCATCCAGGGAAATGCAGAAGCAGAGTAGGATGGTGTTTCTCCTCTGCAAAAATTCCCAGTACTCGCTAAGCTGTCTATGTGTCCAACTTTCTTGCTAAAAAAAAAAAAAATCTTTGATCAATGAAACTGACAGACAAATAGGGCAAAAAAAGTGCTCCAAGGAACGGGTGGTTCTGGTCAGGCTGCAGATTTCCTCACTGGCTATACAGAAGTGGCTCAAGAAGATTGTTATTAAAGTGCTTTTACTAGAACATCTGTTTTCTCTGGCCATCTCTAATTAGGTTTGCTGCGTTTATTAGCTATTTAAATGAAAGGCTGCTGTGAGCACCCAAAGGGGATCCTTCTCACAAAGCCAGTGAAGCTTGAGAGTTTTGTGTATCTGTATTCAGAAAACAGCCTCTAAACAGTCCAGTGACCTGGTGTGGATGAAGACAGCAGAGATACTTCCAAATGTTCATTTTTAAAACTCTAAACTACAAATAAATTTAAAGAGTTAAGAGGTGTACAATACTGCAGATAGCAAAACTGTCCTGCTGTGGGTAAGGAGAAGGAGACAGAGTCTAAGCAACAGAATATTTAAAAGGGTCAGCAAGTGTCAAAATGTACAACTTTGCTCTAGCTTGTCCTGAAGAACATAAATCAATCATGAAATTATAAGTGGGGGCTTGCTGAAGACAAAAAGAACTGCACTACCAACCAAGCAACATAACATCAGATCAGGGCTGCCTCGTCCTTCCTTCTTTTCTGCTCCCCACACCGCTGCTACACAAAGGTGCCACTAACTAAGATTTCAACATGAAAGATTTGAAGGTGTCACCATTTCACTGAATGCAGGGATCCAGCATCTTACCAAAGTGGCCGATTTTCCATCTCGGAGAAGCGACGACGCTGCCACCAACCCAGAAAAAGTCTTCAGCCAGACGGGCCACTGAGAACTTGTTTTGAAGCAAGGGAGATTTTGAGATATCCATATCTGAGCTGGACTGGAAACAAGCACTGATGGCCTTAGGAGGTATCAAAAATCTGTAGTACACATTCTCCATGTAACAGAATAAAAATTTTATCAGAAAAATAGAAAATAGCCATTGACTTCCAAAATCCAGTGGTATTTTTCAGGTATTTTTCAGGTTGTTTCAGAACAGTTTCTCAGCTAATTTAAGCCCCATTCACAGTACAGATTTAGAACATTAAAATCCCAATGAAATCCTTTTTATTGTGATGTACCTGTGACTGCTTTGGAGGATTGGGTGGGCTTCAGTTCAAGATTTTAAAGAAGACACATGATGGAGCATGAGGCAGTTTGGCATGTAGATGAAACCATTTCTGGACAGCAAGGCCTCCCGATGATATTCTTTTCCTCCTGCTGATTTTCTTTTTCCTTTGGTACTTTCCCAACTGCTTGGCATCATCAAGACATTACAGCAATTTATAGTTGTTGGCTCCTCCACCGCTTCCTCCTCCTGACAGCGATTCCCACAAGGAGAAAACCCTTTCCTTTCTTTGGTTACAAACAGATTTGCAGGTCCCACTCTTTAAGGGGCTCTACCTGCTTTTCAAAACCAACCAACAACATCCCCTGCAGTAAATAATACACAGTTAGCAGCACAATCCATTCCCCTCTCTGCCCTCCTGAGCCACCCTTGCCTTTCACTGTAGATCTGCCCAGGTGCATAAGCTCTTCAGTCTCTTTCCAGGGCTGGAAAAAAAAAGAAAAATCACATTTTCTTCTCATACAGCTCTTCAAAATATCATTGTGATGGTCTTCTTCTCTTCTCTGAAGGTTCTCCTCACTATTTTAATGGGCATTTCTGATAAAAGAAAGAATATTTCTCTCTAGGCAACAAAAACTAGATACGATGGAAACACAGCAACACATGTTTGCTTCAAATCCTAAATCCATCATAGGCACTAATCCTAAAGCCGTGCTCCTGCCCTATCCAGGCAAGGGATTTAGGTGACACGTGAAAAAAAAAAAAAGGTTTCAAATAAGTGCATTCTTCTTCTGCTTCTCTTCTTTATCTTCTTCTCCTCTTCCTTCTTCTTCTTCCCCAGTATCTTTCCATCTGACACTCTATTTAGGGATGTCTTTGCAAGCTGACACAGCCATAGAAGATCTTGCTTAGGGCACAGCCAGGCAGCTCCTGTGCCCAGAGCTGCTCTAACAGAACCAGGAGCACTGAGGGGGCTCCAGGACTGACAGATAAAAGCAGGTGAGGATTAATTTTTAAAAAGCACTAAGTCACTACCTCATTCCATTTGAAATGCACCCATTGAACTCCAAACACAGAAATCTGTCGCTTAAGTTATCACAACCACTTAAGCTACATTAAGTTGGAAGTACAATAGACAATCTCTCTTGCCATCTGTGATCTGTACAAGAAGCCTCATATGCTTCTACCCTGATGAGCTAAACACAAATTGCCCATTTAAAAACACATTCATTAAGTGCTTCCTACTCTTCCTTTCACAGTTTGAAAAAAGCTTTGGAGTAGTTAATTCTGGAGATGATTCACTCTCAATTACAAGTTGTTTATTTCACCACCGATGCCCAGAGTTCTTATACTGGGCTTGACTCAGAGTTTAACCACAGATTAATTCCAAACTAGAACCAAACTGGGTCTGCACCACAGGAAGCAGTGATGCTATGTACACTCTTGCCACTATTTATTCAAACATTTCAACCACAGCCTTCCACCCTCCTAAGGCATCTTTCAAGAGCAATTTAGTGAGATGACTGCAAACTGTCATCAGGGAAAGAACAACTCTCCTGCAAAATGCTCAGAAGGATATATGCATCCCACAGAAAACTCTGCCCTGGAGGGAAGAACAAAGGAAACTTTGTTCTAAAGATCCTAATCCTTTCTTCACATGAAGCCTGGGCCAGGATGAGAGCTGGGACCTGTGAGTTTCATTGCCTTCTCTATCACCTGCTTCTCTGAATTCCTCAAATAAACCCTTAGACATCTTTGTGTAACGTCCATGCTTTAGAAATACCACTTAAATGGTGAGACTGTCACTCACAGGGAAGGAGAGAGAACTAAACTCTGAGGCTCTCAATTACAAGGAGACAGAGTTAAGGCAAACTTCTGCATAAAGCAAAAGTATTGCAGCTGTTTAGCTCCTTTTTTTCCCCTCTTGCAGTACTAATCAGGTTTCCTTGCAGTTTTCCAGGCTGTACATGCAACAAAATCAGGGGCTGGCACAGAATGCTAAAGGTACTCCCTTCAAAATTCAAATATCAATTCTGCCAGGACATCCTAGAGTCTGCATTCACCATTTATGTGTTATCAACCTGGGGACAAAGGGAAGGGACGAGAAGAGTGAAATGTAATTTTCATTGCAGCATTGCTCAAGATATTGGTTTCATGGTTCATAATTAGAATTCTGCAAATGCAGGGCTTCAAATGTGGATTTGATTTTATTTGAGTAGAGAGAAATGCCAAAGATTTATAGCACTGGAAAGGGACTATTACAATATTCAAGTTAAAGTTAGATTTTTAATCCTAAGAACACACAGAGAAGGTTTAATTTAAATTATTTCAGTTGACTATCCATACACCCCTTCAGGCCTCCTAAGAAAATCCTCATGGAAAGAGAGAAAAATAAAATCTTTTAGAAGGCTCCTCCATTTATCATGCTGGATACTGGATAACAGCATGGAAAAGCAACAGGGAATAGCAAAGGGTTAAATTGGACACAATCCCTCTCCCAACTCTTAAGCACACTGAGCTGAGGACTTAGGATCTAAGCCTACTGAAATGGGTTTCTATTCTTGCCTCTCTTGACAACCTCAGAGCAATCTTGCTCACCTGACCCAACAGGGAGATTAAAGTCTTCTTTCCACAGCACTTCAGGAACTTATTATTGTCTGAGTGTAACAAAGGCTTTTCATGCCACGAAATAGATTTTAAAACCAACATTGTCTGAGTCTCCAGGCTGGCTTAGCTAAAAATGGAACTCAGAACACTTGAACAATGCTGGAATGTCAAAGTCTTGCAGAGGAAGAAAGTCACTTCGAGAGTGCCAGAGGAGCCAGACTCCATCCCACAGAAAGAACATCTTGAGGAAGACACAGGAGCACAACACACATATGGTTTGGAAGATGGAGAAGAGGGAACAGGATGGAGATCCTTCTGAGACAAATGGGTTTGTCATTAATGCAATCCTTCAGGATGGAGGGATTCACTTGACTGCTGAGGGACGGAAAAAGTGTGAACAGTTATGTAATACATAGGGAAACAGCTGCAGCCCTCAAAGTAGAAAAACCAAAACTAGAAATTTCAATATCCTGACTGCCAAAGACATTAAATGTTACAGAGCTGGCAGTGTATTTGACCTGCAAATCCACCAGGATTAAACCTGTGACTTCCCAGCCATGCACTCCATTTTCCTTTGCATGGACACACTACAGACCCAGTTTACCAGATTAACAAGCTGACCTCGTCACAGGAGGCTGATTCTAAAGCACTGAGCTGCTCATGGGCAGCTATTAGTGATACACAGAAGAACTTTGATACAGTTACTCCCATTTCCCACTTCCCACCCAGGGAAATCTTGCTTCTAATGCTGTAGAATCACAAGAAAATTATTGCCAACCAACAACACAATCATAAAATACAAGGAGGAAACAGAAGGTATCAGTGCCTTCTGGCACACTTCTCTCTCTCATTTACTTTTATCCTCCCTGTTGCACTTTCACCAGTCAAAATAACCTGTAAAAACTGGAGAAACTCCATTTACAGCTACATCTTAGCTGTAAATGTAGCCCAAAATCTTCATGGGAGTTAGCCAGCCTGTTACCACCTTCTGAAGCACTAAATGCAAAGATATGTCTGAAATACCAACAGCAAAAACATCCCATCAAAGTGCACATCACTAAATACAGGTCAGGAATACTCTCAGCTGCAGTCAAGGTGCAAAACCCCACATACATGGGCACAAACACAAGCAGCAGGAGATGACTGGACTTGATGAACCGAAGGTGAATGATGCTCATTCACTACTTTTAAACATGTGATTTATGTTTCTTTCCTTTTCCCCAGAAATGCTGCTTCCAGGAGGGCTAAAGCAGCATGAACTGGGCAGCCAGACCAGCCAGCTCAGCTGCAGTTTCTCTTCTCTCTGCTGGAGTCTTTTGCCTTTGTGTTTCCAGTGCACTCTGCTTTTTCACAGCTGTGTCTGTATGCAACAGCTGCCCACTGTTTTTAGTGTGGCCTCTTCCCAAGAAGAGGGATTTGGGGAGCAGATGCTGATGGAAAAAAGACATTCACGGTTACATTTTCTATTTTTGTCTTTCAACTAAAAACTTCTGTATTAGTTCCATCAGGAACTGACTAAATCAATCACTTTCAGATGGTTTTGGCTCAGAAATGCCAGAGCACCTGCTCTGGGGCCACAACCTTATCCCAACTGTGCATAAGCTGCCTTTTCCCTAATTCTAGCCCAGCTCCACCGTGCCGACCTCTGCCATGGGCATGGGCAGAGCCTGCCTGACCATCTGGACAGCACCTCTAAGCACAGTAATCCCCCCGCGAGATTAACACTGCCACATCTTGCCCAGATCGAGTGGAATTCAGGTTATTCCACGGCCTCTGTGTCTCCCCACCAGGCCTCCACATGGAACATTTGTGCACTGGCTCAGGGCATATTCAGCAAGTTATTTAGCTTGTCTGAAATCCACTTGTTTTCAGTATCCATCCACTGGCAAGGCACTGAATCCACTGGGAGAGGCTGTAACATCACTTTTTCCTGGTGCTCCTTTCCATGCTGGAATTCACAGTGGGCAAGCCCAGGGACAGCTGCTTTAGGCAACCACAACCATGAACGTTCCCAGGGCTCCCCAAAACTGTTTAGAAAGTCCCATTATTAAAATGAACCAGTTGTGAAATCCCTTAAATTACTTCATTCAGTTGAAGGAGTGTTTGTGGAACGGGGACCCATTAGCAACAACAGCACTAATTTAATGACAATTACTCTGCCTCCTGCCATGATGTTTAGTTCTCTTGGGCTCATCTGGAAAAAAATGATGCAATTATTTTAATTAAGTGAGAACAGGCTTTATGATTTGAGCTGTTGAAGTCTTTTCCTTACAAAGCTATTATAAACAAATTTTGTCAGTTACAGAAAAATGTCAGCATAAAATGAAGATTTTAAGACTACAAATGGTGCTCTAAGGTCACCTTGTCTCCAACCACCGACTCGTACAAGAAAACGTCCCTACACACTTGATTGAAGTAAGATCATAAACCCTTTACATTTAAAGGTCTTTCAGTGCTTGACCATCTGTTCAGGGCCATGGGGCATAAACACAGAGAGGGAGATTAAGGGAGGTTGGGACGAAAGCCATCCATCAATATGATTACTCCTTCTAGGAAAACCCCTCTAAGAACTCAAGAATCCAAGGCAAAATGGGCACAGGAATGCAAGACTGGTTGAAAGACATTCAAAAAAGATACCTGATACTGAAATGCATCACCACAAAGTGATTTTAACTCACAAATTTTACTTCTGTATTTGGGATGAATTTTAATGTAGTCTATCTCTATAAATTCAGAAGTCTTCTAGACCTTCCTTTTGTGCCACATACATTTTGAAATATGTGACAGACTCCCTGTTTCTTCAAATATAGACCAGTTTCATGAAAGATGGGAAAAAAAGGAGCTGCAATGGCTCTAGGAATAACTCAGTCTCTCTGTCTTCATTCAGTGCATTTCTCAGCTTCTGCGATATCCGAGAGACAGCCTTATGAGGCTGTTCTTTAAATTTTCCTTAACTTATCAAAAACTTACCACTCAACAGAACCCAGCATCTGTAAATCTCAGCAACCAATGGCAGGTCTTTCTGGAAGCTTGAAAGATGACCATAATTGTGGTTTCCTTCGAGCAGGAACCACCTGCTGCAATCTCTGAGAAGAAGATTACCAGCAGAAAGCAGCACAGAGAGTGCAGGGTGCTGAGCTGGAGCCCACAGCAAGCTCAGGGGCTGCAGCCTCACAGCTGATTGCCCAATTTCATTTGGTCCTGGATTCAGTAGGGCTCAGGTAAAAGTACAGGAAGTAAAGTAATTGCTCCTGGGCTCTTACAGGAAATCTGTTTCTATCTTTTGCTATGGCCTCCAATATCCACCTCACTTCGAAACAAAGCATCCTGACAGATTCATTTCTCCCAAGGGCTTAGAGCCAGAAGATAAGCAGGCATTTGAAGGCTGATGAAAGTGTCAGCTCGCTGGCTGAACTGGAAAAATGGGCTTTCAGGAAAATATTTTACAGAGAGCCACATTCAACAGTGGTTCTGGACTTTGTTCAGTACTGGCAGGTCCACATTCACTCCATGTCAGATCACATCATGCCAGAAATTTAGTTGCTCTCTGCCACATAATGTCTTTAGATCTGCACAGGCCAGTATTGATTATCCTGCAGAGGCCAATATTGATGATCTCTCTGTAATTCCCTGAAGTGGGAAAGCTTTCCCATTTAGCTGGACTCGATTCACATTCCCCACACAAAAGATTGGCAGGGACAGAAGGGATATGAATCAGCAATCTGCACGTATGGTACCAGTTAATTTGAAGTTGTGCACTTAGCATTAACGTGACATTTTCTTTGCAATGTTTCTCTATTTTTTTTTTTTTAATCAAGTTGAAGATGAAGCATCTGGAAACTGTCTCTACTTGAGGGTTAGACCAGCAGAAACAGCATATTCAGCAAGAGGTAAAATCAGGAGCAATGATGCGGGAGAACCAGAGAACACCTGAGTATTGATCTTCCCCAGTGAGAGACATTGTGCAAATGCTGTTCCTGGGAGTCTGTAGCAGTTTGGAGGCTGAAATTCTGCAGCCACATCTCATGAGCTGTTCCACTGGAAGATGTTTGCCAGCTGCCACATTTTGAAAGGAGTTTCCCAGACAAGATGCTTCTCTCAGGACATGGCCCATTCTTCTCCCAATAGCACTGACAGTATCAGTTGTTTCTTTGCTGATAGCTGAACATTTCAGAATTACTGGGAACAAGGAATATTTTGGATCATCATCAATGACTCCTCAGCCTCTAGTCAGCCAGAACCCCTTAAAAAAGGAGAGTGGCAAGTCACTGGGACACCAAAGCCTTGAGAGCCTGGATGTTGGTGCCTCTCACTGCGAGTGTTTGAACAGACCATCATATGAAGGCTTCTGGAGGCTTCCATACACTGGGGAATTACTGGCTTCAGTTGCACCATGACTGGTTTTATATCTAAGTGGGAGGAGAATCCCATTTCCTTTTAATGCTACAGATGACAGCAAGAAGTGGAACCCTTTTAAAAAAAAACCTTCATGCAGTACCCTGCCCATGGCTTCAGCCCATGGAAGCCCTGCCCATGGAAGGGGCTCTGCTCTTTTCAGTTGCCCCATTTGTTTTCCAGGTGTTTCCACTCCCTGGCTTAGAAGGACACCATCTGGCAGAAACACCGAGCTGGTTTAACCACAAACAGATTCAATCTCAGCCTCAGCAGTTTCCTACTGCAAGCAAGGAATAAACCTGAGTAACTGCTACCTGGATGATCTCCAGGGAGATCCTCAGGTGAGAGCCCCTCTCTCTCATTCCTATTTTCAGAAGCTGGAAGCTGAACCCAGTAGGAAGAAGCCAAAAGGACTTTGGGTGACTCCATCACACCTTCCCTGAGGACCTTGTCTGTTTAAAGTACAAATGCACACTGGTGCATTTTCAGAGATCAATAACTGGATCACGAATACTGTCCCATCATGACATTTTCCAAACCAAACTATTCTGGTTTTCAGTCCTGAAACACTTCTGTTAGAAAATGCAATCATTAAAAGTGTGTTAAGGCTCTCCACTGCCAGAGGGCAAGGTGAGATGGGACAGTGGGAAGGAATTCTTCCCTGTGGGAGTGCTGAGGCCCTGGCACAGGTTGCCCAGAGCAGCTGTGGCTGCCCCTGGATCCCTGGAAATGTCCAAGGCCAGGCTGGATGGGGCTTGGAGCAACCTGGGAGAGTGGAAGGTGTCCCTGCCCATGGCAGGGGGATGAAACAAGACAATATTTTAGGTCCTTTCCAACCCAAACCATTCCAAGATTCTATAATAAAGGTGTCACTTCAGCCAACTCAATGCAAAACTTGAGGATTTACACATTCTGAAGATTTAAGAAAACCACCTTCTTTCCTTGGAACAAAAAAGTTCTTGCATATAGGAAATAGTTTCTCCCTGTTTAGCACATTGTTCAATTAAAGCTTCCATGCTCCCAAATCTCCAGCCTCTATGCCAGCAATATGGTACAGGTAAATAAATTCTTATGCCAAGTATGAAAATCTGCCTTTTTTACTATTTAAATAAATATTGACAATGCCCAAATGCATCTCATCATCTCTGCTTCATTATTAAGAAATCTCCAAGGAAATTGGTTAACATTTGTCTGTTGTTGCGTTGTGATGCACACGGAGATTCTCTCATTATTTACCTGAATTGTTTGCATACTTCTCAGATTCATTAAATCTGTTGCAGCTTAGAAGTATTCTTGGATTTTATATTAATTTCATCAATAAATAAAACAATTTCCAAAATGGTCATAAAACTATGGAAAAAGCAATTCTATGTACAGTAGAAGCTTTCCCTATGTGATGTTCTATGGTCACCCTCTTCTTTTTTTAATTACAGTTCTGCTCTAGAATGGGATCCTTTAAAGTCAATTTGCTGTAATTCTCACATCCACATCCTTCTTCTGTTACTGGAGCAGTATTTGCTGCAGTGATGAGTGACTGCACAGGTACAGCCACACCTGAGTTACCTGTTGTCCTTTTCTCAGTGAATGGCATTGCTGGAGCTTATTTTTGGTATTTTAATAACAAAGACACAGCAAAGCCAAACCAGAGCTCATGGGTATGAGGTTTGGTTCTGACACCCAAACACCAAGTTAGAGCCAAGCATTTTTCCACTTTGGTAAAGTTTTAATCTAGAAATGATTTTTAGAAAAGAAGAGGGAACTTTAAGAAGTGCTTCCTTCAAAAGGGATTGAGGAACAGCAACTAAGCATTAATTAGTTGAGTGAGGGATACTGCTCTGCCTTCCCAAAGACACCAAGGTGTGAGACCAGTGTACAGAGCAGCTCTTCTGGGCACACAGAACCCAAGACATCCTTCTTTACTTGTTGCATAACTCCTGTAAAAGCACAAACCTAACAGGCATAAAATACAGAATACATACAGGCAGGCAGGCACTGGAGTCAATTAATTTACATCACAGGGGAGGGTTTCTCTCTCCAGGCTTCTCCTGAGTAAATCAATGAGGTAATAAAGCTTTTAAAAAATAAAAACTGTGATTTTGAGAATTGGTCTTGAGTTCATAGATTCCTTCAGCAGCCACCAGTACAGGAGGGATGAGCTCCAAGTTCAGCATGCAGGACACTGCAGCACAGTTTTCCCAGCTCGAGGCACTTCCCTGACTTCACCCCTGGTTTAATCCCACCAGGGACAACTTCAACCCCAACTGATTCTGTGCACTCTTCTTATTGGATGGGTGTAAAGAAACTACATCTAATGAGTAGCAAATCACCTGTTTTAAAAAATTAAAACAATACAGCTGACTCACAACAGTACTGGAGTCTCTTTTCTCTCTTCTAATGTGGGTAGCAGAAGGTCTCAGGTTAAAAATAGAAAGCCTTTCTTATGGTGACAGCAGCTAGTTAAGCAAGCAGAAAAGGAACATGAACATACCTGGTGCACTCCTTCGTTGCACACTTTATGCAGGAGGAAACAGCCATTAGAGATACATTTATTATTTAAGCTTTAGTGATAGTAGGAGGCAAAGGTACAGCAAAAGCTCCCTTAAGAACCTGCTGTATTTGTTTAAAGCATTTAAGTTTGAATAACAGAAAAGAAGTGTCCAAGGAAGCTCTGTAAACTACACTTTACAGCAAAACTCATTTCCCTCAGAAAGGTGGTTAAAATAAACATTTTTCCCCTTACCTTTTTCTGGACTGAGGCATTTAATTGTGCTTGCATCATCCATATTCCAGTGAGAGATTCAAGTAAAAACACCAGAGGAAGCAGCAAAGACCATATGCACATGCCTGATCTTTCAAAAGACTCTTGTAAAGAACGAGGAAAAGAGCATTGCCCGTGGTTTCACTGCAGCATCCGAGGGCTCCTGGGGATGCCTGCTGCCTGTGCTCGGAGCAGGCTCATCCTTTATTCCCTGTGCAGGGGTGCATCAGGAGCTGCTGGCAGGTAGAAGCCAGCGCAGGAGCTCAATGAATGTTCCCAGCCTTTCCCTGCAACTCAAGTGTTCAGCCACCTGGGATAACTGTTCCTTAACTCTTTGCCTCCCTGCTCCCAGGCAGGACGTGGGGGTGGCTTTTGCTTTACTGCTTTGGAAAAGAACCAAAGGAAAAACTTGTGGATGTCAGCAAAGAAGCACAGAGGATAATTCACTTTTAATTCCTCTGGGATGTGTTGCAGTAGGCAGCAAACGTCAGTGAGGTGCTACTTCAAGTAAGAAGGGGAGAAAAAACAACCTCATTTTTATGTTAATGCCTCCCCTGTGTCCATTCAGCATCCTACACATTGTTATGGGATCCTCCCAGACTCAGTTAAGTTTAGAAAGCAAGTCTGCAGCTACTGATAAAAATAGGCAAGCTGTTCTTTTTGGATTTCTTTCTAATTCCTTTTCTTGGCAAAGATGGTAGATTTCCCACCTTTTTAACTTGCAAGGGAATATTAATGCAGAATTAATGGGATATGGCTAGGAAACAATGCACATTATTGTAGTCTGTGTCCCAAAGCACAGTGCAGGAGAAGACAGACACAGACCTTTGAGTTCTGTCTAAATCCTGGAGAAGAATTTCAGCATCTTGGTATGAGGGTGCTGCCTAAAAATTCCAACCAGGAATAGTTCCCGCCCCTCCTACATGCCACTGAAATACACAGGATAAAACAATTTGTTCCTTAGAGGACTTGAAATCTAATTAAGCAGGAATGATAAAGGATTGGGAAAAGTTAGTCTCCCTTCTAGGAAAGGAATCTGCTGCTGGGGGGCAGGGTAGGCAGGATCACAGTATCCCACCCAACAGCCAGGGCATACCTGCCTGCAGGCAGTGACCTCACACAGGTCCATCAGGCAGTGCTGCTCTGGATCCTCTCCCCCCTGACTGCAGGAACTGAAGCCAATCTGTTTGTGCTGTTTGATGCTGCCCTCTTGCCTTGTACCTCCTCATCCTGACCCATTTCAGCACACAAGGTGTGCTGTGGAATCCTCACAGAGTCACTTTCTCCCACCCCACTCAGGCTCTCCACACTGGGAATGTTGACTCTCGTTCATATTCCCAGATTCTCCTGCTGTTTCCATCCTACATCATCTTTGCATTTTAGATTTCAGTCGCTATTGCTGAAAGATCAAGATCTTTGCAAGATCTGACACAACCCTCTGCAGTTTTCATTTAGGCATGAATCCCGTGGTCATTGCCATCTAAGGAATGGCTCCAGGATTTGGCTCAAGTTTACTTTCAATAAAACATTATCCTATTTGCTTAGTGGCTTTCAGCACTAGCTCTGTCCCCTGAGGCTTCATCTCCTGAGCAACCCATCCAGAAGCACTTGAGGAGCACTTACTGCAGGAGCCTCTGGGGCCTCATGTATTTACACCACATTACATTTGGGTAATTCCTCTTGCAGCCACTGTGCTTTAACCTCCCATTCAACACCACCTATTCCTCCCAACCTGGTCAAGAGACAGAGCAAATTTAAAGATAACAGCTAAGGATGATCAACTAATTCACTAATTACCCCATCAAATTGAGCAAAGCTTGTTGCTTCACCAGGCTATGCTTTCTTTAGAAGAAAAATATACTCCCATCTGAGACCATTAGAGATTCAGAATCATACCTAATTACTGTATGATACCAATTTCATAAAATGAAATGTTTTGTTTCTCTGGGACTTTTTTGCTGTGCAGTGAGAACAGGGTCACAGAACAAACGTCAGAGAAACATTTGAATGCCTTCACAACACATGCAAATTTTTTGAAATAAAGAGAACACAGACTGTGCTATCATCGAGACCAAAGCATTTTACATTAAAAGATTCTCTTATTCCAAGTAATGTCTGTCCTAAACCAGGAAATTTCTCTGTGCAAAGACAATCTGCTGACTCTTGAAACCAGTGATGAACTTTTATCTGGATTTGTGGATTCTGATTCACACCAGAAGTTCACATGTGACAGGGAAAGGTCACCAGCACTCCAGTTTGGAGAGCACAGTGCTGGCATGGAGCAAACCTACCCCGTTGTCAGTTCCATACTACACAAAGCATAGCACGCCCTAATTCCTTCATCCTCCATTCCCAGCTCTCCAGCTCTACCAAACAGAGCAGAAGAGTGACTTGTGGTGTGGTGCTGTCACATCACAAGGTTTAAAGTCCTAAGAAGGGACTAAAAGGGGCCAGGACTTCTCTCAATTCCTACTTTCCCAGATATGCAGAGGAAGCCCAGAGTGATGCCAGTGAGCAGCTGACCCTGGTCAGAGGAGCTGAGCCATGACCTGACCCTTGCTGTGTGGCTGCACTGTCCATACAGGATCCTGATCCCTGCCAGGGCCACAGCCCCATCCTGGCTGCCTGGAAAGGAACAGAGCACTTCCAGAGAAACAGCACAAAGCACCCAAGCTGATAGCAGAGCTACATTATAATTTGACTACACATTCACCTACACATACATCCTTCATCCCAAGGCTCCAGCTGCCACATTTTATCACATTCTAAGACCTATTTCCTGACAGAAATAACAGAGATCTTGCTGCCCAGCACAGGGGAGGAGTGCTAGCACTGCTGGGGACTGAATGAGCCAGCTGGGAAATGCAGCACCACCACGTTCCACCACAGTTAAGTGGAGAATGGAACATCCACAACATCAGGGACGTTCTAAATAACTTCTGAAAGTCGAACACTGAGCTCTCCTTGAAAGCCATTACACTCCATCCAGAGAGCTCCATCTCTCACAATCCGTGGCATCACTTCAAGACCTTCTATAAATCAACTTCAACACATGTGGGTGTCTGTTCTTAAGTTTTTGTTCCCATAGTTACCAATGTACTTTACCACAGAAGAGAACAGCAGGTGGCAAGACATAGAACAAAATCACCATTCTTTTAACATATGAAGAGTTGGGAAGTTTCAAATTAAGGTTTTATTGCAAAATGTTTACAGACAATAAGCAAGATGAACACTATGAGATTAGAAAACTCTAAAACCCTTCCATACATTTAATCCTGAGTCAACAAAAAATTCAGCATCCAGTAGGATGATCGATTTCCAGCCCAGCATCAGATGATGCCATGGGATTGCACAATCTACTGCAGCAATAGTTTTGTCTTTGTAATTTGAAATTCCCCCTAGGTCCCCTTGATACCTTCCCATGTATTTTCTGCAGAGAAAAGGTGAAGAGGGCCAGCACACTGTGTACAAGATAGATTTCTCCAAATAAAATTATCTTTGTGGGATAGAAACAGTAAAAACAACGACCAACAGTCTGTTTAACTAAAACAACAATTGACTTGAAGGCTGCTATCAAAACTCTCACAGCTTGCAAGTAATAACTTCTCCATTGTCAACACAAAAAGAGGGCAAAATGACTGGCATTGAATGTGCTGTAAATACCAAGGAGATGCTTTGCATAAATAGGTTTTGTGACTCTTTCTATAATAAAATCAGACACTGTGGTACTGTGTGCTGTCCATTGCCTTCTGCTTCTCCTTGGGCAGAGGAACAGAGGTAATGTCCTTCACATGTCCAGTGCTACAGGCTCACATCCTCTCACATGTGCCTGACAGCAGGACAGGAATCAAAACTTAACAGCTAAATTGTAGCTGCTCCTGAAACCCTCTGCCACTGACCAGCTCACCTCCCTGGGGGCTTACCAGTCTGTTTATAACACAGAGATAATCACCATTCCTTTGGCTCTCAGAGATGTCAACCATTCCTTTGGCTCTCCCTTTCATCCCCCTTCTCCCAAACTTCTACTGAGCACCAGAAGGAAAGAGAACACTGAGAAAGTTGTTTGAGCTAAGCTGGTTTAACCTGATTTTTTCACCCCACAGTTTCAGAATAAACAACATTTACAATCTTTATTATTTCAGTCTTCGATCTTTTTCTGATTTGGACATTGGAAGAACTGAAATGTTTTGGTGGCCTATTTTCTTATAGACCCATAAATCATCTTGGCTGTTTGAGGTTTTCAGGGAACACACATTCTTCCAAGAAAATCTGTGTTACATAAGATGGGAAGATGCTCATGTCTAGCAGAGAAGGGGGAAAGGCAGCAATGAAAGAAGGCAAAAATAGTTTCAAATAGATCTTGGGGTCTTAGAAAGCCTTTAGAAGTAAAGCTCAGCTACCAACCAGACTGAACCAGTCCTGAGTTCTCAACCACTTCAGTGACAAGAACAGTCCACAGCACCACAACCCCAGCCCCACACACACCATGAGCCTCTCTGCAGCGGTGTTTTATAAACAAGTTTTCAACATGTTTTCAAACTTCTGACTAACAATCTGAAAATGAGGGAAAGATCATTGGCTGCACCACTTTGTTTAAACAAAAGCACTTCAGTAAGTAGTTTATAATGTGTGCAGGTGATAAAATCTGGAGGTGCTGCAGTGACAGCTGCAGACAGATGTATTTGATGCTGGAATTCCTGCTACTTCTTTTCAGATCACTAAAAGGAAAATGTAAAAATCCCTTGGCTTGCTGCTCCTCTTCATCCCTCCAAGGTTTATAACTGAAAAGTCGACCTCTGTGTTATATCTTGCTGCACAATTGCTCTCATTGTGGTATCATTAAATATCTGACAAGCTGCAAGCAGCCCACAGGCAGCAGTGCCTTGCAGAGGGGTGTGTGGCTCTGCCTGCAGCCAGAGCAGTTTCCCAACTGCAGGAATTCTGAGCAGCCAGAGCTGTCAGGCAAACACCCACCTGCCCCTGGGAGCTGGACACCTTAGGGCAGGAGATCTTCCAGGCGTCCTAGCAAGGAGTTGTGTTTGAGGTACGATCCTGGAGATCATTTCCCTTCCCTGTGACTGTAGTTCTTCCCTCACAATACTTTCCCTGTCTTTTCTACTTCGTTTTGTCAACTCCTCCAGTGAGGTGCTAAACCTCAGTTACTCCAGTGAGTCTGGTTATCCCAGATGCATCCAAGCAACAGAGACACAGTTCACAAAGATTAATGTTAAATTACCTCAGATCCCTTTGTTTCTCCACGCGATCTTTTTTCTCCCCTTAAAAATAGAAATGCATTAATATCCTTGCTTGAGTGCAGCCCAGCACAGTTGCTTTATTCCATGTTTCTGCTGTTGGTAGTGGAGGGAGCCTGCTCACAGCTCCCTGCTCCTGGTCCTGTTACTGCTTGTGACATATTTCCACCCTGCAGCCCATTGTCTGCAAAGCTCTGCTGCCTCTGAGAATCCGGTGTCAGCACTGTGGGAGAGCTGTGGAAAAGGCACAAAACAACCACAACCAGAAGAGAATCATGGCTGCCTGAACTATGTGGATTGTCCCTGTGAACAGATAATAACCTGCTTCAGGGTAAATCACATCTTTGGTGTATGCTGGGGACAAGATATGAGATACCAAGACAGGAATGGAGCCAAGAAATAAATTAATCATTTCATTTTTCAGCAGACAGCACTCTGACACATATGACAAAATCTCCTGAGCTAATTCTCTCCCAAAATCAAAACTTGCAATTCATTCAGTCACAACTGTGACATGGATTTCTGAGCACAGACGCAGTTCTCAGACAGTTGAGCCATGAAAAACGCACAGTGGGGTGGAATCGATTACTAATTAGTAATAGAAGACACATATGCTTGTATCCATAGAAAACAGCTGTGCTGCACTCTGCTCCATTGTCCCAAATAAATTGGAAAAGATAAATGCATTGCTCTGTGAGGCACAAAGTAGATGAGGCATTCATGCTTTGTTAAACTTTCCAGGCACTTGAGGGTGTTTGAAATTATGATGCATGTTAAATTTAAGCAGATTTATTATCCACGTGTTCCGAATGCAATGAACTGCCTCACATTTCCTACTTTAAAAATAGCAGATTTTCGAGACTGAACACACATGTGTGTCTTGTGTAGGTCTAACACAAAACTTCTACTCATACAGATGCTCTGAAGAAGCAATTAATGCCTAATTTTAAACATTTTCCCATATATTTAGACACACACAGCTTCAAATGCCCACAAGAGCAGGTACAATAAAAGACTTCCATAATAATAGTGCAGAAGTGCTGGGTCTTTTTAAGCCAAAGGGATTTTGGGTGCTTTGCATCAGAAGTTCTTAAATAAAAAAGTTTAATCATGAAACACTCAGCTCACTCCACCTGTTGCCAAAATGAGGATGAAACAATTTGCACTCTAAGGCTTGATAATTAGATGGTTGCAACCCTAATACATTTGGGTTTGGATAAACATTGTCCAAACTTTGTTTGCCCACACAAGATTGAAGCAGAGGATGAAGATGCAGGAATACAAGAAGATCAGTACAGAGTGTGGAAATTATCGTTCACTATCTGCACTAATTAGGACTCTGGGTACTCATTAAGAGGAACCAACTCACCTTTTTGCGCAGTAAAAAGGTATCTCAAATCAGACCTTTTTGTAGTGTACTTTGTATTTTGTAATTAGAACCAACTCCCATAGCAGATACGTGAGATTTCTGTGTCAGGTTTTTGATATGTAGAGAAAATAAAAATGAGATATCTGAGTTCTACATGAAATTTCCAGGCTTGTTCCTTTACTTCCCAGCACTCTCCTTATGCAATGCTTTAATTTAGACTATCCTGAGTACTGGTGCAGAATTAATCAGGTCAGCAAAGGGCCTGCCAGCCACGATTACTGCACCTTTAAATACTTTTCACCGTCAGTTCAGTTGTTACTCTTCTATTTTTAAATCGGTTTCAAACTCAAGACCCACGGGCAGGGGGCAAATCCTTCCCCAGAAATGCCACGGACAAGAGGCCAACACCAACCTCAGCTCTTGAGGTTATTCCCCTTTTTCCTACAGCTTGTTTACTGGATTGTTAAGCATTCTGGCAGCAAATGGAAGGGGGTGGGGAAGAAGACGAGCTGCCACATTTCTAAAATTAGCATCTTCTGTCTCCGAGAAGCCTGTGGAGATTTAAAAAAATTAGGTTTCTCTGCAAGATGCAGAGAGATGTGGAATTTAAACTGCGTTACACAGCTAAAATCCCGAGCTCTGTTTCATACCTGCAAGCTAGTTCCCCTACCTTCCCTTTCATCCCCCTTCTCCCAGCTGTCAGTTAGAGACTGTTACAAAATACCTAGTCCATTTTTCTTGTAAAAAGAAATTGCATTCTTGTGCTCTGTCATCCCCAGGAGCCAGTCCATGGAGTCACAGACTCGTTCCCTGTTCCAGGTCACTCCTGCTGGGCTCTCACACAGCCTCTGGGGGGGCTGCAGTTCCCTGCTCACTGATTTTCTCCCCTCAGCTGGGGTTTTTTGGTGCTCAGGTAGCAGGTAATGCCCTGCTCAGGGAATATGTTATGTCCTTCTCCAGTCTGGGATGTAAGCATTCCTTGCAGTGCCTGCTGCAGGAGTGCTGTGCCACATATTGTGTGTGGATAGAGCCAGGATTGCTCCAGTTCCAGAGCTCAGTTGTACAGACGTGTTGGTTTTAACACACACACTGCCATGAGAACACCATTAAAAGTGACATTTTGATCTTTGCTCTTTATTAATAAACCCAACAGTGAAAGAACTGACTGTGCCCCAGTTCCTTCAATGCCACCATTGCCATTTGTTCTGCACAAAAATAGCAGAATATTATAACAGACCTGTGCTGAAAAATCCTAACCCGGAATACTGGGCTTTCACAGATGGGCTTCAAGTTAGAAATGGAAGAGACTCAAGAATAAAACTCAAGTTTCTTTCCAAGAACCCCTAAGGGTGCCAAAGTCTTCCTTTGGATCACCTCGTGAAGGAACCAAAGACTCAGCCATGACACAAATGCAGACAGGCGGAATTGAAACATATGGGACTGGAAGGGTTTGTTCCAAAAGTTCCTTTTCTTCCTTTAGCAATTATATTTATTCTACTCCTATTACAAGTCACAGTTCATGTCTTATGACAACTATATATGCTTAGATTTCTTTCAGGTATTGGAAGCATCAGTGGGCAGTGTTGCAGCAGAGAATTGTGAAAAGAAATGGGAAGGTTTTCTTTCAGGATTTCTACAAAGGAAAGTTCCCAAAATAATTCATGTATTTTGAATCAACATGTTTTGGTTCATCAAAATAGTTACTGGCTTAAAAAGCACATGAGATAGTATATAGCACATGTTATTTATATATCTATTATAGATTAGATGTACCTAGTAGTATGTAGTTTATATTAGATATATATAAATTTAAATGAGATGAGATGGTTTAAAACAATGAAAAAATCAGCACATTTTGTTCTAAAGCTGAAAAAATAGGTTTATTTGAACCTCCAGTGAAATACTTTTACTTTTTTAATCTCACATGAGAAACAAATCTAAAAAAAATCTATTCTACAAAGCATTCCCCATTTGGTGAAACTCCATAGAGCTTAAATCCACAAGTGATTTCATTCAAGTTGCTCAAGGCACCTCTAGCTAAGATGTTTAGTATAAATTTTTTCTGAACCTGAGTCTTGCAGTTAAAAGATGAGCATCCCTGACTGGAGACAGAAAAATCACATACACCTGACCCAAAATCCAGCAGACCAAATCAGAGGGTTCAAGTGACACAAGTTTAGGCCTTGTCACATCCCAGGGCTGTGCTACAAACAGCACAGGGGTGCTGCAGGTCCTGCCTTAGCACAGGAGCTTGCTGTAAGTCAATTCTCTGCACATATCTGCCTGTCACTGCTAAATTACAATTACAGTCACCCCTTTTAGCTATTTGCACTGATTAAATGAAAGCACAGAACTCAGTTTATCTGATTAGCCAATCTGAGCAGCAAAAAATGAACCTGCAAGCAGCAGCTTCACTGTTCTTAGTGACACCCTGCACCCACTTTATGTTTGCTCTGCCCTCTCAGAGGGCAGCCCTTGGAAATTTCCAGGATCAGAATTTTCCCTCAAAGCTGATCTTACTCCCAGGTGCCCAAAGGCCCTCCTATGCATGAAACCCTCCTGTCTGTCCTTAAGGGAAACCCCTGCCCCCACCAGAACAGGGAGCTTAGCCTGTCCTCACTTTCCACAGGCCATGGTTTGCTCATCCTTGTAATAAATTATGGATGCCCCCCCATACACATCTGTTACTCAAATCACCAGTTAATAATGTATGAATAAATGAAGAGACTGCTCTGAGGGGAGAGAACTGTGGGGGACTAAACTTTGAATTCTCTGCTACAGCAGCAAGCATCAAAGCTGTACTGCCAGGCTTGACCTCTGCTGGGTTTTATTTTTTAAGAGGGTTAGAACTAGCACCTTATGAACATGAATGGCTGAACAGCAGGGGCATGGCATGAAAGCTGGCCCAGAAACACGGGGAAAGAGCGAAACACCAAATGAAAATCTTGCCAGAAGCACATGGGTATCAAAGGTCTTTGCTATCTTGTGTCAGTCTGAACTGGGACTGAAGGTCACAAGTGAATTGATAATTCTCACCAGAAATACACTGTTAATTCTCACTAACAGAGTTCTCAGTCAGGGGAACAGATGCCATTTGAAAATACAAAGTGTGCAAATAAGAAGCAAGGTAAAGAAGGGCTGCTGAAGAAGTTTCTAAGTTTATAGCAAGCTTGTGCATCACATGCTCCAGAACTGCAACTTGGGACCAAGCGCGGCTGGATCTCAAGTTGGAAACATGACCGTGTGCTTAGGAGCCCAGGCTGGAAGCAGCGCTCGGTGTGGCCTCAGCAGTGGCTCTCGGGAGGGGACAGTCGCGTTCCCCGCGGCCGCGGTTATCGCTCGCTGCCACCGGGATGCGCTGCGGGCGCACGGAGCGCGCTCCGCGGCGCGGGAAGCGCTCCCGTCCGGGCCGGCAGCGCTGGGATCAGCCCGAGCACAGCCCCTGCGCAGGGCACGAGGGCAAACTGAGAGCAGCACAACCGCCGGCTGTTCCATCCTCACAGAAACTGCAAACACAACTGCAAGTATCCCACCGGGCACGTGGGCACAAGAATTCAGTGCACAGCGCACTGCATGAACTGCAAGTCTTAGACACAAAAAGCTGTGCCAATCCAGGTTGTGTCTTCCAGGGACTTGACCGAGCCTCCTCACTTCTCACAAGTAAGTGCAGCTCAACCACAGAGATAAGCATCACCTGTTCAGGTGCTGGAGATTGATAGAACAGCTACTTCTCTGCTCTAAAAATGAATGGCACAATCTGTCACGGCATTGTCTCTTGTCCCTAAATTACCTACTTATGCTGCACCTTTCACAACAAAAAAGAAGCACAGAATCTTCACAACTCCCTCACAGTTCTTACTTTTGTTATTGTTTTAAACTTTATTCTGACCAAGGTAGGAAATCTGCACATCTTGTGTGGTGCTTGCAGTCAGTTCAAAACTTTGACTGAGAAGCAAACAGCAAACTGCTCAGAGCACACCCTGTCCAGACACCTGAACTCAGGGCAGGAAGGCAAATCAGGCTCTGAACCAGACAGTGGAGAACTCAGAGACTTTCTGGTGATAGCTATTGGCAAAGTCTCTCTGATATCACAGCCACATTTACAGGATGTCACAACCATGATACGCTGCGCAGAGAATCCAGACTTTATCCCTACACTGTCTGTAAGAAGCTTGAGTCTAAAATCTGGTACTTGTACTATTAAAAAAGCTCTTCCAGCTGAGGATTAATCATCTCAGTAGGACTGTGCAAATGCATGTGAGCTGAGTGGGGAAGGTTATATAAAGCCCACAGAGAGAAGGAAAATGCAGAATAGAACTGAGGACCTGGCTTGCACAGCACCTGAATGCCTGCAGGTGCCTTTAACAGAGATGCATTCCGAATGCTGATTGTAATTTACTTGTCAGTCATTTACTTGACTAATTATCTCCTCCAAATGGCTCATCACCCAGGGTACCTGAAGTGTTACAACCATCATTAGAGATGCAGTAGTGTGATCCTCCAGCAGACACAGATCCGAGGAACAGCCCCCTCTGCACAAACACACTTTGCCATGAGACATGCAGCTGACAAATGTGTGTACAGAGCCCCAGGAACACAAAACACTGCAGAAGCATCTGAGAACTGCACATGGCAATGGCTTTGATGAACTATGCACCACAGGTAAAGATAAGATGACTGCACCATCAAACCTGATCAGCATCATCTACACCAGCAGAACTCCTGTCAAATCACTGAGAATGGGGGATGATCAGCACTGTGTGCCCACAGAAATCATTTTATACACACAGCAGTGAGTAATGACACTAAGAAATGATGGGCAGAGTTTAGCACAGTGCATTGTGGTGGAGTTTCTGTTGTTTAAAAGCCAGCCTTCCCTCCCTCCATCAGTAAACTTTGCAAGGCACACTCAAATGCAATGCCTACAGCTACTGAAACTGCTCTGGAGTAAGCAATTCATTCAGAGAACTGGGAATTGCTCTGTCCTTAGCATTATGGTTTCTCCGAAGCAATACAAGTTTCATTTGCTCTAAGTGGAATGGATTTTCATTTACTTAGCAGTCTTTGCATTTATCTAGATACTATGGCCGTAATTAATAAAACATGCCTTCTTAAAGATAAGAGATCTTTTGAAATGACAGTGAGCTGATAAGATCTAAAAAATATTATCTTCTAACAAACAGGGTCAAATGGCAGAATATTTTTGAGCAAATGAGGAAAAGGAAGAGTAATGTGATGCTATGAAAGTACTACTGAACAACAACTGAGCCCATAAGCACAAGTACAATTTATCTTCTAGCAAAAATTCTAGTGGGTGAGATAAAAAGAATAAATCCACCTACTGTGTTTCTGCGATGGGCTTCCTAAATCCATCATCTTGTAGAGATAAGATGGTTTTTCTCAATTTCCTATGTTAGGAAGTAAAAATACTCTGCATTTTCCCTCCGTCTTGCTCCCTCTTCTGCAAGTCTGTGTCCGTGTGAGAAGGCAGTTTGAATTTCATCCCGTTTATTAGCTCAGGCACTGAGGAATCACTGTCAGTTTTGTGATGTACAAGCTCCTTTCCTCTACACAACACCGAGGAAGCGGGGGAGAGAGGAGAGGTAGGATTTTATCTAAACTACTTTTTGCTGGAACAATTAACTCTTTGCTGACTGACAGCTCCTTCCTGGTGTATCTCGTGTCAGTTGACACTGAAATGTCTGCTCCTCTACAGGGAACTCTCTCTGACAGCTGTTAAATGCTCATGTTGCTTCTTTTAAGGTTTCCTCTGCTTTTCTCTTCCACTGCTTAACTGGGGACTCCAGTCAGAGACCACCACAGCCATGATTTCCTACAACCACATGAGGTGCCCCTGTTCAATTATGCCAGAGGGACTAAGGGTCACAGATCCTATGAACTTTTTAAGTATACTTTGTTCCCCAGTCCCTACAGCTTCTAAAACTTACAGAGGTCTCTAATAGGGATTTATTCTCCACCAGTTAATGTTTGCTGCTTCTTCAGGTAGAGCATTTAACCCCTCTAACCCTGAATATCCAAAACTGAACAGAATTATTTGCAACAAAACCAAATTCACTGCTGCTAGAAGAATGAAATGTGGATGCACCTGTGTATATCATCTTCATCCCCGAACACTTAAATCTTCAAGGTAACAGAACAGAATCTTGTTCATTCCTCTGCAGTGAATTTTCAATTAGGTAACAGCAAATGATCTTGCTTCACTTCCTCTAACCACCTGTTCTAAAAAAGAAATACAGTTCCATAGCCAGTTCCACATTCAACCAGGTCTGCAAAGGTTTCCCCAAGTTTAGTGTTTTCCTGGGAGGACTATTACATATATATAAATATATGAATATAAGAATATATGTATGTATGTATATATAAAACTCTGTAGATATTTGCATCTCTTGAGAGAGTTTTAACTTTTTAATCCCTGCCCACAGTAAAACCTCTCTGATGCAAATTTTTACTTAGAGCTCTATGAGAAAAACGAGTCCAATTAACTAGATTTTCCACACAAACCATTTTCCTCCAGAGAACAGCATGCAGGATTAAGTACAATCCCCCCTACTTCAAACAGCACTTTGTAGTCCATCTCTTCCTTTTTTCTGTTGTAAATGAGGACAAAACCTGTTCTGCAATCGTGAATCTGAATGCTAGTGCTTCTAACATATATCTATTTTCATACTTAATTCTAGCAAATTAGCAGTTTGAACTTTCATTAAGCTTAATTTCTTGAATTTTGAGCATTATCTTGACAGCAACCCAGCTCCTTTATCTGCCACTGTTCCAAAGACTTGCCTGGTGCTGGAGCACACTTCCTTGGAATGACTTTCCTCTGACTTTCACTGATGGTCCCACACATTCTAAGTACCTGCCTATGTTCACTGTGACACAAACATCAAGCTCTTTCTTCCTTAGATCCAATCACAAATCCTGCTGGTCTACTGGGAATCAACATCCCCCCTTTCAGTTCAGTAAGAGAGACACCAGTTAAGGGGATTAGAATACTCTCTAAACAGGTTTAAAATCTTTTGTCTTCTTCACTGAGCCAATTGCCTGGAACTTCAGCATTTCAGCAGGGAAAAAGATTATTACTTCAGGGAAATATCACTGGTCCTGATATTGTCAGAAATAATCTCACTCACTCTTCTCTAAACTATTCACAGCTCTTTTATTGTGTGCAGAGCATTTTCAGCATAAAAGGGTCATAATAGAACAGCCTCTCTTCAAGCAGCTACGGAGGTTTAAGTCATGGTTTGTACTTCTGAGATCATGAGTTCAAGAATATTCTCATTTCTTCTCTATAAGAGCCAGCAATGCAGCTGAAGGATCCTGGACTTGCCTGGGAGATGGCAGCAGCCACGCACCAAGTGGTTCCTCATAGTTTGATAACTGTAGAAAACCACTGTGGTTTGCTTCAGAAGCCAACTGGAGTTATTTGTTCTCTCAAGAAACAAAGCATTCCTCTGTCTCATGAAGCATTTAACCTCAGATCAAACTGAAAGACAAGATTCTGATGTGAAGATAAATAGAAAACTGCTTGGAGATGGAGGGCATTGAAATGCTTGGGGAGGTGAGTAATACCAAAAACCAGGGAAGTTTACAGTATCACAGTCACGATTTTACAACACAATTTGCCAAACTCCAAATGCAAACCAAAGCCAGCCATGCTGTAAGACACACAGGCTAGTCGTCACTTGGCTGTACCTGCATTCGGTGGCTTTCAGGGGGATTAAGTTTACCAGAACTATCAGCAGATACAGATAATTTGCTTGTGAGAAAGTGTAAGAAGGAGAAACTCAGCTCTTGTTTACAGAGCCTCAGAGCAGCATCCCCGTGAGTGGCTCTGACTGACAGGCTTATTCACAGCTAATGGCAGCATCTCCAGAACTTCCCACAGATAATGCCAATATCGCTGCACTTTGTTAAACAATATTGCATTTCCACCCCTCCCATCTCTGACAACACACAGCCTGAGCACTCATATGAATGAATGAAAGGAACATATTTTTCCTCTCGCAGCATTATAAGGACTTAGTTTTTAATTGCTCCAGCACTGGTTCAGTCAAGCCAGAAGTTGGTTTACTACTTCTAAACGTGCTGCACTTATTCTAACCATCTGATTGAGCATGATTTTTACCTAATTCACTGTTATTGGGATCAAACCAGGGTAACTTCCCTGCTACCAGGTACATATATCAAGAACTTTTATTCTGCCTTGCAAGGAGCAGCGGTTACAAATATAGACACCCTGGTTAATAACCCTCAAGGGATGCCAGGTACAAAAGCTCCAGGAGCAGCGGCACTCAGCTGGTTGTGAGGCAGCTGAAACGTCCCGGCCTGGGTTCTGGCAGGATGGAGGCTGCGTGACCGCGAGCACTTGTTCACCCAGCAGATGGCAACCGCGATACAGCCCGTGGTGCGAGCGATGGCCGGGGATGGGGCGCTCACGGCGCTGTTTCTTCTGCTGGATTTGTCCCTTTTCCCTATACACACGTCCAAAATCCTTACAGGCAGAAGCAGATACATCAGATAGGGCAGGAACACTTGAGGGGGCAGAGGAGAAGAAAGAAGAAACAGATGGTAACATTCAGGTGATTCAGTTTCTAATCCAAGAAGAAAAGCACTGATTCTGCAACAGAATTCAGTCAGTGCCTTTTATCTCGTTTCCCCAGTTAACTTTTACAGGAAAAGCAGAGCTGCTACATAAATTGAGTATCCAGATAACGCTCCCCGTTTTATTACAGCCGCATGATTCATAAGCACAGAGCAAAGAAAGGTGAGGCCAAACTGCAATATTCCTACAGACCACAGAGAAGGACCAACAAAGCACAGCTTTGTCAGAAGCACCTTTGTGGTGCCCATCGCTTTTCATGTCAGATTTACAACCTTTATCCTAACAAACCTCCACTGAGACAAAGACAGGTGGTTAATAGCATTTCCTGATTCTAAAACAAAATCACTACCAAGGGCAGAGGCTGTGTGAGCTGGAGACAAAGAAGATTCCTCCCTGCTCCATAGCAGGTGTCAATTAATTGCTATTTAGGCTCCTGCCTTCCAAAAGATTGCAGCAGGAATGTCTGAGCCTGAATAGGAGTTAGGAGACTAAACACCTTTAGGCATCTTGGCACAGAGCCTCCAAAAACTACATTACAATGCACTTTACCAAAAACACAGGCAAACAAATATCAAAAAAAAAAAAAAAAAAAAAAAAAAAAAAAAAAAAAGTGAATCTAGAAAGCCTTAGAGATTTTCATTACCTGTTGAATCCATATGGATTAAATGGCAAGACTTGAAACAGTCACTTGTTTGAAACTAAAATCATTGAGGAAACAAATCTACATTCCTCAAAGACAGGAAAAAGGAATCTGAGTCACATTAGCTGAAAGACAAGATACTTAAGCACAGTCATAATGAAGTTCAAGGTCCTGGGCTCCAGTGGTTCATTCTGGACTTCTGACCCTGAGCCTCCTGCTCAGCCCTTTGCTGGCAGCAAGGAGCCAGAGATCCTCCAGGTACCTTGTGCCACACATGATTCCCAAATCCCTGCCCTCCATCAGGTGCAGGAGATGTATTTATGGAGTGTGAATGAAGGGACAGAGCTGAGAGCTGCCCTTGGGTGCCAAGCCCCAGCCAAGGTTACCTCTGCCTGCAGTGACCTCAAGACACTTCCTCGTCCTTTACAATGCACTCTGCTTCACAGAAAGGGACACTTTCTTATAATTTTGTCATCTCTTAATGTGATATAAAAATTTTCAAAGACTGAATGCTTTCAAACAATTTTCTTTCTAAGACTTGAACAGTATTAAAGAATTCTGCATGAGCCTCGATGTCCAAAACCAGCCTTTTTCACAAACTGAAAACTGATTCAGTTTCACTGTTCCATCAGTCTTCAGATCTACTCCAGGCCACCACCACCCAAGATTAAAAACCTCCAGGGTTCAGACTTCTTTGTGGTCTACAGATTGCATGTTGCAGAATAGTTCTCAAGCAGCTGATATCAGCATCCACTACTGTCACTCTCTAGATCTTAGCAGAGTTATTTCAGTTCTGAATTGCTGAGGTTGGACATTATTATTATTTGTATTTCAGAACATGTAAAAAATACCTAAACATGACTGAGAAGTGTCTGTTGTGCAGGAACAGCAGTTCTTGTTTATAATCAGAATAAGAGACAACATAAGGATGAAATGAAGTGACAAAAAGAGCCAAACAAGAAGGCAGTAACAGAATCAGAACTAGAATCTGGATCTGCTCAGCAGTCCAGTATTGCATCCTTAGGTTCATATCTTCATTACAACCATTTGTGGACTCATTAACATAAATTAGTATAAGCTGACATTGCCAACAAAGGAAGCAATTGTGGATTCTGCAAACCTCACTTGTGCATTTCTGCCTCTGCAGCAAAAGGGAGGACAAACAGCAGCTCTCAGTGCTCATTACACTACAGCCTTGTCCTCCATTCAGGAAAGAAAAAAGGTGTTGAAAACATAACTTTCAGCTGACACTGTGCAAAACCTTCAGGATTTGGTGTCACAATTGTGTAGCACCACTGTCTGTGTCATACCAAACTGAGAATGACATGTTTGAGTTCAATCATTATAGGGATAACAGTGTGTCTGTTCAGATTGGATTCAAACTGCACCAACAAAACCCAAACCCAAACCAGATCCCATCCTTCCCTCACTCTCTTGTACATGCAGAACAAGCAGAACTGCAGCATCAGGTCACATTTCGTTTTTAGCTGAAAAACCAGTGATACTGGCAGTTTCACAGAAATCTAACTCTAATTGAAGTTCCTGTCAGACAGCTGGTGCCAATTCACAAAATATCACCTGCCTGTCTGTTCTTCAGCTCAGCTTGTGCCACAGAGTGGTTCAGGTTGGAAGGGACCCCTGGAGATGCCCCAGCCCAAGCCCTGCCATGACAGCAGCTGCTCACAGCCAGGCAGATGTTGGAGCCCCAGCTAAAGGCCAGCTCAAGTGCTTCTCCAGGCTAATCTGATGTACCACATATCTCAGCAAACAGGATTTTGCATGTCTGTGCACAACACTCTTTCATCAGATTACAAGGGAAAAGTGAGTCTAGACATGCCAGAGCATATTTGAAAAATAGAGGATTACTGAATTTGCCATATCCCTCCTTGATTTTGGACTCTCCCAATGCTGCTGTAATAAGGACTAATGACATTATATATAACCAAATTATGTAAAAGTTAATTGCATTCCACTCAGATTTCCTTTTTACATGGCAATCTGCTTCCTCATCCATGTACAGCCTACACAGAAAAGTGGAGAATTTACTGCAAAAAAGCAACAGGTTTTGAAAAGTCTCTCAATTGATGAAACATCAGAAAGCTGCATGAGTTCCAAGCCACTGAAGATGAGTAAGCACAGAGGAGATTGTGGGTAACTGGGATACTGTGGGCCCAAAGGATCAGTTGAGGGGCATTTAATTAACTTCATGGAGTTATTGCAACCAGTGGTTTAAATCCAGCTCCATCCTTTCCTAAGTTTTCTGGCAGTTAAGCTCACCCAAACATGAAAAGAGAAGCGTTGAATTTGGCAGCCTGGGCCTGACAAAGCTGAAATGTTCTTTCTGAAGGCACAGACTGCTCCAGGCAGCAGCTCAGCACTGTCACTGTCACGTCTGTGCAGGTGGCTCAGTCTCTATCACAGTGCAGAGGCAAAACCAGATCAGAGCTGCATTTCAACAGAGCCATGGAAAGAGTTAATGAGGGAGTCAAGGCCAGGCTCAAGTGGGTGTTCTGAACCAGCCTGCAAAGGATTCCTGAGCCCAGAGCAGCTTTTGTTTAGGTCCAGACCCACTTGCACTGGAATGCTGGAAGTGCTGCCCAGGCACAATGCAGACTTTCTCTCCCTCCAGCTATTTCTGCCTTTTCTTTGCATTTTGTCCTACGTTTGCACACTGACAGAGCTTCATGTACAGGAATATGTCATGCACATCCAGAGTCATCACCCTACAAATAAAAACCAAGTTCCCTAACAGTCAGCTTGTGTGAGAAAATAGCAATAACTGGAATAGATCACCTCACTTCTGTGGTGCCAGAACATACAAATGATGCAATACACCCATTTCACATCTGAATTTCTTCACTTTACTTTTTCAAACTCCTTGCAAATCAATATAAGAAGCACACTGAGACTATGATAATGGCTTGATGGCTCTACTAGGAAAAGTAGCATCAGTAAATGTGTAAGAAAGATAAGAACTAGGATAATGACAGTCAATCATGGATTAATTATTTCATTGACAGGCTATTTTTAGTACACCTACAATATAAATATATTCATCTGGTAAAAAATATAGTTATCAGCACAAATTGTAAGCCAACAGAAAGCAAAATTGATCTCACAACTGCTGGATATTTAATCAAAATTACAAAATTAGGTCCTGTGAAAACCCAGCCAAAACTTTCAGTGCTGCCTACTTCATGATTGTAGGCAGTAAATTAAATGCATTTCAAGCAAATGAGTCCTGTGTTGAATAAATGAAGTTTTGATTTAAATATTAAGCTAAATAATCTTTTTATTATTTATTTTAAATGCAAAAAACCCAGGCCCTCCTCCCTCAGATGTCTCCCATAGCACAAATTCATCTGCCACAGACATCAGTTACACAATTCCCTCCCTCCTACCCAATCTTCAGTCTACACTTGATGTACACAATCACATCTGTAATCTCCAGAGCTTCCTATGAGAAGAGCTCATTTTCCCCTGCCCGAGCTGTCAACACTGAAAAAAGAGCAACAGCCAACAATAGTTATTCTTTGAGCTCTGCATCTCCCAGCTCGGTTCAGACAACTCCATGGCACAGAGCCACAACCTGAGGCACTATAAATCCCAGTCTCATCAACTTCAAGAAACATTTTCCAGAAGCACTGGAAAGAATCAAGGAAAAAAGTTGCAATCTCTTGACAGTCACATCCCAGAATACTCATCTACATTTTTTACAAATTCTGCACATGGAGGTCCAATTTCAATTTCACACAACTGAAATCTCACAGACTGCACAAGCAAGGTCAGAAGAAGGATTGATTCAAAGTTATCCTCAGTGTACAGGACAATGGTTGTTTTAGGGATTTTTAAATACATTTTACCCAAACTCTAGTCTCAATACCAACTACACAGAAAAAAGGGACTGAGGAATATACAAGCACAGCTCCCTCAAATTTAAGGAAAACTAGCTGTCCCATATGAAATATCAATACATTAAAAGTAAATCTGGAGAAGAAAAGTGTGCATTTTCAATACCAAACTATGAGATGAAAGGATTCCACTCACCTACTGAGAGGATGTTTGCAGAGAGGAAATGGCAGCAGTTTCCCTCATGGAGAATGGATTCTTCTTTTTGTGTCAAATCCCCTGCTACAGATTTTGGAGAAGTCAGAGCCATCTCAAGCTTTCAGAGCAGCCTAGCAACAGTGCTTGCTCCAAGTCAAACAAAGCACTTCAGCACAGATATCTGCAGAAAGTTTCAGTCAAGCAATGAAAATATCCGAGAAAAAGCAACAATTTCAGGATGTTGCTGCTTTGCTTGCTTTGGAAGTGCCAGTGAGTGCCTTCTCTGGAATTCCACATTCAGGAAACTGTCCTGGTTTAATTCTTTTGACACATATTCCACTCATTGAACAACAGGATTTGCAGTATCAATGTGGAGAAAGAACCACGGAGCTCAGTCTTGACAGGATGGATGTGAGGGCCCTTCCCAGGAGCACAAGAGTTACAAACATTCCATGTATCTTCCCAGTGTTTCTTGCATGTGGCTACCCTGGAGAAGACATTTTTTTAAACAGTGGAAGTTACTTTAACTGTGAGATATTTAATAAGGAACATACCTAGGTGATGTACAGTGGACTGACCTCAGCAGACAGAAGGCACCAACTCTTCCTTCCCTCACCCCAGGATTTTCCACAGACAGAGAAAGTTCCATTTTTGCCAGCAGCAACTTCTCCAGAAGCCAAAGTACTCATGCTGGGGTTAATTATTTTATACACACAAACACACAGAGATGTAGTATGTACATATACACTTAACTCAGTCGTTCTGCACAACAAGGGAATGTATTGGGAACATTCCCAAAGGACTCTGCCTGATGCTGGCTCCCTCATTCACTTCCATCTCTAACCCTTGAAGCTCTTTGCTCGTCTTACCTGTTGTCAGCTGTCTCCATCCTGTATCTCTGTCATTGTCTGGCATTCCCTTTCCCTTTTCTTACCCATCTTCTGCCCACTGGATACAGAAGACTCACCTTTCCAAAACTTTCAGTGGATACCTTCCTCAGAGAAAGAAGGTCAAAGAAGGCTCCTTCCAAAACAGCAATCACACCAGACAGAAACCTGGGATCCTACCTAGTGCTGGTAACTGTTCGAATCTCTGGGAGTCTCCTTCAGTTTGTAATTACAAGTTGAGCTCTGAAACATTGCCCTAACATGTTTTGTTGTGAAAGCACAGATCCAGTTTGACATTATTTTAAAGAGAGAGGGCAATGAAGCTCACTATTAATTACAGTGATTAGAAATGGAGGAGGGGGTTTGAGACATTTGTAGCAAAAAATGAGTAAGAGAATGCCCTGCTAGATCATCTGCCTGTTTGAAGCTGTACCTCTCTCCTTGTCTTTGGTCCCTCATTCAGCTTCTTTGGGAAGTCACTTCCTCTCTGCCATTATCTTTTCACCAAGCCCCACCTTCTCCATTCTCATGCTGTTAAAAACTCCTCTGTTCAGAGGGAGCATCAGTCAGTGAAGTAACACCCTTATGTGGAGCCAAATGCACAGCAACTTCATCTAAGGGACAGCAGTGCTTGGCAGTAATTATCCTGTAAAAAATCAATGTCATTACAATCATTTGTTTCCACATTCAAATGGGAAATATCTCATAGGGCATCCTGTGGCTCTGCAATCGTTATGGACATCTCAGAGAGTGACAGTCATTTGACAAAGAATATCTTTATTACAGAGCACAGCTGGAGTAATCAAAACCCAAATTATAAACTTAGGGCATATTTCAAAAGCTGACTGGATTGAGAGGGGAGGAAGATAATAGATTATCAAAGATACATCCTGTGCCCCCCATATGCTCATTCTTGTATGTGCTGTCACCTGTCCCTGTAATTGTATCCCTTCATTATTCCCTGACATATACATAATTAGGTAAAAGAATACAGAGCTAGCATTCTGCTTTAGACTGAGCAAAATTAATTCATACATTTCCATGTATGCATTTAATACATTTCCATGTATTCATTCAATACATTTCATGTATTCATTTTGTGCATACAAAAAAAAAGTTTGTTTTTTTTTCCTTTAGGTTAATCCTTGAATCAATATCAAAAATACACTTACATATACAGAGCTGACTTGTTTTATTTAGAATGGAACTCAAAGTAGGTGTTAGAAGGATTTAAATCAACTTGTCCAGTGAAAAAGCCAAAACTGCATCCAACAGCATGTCTGGAGCTGCTCAGCTGCGTGCTCTGGGCTGGTACTTCTGCAGATGACAGGCACTGCCTCAGTTATCATTTGCTTTGGTCATCTGGGCAACTCCTGACCACAATTTAATAGCCACTAGCCACAAAGTGCCATTTCTGGTACCTGTGCACTGAATGTCTAACCCTGGGATTAATCCAGGGATCATAGACTCAGAGGACAGATGAAATTGTTTTAACATCAAGATGAGACCAGCCCATTTCCTTTGCAGAAAGCTGAACTGGTGGGTAGTTACTTTGCTGACTCTCTCACCTCTTTGCTTCAGGGCTTATTTGAAAGGCCATTTCCTTTGTAGGAAGTTCAATCAGTGTGACTAATTAGACACCAAAGAACATGTCCATGAGGGCGAGGAAGACTGAATGGGCACGGGTGTTCCTGCTGGTGCCAGAGCAGCATCATTCCAGTGAAAGCAGATGAGCTTTACATTGATGTGCTTATTAAATATTTTATTGTCTCGAATTATGTCAAATTCATGTCCTTTATGCTTTGTTATGATCTGAAAGTGAAGCTACTTTGAGGCAGCTGATCTCTGAATGTCTTCACTTTCCATGCAAAAGTTGTTCTTCTTGCACTCAGTCCTACCTTTTACAGCTTCCTAGAGGTCCTCAGAGTTCCCTTCCTCCCCTCCCTCTCTTCAGCATACCTGTGTTGGTAAAAAACAAAAGCCAAGCCCCTCTTCCCAAACCAATCCCCACAAATCCGACGCAGCCAATGGAAAAGTACACAACGAATCCCTAAAAATACAGATTGGTATCTCAGAACAACATTCAGGGGCCAGATTTCCTATTAAAGTAAATGAAAGAAGCTCAGTTGGCTTTCCTGGAAAATTTGTTGTGAAGGTAGGATGATGGAAAATATCAGTTGCACTGTCTGGAAATATCTCACCTCTGTTACAGCAGGAACCACGGTGGCTCTGAGAACAGCACTGCTCATTGGCAGAAGACATCAAACAGCCAAAAGAGAGCAACTGTATCTGTTCAGACCACATGAACAAGATTTAAACTGTCTGCTCAGGCTAAGAGCCCTACCTAAGATTATTGTGTGAGGTCCTGTATTTCCTTGGAAAAAAGGACTTAAAACCCTAGAGGCAGGATCTGTATCACTTACAGACAATAAAAGCTGTGTACACCATTAACAATTCTCTAGCCATTTTTATATCACTGTAGTATTTAAAGCTTAACCCCACAAGACCTGCTTTTTGTTCAGGGAGGTTTTGTGTGGCATCCACAGAACTCAGACAAGCTCTGATATCCTCCCAGGACAGATACACTGATACCTTGGATGAAACACACAAAAACCAAGTCATCACTTAAACCTGAATAGTTTGATCAGGAAGCAGATCAATGGATAAAAGATCAAAGTGCCGTCAAATGGGAGGAAAAAAAAAATAATACTTTAAAGAATTTAAATGTGAGAGCTGGGATTTGCTTTTAAGCTGCAGTGCGGTTGCCTCTGACACGCTGCTCATTTGAAGGAATGCAGCTCCATTCAGCAGGGAATTGCACGGAGATAACCTGCACGCCCAGGCACGCCAGTGCACAGCCAGGGCTGCTCCAGAGGAGAGGAGGCTGCTCCAGCCCCGTGGAACAAGGGCTGAGCCCACACCTTAGGGTGTGATCCCGCATTCTTCTTCCCGAGGGACCGGGCACACTCACAACACCGGCGTGTGATAGAGCCCCGTGGCAAAGAGCTCGGTTAAAAAGGAGAAGTGAAAAGGCACAAGAGGATATCAGGATACCTTTCTGGCAGGCTGGTGCGTTCACCTTCACCCAGAACATCCCACTCAAAAGGAACACAACATTTGTCAGCTTTTCCTCACCCGCCCCTCACAGCCTGAGCTGGAGCTGCACATGCAGGAGCCCTGCATTTTTGTTGAATGATGTAACTGAATATTCCTTATGCAAGTAAGCAGGCTGATTATTAAATTCAAATCATTTATTTCAGGTTTGTATGAACCGTGCCATACGACTTTAGCATTCATTTTATGAAACAAAATGTGAAACTTGTAACAATTTTTGTCTATAGGGATAGATCTGTTTGTAATCCCCTGCCCTATTTATGCTGAATTGCCAAAACCCCTCTCGGTTTCACCATCATTCTTTGTCACCAGCCAGTTCCCAGACCTGTCTGAAGTGACAATGGAAACACAGCAGCCTCTTGCTTCTGAAGAAAATTTGCATTTTGTATTAGCAAGGGAGAACTGGCAATTTCTATTAGGAGGCAAAAGGAACTAATTAAGCAAAGTTCTAAATCTCATCCAATAGCTTGGCTCAAAAGAACTTTGAAAATAAAAGTTTCATACTCTAGACCACAAAAAACAAAAAGCCTCAGAGCAGAAATGAGGGAGGAAGATCTCCTTGTTAGGAGACAGACAGAAAGTGAGGACTGCTGGAAAAAGTTCTGCTACACTTGGGAATTTGTGAGTCATACTGAGGAGAGATAGGCTATGGGCTCCAAAGCCACTTGTCATCAGATCTATAATTCCAATAGTGTTCATGCTGTCAGTTGTGCTGGCAGTCTTGGTCACTCTCCAGAAGTCTGATTTTTTTTTTTTTTTTTTTTTTTTTTTTTTTTTTTTATTATTTTTTCTTCAATTTCATGTAAATGAGCAGGAATTTATTTTAAGAATAACGTCTTTAATCAAACTGCTTTAATTCTGTACAGCAGCTTATTGCTGCACTGATGAATCTCTTGGATATTAAGGATTAATTTATGCTGGGGGAATTAGAGAAAAGGTGGCAACTTGTCACCTTTCACAAGTCAGTGGCAAACATCAGCTTTCTCCTGAGGATGCCTGGTAGGGCCAAACACAAGAGCCCAGACACTAAGACTTTCCACAAACAAGAAAAACATGCTTGTGCTTGGCAACTTCAAGAGGACACTGCAGTTTGGGGGATTTTTTTTGTTTTGTTTTGTTTTGGGGGATTTTTTTTTGTTTGGGTTGTTTTTACCAAACATCCAAACCTATTTCTTAAATTATGAATCTCCTTCTCTATTAGCAGGAATGGGTCTGGGAGCCACTCAATCCATCCTCATTTTGTCAAACACAGGGCAGTGACGTGCACACATGGGAATTACAAGGCAGCAAGTCTTTAGGGTCTGATCCAATAAATATCAAAGTACAGCTCTGCTTTGCTCTCCACCTTATCATGGACTTTAGTACTTGGTTAGTCAATAAATAACATTACTTCAATAACCTCATCTCACTCAGTCTAAACTCACACGAGGGGAAGAAGTGGGATAGGTCACTTCTTACTGTAAGAGAACAAAAACCTGTTAAGTTGTTTAAACAGAAAATATTTCACATAGTCCTTGCAGCAATCCCACTGAGTAATGCCATTATAACTCATCCCAAAGTTGTGTTTTTGAGGTTCTCCTCTGCAGGCTATAGAACATCTTCCAGGCACCTCAATTGCAGCTGCCATTGTTTCCTCAGGCTCCATTCCTTAGTTGTTTTTTGTCGCTGTTGGGTTTTTTTTTGTGTGTGTGTGTTTGTTTTTGTTTGTTTTTTTTTATTATTTTTTTTTATTATTAAATAAAACACAAATTACATGTTTTCAGTTAAGGGCAGAGAAAACTTCCAGAGAATCCATTCCAGCATCTAAGGGCAGTAGGAAATCTGGAATAACAAGCGGTATTATATTGAAGGGGAGAAGAGGCAGGGAGGAGCTTCTTTTAAGTTATCTTACAGTAACTAATCCTGCAAGGAGAGCTGAGAGGAGACATCCTCTGAACACCAGACTGAACACAAAAAGTGCTGTTGCAAGTTTCTGTGTAACGGCCCTTGGCAAATACCTCAGGGAATGGGAACTACAGAGCTTGTGCAGCATTTTCAATCTCTCCCAGGAATGTTAACATGGAAAGATCCCTCACCTTCCCACCTGATCTCCCTTGTCATGTCTGAGGCAATCCAGAGCTCCCTGACAACTATTAAGATGTCAGAAGATTCTACAAGAGCCATTCCCTAACTAAATGGAAACAAGTGAGGCTGTGATGAACAATAAAAAATGTGGGCCAAGATCAGAACCAGGTGCACCAAAATCAGTCTCCCAAATTTCATGCTGTATTTGTGATGCAAATGGATCTGAAATCCTCACTCAGGTTATGCTTGTCTTGATGTCTGCACCCAACATTTCTCTCAGGACTGCACAGTCTCATGTGCAGTCTGCCAGACAGCAAAGAGGAAGGAAGCTGAGAACTTTGTCTCAGCATGTATAAAGGTTTGTCACAGCCTGCAGTGTGCAGGTACCTATCCAATGACTCTGCTGTGCACCTACGTGTGCTGAGGGGAACTGCTCCACCCCCACAAAATGAAGGCAGATGAAACAATGAATAAAAGGTTTGGAAATTCCCTACAGATTTAGAGTCTGTGCCCTAAGCAGTAATGTGGAGACCAGAATTCCAGTGACTTGCAGCAAAACCTGGGCTGAGGAGTTGCACACAGTGGCCATGGATAGGTGTCCCCTCGGAACAGGCCTTGGTTCATGCCATGCAGGGCTTTCCTTCTCTGCCAGCTGAGCCTGGATGCATGGTCAGTACCCACTGCTCATGTCACAGCTGCCACCAGCAATTGTCACAAGGGATGGACACAAGGTTTGCCATCATCCAGCGAGGCCAGAGGTGACAGTGGAAGCAGAGGTGAACTCACAAATGAGGTCAAGACAGTGGAAGAGAAAGAAGATTCAGGCATAACACTGGAGAATCTATTTCAATATTAAGATCAGATCAATTTAAGCTTATTGTGGGAAGAAGTGGGTCATTTTAAAGATAACTAATGCAGAACTGAGATATCTGGGTGCATGAAAATTGTATTGCAGTAAATTCAAATAATCCTTAGTAACTGCAAGACTATCTTTGCTGAAAAAATCTCTTCAGCCTTATCCTCTAACCCAGTCATATTCATTTATACAGTAATTTTCTCAGCTCTGGACAAATTAACAAGAACAAATTCCAGTGATATTCACAAGTATGTTGTCCCCTTTGAGCTATATTTAGGAACCAAGGGCTCTGTATCATTTATTTCAAAACCAAAGTGAGACTGTGTTGTTTTGAAACTATGAGTACAGTATTTTAGAAAACCTTGCACACCATATATTTTATTGCTCTGTTATTCCTGCAGGACCATTCACTAAGATACTCTTAGGCACTTTGAGTTAAGTATGGAGTAGCTTTTAATTCAGAGAAATTACAGAAATGATGAATGAAAACAAAAGCCCTTTCAGACAATGTAGAAGGAGCTTGGCTATAAACTGGAATGTTATCATCCTTTTTTGCAAAGCCAGAATAAACTTGTTCCTTGGCTGAGAATAATCAAAATACGCTGCATTATAGGAGCTCATCATGCCAACAGAGTCATTAAATATAAGATTCAGTGAGCCCTGAGTGTTTCAAGATTCAGTTATACAGGTTTATATTATAAAACTGGGTATGACAGAAGCAGTTCTGGTAAAATATTGCTTATTGAATAAAAAAGCCCACAGTTAACAGCTCTGCCATGACAAATATTTCTGTATCTGGTCATGGCCTCTGCTCCCTGTAATAAACCCTCAGTGCCTGAAGCAGAGAGCCTGTAACAAGCAGTGCTCCTGCTGAAGAGCTCAGAGCCAAGTGAACGTTTCTCCCTGTCCCCACAACCACTCCTGAGGCCACCAGAACACAGCAGCTCTGACACCACTCAGCCTTGCCCACATTCAGATAACTCAGTGTCCTTGGCACTCACTGACCTCCCCTCACTTGCACTGAACATTTTCTCACACTAATCTCACTGGGCAAAAAGGGATTCTCCCCAGCACAGTTTTTGCACCCTCAGTAAGGACAAAAAAAGCTCTCCCAGTAGACAAAACTTTCACCACATTCTTTGGAATAATAAGTTAACTTTGAGCACCATTCTGAACATGGCATCATTTTCCTACCTCAAACCAATCACAGTCAGCAGTGACTCTTACTCTACTTCTGTTTTATTTTATAACAGGCAACCTACCTCTACCATGAAACAGAACATGATTCTAGAAATTATCACCTGAGGATTCAGGGTATATTTAAGACCTACATCTGAACCCTGAAGCCTGAGGCATTTGGAGCATACACAGCCCCAGCAATCCAGCCATCCTTATTATTTGCCACATCTCTGCAATCATTCCCCACATTTTTATGCCAGGAAAGAACTGAAAATTATTTCTCTGTAGTCCAAAAGAATGAGAATTTTTTTTAAAAAAATTCAAAAATTTTCCAAAAAAAAACCCAAAAAACCAAACATGCATACCTTTTCAAAGTGTTGTGCATGTCTTTCTTCCCAAGTTAAGACTTGGCTGTTCAGTCATAGAATCAGCCATGTTCTATTGCTAAACTGGTATTTTATTTAAATACCCGAAGTTTATTTTACATCCAACCTCTCTTACCCAAGTCAGTTTTCATTTTGGCTCCGTACACCTGGGAAAGCTCAAGGCTCAGGTTATCAGTTCAGAATGAATGCAGTAGTCTTTCATTAAAAAAAAGCAGTTGTCCAGTTAGAAAAGTCTAAACTTGAATCACAAATGTAGTTTGCTTCATCCCTACAAGCTCTGAGAATCTAAAAATTTAGGACTAACAGAATTCCAAGGTTCTGTTAGTTCATGAACATTTTCATGAACAAGAGAAATCATGATAAAATAAAACACAAGCATTAGACATGATACTCTTTCCATTTTCCCTCTTCCTTCAAAAAGACAAGAGCAACAGTAGCAGCAGATTCTGTTACAGCTATAAGGCTGTGGGGTAGGATATTATAAACTTTGTTTCTAACACCCAAGTGTGAGCAAAAGTGTTAAAAGCACACCACAATGATCGCAGCAACAGAAAGTAGAAAACCAATGCCGCACACACCTTTGTCTCTCCCGGCCGGGCAGTGCAGACGGGCTGTCCCGGCTTCTGTGCGCGGAGCGTCCAACCTTCATACCCGGGACAAAACCGGGAGGAGGGAGGGAGGGACCTGCGGCGTCTGGAGCGAAATCCCGCCCCGCTTTCACATGTTGAGGGCTCGGAGCTCTCTGATCACAAAGCAGCTTTACAGCCCCTGTTCAAACAGTTCAGCTCCAGGGTAACAAGTTCAAAGTGGGAGGAGGCAAAGGGAATCGGAGGGTGGTAACAATGCCGAGCAGACGTTTCGTTCCTTTTGCATCCGCAGAACCTGTTCTTCAGGTTGGAAACTGAAAGATCTGCCCGGTGCCCTGTTTGAAAGCTGCGCTCCGAACCTCTTGTCTCCTAACAGCTCTGCAGAGGCAAAATCAGATTTTATGATGCACAGACAAGTAGCCTGTGGGAGGAAAAGTTAATCATTGCTGAGCACCGAGGTTTTTTACATTTTGGACTTCCTTGTGGTAACATCAGCGAAGCAGCTCGTTCCCCTGTCAGGTCTGTTAGAAGGAAAAGCAGAGAAGCATGGCACGGAAATCAAGAAACTTGGCTCCCAATAACTTAATCAAAAACACAGCAGCTACGTTTGAAGAGATAGCAGCGGTTTTCTGAAGTCACCAGTATCAATCAGAATACAAAGGGGAAGAATCAGATTTTCCTGGCAGATCATAGTGTAACAACTAACATTTTATGCATGTGTGTGTTTATGTCTATGTCTGAGTATAGATATGAAAGCATATCACAAAATGGGAAGGTTACTTGGCATGCTGCACTTCCTCAGCTCAAAACACACTGACAGGACCCCCACCCTTCAAAACATCACAGAACAACTTTTAGAATATAATAAAATCCACATAATAAGTCAAAGAGGGCATATACACAGAACTTACACACTTCAAATGTTTAGCACTTGTTGGCAGAGTCCGACCTTCAGCTTTATAAATGGTTTCCAATCTAATAATTAAGTGATCATTAGGCAGGATTTCAGCTTTGCAAAAAAACACAAACAAACAAACAAACAAACAAACAAACAACCTCTCAAGCTCTTCTTTGGTATCTTGACCCATAAAATAAGAAAATCACATTTACCCACTTCAGCAAAAGGGCAACAAATGTGTTTGGCATTTTTCTTAACAACTGAGCTGTTGGATGTGTGAGATACACACAGCTCTGCTTTTAAACAAAAAAATCAAAACACGAGAGATTGGATTGGAATCCTGAACAAAACGATGAAGGATTGGTCAATTAATTTTGTATATTTTTAAAAATTCTATAATTTAAGGTGGCAGCTTCGAGTTTCTTATTTAATAGATTTAAGTGTGAAAATGTCACATTCCGGACCCCATTTCCCGTGGGACATTTCCTTATGCAGGTGCGTCCCCTACTGCTGAACGACGGAAAATGTTCTATTTTTTTTTTTTTCCCTAATTCCATTAATTTTACTGCTACAGAGGGAACAATCCGCGATTCCATTGATGCGACACACCCTAACAAATAAAAATTGAGCAGCGCCTGGAGCAGGGAGGGAGGGATTAAGAATGTTTTGCTTATCTGTAAGATTCATCAGAGCTTTACTTATCATGTACAACTTCTGGCACAGTTAAATTAGAACTTTGATGCCATGCTCTGTGCACTAATAAGCTACTGAAAGGATTACAAATATTCAGTTTATTTGTGGTTATGTTTGGCCACAGGGAGCCTTTCTTTGCTTCTCAGTAAAAAGAAAGAAAAAACTCACCAAGCTGCTGTTCTCCCAAAACCTTCCAGTGAGTTCCTGCCATATCAATCTGTAAACTCTTCAGGAAAACACCTACTTTAATTCCAGTTAAAGTAGTTTTGTCAAAGAAATGAGTTAAATGTGGAACTGTTTAACTGTCCCTTCACTTTAGCTTGCTGCAAAACTGAATTTATAACAATGTGACATTAAAATCTGCTAGGGAAAAAAAAAAAAAAAGTGTTTTGGCAAAAATGGATGTACCAGACCTCAGAGTGTAAATATATATATATATATATACGTAGAGGATGTAAACATTAGCAGAATGCTGCTACCTTCGTTAACATATTATCATTATTTTTAAATTGTTTAATCGGTTTTTTTTAAATTTTACAGAACTATTAGCATTGTTTTTCAAACTCAGGCACAGCTGCAAGAGCCTTATGGCAGCTTGCAGGACTGTGGCCGTCTCCCTCCATCACGAGGCCAGTGAGTTTATGACAAGAGCCACCAGGCAGGAGTCCAGCCAACTCCTTAAATAAATGAGGAATCTATAATTCTGATAACACTCCAAATCCCCTCTGTCCACAGCCACAAAGGAACTCCTGGCAGGCACTGAGGGATTGATTTGGGGACTCTGGCAGTGAAAAACTCACCAGCTCTGCCCCACCCTGGCAGCCCAGAGCCTTTATCCACCTGGTACGAGGATTTTGGCGATGGATGCACTGACATGTTGATGTGTTTGTAGCTTTGCTGTGTGGATGTGGTTGGTGTTTGTTGTTTGCCTCATGTAGAGCTCGGCAGAAAACAAAGGGCAGCTTGTTCAGTTTCCCCATACAAACAGCTCATCTTTGAAGGGGTGCACGGAGGCGTTCGCAGCTGTTAGAAAAGCAATAGCAGGACACCGAACACACCTTCCTTCTGAATTATCCCCAATTTTTTTAAAAGCAATTATTTAAAAGCGGGAATAGATGACACCATGAAAAGTATCCCTGCTTTAAGCCTAAAACTGCAGATAGTGGATGTCACCATGACACCTATTTTAATTTATTTTTATTTAAAAGTTATTTAATTATTATTTAATTCTATATTAATTATTATTATATATTTATCATTATTTGTTTAATTATTTATTATCTACTTAATAATTATTTATTTAATTATCGTTGTTTATTTTATTAAAATTTTATTTACAAAAAACCAACCAAACAAAAAAAAAACCACAAAAAACCCAAACAAAACAAAACAAAACAAACAAAACAAACAAACAAACAAAACTAAAAAAAAAAAAAAAACCAAGCTGGGGAAGGGCTGGAAAATTTGTACAATATTGTGGAGTGCACCTGCCTGGGGAGCGGTGATTTGGTGGGTTGCTTTTGAACTGTGTTCTGAAACATCCTAGACCTCATTTTTACCGTTCTCAGCACCTCAGCTGCGATCGCGGCGCTCCTTCCCGTTCCTTTCCCTCCCCTTTCCCGCCCCTCACAGCCTCTTCCTCCCCTTTCCCGCCCCTTTTTCCGCCCCTCACTGTCCGTTTCCTCGCCCCTTTTCCCACCCCTCACACCTCCTTCCCTCCCCTTGCGCTCTTCCCGCCCCTTTTCCCTCCCCCTAACATTCCCTTCCCTCCCATTCCCACCCTCACGGCACTTTTCCCATCCTTTTCCCATTCTACCCGCCCCTTTTCCCATTATTTTCCCATTCTACCCGCCCCTTTTCCCATCCTTTTCCCATTCTACCCGCCCCTTTTTCCATTATTTTCCCATTCTACCTGCCCCTTTTCCCATTATTTTCCCATTCTACCGGCCCGTTTTCCCATCCTTTTCCCACTCGTCCCGCCCCTTTTCCCGCCCTTTTCGCCCCCTCAGGGTAGGGGCGGTGTTTCCCGTCCCCTCACGCGGCCCCGCCCCTTTTCCCGCCCCTCGCGGACGGGATATCCCTGCGCGGGCGGCGGGTGCTCCGCCGCTGCCGGGGCCGCGGTGCCGCCTCAGGCCTCGTGTGCCTCCGCCCGCCATGGCGGCGGCGGCGGGCCCGGCACGGCTGGTGCGCTGCGGGCAGAAGGACGAGCTCTACCGGGCCGGGCTGCGCAGCGGAGCCGGCACGGCGCTGCGGGGGCTGGCGGGTAATGCCTGCGGGGGGTTGGATCCACCCCGAGCCCTCGCGGGTGTTCCGGGACCCGCCGGCACAGCGGGCCGACCCCGCGGCTGTGGATGGGGCTCGGAGGGGGCTGATGGCGAGTCCGGGAGGAATTCTCCGGGAGGAATTCCCCGGAAGGGCTCGGCTCGGCACGGATTTGGTGCAGTGACAGCCGCGCCCCCGTCCCGCAGGTGCCCGGCCGTGGCTGGAGTGGAGGAGGGAGTTGGAGCTGCTCTCCGATGTGGCCTATTTCGTGCTCACCACGCTGTCAGGTAACCTCCCCTGTCATTTATCACTATTTATCATTTCTGCCAACATCTGAAAGCTGAGGGGCCAGTGCCGCGGCTGCTGTGCTGGTGATCACCACGTGAGACTGCCCAACAGCAGTTCTTTTCAGCCTGGGGGTTGGTTGGGTTTGGATAAATGCCTTCTGGTAAATACAAAACCACGAAATTGTCGGGGTTGGGTTCAAACACACTTTATCAACACAGATAGATGTTTTTCTAAAAGTAGTTTTCTAAAAGCAGGAATAGATGACAGCATGAAAAGTATCCCTGCTTTAAGCCTTAAACTGCAGATACTGGATATCACCATGACGCTTATCTTCATTCAACAACAAAATAATAACTATTTCAAAATTCCAAAGCCTGAACAGCCTGTCCCCACTGCTCACCATATCCAGAATGATCCTGCAGTTGCCCTCTCACCCTGTGTTCTGTTGCACACATTGTTTAGGTTATCAGACTCTGGGAGAAGAGTATGTGAACATCATTCAGGTTGACCCAAGTAAGAAAAAGGTGCCTTCTTTCCTTCGTCGGGCCCTCTTCATTTCCCTGCACACCGTGGTACCCTACTGCCTGGAAAAGGCACTGCTGCACCTGGAACATGAGCTGCAGATGGAGGCTGAGGAATCCAGGACCCCAGAGAACCCCCCAGCACTTGGCTTTCCCAGCAGGAGCTTAATTCGCAGCTGGATTCGGAAGCAGGTTGGGGAGCTCACGGAGCAGCAGAAGAAAACAGCTGCCCAAGTCGTGTATGTCCTTAAACAATCCATCCCTCTGCTGCACCGGCTCCACCTGGCAGTGTTCTACATCCAGGGCACGTTCTACCACCTGTCCAAAAGGATCACAGGGATCTCATACGTAAGTGGTTTTGGTTCAAGATGTGAATGCAGAATTTTGGCCTTTTCTGGGGTGCCATATGTGTAAAGGGGATAAGGAATTTGGCTGTGGCTGATTATACAGGCAGAGCAGAGGGGTGAGAGGGAAGGTTTTGTTTTATTTGGGTGTGATGAGTCCCTGCAGTCAAGAGGTTACAGGTAATAAACATCAATGTGGTGTCACAAAATACTGTGTAACTTCAGTCTGTCTGCCACAAACACGCTGGAAGTGAGAGGTGACTTGATAAATCCATGGGAAATACTGTTCTGGACAACACCCAGTACACATTTAGGTAGCTCTTTTCTATATGAAGATAATTTTGTATCTTTACAAAAAAACATCAGCCATACTGAGCCCACAAATGTGTACAGACAAAAGAGTTCTCAATTCCCAGCATCAGTGCAGGAAAGAGGTGTTTGTTTGCTCAGGGATACATAAGAAAACCAAACCAATTAAAACTGCAATTTTTAAGGGTAGACAGCAGCTAAGTCCAGTCTGACTGAAGGTTGCTACACCTCCTGAGGGACAGCTGGCTAAGAAGTCCTAAAATGTCAATATTTAGGACAAAATGAGAATCCCAAATCAAGTTTATTGCAGATAGGGAGAGGCGGAACAGTTTACTAAAATCACAGTAACAAAACATCTTTCTTTCTGTGAATTCTGTAGCTGCATTTTGGAGGACTCCAAGGAGAAGATCAGAGTATCCGATCGAGTTACAAGTTTCTTGGAATAATTTCACTCTTCCACCTTCTGCTGACCATTGGAGTTCAGATGTACAGCTTCAAACAGAAGCAGAGAGCAAGGCAGGAGTGGAGGCTGCACCGCAACCTCGCTCACCAGAAGTAAGAGGTGGTTCTTAATTCCTAGGAAAGAGGTGGGAATGTCACAGCTGTCATGAACAGGGACAACACAGGAGTGACACCCCAATTTAGGTTACAGTCTGATGTAAACATTTCATTAATTAGCAAAACTAATTCCTTGCTATTTTGTGCGTGTCTTGGACTTCATGCTTTGGCATCTTTGAGACCCTTCATGAAAAGGGTTGATACTTGAGCACGGGTTCACTTCAGGATGTGTTATGCAGTATTTCTGCCAAGCAGGGTAAGTGCAATTAACCCCACCGTGCCTGTGTTCATTAGAAGCAGGAGCAAGGAGGCGGCGGCCGGGCGCCAGTCGCGCTGCACGCTGTGCCTGGAGGAGCGGCGGCACAGCACAGCCACCCCCTGCGGGCACCTGTTCTGCTGGGAGTGCATCACTGCCTGGTGCAACACCAGGGTGAGTACACAGCACATCCACACTGCCAGGTGCCCCCCAGCCTGGCTGCCAGCGCCCTGGGTCTCACTGGGCACCCAGAGCTGACCAGCACCTATGGGGCTGTTGAAATACAATGACAATTACATAGGTGAGGTCAGTAAGGTGAGCACTTTACACTGGGCCAGCTCAGGGGAGCTTGTACCACAGTTGGGACTGAAAAATTATTTTCTCAAAGTAGCTAAGCAGTTCTATTCAGATTTTCTTAAATAGAACTATTCAGTATGTCCATCTACTCCCTTTTCTTCCTGTAGGCAGAATGTCCACTGTGCAGAGAGAAGTTTCATCCTCAGAAACTGATCTACCTACGGCACTACCAAATGTAAAGGGAACCTCTTCTGTCTCCTCACACTTGTCCTACAGCTCGGGTTGGTCCAAGAAAAGGCTTTATTAAACTGGAAACTGCCTGTGCAAGGTGGCACTACATTCCTGTGTGACAGAATAAAGCTATTTCTGCATCTACCCTTCTGTCTCTTCTGATGTAGCTCCTGACCATATTAAAAATAGGGTTCTAAAACATGCTTTACTTCAGTTTAATAATTTTCTTCGTTTTGGACAATGGAAAACACGTGCAAACCAACAAAAAGCCACAGATCAATGTGAGCTAAAACTACCTGTCACTTCCCCAGGATTACTGAATTCCAGAGCTCCGCAAAGCCTTCATTTGACAAGATCAGAGGAAAAGGTGCCTACATACATTTTCCAATTAGTTGTCTGCTGAATCTGCTGAATTCCATTCAGAATCTTCCAAGAGCTAATCTTTTCCTACCTTCTGCAAGCGAATGCTCCCTGAAGAGTTGAAAAAGGCATTGCATGAAGGTAAACTGAGGGCAACCATTATTGAAAAGGAGTCATAAATAGTGTTAGATCAAGAGATGTATATAAAGATAGAGAACAAGTAAAGGGGAACACTGTCATTTAATAAATTTTGGAATTAAAAAGTCACTTAATAAAACTGCAGTTGTATCACATGAAAAAGTTTACATGCAGGTAATTTATCTCTTCCCCTCCCCCCAATAAAAAAAGAAAATCTGTGTTAAAACCCCCATGACTGTCTGTTCTGGCCAGTTTGGGTATGTCCTGTGGGGATGCATGAAGTCAACTTCAATTATTGAAGAAACCATTACATATGAAAGAAACTCCAACTAATAACAATTAAAATATATATTTTTATAATTCCAGGTCCTCAAAGGAAATTGTGATAGAGTTTGAACAAAGTTCTGAGTCATCAGAGCCCAATTTTAGCATCTGCTGGGAGATGGAACAGTGAAACTGGCATTAAAACCCAACACAAACGAGTTGCTTTAGAAGCTAAATGAGTATTTTTGCCCTACTGCAAACCCCATAATTTAGTAATTTCTTATTCCTATCTATACTTGTTTGGCTATAACTCAGTAATACCATGCATTTAGGAAACTGGCTTAAGTTCTGCATCTAATTTAGGTCTACTGAATTTTTCTATGAAAACAGCACACGGCCATGAAGCAGAAAACAGCATCACGTGTGCCAGCTTACACTTTCCTCCACAGATGTGCACAGCACTTCAGGGTGATGTTGAGCAGGAGAACTATGTAAAAATATCCAGCTCTAGGCCATTAACCTCTCCAGTGCAATGGATCTTGAAAGAAATAAATTATCCCAAATCCACGGGATTATCCAAAGTTTCTCCAACTTCTTACAAAAGAGAATGAACTCAATGCAATTTGGTTAGAATGCCAGTTTCCTCGAGAATCTGATATTTCAGATAAAAATAGCAAGATCCTCATAAAATGAAAATTCAACTGCTTTGTCACCACTCTGTTAATCACTTTTATGAAGAAAAAAGGCATTGTTACAATGGCTCAAAATCGTTCCTTTAGTGAGCAGTAGAATTGGTCAACAGGTTGATTGCTTCTTCCTAGCTAGCAAAGGTCTTCCCCACATCCTCTTTCCCTTTGTATTTCCTCTTGCCATGTGTGAAGGGTATATATCTGTACTTTATCATGTGCTGCAAAGAGAAAACAGCAGTTGTTGAGGCAAGAAAGTTATATAATATTTAGGAAAAAATGGTTTATAATACACACTGTAAATTACTGAGTCCTCCAGAAAAGAGAGTTCCTAGCAAAGGTAATGAAATAGCTAATCCCACAGCAGTTTAAATCTAAATAGAGTATGAGAGCAGTTTTATAAATCTCAGATTTTGGGTTACCCAACGAATTGTACACTACAGTGAAGATTACTGATTGGGGAACCATGGGAAACTGGAGAGAGCACTGAGGCACTCATTATTTACTACCCTTTCAACTTTAATTTACCACTTTGAATCACAGTACCTGTCCAAAATTCTGAATGTCTGAGGAAAAAAAACAGGCTTTTTTAAAATGCTAACAAACAATAATTTGTTAAAATGGTCTGAACCACTTGCCTATGTTCTTTCCCTTTCCCCCATCTACTTTCTCACACCACCTTGTGAGAACTTCCCTTTTCACCCACCAGAGATGGTTCAACACCTCTGCATCCAAAATAGCCACAGGAAGTGGATGAGAACCTGCATAAAACCCTGACACTGCACTCTAAAGTCAAAACCTTTTGAAACCAATTATAAAGTTTTGTAAAATCTGCTCAACACTGTAAACATGCCCCACCTGAACAATTAATGTTCAAGTATTAGTTATTGAAGTTCTTCCAGTAAAAGAAGTGTGTGCAGCACATTTAACCCCTGAAGGGCTCCACTGGATGGCCAGTTTGAAGCAATGCTGTAAATCCTGACATCCCAAATTCTCTGTTCTTGCCAAGTTACCTTGATTTGCCTCTTCATAGTGATACAAAATAGCATAATGAAGTACATCACAAGGATTGGCCAAAACACAGGAACGTTGAAAGCCTCAAAGAATGTACAAGCCATAGCAACCAGGATTCCTTTAGTGGCAGAATGCCTGAAAAATAATAGTAACAATTAATCCTGCCATTAATGTCATGCAGATATTTGTATTTTTCAAAAACGGAACACAGGCAGATGGATCCACTCACCAGAATTTGAATTCTGGGAGCCTTCTAATGAAAGGCCGAAATTCTTCATTTTGCCTTGTAGGTAAGGAAGGACCATCATCTAAAAATAACAGAAAAGAAACCAAACCACAAACCTCCTCACAGTAGTTTTTTACACTACTCAGACTCCAGTTTTTGGTTTGTTGTTTTTTTGTTTTTTTTTTACTTTCTATCTTAAGGAAAAAAAAAATCACAAAACAGCCAATTTCCATTGTCACACGTAGATCCCAGTTAAGAGTTGCTGATTTAATCTAAGTTCACAAAGATTCCTTAAAATAAACTTAACATAGATTCCTTGACAGAAAATAGGGAATAGGAATGCCAGGCCACTTGAGTTACTATGGGGAGAGCTTAAGTCACATAAACCTCCTTTTAAAACACAGAAAACAAGTACAATATGGAATATATTCAAGTCCCATGAAAAAAGACAGATTTTATAGCAACTCTTGATGTTAAGTTGTAAAGATTTTTTTTCAGGTCTAAAAAATACAATGTAGTGATAAAATTACTTTATCTTTACACTACAGTATCAGACAAAAGGAGCTGGAAGTTTGACCAAGTTTCAAATGATGGTGAAAAGGAACTTTGCCTCATACCTGAGTCTTCCATTAGAGAGGGGTCTACCTTTGGCGACAAGAAAGCTATGAAGAGGTTGAGGTGGTAGATTCCCAAGGCATATGTCACAATGTACCAACCCTGCACAGGGAGGAACACACAAGGGTAAAATCCTCCTGAAAATCATTCTCTGCTACTGATTTTTAAACAAGATTAAACAACCCAGGTTTTTTGCTTCCTTCAAAAGTTTTTTTGATATCCTCATTATTAACTGAAAGGTTGCTGGGCTTGTAAAAATATCAATTCTCAGGGATCAAAACAAGTTTTAGAGCATGACAGGAGAGCAAATCTCTCATGTAGTGACAGATTGAACATAAAATCGTGGTCTAGCATCCAAGTTCTCTATATTCAAGATGTGAACTTCAGAAGTAGTAAAGAGCATAAAACCATCCCTTTTTAAACCATCTTTGCAGCCCTCAGTGTCTGAAATGTTCCTACTACTATGGCCTGTAAAGGTTTCACATTCTATAATCTTCAGTTTTTGGGAATAACAGTAGCCAAGCTCTTAACTGAACTGCAGACTGGCATGGAACATCTGAAACAAGCATGGAACAATCAAAAATACCTGATTAGTGGGGAATAGTCTGCCCCTGGCCTGCAGGGAGAGAAATGCTGACAAAGCCATTCCTCATGGTTTTCATGACAGAAAGGAACCCCTGGCTCTGAGCATGTTGTTATACAGCTTTAATATAAAAGCAAAAACCTAATTACAACAGTTTTCAGAGACTTATTTTGTGATTTCAGATTGCCATCAGATGAATATCCTCAAGTGTTCACACATTTTTCTCTCTGCAACTTCCACACCCACAGGAGGTGTTCTCTCTTCAGACTACACAATTCACCTTCTGCCACGTGCTGAACGATACTACACCTCATTCTAAAGTAACAGCACACTTCAAAAACACTCTTAAGAATCAAAATTAGACCAGCAACAATATCTGGAACTACTTCAGCATCAAATCCAGTTCTCTCACCTGCAGTAAATAAACTCTAATCATGTAGATAAAGCTCAGCCCCAGCGTTACAATCCATCGCACTGCAGTGTAGGGGGTGGATTTGTCTAACCAGGACTGGTAGATCTGGAGGAAACACAACGTGCACAGTAAATGATAAATACTGTAAAATACTTGATGCACAATGGGTAAAGCTTATTTGAGGATAGTATGGGCAAAAGAAAGCATTTGGGAGGAGTATTTTGGGAAAGAGAACACTGAACACTTGTATTCTTTACTGCAAATGAATTAAACAGAACTGTACTTACAAGCTTCTATACTTTTACAAATGAAAAAAAATCCCTACTGCTTGGGGATTCTGTAAAGCAATTAAAATTTTCTGTGTTTTATACAAGTTGGTTCCCTTAAGATGAATTTGAAACTAATGTGAACTCACTCCCCATTTATGATAGCAACAATGTATTTTCACTGTGCAATGTCACACATATGCCCATTAAATATTCCAGTAAGCCATTTATTATAGGTATTTATCTATTTTAAAAGGCTTCAAAAGAAATCTTTTGTATAGATTTTAGCATTTCAACAATCCAGCCAACAAGGAGTGAGTTCAAGAAGCTGCAGTGAGATCTGCTCCTAAAGGAGTCAGAAAAACCCTTCACAAAACCAACCTGTCCAAGTCTTGAGAAAAATCTATAGACCACGGAAGGTTTTCCATGCACAGACTCCCCAATGCTGTCCCCTTCTGACATGGTGGCTGTGGAAACAAAACATGGGACAAGGGAACATTAAAATCCAAAATGTAAGCTCAGAGAGGTTTAAAGCACATTCTCTGAACCAGCATTTACACATAATATTCTTCTGGCTTGTCCTGTTTGAAACAAATTATTCTGACTATTCTTAAAGAGAGGACATTTATAGCAAAATGAATGAAAATTCCTTGCCCAAGAAAGCAAAGAACAGGGTATTTACAAAGGCAAGACAGGATCAGTTTTGGGGAAGGAAATAAGGAAGCCCATAAGGAAATTCAGCACCAGCCCAGCTGGACATTGTCACCTTGCTAAGGGACAGGCTGAGTACAAGCCTTAAGCAGTGAGACATGAACTCATGGCAGCACCTCCCTCCTGCCACCTCAGGCTCCAAAGGCAAAGAACAAAACCACAGTAAGCAGATTTTTTTTTTTTTTTTTAAAGCTGCTTAGGATTTTAAATACTGAGTAACTACATAGTGAAGAAATAAATTCAGGACTCTGCACACCAGTGGTTTCAGATGCTGCCAGAACACCAAACCCAAAGTGCTGCCCATGCTGGAATCATTCAATGAGTTTCTCTGTCTCTTGAACACCAAGAGCTGAGCAGTGACAGAAGAGTTTTATACCAGAGCAAAACTGCTCAGTCAAAGGGCCAAGAGCTTGAACTCAAATAAAAAATTACCCAAGGGGATTATTTTTCAGTCCATGCCTCTGCTACCAATTGAAGAGCTTTATTTTTCTTATCAGTGAGTTTTACAGCTCACTTCGAGACAGAAGCCAAATAAAGCTTAGGATCCTAAGCTGAAACATTTTGCCACATCACCAAGAGCAATCCCTGGCACTACTTCCTGGAATCCTCATCTGTGGGTGGGACTATGTAACTCTGGGATACTGGGAGTACACTCAGCCCTACTCAAGAGCCTCAGAGGGTAACAAATCTGCATGAAACATTCATAAATTTGGGAAAAAAAAAAAGTAAATTGTCTTAGATGCTGCAACACAGTGAAGATGCTGCAGAAAATTTAAGATCAAGGACAATCTGAGAAGGCACAAAACCTTAAAGCTGTGTATTTTTTCTGTAAACATCTGAAAACTACATCCTATGCAATAATTAGAAAGCAGAAAAAAAGGAGCCCTGTTACACTTCAAAAGCTAAAGGGACTCATTAGGAGGCTTCAAGAGCTGAGTCCACTTTGATTCAAGTTATAGCTAAAAGAAAAGAATCAAGCAGAAAGTCATAGAATATACACACTTTTCCATTACAGGCAAAAAGAAATACTCTTCTCCCCACTCTCTGCAGGGCAGAAATTGTCCAGCATTCTCAGCTGAGCATCATGTGGTGCTTTATTTTGGGGTATTTTTTAATGTTCTGAAGTATAAAGCTGTAACAGAAAGTTATTCAACTAATTAGAAACACAGAATAATTTATCAGAAACCAATGAAAACTCTCATAGCGTCAAAATTAATTCTACAGGTACATTCACAGCAGACCTTACACGACAATCTTGTCAATGTTACCCTGTGCAGAGCAAGTAGAAAATCATGTGTGTGAGGCTACTGAAGGCTTTTTGCTGGAGCAGGGATCATGCTTGGGGTAAAATATTATATATGATATATTATATATTATATATATAGTATATATTATATATGATTATGTATGGTCTTTTATCATGCACACAATTCTTCCAAAGCAGACCAATAAATACAACAGTTCTACTGAGGAGAAACCTCTCTGGGGCTCAGTTTAACCACAAGACCCAGACTAGAATTTAAAGCAATATTTCTTATCACATTAAAACTCTGCTGTAGGAATACCTGTAATGAACAATTATCAAAGGCAGGAGTCCTTGGCACTGCTCTGATGGCAGTTCACAGTTAAGAACACTGGGTTGTGTTGGTTTAAGGGAATGATTAAACCTAGACAGCTGCAATTTCTCTTTCATAATCTTGGAACCATAGAATGATTTGGGTTGGGAGGGACCTTAAAGATCATACCATTCCATCCCCTGCCACAGGCAGGGACACCTTCCACTACCCCAGGGTGTTCCAATGCCCGTCCAACCTGGCCTTGGACATTCCAGGGATCCAGGAGCAGGCACAGCTTCTCTGGACACCCTGTGCCAGGGCCCCAGCACCCTTCCAGGGAAGAATTCCATCCCAATATCCCATCTAACCCTGCCCTCCGGAAGTTTTAAGCCACATCCCACTGCCCTATCACTCCAGGGCCTTGTGAAAAGCCTCTTTCCATCTGTCTTGAAGTGTAACATCAGAGTCAGTGCCCAGCACAAGGAGCTGCCACCAACCTGCAGCCACTCCAGCACAGCCAGACTCACACAGGTGAACACAACCAGACACACAGACACAGAGGGGAACACAACCAGACACACAGACACAGAGGGGAACACAACCAGACACACAGACACAGAGGGGAACACAACCAGACACACAGACACAGAGGGGAACACAACCAGACACACAGACACAGAGGGGAACACAACCAGACACACACAGAGGTGAACACAACCAGACACACAGACACAGACACAGAGGGGAACACAACCAGACACACACACACACAGGTGAACACAACCAGACACACAGACACAGAGGGGAACACAACCAGACACACAGACACAGAGGTGAACACAACCAGGCACACACAGAGGTGAACACAACCAGACACACACACACACACACAGGTGAACACAACCAGATACACACACACAGGTGAACACAACCAGACACACAGACACAGAGGTGAACACAACCAGACACACAGACACAGAGGTGAACACAACCAGACACACAGACACAGAGGGGAACACAACCAGACACACACAGAGGTGAACACAACCAGACACACAGACACAGACACAGAGGGGAACACAACCAGACACACACACACACACACAGGTGAACACAACCAGACACACAGACACAGAGGGGAACACAACCAGACACACAGACACAGAGGGGAACACAACCAGACACACACAGAGGTGAACACAACCAGACACACACACACACAGGTGAACACAACCAGACACACACAGAGGTGAACACAACCAGACACACACACACAGAGGGGAACACAACCAGACACACACACACACACAGGTGAACACAACCAGACACACACACACACACAGGTGAACACAACCAGACACACACACACAGGTGAACACAACCAGACACACAGACACAGAGGGGAACACAACCAGACACACACAGAGGTGAACACAACCAGACACACAGACACACAGGTGAACACAACCAGACACACACACACAGGTGAGCACAACCAGATACACAGACACAGGTGAACGCAACCAGACACACACACACACAGAGGTGAACACAACCAGACACACACACACACACAGGTGAACACAACCAGACATACACACACAGAGGTGAACACAACCAGGCACACACACACATACAGAGCTGAACACAACCAGGCACACAGACACACACAGGTGAACACAATCAACGAGGGAATCGTTTGTACCAGCACAACTGAGGCTGCTCCTAAAACGAAACCGTATTACAGCAGCTTTCTCTGCTGAAAGCACCACGTAAGCGAAGGTACGGCCTGAACAATTGCGCTTTTCACCGCAATTGTTATGGTAATTTCATTACAAACACCAATGATCGCTGAGTTCTGAAAAGCAGAACCTCCGGCAGTAAGAATAGTCACTTTAAGCCTCACATCATCACACAGAGGTACAGAATTAGAGCATAATTCTGCTCATAACACAGATTTTTCTTAAATTTAAAACATAAATGAAGCAGGTAACTAGCAAAAACACATTACTCATTCAGGTTACCTTATCTCATAGAGGAAATGTCTTTGAACAGTAACACACTAAGGTGATTTATTAAGAACTGGGTGAACGGACAACCACGGGGAAACATCCCATTGGTCGCTCAGATTGGTTTTTCACACTAAAAAAAGGCAGTGTTTAATTTTATCCATTGCCACAGCAGCTGAGCAGCACCTGCGCTTCTCGCTTGTGCCCGCAAGCGGGGACTTCCCCCTGCCCGGGCACCGCTCAGCCCCGGCGCGCCGGGACGCTCGGTACAATGAACGGGGAGGGTGCGCTGCCTCGGCACGGAGCGGGGCGGGGTCGGCACAGGGGGAAACGAGCCCCGGGAGGCCGCGGTGGGAGCGCCGAGCCCGCAGCAGCCCCCGCGCTCCCGGAGGGGCCGCTCGCTCCAGGCCCCCGCCCGCCCGCGGGTGTCAGCGCCGCGCCCGGCGGCCCGAAGGCGCAGTGCCCGCTCCCGCTCCCACCCCGCTCCGGCCCCGGTCGGTCCCGGTACTCACAGGCCACCGGGCCGGTCCTGCCTTCCGCTCCCGCCCCTCCACACACCAATATGGCGGCAGCACCGGGATTCACTTCCGCTTCCGGGGTTCAGGGGCGGGGCACAGCCCCGGTGCTGCCCCGCTATTGGCCCCGGGGGAGAGGGCGGGGCCGCGGCGCCGGGCGGGGCGGCGGGAGGGCGTGCGCGTTCCGTGAGGGGACACGGAGAGCGGGCGGGGCGGTACCGGCGGAGAGGTGGGAGGGGTGTGTGTGTGTGGGTGGCCTGTGAGGCGGGGCGGGATCGGGCGGTACCGGCGCGGACCGAGCGCAGAACAGGACGGGACGGGGCGCGCGCCGCTGAGCGGGACCGCCCCGCTACCCTGAAGGGAGCGCCAAGCCCCGCCCCCCGGGGTAGCGCAGCCAATGGGAGTGGCTGCTGGGGTGGGCGTGGACGCGTGGCCAATGGCGGGACGTCCGCGGGCGGGGAGGCGGGGTCGAACCGAGCAATACCGAACTCAGCCGAGCCTGAACCGAGCTTTACCGAGATGGGCCGAATCGAGCCGAGCCGAACCGAGCCCGAGCCGAACTCAGCCGAGCTCGAACCGAGCTCTACCGAGAGGTCCCGAGTCGAACCGAACCGAGCCGAGCGGAGCCCCCTCACAGTATGAGGCCAAAGCTGTTGAAGGATTTAAAGTTTTAACGAGTTCAGTGTGCGTTATTCAGTGAGCACGTCCACGTGTGGGAATCAAAATCAGTAGGAGAAGACAAGAAATACTCGTTACGTGGTAAAAGAGGTGACACAAACATCCCTACGGCGCTGAGGTGCGTTAGTTCCCGTGGAACAGAAACACTGATAAAGGACCCCGGGCATGATAATTTCTTTTCCCTGGATTCGCTGCCACGAGGCTGTTCCGAGCAGTTCTGTACCGCCTTTGGGCACCACTGGGCGTCTCTCCAGCATCTGTTTTGTTCTTTTACTGAAGAATCAGTAAAATTCTTCAGGCTCCGTGGCTGCAGTATTTAGTACTAAAGTTTACATTCAATACATGCTCATAAGTGACAAGATGCCAAAAAAAAAATAGTTCTGATACTTCTGAAAATTCGATTGATTTAGTATTTATAGTATGCAAGTATATGAGCATACTTACTTATACATATAATAAATAGGTTAAAAACGAAATCTATTAATAATCAAATGAAATGTTGATATATTTATATCAACGTATAAAATATACAATAACTATTTTATTTTTTACATAACTATACATATATAATTGTGTTATTGTCTATATTTGTATATACAATCTATAGAATTGTATATATTATATATAACTTTAAAGACACCCCCTTAATACAAGTGATCCCTCAGCACATACTGATTTCAAATTATATAGCTTAACATGAAACAATAAAAACATAAATACCGTTTTTGCAAGCAAAAAAATAGCTTAAAGTTGGGGGGGGTTTAAGCTGTTTAGAATTAAATATTTATTTACTTGGCATAGATTATCACAGATTTATGGAAGAGCTAAGGAGCCTTCTGGAAAATAAACAGGAAATATGGGTAAAAATCAGAATTCTGGAGCAATCTGCTTTTCAAGGCACCTTAAAGATCATCAGAGGAGGAATTATGGGCGGGCAGCCCAGGGGGCACAAACCTGGTGGTAACATAAATGGCAAAACTTGGTTCAGTGCCCAAAAAAGGACAAATCTTTAAAAATTAAGTTAAGGATCTGGGAATTCTGGCTGCTTTGTGCACATAGGGTTCTGCAGGCGAGATTTTGAAGTTTGTTTCCTTGCTCAGATTATCTCAGTGAAGACCAAAAGCTATTGCTGATCAATCAGTGCACCCAGACATCTCACAGATAATTCTATGCCTCAAACTGGGTGAAACTGTAGGGATTTTGAAAAAATCTGGGGTTTTTTTCCTTCTGCTGAAATAGTACCGTGGATATCCTGAAGTAATCTGCTGGAGCAGGAAAACATGGGCATATATTTTATGTTTTATATTTTATTTTATATTTTATATTTTATATTTTATATTTTATATTTTATATTTTATATTTTATATTTTATATTTTTTATTTTTATATTTTATATTTTATATTTTATATTTTACATTATTTTTATTTTATTTTTCTATTATTTTATGTTATATTTTATAGTATAAATATATTATAAGTGCATTCTATCTTTTTATATAATAGATAATATTTATACTATATTATCTATTATATTTCAAGCTCTAGGGTATCCCAGCATTATTTCTGTGGGGTATGGGATGGATTGAATCTTGGCATGAATGTTTAATCTTAGTTTCAGCTGCAGCAGCATCAGGGCCAGATTTTTAGATCAATCCTTGGCAAGTGATAATCTTTTTAGTGAGTGGATGCTGTCAGCAGTCTGGGAATCTTCAGAGATTCAGGTCGATTAAATGTCCACTAAACAAATAATTACAGCTATCAACACAGGAGATTAATAATAGCAAACGACTTTGATTTATCCCCTTTTTAACAGTAAAACTGGTTTTGCATTCGGTAAAAATGTTGTGAAGAGGCGCGAGACAGAAATTATAACTGAGTAACAATGAACATGGAGCAGAGTCTCTGAAAGCTGGTTCTAAAAATAATTAAAATAATGAAATAAAACCCCCAGTGACCCGTGGTGGCCTCTGGTTTTCATGCATTTTTATGTGCACAGGTTTGAAAATGAAAGGAAACAATGACACATGAATGAAGTTTGCAGAGGTTAATGAAGGAAAACACTCATTTTTTTGCCACAGAAGTGTTTGCTCCCTGTGATCGCTCCTCTCTGGCTGCTGCCTCGTTCCATTCTGGGTTCATTCCCTGGGTGCTTTGGCTGAGTGTGGTTTGTCCCCGTTGCTGAGGAAGCCCTGCTGTCTGGCACACCTGTTAACCACACAAACAGGTGCCCGGCCTTCTGGGCTTCCTCACCTGCAGGAATCCACCTCAGGTACCTGTTCAGAACACTCATCGTGGCTGCAGTTCAGTGCAAATTATTTAACTTGCCATTGCTGTTACTTAGTGTTAGGCTGCGTGTGAGTGGGTAATAGGACATTAGAAGACACAATAAATCTTCCCAAATCTTGGTTATGATGACAACATAAGGATGTAAGCTGTAAAAATATAAATAAATAAATATAAACTAAATATAAAATATAAATAAATAAAACTATTTCTGATTTAAAGACCATGAATGAATCTCCCCACTAGTAAGTGCTGAGCTCTATTTTAATGGCTTTTGGAGGGGACCCCTAAATTCTGGTAAAAGACTACCCCGAGTAAAGCTACTTGTGAATTTCTGTACTTAATTTACTACTGTTTAGTTGTTTTCTCAGAACTAGCTGTTTCAAAGTTGTTCCCCACGATGAATAAATTCGTAACATCTCAGGTTTTTCGAACACAACATGAGTCATGCCAACCTGTTTTCGTAGGCTGCTGCAGAAATAAATTAATATGATAATATGACCCTGTGAAATTACTACTGTTCGTGTAATAAATGTTCTTATTTATTACCCGTAACATTTAATTGTAGTTTAAATAAATTCCATATAAAGAATGGTTTAGAAACAGAGTTTAGAAACAATCCACAATTGCATGATGCAGGAATAAATTCCCTATCAGTGATTCTTAGGAAAGGAGGGTTTGTAGGGTTGATAGCAAGATTTGTAGGGATGATAAACAGCTTTGCCTTTATCAGTTCCTGTTTGTCATGAACTCTCCACAGAACCCCAGACTGGTTTGGGTTGGGAGCCACCTCAAAGCCCATCCAGTTCCACCCCTGGCACAGGCAGGGACACCTTCCACTATCCCAGGGTGCTCCAAGCCCTGTCCAGCCTGGCCTTGGACACTTCCAGGGATCCAGGGGCATCCATTTCTGGTGTGGTTGCTCTCAGCCCCTTGCAGTGGCTTTGTGTCCGTGGCATCCTGTGTCTCTGAATCACAGAAAACACAGGGCCTTGCTAAAACATAAGAGTTTTATGTGTTTAAAGCAGAATTTCCAATTCTGGCTTAAAATCCAAACCAAACACAAACAAACCCCCTGTAGTTTAGCTCATCCCATCACTGGGAGCTCAGAGCTTTCCCTTTTTCCCTCTCCCTGCTCCCTTTGGGCACCGGTGGCTCTTTTTCTGGAGGCCCCTGTGTCACTGCGGGTGTTCACGCCTTTGTTTCTCTGCAGAAATGTGTGATGTAGAGATAGTGCTTGTGTGGACGTCAGCATTTCCAAACCTTGCATGTGTTGCATTGCTAAGCAACTTTTAGCAACACTTATCTCGCGTCCTTATGCCATCTGGAAAAGAGGATTAGACAAGGAAACGTGCCAGGGAGAGACAAAGGCACATCTAAGAAAGAGGTGGCTTAATTGCTTAAGAGAATGAGTGACATTAATAGTAGGCAATCAGCAGAAGTGATTGAAAGCAGGCACAATGCTTCACAGGTAGTGATAAGGAAGCTCTGGGAAAGGTGGCATATTTTATATCCCCTGGCCTCTTCCCTCCCTGCAGGAGGCAGAACTTGGCTGCATCCCATTGCATGATGCAAGATGAAGGCCCCTGGGATTTCAGATTATAAATTAGATACAGTTCCAGTGACAGTGAGTCTTTTCTAGATCTTCCAGTTGTTCTGTCCATCCAGGAGTATGACTGCCTGGCTGCTGTTTGGAGGTCCATTCCCTCCAGCAGAGGAGGCTGGGAGCTGCCAGTGGAGCCTGGAACTTGAGTTGTTGCTTGTAGAGGTTTTGTACACACGAGTTACAATGATTTTGTACATGAGTTATCATCACTGCAGCTATTCTGGGATAACTGCTGAGGAAAACATCCTGTGCTTTGGGGGGATGGCAAGGGTAGAGCAGAGCACGTGGTGTCAGGAGTGTGTTTCTAAAGAAGTGCCTTGTCTTTGTTGTCATCTTCAGCACACCTGTAACTGCTAGAGGTGTAAACCAAGCTGCACCTTTGGCTACTAAATCCATCTGGACCTTTAGCTGGGTTCACACACATTTAAAAATTGTAGGATACCTTCTTTTGGTACCTCTGCTGTTATCACATAAAAAGCCAAATATCCAACTTAATAGAAGAATGATCATTTTAGGTTTTAAATATTCTTATCTCTAGTTTCTTATGCACTCTGAGATTAGAAAAATGTTGCCTGATGGCTAAACAGGGTTTAGTACCACGTAAAACCAGTGAGGTTTGTTACTGAGCTGTTTTATTTCCCATACCTGGACTTTTGACTGCACTTTGACCGTTGTCTGATTATTTCCATCTCAGTTGTGACTCTAAAGTCTTCCAATAATATGGAACAATTCACACTAAATTTCAGTGCCAGCTCTGAGCTTTAAGATGATTTTTACATGTATCTTGGAATAGAATTGTCTCCTAATATACAATGCTATACTTTCTTCTCCCAGCAGGAACTGAAAGCAGTATTCCTGACCATGACCTCTCCTGTCCTGGCTGGCTGTGCTGCCAGTTAATGTCATTAAAATGGTGGCTGCATGTTCATGATGACGTCAGACTGAGCTGCACACTTACGTGTCCAGTTTTAACATTGCTGGAAACTTAATTGGCTCATACCTAAACTTCTGTGGTATTTGGCTTTGCAGCCTTAGGAACCTTTAAACTTCTTTGCAAAAGGAATACCTTGGGTGAAATGCAGGCTGGATTTAAATAACCAAAGCTTTTTGGAATGGAGTTTGGTACACTATTTCACTTTTCACAATCTTTAAAAAGCAAAATAATGTGTGATTCTGTATGTGACAAAGCAGTTATTCATTCTTGCCATGTAATTTAATGCGATGTTCTATATGAACTGAAGGGCTTCACATAATAGTATCCCACAGTAACAAACCTTGGGCAAGAAACGTTTGATTCTCCTCCCTTTCCCCTTTAGAGCAGTGCCACATAATCCTTGGTTGTTGTGTGGTCTCCTATTCAACTTTTCACACAAATGTTGGAAGGGTATTTATAAAAAGTCTTGAGGACCACCCACTTTGCTATTGAAAATTGGCTGAAATAATCCCTTCTTTATAATTTAGCTGCGTTGTTGTCGAAATTTAAGTTCCATGTGTATTTCTGTTCAAGGGGCAGGGGAGAAACGACGTGTTGGATGGACGGGGCGCTGTGGTCGATTGTGGAGGTGACACCTGTGACGGGCGCAGTGCCTGGGACGTCCCTTCATTGTGCTCCCATTACTGACAGGACTCTGACATAATGCTTTGGCTGTGCCTCGTTTGATGGATATGATCTGCCTGGAGTGTTTGGCATCCTCTGAGTGCTCAGCTCTCCCACAACACAAAGTTCTCTGGAGCAAGAGGGACAGAGACCTTTCCTCAGGGGAGAGAGCTTCATTCCAATTAAATGCAGAAGTACAGTGAGGTGTCCAATTGTTGTGTTCCTGGTCCACCACAATGTCCAATGTTCTTCCAATGAATTTTTATTCTTGCAATGAGGGAGTGGTTTTTGCGTTTAATACTGTCAATTTTTAATTTTAAAAGGAAAGTACTTTGGAATCAAAAAGTTGGAAAAATAGGAAAAAAACAAGCTCTGAGTGTGCGTGCATAGTTTCTGTGTTTGTCAGGGAATAATCCCAGTTAGTGTAAATTACACATTATACACTGGAAACAGTAAAGGATTGCTCAGCAGGTTGTAATTAGTCAAGCACAGAGCACAAATGAATCCCATCCTAATGCAGAGATATGGAATCCATGGCTTCTTCATGGAAAGCTTGTCTAATCCAATTGACTTCTGGGGGCGTTCTGTTTGCACAGCTCACACAGCTCCAACCAGAGCACAGCTGGGCAAGAGGTGCTCAGAAGTACATCTTGGATTGCCTCACTCAGATATGAATGTATCACCTTAAAGAAAATGATCCCAAAACCTGGGAATCCAGCAAATATGGATGTACTCTCAGTGTCAGGCAAGCAAAACACATGGAATGGAACTCAGAAGAACCAATCTATACAGCAGCCCATCCAAACAATATTTGCATGTCAGAATCTACTGTGGGATGTTAACACTCTTAAAATGAAATATTTAACAAAAACAATCAGAGGAATATAGTTCACCAGTTTGATTTATTTCTACCTTTAATACTAGACATGCTTACAATGCTAGGTCATATGTTCTGAACCCAGAATGGAAATGTTTCTTTTTAGAAGCATTTCCTCTAAAGGAATAAGTTTTTGTAGGTTTCAGAAGTCTCACAGTAAAGTGCTTCTTTAATCCAGCCAAAGTTGATAGTAATCAAAATTCATAGCAATGTTCAAACCCTGTGGAATGTTGGGATGGCCTGTTCCATGATTAGTTAGCAGATGTTAACTTTAACAGGCCCTTTTTTCTGGCACTGTAAGCTGAACAATAAGGAATTGAATAGGTCTTGAAGAAATCGCTACACAATCATGGGAGTATTCTCTTCAGATTACTATAAGGATATATTTGAAGAGAGAAAATTTGTTCCACTCCTGTTCATTGGGTACTTAGAAGACTTAATTTTCCCTTTTCTCAGCAGTGCAATCATTTACATTCTGCATTAAGAAAGCATGATATTCCTGTTTATTGCAAAAACTTCATTGTTTTCTTTTAATCTTTTTAAAATGCATTTTTGTGGAAGCTGAGGTTATTGACAGGACTTCAGTTTAAGCATCTAGATAATTATTTCAGGCAGAAAGATAGCTTGGCTTTTGTGAAAAAGCTGCCTTTGAGGAAATGAATGTGTGTCTTCTTTCCTTCCCTCTGGGAAGACAGGTTCGCTTTACCACTGCACAGCAGAGAGGATCTGGGGGGGAAAAAGAGCAAAAAACAGCCCTGTGGAGGCTGAGGTGAGGGGAAGGCAGTTCACCCGGTGTCAAGGCAGATCTTCCTCCTGCAGCCCGTGGAAGGTTTGCAAGAAGCCGTGTGGAGCAGGTGTTTGGTGTCCTGGAGGAAAGGCAGCCCAGGGAAAGCCCAGGCAGGAGCAGGAGCAGGTTCTCCTGGTGGGATTCTGGCTTGTGGAGGAGCTCTGCTGGAGCAGGGAACATGCAAAGAGGAGGGAGCACCAGAGAGGGAATGTCATGGGCTGGCCACAACCCCCCATTCCTCATCCCCTGCACCACTCTGTGGGGAGGGGATGAAGGAATTAGGTGAGGGTGAGGAAAAAAGGGCCTGAGTTGGGCAGGAAGAATGTCCAAGCATAATTTAATTTGTAATTATTTCCCTGAGTCTGTCTTGCCCATGGTGGCAATCAGTAAATATTCTCCATGTCTTCATTTTGACCATGAGCCTTTTCATCTCATTTTCCTCCCTGCTGTTGAGAAGAGGGAATGAGAGCACAGCTGGCTGGGCACCTGGCAGCCAGCCTTGGGCAACCCACCACAAAGGCTAGGAAGGATATAACAAATAAAGCTCCAGTGGGTCATTCCATTCAATGAACTCAGATTTGGTTGAGATTTTCTTTCCTCTGAGTCATAATTTTTAACCTTCTTAATTTTACCCTTCATCATCATCAGCCACTGACTTTCCTCTGTTTTATGCTGTTGGCCAAAATAGAGAGTTCTGTTGTCTTTTTGAGTAAAAAGTACAGTAAAAGTGTTTTATACCCTGATTTAAAAATTTTACCAGAACTTGTAACATCATGCCACAGTAAGAAACAGTGACTATACAGTTTATAACTGATTATTTATTTGTTGGGTTTTTTTGGTTATCAGCTGTGCATGGTCATGGTCTGGAAATCCAGGGTGGCATCAAAAACCACCAAATTCCATCGAGTTCTGCTACCAGCTTTGAGTTATTTGGAAGAAAGAGAGGAAAATAGTTAAATCCTGTCTACAAGGTGTGGGGAAGAGCCAATTTCTTTATGTGTTTCCCATGATTATTGTAGAAATGCAATATTCTAAAACCAGGTAGTTAATTTGCCAACTTCATAAATTACAGCAACTGTATAAAAGTGTTACACAACAAAAATGGTAGAAAATACCTTTTTTAGATGCTGAGGTGTTTTTGTGATTGTCAAATGTACTTTTATAGTATAATTTTCAGCCTTTAAAGAGTTCAGGTTTTTCACTGCCCTCCCAAGCTCCAGTTGGTGGTTTCCAGCTCATGGAAGGAGTCTCAAGGAATTACAGCAAGTTCTGTCTTCAATAATTAGGACCATAAAAATCATTCTTCTAAACACTGATTTGTGGTCCTAAATTAATCATTGGTTTCTGAAGTATTGAAGTCCCTGGAAACTGCTGGATGTAGCAGTACTTTTAAGAAGCCAGGAACCTTTAAAGCTCACCAAAACTTGTTTCAAAAATCTCATCCAGCATTAGGTTTCTCTCTGTATTTTATAGCAATGTTGTTCTTTTTTTTTCCTTGTCAAGGATAATAGCTGATGTCAGAATTGTAAATACTCTACAATAATTATTTGAAGTACAGAACCAGATTAAATAGACCCTACAGTGAAATATTTCTTTGAACTGTGAAACTTGATTCTTTGTTTATTAGGAAAGTCACTACTTTAAGTTCATGCAGCATTTCAAAAGTCTTGGAAAACACAAGAAGTCCTAAATGAATTCTAAATTCCCATTTGTCAGCTCCATCTCCAGTCAGACACAATCTAATAGATTTAAGTTGTTGGAGAGGTAGTTCTCAATATGATGTTTAATGTATGTTTTCTGCTGGATGCCCTGCTGTAAATTTAATACACTGAGCACCTAACGGATGTCATGGTGAATTTTTTCCTTATATTTGGACTTAATTAAGATTTAAAACCCATCAGCACAAACAAACAAAAATGTCAAAACTGTTTTCTCTCCCTGGCTCTGAGTGTATAAGCTATCTTTTGACATATGTTGCATCTGGAAGCTGGGAACTGAAATCTCCTGTTTCTGTCATTAGCAATTCTGGATTTGCACTGGCTGATTTGCCATTCCCTAAGGGAGACAGAGCCAGAATCTGGGTCTGACACCCAATATAGAGCAGGAGATGCTTCGAGCAGCCAGCATGGTGAGTAAAGATAATGGATTAGTTGACTGCTCAGCTTTCTAGTTAACTGAAAAATAAAAAAGCATCTTTGCATCGCAGTAAAATAACTTGAGAGTATAAGAAACAGCCTTTGTAATACAAACAGGCAGAGGTTTTTTTTAGCAGAGTGCTGAGTTCCTCATAATAAATACAAACAAAGTAATTTTTTGACATTGATTCCATTCTGTAGGAGAAATCTTTCCCTCCTGGGGTTTCTGCTCAGTTATTTTATTCAGGCAAAACACAGTGGTGTGCAATAAGATCAAAAGAGTTCAAGTTAATAATTTCTGCAGTCCTAATTCACTTACCAAGAATGAAATAGGGCCTAATACTTAAATCTGGACCCCAGACTTTATACCCTTCACTGATATTCAGAAACACTGCTAGTACTTCACATACTTTCAGTAACAACTTTGGCATGTGAAATGGTCCCATAAATACAGCAGCTACATGACCTTAAACTGTGGGAGTTCTACTTTCAGGGAAAATCAGGAATATTCAGGCATGTAGGCTTTTATGTCCACGCAAAACCATTTTCACATTTTACAAGTTATTAAAGCAGATGGTGGAGGCAGAAATGTTTAATTTTTTCCCTGATTTAATGTTCTGTCTGATCTGTAATTTGTGGTGATTGAACAGCCGTTTTAACCTGGGAATTACTTTGGTGCTGGAGTAACAAGTTCTAGCACTGCTACTCCAGGCAGTGAGAAGTTGAGTGTTTAAAAATCACTTTTCCTTCAGAAACACATGATTTGGCTAATTTTTTAAGGTTCTAAAGGTGGTGGATTTGGGTTCTGTTTATTTATATTGTGGGATTTGCAACATTGGAATTCCCAAACCATAACACTGGATACGTTACACTTTCTCTTGATGTCCTAATTGCAACAGAAAGTTTGGGGCGTGGGGGGGAACCCCCACAGAATCCTCCTGGCTATGAAATAAAATCAGAAGATTTGGTGACTTTGATTTTAAGTTTCAAATTTGATGCTTCTGAGGAGGTTTTTGTAGCTGTGGCTGCAGAGGTGACTGTCCCACCTGTGTTACTGTGTGGAAGCCCTGAAAAACAACCAGTTGATTTGCAACCTCTGTGCAAATCCTGCGTGTGACTCATGAATTTAATCAATTAGAAACAAAATATCTTGTGACTCTCTGGATGGGGCACCATATGTTGCAACAGAAAAAGAGCACTTTAGGAGGAGGCAGTTTGGTGTTTTTGGAAAGATGACATTGGAGAGAAAATGTAGAAAATGTGTTTGGCTTTAAATATTAGGACTTCAAAACAAAACCCAGTCATTGTTTTGCATAGTTCACTGAGCTAAAGATTGTTTTGGGGATTGGAGTCATCCTGTTCTTACGGGCACTCAGCTATTTCTGGTGTTGGTGTCACTGCTCGGGGGTGTGTTACTGTGCATGTGATTGTGTTTTGTCCTTTCTGAGTGTTCATGGCAGGCAAACTTTGGGGCTTTTCAGAGCTCACTAATCATTGAGTTCAGTTTGGCCAGGGCCATTGGGAAAATTGGCACTGGAAGGTAAGTGAGGCTGGGGGGGGGCAGAAGGAGTGGGGAAGACACCTGGGGGACTTGAAGAAAAGGAGGGAAGGAAAAAGGAAAAAGAAGAATGAACACCAAGTTCTACTCAAATCTATTCAAAGATCTTTTCTCTGGGCATTGCTGTACTGATTTCCCTTCTGATTCTTCTCATCTCTGCTTTTGGAGAGAAATGTTGGCTAACTTTCAAAATACCTTGGGAATAAACCTCTGCTGATGGGTAAATGATGAGATCCTCGAGGCATTCACACACCACTGCCCATGGTATGGATACAATCATTCAGTGATGGAGAATCGTCCAGTTTCATCCAATATTGATGAACTGTCAGTGAAAGAGTTCCAAGAGGCTTTGCTGTTTAGTAATAATATCTGTGTAGCTATAGTTTAAATATGGATGGTTTTCATATTTCAAATAGGTAATGAGATCCAAGCCCATGGAAGATGTTTTTGATGTTATTTGATGGGAAAACCTCTTTTGTCACTAACACATCTTAATGCTTACAAATTAATTTCTGGTAGTTTCGTGCTGTTGGCCAAGCAAGTGACTTCCACTTGCAGCTCTTTAGGTTTTTTCTTTTTTTTTTTTTCCTCTTTTTCTTTCCACTCGTGATGTACTTTGGCATTTTTTATTTCCAAGGCTGCTTGAAGTAGGATGAGATCCATTGCTAAACAGACTTAGAGCAGCAATTTTGGTTATTTCAGTTTGCCACACTGATGGAAGCAATGCGTGCACGGTAAGGAATGTTCTCCTCCAGATTCTTGATGTTATTACAAGATATCACAGTGCAATAAAGAAAACAATTCCTAGGCACTGATAGCAGTGACATAATATTGCTGCTTGTCCAGATCACTGTAATCCTTCTGGTTTGCATTTGCTCCATATCATCACATTTCTGCTGCATCAGCGAAAATATTTTTCATTTTTCTGGATTGAAGAATGTTCTGGTCCAATGTGTCTTAAATTTACGGGAATTTACAAGACTGAGTAACAAGCTTGCAATTGAAACCAGGGCTGGGAATGCACGGAGCTGGGTGTAGAGCCAACTCAAACACATCACTGGGTCATTGTTCAGGAGGTTGGAACTGTAAAAAGTTCAAGTTTTGCCTCCTACTGTTTTTAGGCCCAAGTATTGTCCTTAAGTATTCTGCCATCTTTTTCAAACTTATCAGCATTGGATGTTTTTTTCGTTCTTCACCCACTACCTCTACTGAGTTCCATTAAAAGCTAAATCTCTAATTGAGATTCTTTTCTGAATGTTCATTAGGACTGAACAGATCCCTTCTTTCTTTGACAGTTGTGAGTATTCCAGTACCAATTACATTTTGCAATATCAGTGTGTATACCTGGTAACACTGGACTTGAGTGGGAAACCAAACCCACTCGGGTGATGTAATCACTGATAATTGCAGGTGGTCAGTGAAGCAGATCATAGCTCAGATAGGCTCATGTTCAAATGACTGGCTAACCAGGAGACAGGGCAAACAAGACTGGATTTCCAAGAGTGGAGCACATGGAATCATCAGCAGCTTGTTTAATAAGAAAGGTGACAAATGAGAGCTATTCTTTACGTCATCATGTCATAGCTCTGAACTAGAAAAAGTTGACTGGCTGCATAAATTTAATCACATAATCAGTGGTTTCATGGTTTAAAACCATGTTCATGGGGAAAAATATCCTGTTTTCTCCCTACTATTTCTTCGTCCAAGAAGCCCTTTTTTAGACTATTTGACAAAAGTGAGTGTGTAACTGAATTCAGGAACAGCATCAGATGACACACAGGCTGTCATATGTTAGTTAAAAAAAAAAAAAAGAAAAATAGTTACCATAACAACTGACTCACCACTTGTATTTCCAAGAGAGAATATCTTAAAAGAAAATGTGATGGGTCAGTCCATGTGTGTTGGTGCTGTCAGTGAACAAGCAGGAATATTTTTCATGGGTGGCAAGAATGATTTTTTTTTTCTTATTCAAATAAGGATTTGATCTCAGAAATAAGACTGTGCTTCTTAGAGGATCCTTTTCATTGAAACAACAATGCAAGAAATTATGTTTAAAAACAAAACCAAAATTCCCTACCCTGATCACTGGATTTCTAAACAAATTAGGGAGCACTCTTTTTTTCTTTTAGAATTCTGATTTTTCTTATGGGGCTTCACTGTTGAAGAACTCATCCTGCTCATGTCTGAAGTCAACAGGAATTTTCCTGCTGACGTTGGAGTTTGCATGATCAAGCCTTGACGTGATTTATTTTCTATTTTGTGTCAGCCCCTCTGAGCCTGCTTCAAAGCCACTCCCCCAGACGTGTTTCCTGCATCTCCTCTGAAGCCCTCAGTGCCAAAACTTGACATCATCACTCGAGGTAGCCTGAGGATCATCAGAGACTTTGAACACTTGGTAGTAATTTCCACTACAGACAAATACTCTGCTGAAAAAAAGGTTTTGACTCTACCCCCTCTTTCCTGCGGGCAGTGATAAAGAATTTCTGCAGAATCTGATTATTTTTAATCTCACATCTCATACATTTTCCTGGGTTAAGGCAAAGGCAATCACAGGATCATTTAGGTTGGAAAAGACCTCCAGTAGCATCGAGTCCAACCTGTGACCAGTCCCCACCTTGTCACCCAGCCCAGAGCACTGAGACCCATGTCCAGTCATTATATGTATAATAACTTCAGCTGTTATGAGGTTTGCCCTCTATTTTATTTTTCAGATTTGTTCTTATCTGGCCTGCATTTCAGCAAACAGTTCTGCTTCTTTTAGCCCATAGAAATTTATTGTAATTTTGATGATTTTGTCTGGAATTTTGCATGAAGCCATCACCATAGTAATTACCATATTTCAAAAGTAATGAAGCCTGACTTCTCCACATATGACATGGAAAAAGAAATACTAAGTTTTGGACTCATGTAAATTCATGTGCTCTAGGAAGAAATAATTCTTCATTAGCAACAATATGTAAATTTGGTATCGAAAGTGTCTACAATAACTTTACTTTCTTAATAGCTTCCCTTTAAGGGAAGCTCTCTTAAGGGTCTGAAAGACATTTATTTGGGTATAATGAGACCCTGTTGGAGCCCAGGGTCAGGCATTTCATAGCTGTGCATGCAGCCCTCCCCCAGGCACTGCTTCCCACGGATTTCTCAGCACCACACGGTGGCTGCTTGAAAGAACAAATTAGTCTTAGTGTACATAAGTTCTGTGAATTTAAATGTACACGTTTACCTCCCTGGAGACGTGTCAGGACCAGAGATCCCATACAATCACATGACCAGGGCACAATGACTTTGGTTCTCTGTAGCAGCTCAGACCTGTCTGTAGTAGGTGTAAATTAAAAACTACCACCCCTATCCATCATTACATTTTGACCACACCAGAAGTTGTATTTTGACAAAACCAAGAAACCATTATTGTCTGTCTACTGTTGGAATTAAATATGTCCCTTTCAGTCCCTCCCAGCTTGCATCTTCCTCTACTTCATTCCAAGTACTCTGAGGCTTTGGCAGTGTAGAACTAAAGCTTGTGTGTGGAGTAAGGCACACCCTGGGTAACCCTCTGTCTGTGCAGGTGATTTATTCTCTACTCAGTTTCTGAAATAATTAATAATAATGATCCTGTCATGACAGGTCAATGCACCACACTTATGTATGAATGTGTACCTACAGACCTCTGTGTGTGTGTGTGTGTGTGCTGTGCTTGTTTAGTTTCTTGTACAACATCAGGGTTACCTCACATGGTATTTTACCTTTCAGACACCTGTTTGCACACTGGAAGCCCTACAGAACTATAGCTAGAAAGATATAATTATGAAAAGCACCTTGCAGCCCTGTGTTGAAATAGCAGCTAAATCAATTTGTCAGATTCCCCTCTATAATCTCTCGTACATGTCTGTAATCTCATTTCACAACAAAGTGATGATTAACATGTTTGCTGATTTAGCAATTAGAATCCTTGGGCTGGTCCTGAACATGCTGATTCTCTCAGAGATGTGAGGAGAGCAGGAGCTGCTGCACTGATTGGGATAAGAGGGGTCCCAGCATGTGCCAAGCACATCCACGTTAACTCAGTGTAATGAGGCATCAATTTGGAGTCAGACTCTCACTGTACAAATCTTGTACCTGCTCAGCTTTACTGCAGCCTCCACAGCCCAGGAGAAATTCCCCACGTTTTTATTCTGAGACTTGTTAACTATTTTTTATAAAAGATTTTCTTGGTTGGTAACAGGAATTAAGCTTTCATGTAAAAGCTCTTACTTTGATCCAAAGTTCCTGCATGGCCACTTATCCTCTCAAACAAAAACACAAAGGACAACCCAGATAAATTTAAATTTATCAACTCTGTATTTTTACTGAACATCCTTCTTGTAGATTTCTGTTACAATTCCATATTCTCATCAAACTCAATGTTTTGATGACCAATTTTTTTTGTTTTCATCTGTTTTGCTTGTAACTTCAGTCTAAATAAAGCAAAGCTGGTTCCAAGCATTATAAAAACATACAAGTTTTTTCATTGCCCCTGGTAGCTACAGAGAATTAGAAGCCACTTCAGAAAATATGGATATAGTGATGTAGTGATGACCTTTGGAGGAAACTGTGTGTTATTAGAACTCATTTGAGTAAAGAAACTTCTAGCTGATTTTGACCACTCTTTTTTTTTTTCTTTGACTGCTTATCCCTCTCTAAATCATACACTAAAATAATTTGGGATTTTGAGTCTGACCCTGTAACAGGATCATTGTGAGCCTTGATAGGAATGGTGTTCCTCTTGGTGCTAAGGAAAATGAAAAAAAACAAAACTGTAGAATACTTTCCTTTGGCTCTTGGGTTTGTTTTGTTTTAAACTTTGAGATTGGCTGCTTAGCATTTTGCTTAAAGAAAAGCCAAGCTCACACACATGGAAGATTGCCAGAGACTCTAATCCCTATTTTGGTTAAATTACAGTACCCAGATTTTGGTAACAAAGCGCATTGATTTTATATTCAAAAAGATTTTTATATTTAGTCTGTTAACCTTTTGTAATTCCCACCCACAGCTTTACACTGGGGAACATTTTGATGCTAATTGTTGTCAGTAGGGAATCTGCCACGGCCCCTCGGGAATGTCAATCCACTGAATTGGAATGCAGGTGCTGGTAATTGCAGGACTGTTATTGTCTGCTGGCTGCAGCGTGTATGTCTCAAACAATTCTTTTCAAACTGGTTTGGAGAACACTTTAAAAAAATAAATCCGGCATTTGAAGATAGCCTTACATTATATTGACCATAAAGAAAGGAGTTGGAGACATTTTTCCTCTAATTGCTAAGAGAATTTTCCATACTTGCAGTTTGAAACCACTCTGCACAGGGCAGACTCTCAGGTTCAACAGCCATTGTGTCGTATTGAACATTTCCCTGGGGGTTTGGATGTTTGCAGCAATTTTTCTGGGGTGGTTCCTGCAGGCTGCTTGGTGTAACATCATAATGCACTGGATGTGACATGGGAATGGCAGGCAAAGAGAGGGTTGGTGCTCTGAGCCCAGATCCTCTGAGTGGTGCTGGACATATTGCTTCCTTCTAGCCCTGCTTTTCTCAGGATAAAATAACATATTGCTTTTCCTTTAAACATCTCAAACCCTTGTGGCTACTCTGAGCTCCAGCAAAACTCTCTCCTATCATTTTTGTGGGCGCTTGGATGTGTCTTCTATCCATAAGAAAACGTAATATTCTTTACTTTACTAAAATCTTCATTATTTTCTTCATAAGATCTCCTTGGTGCAGAGTTAATGATTATGCAACAGCACTTTGTTTGGAATACACAATATGCTAAAGTGCTGCCTGGGAAAATATTTTAAATACAGACTAGTCATTACTTTTATTAAATGATTATCATTTTAGTGGGTTTGATGAACCCTCCCCCTGAGTGAAGTCTTTGTTTCCACAGAATGCTTTAATATGGATGAGAGTCATTCTCACAAAAAATATCTTTAGTGAGCTCAAGTTACTATACAGAGAAAAAAGAAAAATTAGGGTCAAAAATAGAAGATTCTCATATTCTTTACTATAATATATTTTTTTTCAGTTAAAACCACTCAAATTCAATTTTAGTTCCTAAGGATTGTGTTAAAAAGTGTAAAGGCAGTGAACAGCCATGATGAAATTACAGAATCACAGAATTGTTGAGGCTGGGAAAGACCGAGACCAGCAGTGAACCCAGCATCACCACTGTGCTCAGCACCAAAGCATGGCCTCACCTGCCACAGTGTTCTGACCATTTTGAGGGATGGGAACTCCATCCAGCTGCCTGGTCAGCCCCAGGAAACTTCTCCTAATTTTTCTAAACCTCCCCTGGTGCAACTTGAGGCCATTTCCTCTTGTCCTGTCCCTTGTTACCTGGGAGAAGGGATGGACACCCACCTCCCTGTTTTATTTTGCCAATGCCATCAATGAAATAGAGTCAGGTTTGGGGGTTGTTTGCATATCCTAACATGTTTATTCATGCTCTCAGAAGTTTGGCCTCTGTAGCAATGCTAATGGGGTCATAAATTAAAACATGTTTGCTTCTATACTGCACTTCTGCTGAGTGCATTACTGTGGATACATCACACTTGATAATTTTCTTTGGCATCAGTACAGTAGTGAAATAGTCCTTGGTAACTTGAGTTAATACTAGTTCATTTAACAAAAATTAAATATATTTTGCTTCCTGCTGAATAGATCATCTTTTATCTTCTTTTTTTTCCCCCTGAATGAACAAAGCTCTTTGGTGAATTGACTCCTGCATTAAAGACTAATGCAGTGTGTCTGGTCACCTTTAAATGAAACGTCTATTACCCCTAGGACCAATAACTCTTTCTTTTTAAAAACCTTCAGTTAAATGAGGATGATTTTGCAGCATTTATTCTGCTACAAACAGATAATAACTCCTTGTGGGATGTTAACAAACATTCCAGCTGCATTTGTGGGGTTACTGCCCCGTCAGCCTCACTCAAGGTCCTTCCCTGCCAATGATTTTTTCTTCCTCTCCCCACCCACTCACCCACCCTCAACTTCTGGCTTGATGTCCTACACAAGTGATTAGTGTGCTGTAATTGAATTGGCTGTAAAAAGATAATTAATTGATATTTCACTCCCAGAGAGGTCAGGCTGCCCTATCTTGAAGGGTTGTTATGGAAGGAGTCATTCTGCTGGCACTTAGCCCTCAAAGGTGGGACATGAGCCTTGTCTTGCTGGTAGTAATAATGGTTGTAATTAAAATTAACATGAGGGGGGTATTTAAGGAATGATTCTCTGATTTGGATGCTTTAGCTTCACTTGAAAGCATATGAAACTGGAATTTATTTTGATGCACAGCATAAGACACTTTCATTTGAAAGTCCTGTGCTATGTAATGTGGGACCACAGAACTGTCACTAGAGGTGTGTAAGGTTTGAGAGGACTGATGGGAAATCCTGTCAGGACCGCGAAACAATTGATCCTAAACACCTTTCTTTGAACAGCTGCCTATTTTGAGATTATTTCAACTGAAGATTGGCATGAAGAATTTTTTTTTTTTTAATAAATGGATTATCCACATGTAGGACTTCACTGACGTTTAAGAGGCTCTTAAACATTTCCTTTAAAAGTGTGTGGCACAAGAGCTATCAATTAATAATATAATAATATTAAAAACACATTAAATTTAGTGTCACAGGAACCTTTCTGAAACTGTTAGTGCATTAAGAACTTGGAGTTATTCTGTAAGGAGTGTGGTTCTCACTCATTGCCCAGAGAATAAATACTGCTACTACAGCAAAAGCTAATGGGGAGAAAGATGTTATTTAATGTCCTTGCAGAGGCAAAGACTTAACTTTTATCACACCATATAATGATAAAGTTATGGTGCTGTGGAGGGAACTGCAGCACTGCCAACTGCAAAGTTCTTATTTAAGGTCTTCTAGCTCAGATAAAGCATTGCAGTAGAACATGATCTTTCTTTCCATTTCACCCCACAAAATCTGAGGCAAGCAGTGCTATTAATGGTTCATATTAAACAACAGCTTTCCAACACCAGACATTCCTGCCAGGATGGGGGATGACCCATCAAACATTCTCCTGGCTTCTGGTTTGTGTTGTGAAATGGTTCTGCAAGTTCCCACCCGTTAAGGACATGACCAAAGCAGCCTCTCTGCAGGTCTCACAGGGAACAGAAGTTAATTAATAGGGAAATTTTGATTCCTGCAGGGTGTATTGGTATAAAATTATCATGAGGGGTCACAGTGTTCCATAATTGTTCACTGTGTTGGTTGTGACAAAAACCATGCAAGGTGGAATCAGTTCTGTTACACCTGAGTGAAAGGAGGGGAAAAAACTCCAATTTTGTGTAATTCTGCCAACAGAATTCCTCAGGCTTTGCAGTACTTTTTACAGTGGGATCCTGAAGAGATTTCAGGAAAGGAAGAAAAGTAAAAGCTGTTAAGCTTCTCTCTGTGCCAACCTTAGTGCAAAATACTGTGTTTGCATGGATACAATACGCTAAAATGAGCAAAGCTATGGTGTATGCATTTAGTTCCAGGAAATAGTCCAGAAAATAACTTGTTCAGAAAATAACTGAAGATGTATTGGGAAAATTCTAGGGGAAAAGCCTAGACCCTATTATTCAAACTGAGAAAGAAATATGTGCCCATTCCCAAAGGTCAGGTATAGATAACTATTTACTATTTATAGAGCACTATTTACTTCACTCACAGTAAGAATGTTCCAAAAAGGAAGAACAGATGAGAGTCTCAGATCAGATAAAGTGCTCCAACTTCTGGTTTCAAATTCTTTTGACTGTTGAGTTGTACATTCTGGCTTTTGTCTTCACACTGCAGAGGATGCTGATAGTTTAGCGACCAGGATCCAGTTTTGTTTACAGAAATAAATAATAGAAAATCACAAGAGAATCTTAATGTATGTAAATCAAAATCCACCATAGTCAAGTGCTGATGATTTTGCATTTGTTCTTAACTTAAGAATGCAAAGGAAAACACTAGCACATCATAAATTACACCATTTTTGGCACTTCCCCGAAGCACTAGAGAAATACTTTTTTTTTTTTTTTTTTTTTTTCCCTGCAGAAAGGAGGCAAAAAGCCAAGTGGCAGGATATCTGCTGAGAAAGCTGAGAAGATGACAGTCTCGCAGGAGAAGAGGGAAGGCAGCAGGTATGTGTGAACCAGGATTGCTGCTGCTCAGCTGGAGGCTGCTGCCTGCCCAAAGCACATTTATCCCCCTGCAAGGCCCCTCCCCTCCTGCTGCTGCCCCTTGGTCAAGGTTTTGGTTACCTGGGCACTGTGGGTGACACTGCCCTCCACATTTTACTGCTCTTACTTCCTTAGAGCCTGGGCTTGTGCTTGCAATAACATTTTTCAGTCCTTCACTTTAGAGAGGTTTTGGCATTGGGCTTTTTGGTGCTTGGGTGGGGGTTTTAAGTCTTTTTCTTGTTTTAGTAGAGCTTTTCCTCCCCTTAATTCAAATGAAGTAGGTTGGGAAAGGGGTTTCACCACACCTTTAGAATTGTCATCAAATCTGTTTTACATGGTTTTCAGGTGAGAAAACAATTTTAGCTAAGTTTTACAGTCTGCTCTGATGATACTTGAGTAATTCCATCTAACCTTGCCATTACACCTAACTTTGCCACTTGAAAACTGATGTGTTGAAACAAACCTGCAAAATTGGATAACATAGGATGTAGATAGTTAAAAAGAAAAGAATTACATAGAGAGGAAAACCTTCTCTTCTGCTTTTTAGGTTGGTCAAGCTTTATAACGGTGGTTTGAACTATGGCAAAGTTCATTGTTTTTTTAATTAATATTAAAATTATTGTATATTTGATCACTGAAAATCCCTGCTCTCCAGAAAAAAAAAAAAAGGCAAATCAAACTAGTTTGACTTTATTGAAAATTTAGGATGGAATTCGGGGTGGAAAGTATATAACGAGCCTTTGTGGCATTAATGGATCAGAAGTTAACCTGAGCTGTAGATTTTCAGTGCATTTTGCTGGTTGAAAACAACACTAGTGTAACATTTTTCTGCTTGATAGGGGAGAATTAAGTAACTGGAAGAATAAACTGTCATTTCAAGTACAGTGAATAAACCTTCCTTTTTATAAGAACCACGTGGGAGCATGGTAAATAAACCCTCTGGTTTCTTGTAACCATTTAATCGATAGCTCAGAGAGAAATCCTGAATCTTTTCCATGCTCCAGCCACAGATGTGCTCACATTAAGGCTCTGGTATGACAGTAAATGAAATTGCAGCTACAGCAGCAAGTATTAGGGGGAAATGAAAATTCCTGACTCAGAGGAGCAGGGCAATGACAGAAAGACTCCTCATTATAGATCTCTTCATGTGGAGAAGAATGACTGGTAAATGAGGTTTGTGTGACACAAAGAGGATGGAAATACAGTTGGACGTTCAGGCAGAAATTGTGCTCACTGTACAAAACAAACAGAAGAATAGGGCAGAGCTCATTTGCATTTCTTAGCTGAAAAAATGAGCAGGGAGATAGAAATCCTCTGACATGGATGGAAGCTGCAGCAGTTCAGAGAAAGGTATTGTTTAACTTCCCCGTTATTTGGGTTGTGATGAAAGTGACTTTAACTCCAGCCTGCTACTGGTAACTTCTTCAATGTTTGCTTTAATTTCTCTGCTGTAGAATAAGTTACAGGCTCTCAAAATACTTGAGCAGATCTGCCCTGATGACATTCTTCACCTTTGCCACTAGTTCAGCCAACAGCAAAGCATCAAATAATAACAGGACTGGCTGCCATGAGCAGACAGTGGTGCCAGTGCCTAATCAGGCTGGGCCCACTGAGCTGCAGCAGTTCCTCTGTCACACACAAGATGTTTTCTCACCTTTAACCAGTATGAGAAGTCATGTTTAGGTCACAAGAGGAGGGACAATGTGCACTGGCAAATCAGAGAAATCAAAGTGTGGAATCTGGAACACTGGAAGGAATCCCTGCTGATGGCAGGGGACGGAACTGGATGAACTTTCCAGGCTTCCAACCCAAACCATTCTGGGATTCCATGATTCCATGAACCATTTAAAGCACACTCAAAACAGCTCAATTTACCACATGCAGCAGCTGTGTCCCTCATTTTTGCCTTGTGACCAGGCAATTGAGTATAGACTGTTGGAGGTTTTTTTCCTTAAATGGCATCACTTGGATGCATTTGAACCCTTTAGTCAGAATCTATTTGCTTTATCCAATTACATGGCCTAAAGAGTTGCAAATTCCCAGATTTATGGATCTAGAATAGCTGAAGGTGCCTTCACAAGACACCGTCCTCCTCTGTGGTCTGTCTTTGAGCATAAGATTTCTTAGTACTTTCCAGAACTTAGAGAAGTACAAAGGGTGTTTTTCACCCAGCTTGGATGACCTGTCACACTGTGATGGGAAGGCTCTGTCCTTGAGTGCTGAGGGGATCTACCCGAGACGCCCCTGAAATGAAACACTTGAAATGCTTGACTTTTAAATATTTTACCCCATTAAAGACCAGGAGTAACCTAAATAATCAATGTACTCAGACAGAGCACAGTGCTGAATTTTGGACAGGGCACTGAGGCTCCTCTCAGCTCTTTCCCACCTCCATCCTCCCCTCTGACTGCTGATCACTTCCAACCAGCAGCAAGAAGTGAGTTATTAATTAGCTTCACCCAGAAGTCGCTCTCTGCCTGCAGTGGCAGCCGCTCCATTATCACCAGGTGTATTTCAAACAATAGAAATGATTGAAACAGGAACTCCTACATTTCTGAGAAGATTAAGAATGGCACACCACCCTGTAATTTAGGTAGTTGTGCAAGTTTGCATTTGCATTAGCAGAGTAGTGCAGATTGTGTTGAATTATTCCACAAAAATACCTTCAGGTTTTGAAAGATTTACTGTGCCATCTGTATGTTGTTTATTTTGGAGTGTTCTGGTGTGGTGGTGATGGATTTTGTGGTTGTTTTAAATATATGTGTCTTCAAAGGAAGATGAAACTGAGCTTTATTAATTCCCTAGAAGCCCAGAGAGTGGCATGTTTGAGTTTCAGTGCTGGTTTTAAGCCTTGAGAGCCACCTTAAAACTCTGATTGACATTTATAGAATAGCTGAATTTAATTTTAAATCTATCACTCAATTCTATTTCCTTTATTAGTAAAATGAACTTCTTTCATATGTGACACTGACAGTTATTGCAAGCAGAGAGTTGTTGTCACATATTTTTGTTTTCTTCTGTTATGTGGTAAGTAGGGTCAGGATTGTGTTATAATTAATTCAGAGCAGTTGAAAATCATATTTTCTTGAAATCTGGATGAAGTTGCTTGATGTAGCTTTAGTTACATTGTTCTGTGACTTCGATGATTTTGAATGGTTTAGACAGGGTAGTGCTTAATCATGCTAGAAGTGTAATTGGACATTACAGAGTCATGTAATGATTTAAGATTCTTCTCATATTTTTTGTTCCTTTAGCTTCTCCCTCCATATTCTGAGCCCTATTTTTAATCAGCTGGGCACTCTGAACTGTCTGTTCACAGGAGGATGTTCACTTCCAGTGGCCCTGCAGAGATCTTCCTCATCAGGACTGTGGATCAGAGTACTTCTGGTTAGGAAAAACAGTAACTGAAGAAACTTAGTCAGTACTAAATGTTGGTTCAGTTATTTTAGAAGAAGTGGAACTTACCTGGCCTTAATTTTGCACCTGCAGCTCACACCAGTGCTGCAGGTTTGAATCAGGATTTTGAAGGAAAGTAAAGTTGTAGAATTGGACATTTGTTGATAAAAGTTACAGGGCAGTAAAAACTTCTTTTTTCCCCATTAAAACATTTTATTTTAATTTTATAAAACCCCTTATTTTAGACATGATAATGTATTGTCATCTGGGATATGGAAAATTGTTGCAGCTGCTGGCATGAAGTTTTGCTGTGGCTGCAAATAACAATTTCCAGAATTTCAGGACAGCATTCAGCAAACAAAATATTTTGTGTTGCAATTTGTACTTTGGACTTTAATATTTTATATGCAATGTTTCATAAAAAAGTGTAGGTGCTGTGTAAGGGTCACATGCCAGTGGAAAGTTGGTTTATCCACTCTCAAGATGCACTTTTTAATTCCATAACACATTTTAATACATTGTTTTAAATAGATTCTTCTCAGCTGTTGAGGTGGAAGGAGCTTGTTATTTTTCCATAGCAAAGGTCTCTATGCATCAGGTTGTCAGGTGGCTGGCAAATAAAACTTAAAATAAGTTTCCTACTGCCATCCTGCTTTACTTGAAAAGGATTCTTTTAATTGCATGGTCATTTTATTCATGCAGGAAAAAATCCTGGAATTTCCCCAGAATGGGGATGCCTGTCAGTGCATGGAGGATATTGAATTCTGATGGAGTGTGTGAGGTGTGGGACTTCACCAGCAGTGGATGGAAGCTGTGTGTGAATCTGGGCTGGCTGGTGATGGAAGAGGAAATGTCAGCTTCCTTTATTATTTATGCTGAGCACTATTAATTACCTGCTCTGTGATGGGGAAGCAGCAGCCCCGTGCAGAACCCAGATCCAATCAGTGCATGTGAGCACAAAGTTTACAGAATGACCTTGTGTGTAATTACTCATTTGGTGGCTGTTAGGAAAAGGCACAAATGGAATCTGACATACATTAGAACACATTAATGATTGCCTTCCTCCCTCCATCCTCTTCTGTACAGAAAAATGATTTTAATTAAGACTTCCGTGATTAGTCATTTAATCAGTCATTAGGCCAATACAGATGGAGTCAATTAATTTTTTTACACTTGAATAGAGACTTGATGCTACTGCAAAACGTACAAGCTATTTTTTTTTTTTTTAACATTGTATCATGGGCAATTGCCTTGATGTCTGTCTGGTAAGTGTGCATTGCTCTTCCCAAAACTGGGTGGATTTACAGCACATCAGTGTTATGGCAGTTATAGGTATGTTTTATTACAGGCTTTCAAATTTTAGGGAATCAGTTTGGTTTTGAATTCAGAGTGACAGTTGTTCTTGTTATGGAATATCCTTGATTTTTTAATGAGTAATGTGGCAGAGTTGCCTTTTAAAGCAAGTGTATTCAGCATCTCCTAACACATTTAATTACAGATGATAATACTTTGTGTTTCAGTGCTAAATTTCATGCAAGAATTTCAAATGTTTTAAGAACTTAAGGGCCTGTTTCTTTGGTATGGGAAGGTTTTCTATATACTTGGCTGATTCAAAAAATGAGGTGGATGAATTGCAATCAAGACACAAGTTTGCTCCATCAAATAATAACCTGGTGTGCCAGATGTGTGAGAGGAACAACTACACTTGTGGAAATGTTTGTGCAGTAAGGACAAGGAGGTGTGGGGCATTTGGCTTGCATTTTAAATGTGTCTGGATTATTACTCTTGAAGAGTTAGTTATAAAGATCCTAATGTAAGACTTGTGATAAAAAGGACAATCAAATGCTCAGGCAGTGTGACTTCCAGATAAAGAATCAGAAAATGATTCAGATGGATTGCCAGCAAACAGGCTCCAGGAATGGAAGCTGACAGTGAGTACAAGTGGAGAACCCATTACTGAAAGTATTCCATGAATCTGTTTGTTCATTCACCACCACCCAAACCTCTTGAGTCCATCTCCAGTGTAAGAGGAAGGCAAGGCAGTTGAAATCTGTGGGAGTAAGTGGGGTTAAGAGTCTGTGCTGACACAGATTTCTGTAATTGATGATGTTTCTGTTCCATTTTGGGCCATTGTCCCCATGCTGGGAGAGGAGAGGGAGCTGTCCAGCCTCAGGCTGTGAGTGGTTCCTGTAGGTCAGGTATGCACAGTGTCAGGAGTTTGCTGTAATGTTCTTTTGCAGAGGCAAAAGGGGAAGGAATAGATTGATTTGTGTCTTTTCTAGGAAAGCTTGTAAAGACTGAAAAATGAGCCCTGTCTTGTCTAGCCCAGGAATAATAAATAAAAGCAGGTGTGAGGTGTTGGAATTGAAAACAGCTGGATATGACGGATGTGATCCGACTTCTCTAGAGCTTCAGTCTTTAATCCCTGTGGCTCAGTGTGAATACTTCCCCCCTGATGCAATGCAGAAATAATAAATAGAACACAGCACATGGACGGGCTCCTAGACCAAGAGTGGAGGAGGGAACAAGCCCAGTTCACTCTCTGCATGCTCACTTTTCCCTGTACCTGTGTACTCAGGAACCCTCTCGGTGCATTCTGCTGGTCCTCAGTGTCCAATCCTTGGTGTTTGCAGCAGGGCATGGCATGCTAAGCTGAAAAAATGAGAAGCCTTTGGAAATCTGTGTTGCAAACTGGAATCTACCTTCATTCCAAGCAGTATTTTGGCAGATGTGTAATGATCCCCTCCCCATGTTTGTGTAGCTTTTGCACATAAAAGCTTCTCCCCGATTAAACACTGAACTGTCACTATGAATGGCAATGAAATGCTTCCTGTAGCATTCAAATGCTCAGATATTCAATTAAAAAAGAGTCATCCAGCTTTATTCTGTCAAATCCTGCCCCTTGTAAACTGCCAGAGGGTGACTTTGTCCACTGGAAAATCTGCCACCTAGTTCAGAGAGTTCCCTACACAGAATAGATGGGAAGAGCTGTTCCTTGATTAGAGCTAACACGGTAATTGAGGTGACATCAACTGATTCATTGCATTTGTCTGAGGCAGCAGGATTCAAAAATAGCCACAGTGCAATTCTATCCTACCCACTAATGGTTTTCTATTTAACCTGGGTTTAAAATGCTCCAAATGCTGGGATGAATCCTTTGGCATGGCTGTGCCATAGGATGTAAAAAAACCAATGAAATACCCACTTAAATAAATGATACGTGGGCTCTTTCCTTCATGTTTATTCTATTCCAAGAGTTTGATAAGATTCATCAGGGTCACACTTGGAAGCTGTCTTGCAAAGTAGATCATTTAGAGAAGCGTTTTGGCACCCTGCGGGTTTGTCGTATCTTCCAAGCAGGTTGTGCCAAAAGAAAATTGTAGAAACTGCTGTCACAGAGTACAAAATCATTGGATTTATAATAGGAGCCAGTGGTGAGAATTCATTATACATTCACACCTGCAGATAAAGAGCATCTAAAATTGGAAGTTTTATTCCACTCATCTTTGATCCTGATATTATTAGATTATATTAGCATCATCCCACACAAGGCTCTGGAATTGGAGCAGGTATGAATTCCATCCATTAATTTTTTCATGTAAGTCATTCTTTCTGTACATAACTTTACACATTCCTTCTGTACACAACTGTGTCCTGTGTTTAGAGCACTGAGGCTCTTGGTGCCTGTTGTTCTGTTCTGTGGTCCTAGGCTTCCAGGAATAATTTATCTTTTGTAAACAAAGGATATAAAAATCACTCGACTCAAATCATTCCACTCGCCTGAACAGAAACTTTTTCATAATTCTAAACTATTTGGAGAGCTTATAGAAAAATAAAGATCTGCCACCTGAAAGTTTTCATCTGTACCCAGAGGAAAGTTAAAAGAGGAGTACAGATTTTTGTCTATTGTTGTAAGGGAATTGATAGTTTACTCAGATGAATTAAGGCAATATTATCTGAAGTTTTATAGGCAGATACTGTACCAACATTGTGAAGCCAATTAAATATCTAATAGCAATCCAATTAAGTTATTTTTATGAGTAGATGAAAAGTTACTGTCAGTTTATTTGTAGGCAGCAATTTAAGTAAATCTGAGAGGTTACATACTGTACAAAAGAATCTGAAGAATCTGGAGACTTTTGTTGTAAATAATCACTCAGTCTGGACATTTTTTGCCAGACATATAGACTCTGTGTTCAGCTAAGAAATAAGCAGTGCATTGATTTTTTCTGATTTTAATTACTGGAGAAAATGCAATACGAGTTGTTTATCCAGAATTAATGTCACTTGATATAAAAAGTCTACAAACACAAGAATGTGGAGATTTACTTGTCTAGTCCACCTCAATATTAGCTTGTGATTTTCATGCAGTAAACTTATAAAAATTAAACCCAGATCTGTTGAATTACATGCTATTCAAGTAGAATATAAAATACAACTGACAGAAGAGTGGATGGAATGGAACCTACATTTGTGGAATTTGTAGAACGCTGCATTTCTGAGAGATAGGAAATCATTAATATAATTTATAGAAATAAGGCAATTCTCTAATGAGAATCAGATTGATCAACCCTAGAACTAAAAGTGACACTCTATGAAATGTAACATTTTCCAAATATGCAATTTTGGATTTGTACAAAGAGAAAACAAAGTTAAAAATAGGGTTTTATAGATCCTCAGACTAAATAACTTGGCTTCAAAATTCTGTTCACCACCAAGGAATGCTCCTGGAATTTCTAGATCAGCATTTCATTCACAGTGTATCAGACACATTTATTATTTTATCTGGTAGACTGAGATGAATTTTTTTATATACATTAAATGACTGACAGTATTCAGTCATTTCTACAGCATATTCCTTTGCAGTATTTGCTGGGTTGTTTTTCATCAAATAGTTGGTCATTAGGAGAGGTGTCATGTCTACCCACAGTTAACTCATTGTAAGAAGTCTGTGGAATATTTTGTTTGCTGTCTTACTCCATTTGAGACCCTTCCCAAGCAGCACTGAGTTGGAGTCCCCCCACACAGGTGGAATAAGCCTCTTTGCTTTCCCATCTCCAGGGCTCATTTGCACAACTCTGAATGATTAACGATGAAAATTCTTAAGTCAAAGAAGATTCCAGCTTGTGCAGCCCCTCCTGTGCTGTATTGGATCCGTGGCTGCTGAGGTTCTAACAAAGAAAAGAGAAAATGATACTCCATTTCTAATTAAAGAAGTAATTTTCCTTTGCAAATAGACTTTTTATCTCAGCTGCAGTGTTAAGGATCAATGGGTTGTCACATGTATGTCTTTTTAATAAATGTCAGCTGAGATGACATTAAAGTGATAGACTGATCACTGTAATCAATGCAATTCAAAATTGCTTTATGTCTTAAATGAACTTGGTTCTTTTCTGTGATTCTCCTACAGTTAACATTGTCTGAGCAGTGAAGTACAAGGTTACATCTCAGTTTGGAGTAAAACTGAGCATGATATGGAATTCACATTTTTACATACAGGTTTTGCAGTTTAACTCCTGGGTTTCTGCAATTCAAGGGATCTTGCTAGAGGATCTTTCTGTGAAAAAAAAAAAAAGAGAGAGAGAAGAAAAAATGAAAGTAGAAAGGAATATTGTGAAATTTTCCCTTTCATCCCCTGCACTGCCACCTCCATAAAAGAGTGAGGCCAAGGCTTACTGAGATTTTTCTTTCCTTCACTGTCTTGGTTGAGCCATGGCCACTCGAAAACGCAGGAATGGCTGAGCTCAGGCACACTCAGAGCTGGAGTTTGAGCAGGGGTTTCACTGCAGAGCAGTGTTTGTGTCTGCTGTGCCTGTGATGCCCCACCTGGGCTCATCCCTGGTGTTTGTGATGCTGGAGTGTTTGGTCTCCTGGAAGCTCCTCATTCCCAGCTCCTGGAGAATCCAGGGATGGAGCAGCTGGTGATGGTACAGGAGAGCAAACCCCAGGGAACAGCCTGATTCCCAGCTAAAGGAATCTTTCCCTACTACTATTCTCACAGTCTAATCAGTGTCTTTAAAATCTGTTTATGCAGAATACTTCAAAACTCTTTTCTTGTTCTGGATTTATTTTTTCAAACCCCCAGAGGTTCTGTAAAAACTCTCAGAATCCTTGTAAACCTTTTTATTTCTCTTAAAGCTGGCAGACTGACAGGCTTTAGTTATGCTTAGTGCTAAATTATTTATCTTCCTTTTCCCTCCTAGCCCTGACTTCTGAATCTTTTAACTTGACTCCTGGGACATGTGGGGTGGGTTAGTTTTTTTTCCCCTACTTTAAAGTGAAGCCATTTCTATATTTTGTCTTTTGTGTTTTACCATAAAAAATGCACATGTAAAATCTGAATGTGTAAGTATGTTTAAGATGTGGTATCTGATTTTTTGTAATTGTAATATGAAGTGTAATAAGATAAGCAGGACATATAAACCATTTTATGTTTACTTGTGTATGAGTCTTACCACCTGCATTTAATACTGAATTTCAAATTTATTTATTTTTTTTAAATGCCATTTTTACACAATCTCATATTCATTATAGAACAGTCTTGAGACTTTCCCTTCTAGAATCAAATTCTTTTAATTGCCAAGAGTTTTTCAACAATAAAATGATGATGTGAAGAAGTGAATTAAAAATGTACAGAGTGTTCAAAATGCAACTTATTCATCTTGGATATTTTAGTTTTGTCTTTCTTCATTCCAAGTTGTTGACACAGTAGATTTCCTGACCTTGTTCTTTTAGACTCTTCAAATTGCCATGGATGATACTTGCCCTAATACTTCTGTTCCATTTTTACTCACATTAGTATTAAACAGTAACTTTCTGTTCCATTTTTGAAGTTGGTGACCTCTGAAGGATTTGGAACTCTGAAAGTTTCATTGGTGGAAAAATATCTGATATCATATTCTGGAAGGCCTATGGCTCATTAACTTATATCTATTAATGGCTGCAAAATTCATAAACCTTTACATAATGATTTTCTTTAACTGTAGTACTATTAATTTTTATGGTAATTTTACTGTTATTTATGATCGTCAGAAGAGTTGGTTGGAGAAGGAGAGAATCACACGGGGCTTCCAATTTGTGGGTCCTCTCTGCCTGTAGTAATTGTTGCAGGCTCTATTAAAGATTAAGGAGGTTTCAAGCTTTGACTTTATAAGGTGAAAGTAATTCTTTGAAGGAAAAGTTGTATTATTAATAGTGATTGGAATTGATTACTCAAAGAGCTGGAGTAATTTGTTCATGAATTCCATTCAGTTTTATTTCTCTCAGGGTTTGAAATGTTTTGTATCTGATCATGGGCATCCTCATTTCTTTTTCTCTGTCTGCTTGCCAATTATAGGAGCTTTAACACTCTTTAAAAAGCCCACAAATAAATTATCAAACACACAGGCAAACAAAAGAAACAACAACCCTGCAATTAGAAACAGATTAAAAAGTTAAATTACTGTTATCTTTAAAAATACCAGAGAACAAACAGTCTGAACTTCTGGTTTTCTCTCCAGAGCACACAGAATATATGGTAGGTCAAGTTCTATCCTGTACATAGTGTACAGATCTTTAACAGGACTTTCCTCTGGATAAATCACACCCAAAATGGAGCAGCTGGCAGGTATTTTCCATAAGGGGCACAGTAAATCCCCTGTGTTCTGCTCCTTTTAGAGTGAAGCGAAGAACCACGTCATACAGGCAGGAAAAGCTGACTTTCAGGAGATGTTGGATTGTTTCACTTGGCATCCTACAGATTCGCAGTTCCATAAGAAATGCCTTTCCATAATTCAGAACCAGCACTGAAAGCTGCAGCTTTTGAAGTCTCAGTAAAGATTTACATAGGAAGAGGTTTTGGGATCACAGACTGATTGATCTGTGCTGTAGGATTTTCTTTTTCTATGCAGTATCTTAAAGATATTTCTTTCAGAGCTGTTGCACTATTTCTTGTGTCCTCACACAGGTGGAAGGAATGCAGAGGAGTTACAGTTCTGGGACTGTCTCCAGGTCTGTGACATCATCCTGCCACAGGTGCCACTCTGACCATGTCCCCCTTGTCCTATCACACAGGAGAGAGGATCACAGAGAAAGGCCACAGCTGAAGCCTTTTTGATTGATTGATTGATTGATTGATTGAATCAAGAGTATACAAGAATCAAGAGTAGGGTAAGGGGGAATGGCTTCACACTGACATAAAGGAGATTTAGATTGGATATTGGGAAGGAATTCTCTGTGAGGGTGGTGGGGCCCTGGCACAGGGTGCCCACAGAAGCTGTGGCTGCCCCTGGATCCATGGAAGTGCCCAAGGTCAGGTTGGATGGGGCTTGGAGCAACCTGGGACAGTGGAAGATGTCCCTGCCCACAGCAGAGCTGGAATGGGATGATCCTTCAGGTTCCTTCCAACCCAAACCATTCTGTGATTTAGAATGGGATTTATTTACCTCCTTCAATATTAAGCCAGGGAATGAAGGGAAGGATTGGGAAATGTAACAACCCTGATATTCTGAGAAGTGCAGTGAAAGCTTTATCCATAACACCTCAAATATTGCCATTGTTAATGGATTCTGAGGGAGGGCTGAACGAGATAGAAAAGCTCCTTGGGTGTACAGCAGGAGAAATTCTGTGTTTCTGCTTTTCCTTCTTTGCAGACAGGATGAGCAGTTGCTAAAGCATTTGCTTTTAAAAAAATAAGCTAAGAGTCAGCCTATCTGGAATATATTTTTCAAAAGTTTGGAATTCTTCCATTAGTATGTAAGTACCAAGAAATATATCATAAAAGCCAGTTGGCCTCACAAACTTTGAATCTAATACCAGTTAATTGTATCAAGTTGCAGTTGTTTTAATGTTTTCTATGTAAGGGGTCAGAGTTCCAGCAAACATGTTTCTGGAGTTGTTGGCAGCTAAAAGAGAAAGGCTGCTTTATTGCTTTCCATAACTGCTCTGATTTCCATAGCCAAGAAAGTACCATTAGAGCTTTTATTATTTTTCATTTTAAAAATGCTTTAGAAAATACGTTACACAAGGACACCTGCAGGAGCAGAAAAGTTCTGAAATTTTGGACATGAATTCTGCTTTGGAAAGAGATATTTTCTTTTATATGCTGAAGAAAACACAACATTTCAAACCCTTTATTCATAGCTTTGTAGCAGTGATAAACTGTACGTAATAAGCATCTTTCTGCTTAAAATCATCTGGTCATATCTTAAACCAAAACCAATCTTTGCTTTCATTGCATCTTCATTCCCATTTATGGCTTTTAAGAAATATTATTAACCCAAATTTGATACACACCCTCAATTCCTAATACTCATGTGATGTTTTCCTCTTAAATTTTTGATCTGTTCCATGGGTAGAGTCAATAACTTTTTAAAAGAAACTACAGATGTAACTGTCAACTCCTCTGGTCCCATATCAAGACGGAATTACGTAATCACAGACATCAGAGATGGAAAAAACCTATTAGGTCATCCTGTCCATGTCCTCTGCCAGCTCGCTCTGCCTCCCTGCAGGAAGTTCTCCAGGGAGTTGCTGAGCTCAGTTCTGGACAGTTCCTCTGAAATCCTTTCCCAGGATTCTCAGTGGGCATCTCTCAGTGGCCTGGTTTTAGTCTGATGTGACAGGTGCAGATTGGATTTCTGGAAAATACTGTGGCTAAGTCCCGCACTCAAATTTGGAGGTTCCAATAGGACAACACCCTCAGTACATTGTTTTTACTCTTCAGTCTCACCATGAAAATGAGTCCTTGCCACTCCTGCGCTTGATTTTTTAAGTTGCTTTTAACTTTCTAGAAAAGAGGAACAGACTCTGCCCACCCAGGGTTGCAGTGAACCTCAGTTATCCCTGTCCCAGCCACTGCTGTCCCAGAAAGGTGCTTGGGATCAGTTCTTTGCTCTTTTCTTCTTTTTCCCTAAATATCTGATTGGAGCAGCATTATTCTGATAGGCAGTAAAGCATAGATGTGAGGACTCAAGGCGTTCTCAGTGAGCACTGGTAGTTCAGCCCAAAGAAATGAGCAGCTGGTTTACTTTGGCTGCCTTCCTAAGCACACAAAGAGTTAAATCACATTAACTAACTTTACAAAGAACTAAGATATTTGTCTTCACTCTGGCTGCAGTGTCTTCTCTTGCTATTTTAACTCTATCCACACCTTTGGAGATACCTCTGGATCTGTCAGGGATGCTGTGCTAATAAGGATGTGTGGAAGAAATTGTGTGGGAATTGTGAAGAAAATTTGGTCCTTCTCTTTCTTCCTGTATAACTTTAATTCTGATTTATTTATGTTTTTATACAATAATGCCACTCAGAAAGGATACAAAGAAAGGATGGGGTTAAACTGGAGCTGCAATTGCTGCCTGAAGGGGGAAGAAGAGACTGGGGGGAGTGTGTGAGAGCTTCTCCCACTTGGCTGCTCCCCAGCCCCAAGAGGGTACAAGACCCTGCTGTGCTCCCTGCGAGAGTGGGGTCACCTCACACCCCTCCTCCCTCTTCCACTTTCCCTTCCTCTTGAAACTGCTTTCACTTAACATCTGGAACGTTTTTCCCTAATCAACAGCATTTCCTTAGCTGGAGCTGAGCATTTTCATGACTGGGGAATTCCTATGGTTGAGATCAGCCAGAGAGAAGTCAGAGAGGTTTTGGCTCCCCTTCCCTTCTCTCTCGTTTTTCTACCATGTGAAGAAGTGTGTCTGAAATGTCTGTAATGCCTCGTCTAAATGCGCTGGAAAATCTAAAATTCCTTAAAAGGAGCACAGCAAGTTGGAGGTTTTCCTGGGAAACTTTGTTTATCTTTGGGACTCTCAAAGCTATTACACCACACGGGCTCAGGGACACAGTGATGTGGTTTAGTGTCTGCAGCCATCCAGATCTAAAAGCACCAAGTGTGTTGTGAACTCCACTTACAAATCCCAACTCCTCTAGGAAAGAGTGAGAGAGGTATGAAGGGATCAGCCACCCCTGAAAGGGAAGGCAAAGCTTTTAAACATCAAACATGAATGTTTAAAAACAAGTGAAGAGTCTGTAGGCTTTGGAATTTCCATGGGAATGTAGGAAGTGGAATATGTTTGTTGTATTTGGAATTGAATACTAAGCTGGAAACCCAAACTTTTCATGCTGTTCTTTAATAGCATCAAGTGGCAGTGGATTTTGTGTTTTGTTGCACCCAGGAGGAAGCCTTTCCTCCCCCCAGGTCCCATGAGCATGACACAGCCCAGCTTGGGAGAGCATTTGGAGCTTCAGCAGAGATCTGCCAAATCCAATAGGGAACCTGGGAGCTCCAGGCATTCCATTTTGGTGACTTTTATGAAGACCACCCCATGTCTTTGTGCAGTCTGTGCAGAGCAGCAGCCACAGCACCCCTGGCAGGACCCCTACACCTGTGACTGTTTCTGAGTGACCCTGTGCCGTTAGACAGCCTAAGTCTTACTTTAAAAAATACCTGCACGCTTCCAAAAGGAATTCAAATTCCTCTTGCTTCAATGATCTAAGAGTGTGATGATCTTTCTTTCCAAATGATTTTTAGACTCTGCTCCTTCTTGGCTTTCCTTCATTGGGAAAAGCTGGTTTTGGTTTCTCAGCCTGATTTTTCACTCACATAGTTAATCTTCCTCTGGCTCCTGATAAGCTGCCAAATGTTTAAAATCTGCTTTGGTATTCCCTAGTAAAAGAGGTTGGATTTACCAGAGTTCATCACTGTAAACTATTTTTCAATTTTCAGTGTTTATTTTGCTGTAAGATCTTTCTAATAAACAAAGGAACAAACAAAACCCCCATTCTGCTGGTTCTTCATTGTCAGGAATAAGAACTGTTGCTGCTCTTCTAATGAATTCCATCCTTTCCTCTCCACAAACATGGCTCTCCTCATTTGTAATGATTTTGTCCAGACTCAGTGGGACTCCTGTCTCAGAGCTGTTGCAGCTATTGACTGTTTTTGTAGCTCTTCAGATGTTGTTAGACAGGCTGCATGCTTTATGTAGATAATTCTGGAAAGACTTCAAATGAACTTGCTTCCATCTCACTCAGCAAACTCTGCTCCTGACTTCAGACTAATATTCAGGATTTCTTCACTGGAAGGGGTGGTTCTGCCTTGTCCCTGCAGTACTCAGATACTGCAGAGTGGCACCCACTGTACACTAATTAATCCCTTGCCAAATGTGGCTCTGAAACTCAGATTTATAGATCAGTACCTACAGGACCAGTTTATCATCATCTGCTCCGACTTTCTGCAAAGCACGGGCTGAAGATTTACACTGAAGTCAGAATTAATTAGGAAGATACTTGATGAATAGGAAACTGGACAAGGAGGGTAGATCCTTTCATCAGATTTCATTACAGTGCTGGTTGTTTGTCACTTGTCATTTTACAGTTCTGATTTATAGGTGGAAAATACTGACGTTGGGCTGATAGATTTTTGGGTGGCTCTTGGAAAGCCTGAGGAAATGCCTGCTGTGTGCTTGGCATTGTCCTTGTGCTGTACCTGGCAGGTGTGGAGGAAAGGGAAGCTCAGGTGCTCAGGGACTCTCTGTCACCTGAAACCTTTCCCTCCAAGAAGAGCAGCAACCTCCATCACTGCTGAACACCCCCAGTGTAGATCCATCCTCTGGTTCCCATTAACAGCTCACTCACTGAGCAACTGTTGTTTCAAACACTTGGAAATGGCCAGCACTGATGTTTATTATTAGGGCCTGCAAATATTGCTCAGCTCAATGCTGCTCCTTGTGCAAAAGAAGAGCAGGAGGTTGCATTTGGAAGTTTAGGGCTCATGCACATTCAAAAGCCTGGGGTTTAAGGTGTTTGAAGAAGTTCTTTTAGTCTTCCATGGCATGTTTACTTTCTTGTTTATTTATAATATTAGCTTTATTGGAATCAACATTTCTAAAGCGCCTTTCTGAACTGTCAGGGACTCTGTCATCAGCAAAGAGTCCAGGTTCTGGTTTAAAATGTCTTTAATTTCTGGTCTGAGTGAATAAAAGGAAAATTAGTGGTGTTCTCAGAATTCCTACTGCTATGGCCAGCTGCTAGGGAGCTTTTAATATCCCCTGTTTGAATGTAGAGTCAGCCAGTGCCTGAGGTTCTTTTCACCTGTCACTTTGTCAAGTAGCATTCAAAAAAGGCTTAGAGCAAAAAGAAATTTGGGTGTAGGTAGAAAAAACTATGTCCCCTGCTCATAGCGACATTTTAGGGAAAAGCCACCCCACATTTCTTCTGTGGTGTTATTTTCCAGTGCTCTTTTGATTCATTTTTCATGTAGCAACAGGGTGACAAAACCATTTTTGATGGGCAAATGCAATGTAAAATAATAAACTTTGTTTTTGTCACCTGGTGCCAAATTAGAATATTTGTTTCATTAAAATTTAAATTGTCAAATTAATATTGGCCATTTTGAAAAATGTAGTTTATATTCTGTTTGACTTTATGAAGTCAATTATACAGATAAGAAGTATACACAAGTACTTGTATACACAAATACAAACACATACGAAGCTGTATGGTCCCAGAAGCTAAAACTTAATATCTTATTGAAGATAATTATCCAGTGTTTCCAGCACAGGACAAACCCAGGAAATACAGAAAATAACAGTGAAGATGACAAGCATTAAGGAAAATGAGAGAAATATCAAGATTTTTGGGATTTTCACTACTGATTCAACCTGTAAAGCTTTTCAAGTTCATGTAGCTTACATGTAGCTCATGTATCCACACTGCATATTACAAAAAAAAGTTTCTGCTGCAAACAAATATCTTTTCACCAAGATCCATGAGATATTTCCATTTCATCATCTAACATGAAATTAATGCTTATCAAGGGAATCTGCAGGGCCCACTAAAGTACAGAAAAGTTTTAACTGATGCACAGAGTGCTGATTCTTTTACATAAATGTCAAATTCAATCCATGACCTTTTTTTATATCCAGTTATCTCAATTGCTAATGGGAAGAATAGAACCCATGCAACAGCTTCCCTCTTTATTTATGAGTTAAGAACAATTTTATCAAATAGCCATGCCTCAAAATAAAAACCATCTGGTTGGCAGAAGTGCCCAGTCAGCAGACAGCAGCAATTACACCGAGGCCAAACAACATCTAATGAGCTCCAAGGCAGGGACAAAGAGAGGGGCTGTTCAAAGCAGAATCAATCTGGGGCTAAATCAGTGCTTTTATTTAATGCACAGGGAGAAAGGCTGAGATGAGACACAGAGGACTCCTAGCACAGCTTCCCCTCAGCTCTGGGCTTCCTTCTGGGCACTGCCCAAGGATTTGTGGAATTGCTTTGGGTGAAAAGGGCCCTCCTTGACATGTCCATCTCCCTCTGCAGGCTCCCAGCACCCCACAGCACAGCCCAGTTATCCTGGGAAGAGCAGCAGAGGGGACTCAGCCACTGGAATCTTGCCTCATTCCTGGGTTCCATTTCTGAGCTCTTGACATTTGGGATGGGCAGTGTTACTGGATGCAAACAAGTGCACTTCACTTGTTTGAAGACACATGCCACGGGGAAGGAGCAGGGACTTAGAAGAAGTTTGGTGACAAGGCCATGGAGAGCACTTCAGGAGATGTTTGGCCATGGGATGAATTTCAGTTCTTTGCCTTCCCAGGCAGAAAACAAGGGCCATTTGAGGCTTTCTCCTTCTGAACAGACAAAACGAGATTTCCCTCCTTGGATGTTTCTTCAGGGATTTCAGCTGAGGAAATGGCAGTGGGAGGAAGTTGGAATGAAAGCCTGGATAGACAATAAGCCACCAGTCCAGTGCTGAATCCTGAACTATTCACTATAACCAAAGTCTCACCCAGCAGGAGACCCTGTCAGGCTCCAAGAGCAGGTTAGAGAAAATAACCACCTGCATTTCAGCACTCACCTTGGGAGAAATGTGTATCTCTGTGGGCAAGAGGTGCTCAATCCAAACATTCTGTTTCAAATCTGGAATTTTTCTTGCTTCATCTTAAAGCCATTGCATCTTCCTAAGCTCAAGAGTCAGGTGATATCTTTCCATCTTCCATGATCTATTTAAGTCATCTGTCAATCATCTTTTTGAGATATTAAATAACATCCTTGGACTAATAATTATCTTCGTAAAAGCAATTTTCTCCAGACCTCAAATAATTTCACCCTGTGTAGTTCTTTGTGTTGTATGTAATTTTTCAGATTTTTTTTCAGAAAATACTCATCACTTAAAAGCCACTTTAATATTAAACTTAATCAGTCTCTGTTGTCTTTGTTTTATAATTCATTTCTTTAGAACCCTGAAATGGCTTCACTAACATGCTGGTGGGACAGATCTGCAAATGGCTGGAATCTGGACCATCCAGAGGCTTTGGAATTGTCTTCAGACACTGTAATGCAAAAATTAATCAGAAATGATATGTAGAAACCAAATCTGGTTTCTAATCCCGCTGATGGCAGCAGAAATGGAATTTATACAGTGACAGAAACTGTGTAGTCATGAGTTTGTTATGATAATGTTGCATGCCAAGGGAAGCCTAGATTTAATAACAATATAAAGCATCGCTCCCTGTAATACATACGTGTGTCTGCTTGTGTTCCAAGTGTCCCTGGGCGGGGCCATCAGGAAAACCAAGAGCAGCTGTGGTGGTGAAACAGGGCGAATAAAAGTCTGAATTATTGTTAACATATGTACATGTGTAACAGCCCCAATTTGATCACTCACATGAACAAGCTCATTGCCGAGCAAACCCCCTCTGGATATGTTTGTATTCCAAAATATGTCATAAGGAAAGATTAACAGTTTTGGAAAGGGATCTTTTCCTTGGGATGAAGATTTCATTTCCTTGCCTGGTACTCTTGGAAAGCTCCCAACAAGCTGAAAGCACAATAAAACAGTCGAAGCTGGTGTGTTACAACCTGACCAATGTCTTGTTCAGCACAGCAGGCAGGGCCAAAGGAGCTCAGTGCAAGCAAGGCACGAGGTTGTGCTCTTGGGAAAGGCAGTTTTGCTCTGTGAGTTAAGCTAAAAAGTTCAGGAGTCATTGCACTTTGGAAAGTTTGTGGTTTTGAAAAAAGCCCCAACAACTTAGATCTTCCATGAACATTTTTTGCCTCTGCTATAAGGAAATGGTCTATAACAGTTTTCTCAGATTAAAGAGATTTGTTTCTTTTATATGAGATTGAAAGGGTTTCACTTTCACCTCACCCTTCTGCCCTTTCATTGGAAATAAAATGTTTTGGTCTGTCCAGTTTCACCTCTCAGTAAGATCCCATTGCCCAAATCCCACTGTGCAAGTCATGAAATCATGCACCAGTGAAGGTCCTACATTTTTTTTCTGTGTAAACCTCACAGAACAATACTTGTTATAGGCAATGAGTGCTCCTTGTTTCCTTTTGTTTTTGTTACAAAGTCCCTACACTTTCTAATACTCTCTAATTTATAGTTGTTGCTATCAGTTTCTCTTATTTCATCCATGCTTTTTGTAGAATTAGCTCTATGATTGCTTTTGCATCCCTGGTGTTTTATAAATGGTTTTATTTGTTTTAACTAACTTAACATTGTGTTAGTGAGATTGCCTTTTTTCTCAGTAAGTAAATGCTGTTATATAATTTGTAATTATTGTTAACATTTTTACTTTATTTCCTCTAAGCATTTTTGCTCTCTAATTCCTTTTGTCATAGTGAAATTGTCCATTCAAAGCAGAAAGTATGTGAATTATTGATCCAGCCTTCATTTTCTCAAAACAAATGCAAACAAATAATATTCCAGCACCACTCATTTTTTATTATTAAATAAATTTATTTTCATTTCTCACAATTCCACTATGCCAGGTACAATACTTATTGAGGGAGAAAATGATTGGTATCATCTGTAAATAGGAATAATGTTTTGTTTGTGTGTTTCTGGCAGCATGGAGCCTTCAGCAGACAGAACAAATATTGAAATCATTCACTGTAATACAGTTTTCCAACCCATTTCAAACAAATGTTTGAGCAGGGGACATTCATTTTCCTGATGTGAGGAACTGTGAGCTCTCTAGTGTGAGGAAATTGGGTTTATGGGGTAACAGGTCAAATAGCTGATGGCGAGGAGGCAGTGCAAGGAGTCGGGGGTGGGATCCAGCAGCTCCTCCCTTGGGTCATGAACGGGACTGAGCTCCTGAGCCCAGAGCTGGAAACCCAAACCTGCACCCAGTGATCCAAAAAGGGTGTGACAGGAGAGTGATGCTCACAGCCAGAACCAGGGGGTCTTCTTTAGAGATCCAAAAAGCAACGAAATTCAATGTTCTTTCTTGGCCTATTTCTTTTTCTGTTGTATGATCTGTTCCCATGTACAGTCACCCCCTGCCCTATGCATCCATGTGAGCTGTTTATCAGCCTGCTGCAAATCCTCCTGCAGGGCTCTGTGCCTTTAGAGGCTCCTTTGCAACAACCCTGGCCTCTCTGAGAGCGCTGGGGCTGTTTCACTGTGATTCCTTGAATCCAAACCTTGGGAGACAAGGAAGAGACAGTGAGCAGAAGCTTTCATGTGTCTCCCAGCTGCCTTCCTATCAGAGTCAAGATCTGATTTCATTCCTGAAAGGTCCTATTGTTCCAGTAAGGACTGTGAAATAGTTCCCTGTTCAGTGACAGTGAATGGGAGGGCAGCTGGGCCAGCAGGGATGGCTCTCCCTGAACAGCTCACAGCTGTGCATGAGGGTGGCAGATGTGAGGATCTGACACCCCCTGCTCCCCCCAGGACTCAGGAGGGGAAGCTGCTTTCTCAACCTTTCCAGGCCTGAATAACCTGCACTTCTCCAGCAGATGGTCAGGTGCTCTTTTACACAAGTTATTCCCAAAAGGAATGTCAGAACGTCTTGGGGTGATTTTAGAAAATATTGTATTTTACAATACAACCAAATTGAAAACCAATACACAGATTTTTGATCCAGATTGTGGACTAACATGAGAAATTTTATATAGCATGGACAGGATAGTGCAAACAATGTGGCTGAGGATGTGGGCATGTATCAGGGGGTTGAGAAGCAAAAGGCTGGCAGCACATGGAATTTCTACTTGATTTTTGTGACTGTGGAAGCTGCAACTCCAGCCTGTGTTTAGGAAAGTAACTTCTGCACATAACTATGTCATTTCTAGCATCTATTAGTTTGTACATAGCTGTGCAAGTGACTCATTCTTTGTCCTTTCCAATGGGAGACTATTCCACAAGCTTCAAATACATTATTCCCACACTATTTCCTTTTGCTTTGTTTCATTTCATTGCTCCTGAATTTATCCTGTTATATTTTCACTGAGCAGTACCACTTCTTTATTTTTAAGACATCACATACTTAGTAAGTTTGTCTTACTGTTTGTTTTTACATTCTCACATTATTTATTAATTGGCTGAATATTGTGTTGAAAGTCAAAACTTGAGGCTTTCTGATGTTTAGACTAATTAGTGGAAGGACAAATATGTTAATCCACAAAGTAAAAGAGCTTCAAATATCACTCAAAACTCAAAACTCTTGCAATAAATAATGAATAAATTTTAAGGGAACAGTTCAAAGTCTCAAAATTTAGAAACAGACAAGATAGGAATAGGAGACCAAAATTATTTCACATCTGTTATGGAAATGAACATAGTGGTAAGACAGCTGAGAGCTTCCTTAAGTTGCACTTCATATTTTTCTGGAATTGGAGTTTGTGGGAAAACAAGAGCTGGAAATTGAGCAGCTGCTGATGTTGACGAGGGGCCTTTTGTCATGATCATTATCTTATAACCTGTTGAGGGTCTTGTGTTGGAAAAAGGAGGAGTGAGATTCCCACCACACATTAGAGGAGTCTTGCTGCTGTCCCCAAGCAGGTGGCTGTGTCCTCTGCTGGCTGTGAGAGTGTCACACCTTCACCTGCAGCAGCTTCCCAATGCAGTGGCCACACACCTTGTTCCAGCCTCACACACTGCTCCAGACTGTGGGGAAACCACAGGTTCCAGACTTGAAAGAGTCTTAATGATTCTGTCTAAAGTGTGGAGGTTCTGTCTAAAGTGACACCCCACTCATTGGGGTGTCAATGGCTGAGGCAAATCCTGGAAGTTCTGTGATTCCATGGCCTGTGGTGGTCAGCTTGCTTTCTGTGATCCAGGTGTGCAGGTGTGCACTGAGGGCAGGACAGTGTGTAACAGCAATAGTCTCTTCTGTAGCTTTTTTGAGTTCAACTCTCTCAAAGTAGAAAATATTTTGTTGCTCGAGTCTCTCTCCCACTATGTCCTTTTTCCATTTGATAAATGCAAAAATTCTATTCACCAGAGATAAATTGGGGTTTATGTTCTACAGCACCTGGGCAGCAGCCACAACAGAAAACTCCTGATTCCCTGTGCTGTGCTGCTTCCCTCTGTGCTCTGCCCTCTCCAAGCAACAGAACTTTCTGAGGCAAAGCTATTTCCTAGTGAACTTTCTCAGATTAAACTGGCAAACAGAAAAATAATGCTGCTGCAAAAGAATAGGTGATTAGAACAATAAGTTAAGCTGTGCGGCTCACAGTGGGAAGATCATCAAATCCTTCTTTCCTGTAACAGCCTGTTCTTATACTTCAGCAACAGGATATTTGAGAAATGGGCTAAAGCAAAAATCTCCAGCTGCTCTCTCCTAGCCAGTGGAATGCTCCCAGAATACAGTGGGTGGCCCAGAGTCTGTCACTTGTGGTGCTGATGTTCTCCCTCTCCCACTGCGGTGACTTGGGGCCTGTGAGGGACAGAGGGACACCACAAATGACAGGGAACAGCCTGGAGACCCTGAGGCTTTGGGGAGAGCTGGTAGGAGTAGCACAAGCTGTCATTTGGCTCAGAGTGGGAACAATTGTGTTTTCCAAAAGCAGGTCTTGGTTTTATAGGGAGGGAGTTCCTGTTGGGATTGAATGCCATTTGTATGGTGCTTTCCCCTGGCCATCAACACCTCGTGGTTATTTAAAGGCTATAAATAAAAAAGGACAAAAGCAGCAACCTGCATGGAGTCTGTAACTGCTTTGAGAATTTCTCCTTCTCTGGAAGGAGAATAATTTGTCCTCTAGGCAGGAAGACCTAACACCAGTATTCATTACCCCATCCCTGTTCCCAAAGCCTTGGAGTCAATTGATCCTCAAATTCTCTGAGAGAAGAGAACCAAGAGAGTTCTTGAAATCAGGAGGTTTTGATTTATAGAGTCTGAGATCACATCAGGGCCAGACCTCCCTGTTGTCCTGAACCAGATCTCAACTGCTTCCAGCAGTTTTTATCTCCCTTCCTGGGCCTGCAGTGAAGGACATCAGCTCCCCTGGCCCCTGGAGCTGATCAGAACTCAAAGGTCAAATGGAGAATCCACCAAAAAGCACACAGTCTTACAGTTGTACATATACACCCATGGACACTCTTCAAAATACTTGTCTCTACCTAAAAACATGCAGCCATAATGCCAATTTTTCCCCCAAATAAAAACCAGTTCATACCTATAAATAAACACACCAACAGCCACAGCACTGCCTAACCACATACCTGATCCCAGGCTCACAGTCCACATCCTCCTGTGCTTCCTCCAAAGCCACCTCCAGCACACCAATCTCATGCTGATAGTCAAACATGTGTGCTCATGTCAACAAAAACACTTCCCAAATAAACTATCTGGGCACATTCATGCATTGCAATAGAAATGCTCCTCAGCATATTTACACACACAGAATCTTCCTGCTTGGGAGAACAAAAACCCACTCAAGCAGCACATACACACACACAAGACAGGAATCACTCAGCAGCTCCAGTGTTTATGCTGGCAGGAGCGCGTCAGTCACTGAGCAGCCTCCAAACAGATGTTTGATTGTTTTTGGGTTGCGGTTTAATTGTTGGATGGTGTTCCAGCACTCAGAGGGGATCGAAAATACTCCAGGTCTGCAGCTGCAGCAAATGCCAGCCTTAAAACAAGGCGGATTCTGAAATCACTGCTTGGGGGGAAACTGCTTGCACAGGAAACCTCAGCCAAACTCTGCATTAATACTACTTTGAAGTCAGAAAATTAATCTCTGCCATTTAAAAAAGTTCTGTTTTTTCAGGGCCTTTTGTAAGTTTATCTAAGACAAGCCAATTCCTTCTGGGCAACTGTGACAGTTTATTGACTTGCCCAGGCTTAGAGACTTTACTGGGTCTCTCTTCATTTTCCAGAAAATCTTTCCTGGATTCTGTCCTGCACTTCAAGGCTCCTGGTGGAAGTGCGAAGCAACTTATTAGTCAGTCTCCTAGTTGCTAGTTGGTTTTTATTCCATTAAAAGGCTTCCTCAAAATAATTGACCTTTGTCAGGAAGAATGACCACTGCAAGACTGCATCTCTGCCTCTCCAGCCACAAAGAGGAGCAGGATGCACTTTCTGGATGTGCCACTGGAAACAGATGGTGGGACTTCAGAATCGGTGGCAGAGGAATGAGGGAACGGGACACAAGCTCCACCTTCAGCTCATGTTTGTGGGAAGCAATAAACAGAAAGGAGTGGGAAGCTGCTCTCTTGAGGATAGAAACAAGAGACATTGAGAGATATTCAGGGGACAACCCAAAGAAAACTTTATTGAGGGTAATCAAAATAAAAGTCAAAGGTCTGCATTTGACCATCCATTTTGGATTCATTTAAAAGGATGGTTGCTTCACTGACCCTCTTGACTCAGCACTTCCCTGGGAACAGTTTCTATGAAGTTGACAGGACAGTGTGGGCCTGTCATTGAGAGGCTTCTGGCATCCTTTAGAAGATCCCCTGACTGCCTGCTGCAAGAAAAGGAGGTGGCATCTGTATCCAGGAAGTGCTGTGGCTTGCAAGTAGCTTGAAATTCGGAATATTGGATAAAATCTTTGTTATCTACAGGGGAGCAGGAGACTTTGGGTTCCTTTGGGACAAGACACCAAATACCTGCAAGGTCTTCTGACTTTTGTAAACATGGATGAATCCTGTATGTGGGTTTTAATAATATAAACATTGTGGAATGAAATGTTTTTTTCTCCATTCTTTTGAAATCAAGGGGGATATTTCCTACAAGACAGACAAAAAGTTTAGGCCCAAGCCCCGAGACCAGCTGCCCTAGTTTCACCTGGCATTAAACAGCACATAGAGAGGACAAAGAGTAAATTGTTCCTTTGGTTCTCTAAACCAATCTCAGGATGTGCGTAGAAGGAAATACCCTGAAAAGGCAGCCAAGAAAAGAGCAAAGAGCCTCTGGGCAGGGTCTGTCTCATTCCCCAAATGGATTCTGTTGGTGTCCCATGTAGGGCTACCCTGACAACCCCAAACCCAAACGCTGTAGATTTAATAGGTGTCAGGAGCAAGGGCTGGAGCAACGAGCTCATTTAATGACATCATGGAAGTCACTTGGTCAGCCCTAGCTTAGGTAAGCCTCAGCACAGCTGTCTCAACTACATTCTCCATTGCAGACTTCCTCAGCTCTGAAGTTTGGACCCTGCATGGTTTTTTTCACTGACATTTTTTTCCATTTCCATTCCTCTCCTTCACTTGGAAAAAAAAAAAAACTATAATTCCAATACTTGTACCAGTTTCTGTAAACTACCACTCCTGCTGAACTGACCTGTCCAGATGGTGTTCCCTTCAGCTCACACAGAGCAGGCAGGAAAGTAAAGGGTATGAAGTTTAAACTCTTTAAAAATCTATATTGTACATTTGAGGGACAGAGGAAAGCAGTGGGGCCTGCTTCAGAGCCATGGTATTTTCTGCTGGATTTCTACTATAGCTTTTTTGGTCTTCCTGTGGTCTGATACTAGGTGATAATTCTTTAATCTTTTTTGAAGCAAAACCAATTTCCTGGTCATATACATGCATACCATCACACACAAGTGATGTTTTCACTTCCAGACTCCATTAGAATACAAAATAAATATTTTTTTAATTTGCTTTCCACTTCATTCAATATTCTTTCCAGGTCTGGTGACTCTCCCAAATCTATTCCTTGACCTCTATGTTAAATCCTTGTTCTCTTTCTTTTCCAAAGCTTTTCAACTGGGTTACTCCATGTCTTCTTCTGGCATCCCTAACTCAAGTTTCAGGGTTTTCAGCACAATGCTGAAGGCTCCTTACTTGTTTCCTTCTCCTCAAACTGTTTTCCATATTGTCTTAATTCTTCTCTGCCTTTCTGAAACTAATCAGTCTTACTGGAAAATCCACAGAATGCAGAGATGGAAAGGCAGAGGAAGGACAATCAGAACCCAGGTGGAGTTAATTATCTGCATGGACAACACATTCTTGTGAGAATCATCAAAAATCAAAGAGCTTTCCTGAATCAGAAACCTTTCCTGTTCTGCAGGAAAGCCCCAAACTACAATCCAGGGAGCCAGATTCTCAATTATTTTTAAATTTACCCTTAACAGTTTAATGGTGCCAAAACCCAGCAACAGATAAAACTCAAAATGGAAAATTCCTGGCGTAGGAAGAATAATTTATCATCTACTTTGTACATTTTCTGAGAGAAGATTTCAAAACAAAAATGAGCAGCAGAGGAAAGGCTAATCCTATGGCACTGTCCCTGCTTGTGGGAAGAATGCAATGATTCACTTACCCAGGGCTCCAGCAGAACACAAGTCAAGTGGGTCTCAGCCCTGTTACCACTATATTTTGTAATCTAGAAAATATTAGCACTTCCTCCATGGCTTTTCAGCCAGTCAATGCCCAAATACCAGATAAAAACTGAATTTTGAGATAGATTGCTGGGTAGATTAAGGTTGAGTGATCCACTAAGGTTAAGATTTCTCCTCCTGTTCTTCCAGGTGCAAGGAAGCTGGTAAAGCTCAGCCTGATCTCTGCTCAGAGCACTCCTAAGGTGTCAGTCTGTCACTGCTAAATCCTGTCTAATTAGGACAGAGTTGAGGAACTTTGTTGTGTTGACCTCGTGTAGTTCTATTCCAGCTGTTGAACTGAGCTAAAGCTGCTAAACCACGATCCTAACACTTCTAGTGTTGGCTTTTGTTTAGTTAAATGAGTTCAATTCAGCTATAATTCTTGAAAAAAAAATCACTCTTTTCCTAGTTTAGACAAAACCAAAGGGTTTGAAAACCCAAGCACAACAGGCCCAAGTTAAGGCAGGGCTAAGTCAAGGCAGGACAGCTGTGATTCAGACAAAACTACTGTGCTTTAAACTGCCTTCCTTGTCTTACGAATAAGATGAACAAAGTCAAACAACAAATGTGAAAATTCTGCTCATTTTGCTATTTTGTGTGGCTGATTAGTTTGTTCAGCCAACCTTCAGAAGTGAGCTAAAAATAGGGGCCACATTCCTTCCTGCACAAACCCTACAGGTGGCTGCCCAGGAGCAGATACATTTTTAAACCATTCCTTCTAATCCCAGACTTGCTCAAAGCTCCGAGAAGCCTTTTCAGACATGATTCCCCAGAGAAGCAGGGTTTGTCCCCCTCCCTGCCCTCCACCACCTCATCCAGCTGTGTTCCTGCAGAGTTTTCTGCAGGGAGGATCCTGCATCATCGCCAAGTGGGAGCGATGGAGCGGGGCTGGGATCTGCTCTTCATGCCAAAGCCTCATCCAGAGGGGAGGTGCTGTGCATGTGCTGGCTGCAACAGGGTTCAGGGAGGGGAAAAGCTGAACAATTTATGCCCTATCCGAGGGCCTTTTAATTCTTTCCTGTTTGTTTTTCTCCCTCCTGTGGCAGCGTTTAGTCATCTCCTCACAGTGTGCCTTCGAGAAGGGAAGGGAAATGGAATGTTTTCCAGGAAGACATATCATTCTTCCCAAAGTGGGTTATCCAAATTAGAGTTTAAGCAGCTCAAACCCATAGGGCTGAGCTGCTGAGAATGTTCCACACAGCAAATGCTGCCATAAGGGAAGGGATAACGTCAGAGCTGCTCTCCCAGAAAACACGGTGTCAGCACATCTAATTCTTTACTCCTTTGAGACAATTTTTACTCATTTTATTTGAAATTGACTTGAGACAAAGTAGTAAAGCAGAGAAATCTGGAGAAATGGATGTAAACTGTGAAGAAAAGAGAAGGCATTAAGTAAACTTGGAAAGGGCTAGCAATTAATCCAAGCATTCATCCACTCTTCCCAACAACACAACCACCCACAGGAAGGGGGATGTGGGCAGTTCTTACAAGCAGTGACTTCTACCGGTAAAATCAGGTCATATTCCCACTGTAGTGTAGGGTCTGATCCTCCTTCCACTGCTAGGAAGGTTCCCCTTGCTGGTGCCTGTGAGCTGAGGACTTCATCCAAAACTGTTGAAAACATGGACACAGATCATCCTGTGATCCAGCTTCCATCACTTTTCTCCAAGTGTTCTCATGCCATCCCTGCCAGAACACCCAGTGCACCTCACAGCCACGATGGTTCAGACTTGCTTTAAAGCCACACAAGTAAAACACACAAGTCTTTAGGGGAGACTAGTAAAACATTTTAAAAAAATAAACAAGAAAGGTTCTCATAGATCTAAGATATAATTAACTGTGTTTGCATTGATACAAACATTCTGTCAGATTTAAATGAATGTAAATGGTTGTTCGAAAATAAAGGAAAGTATTCTTTTTTTAAAAGAGCATAGTCTGCTCTAATGGGATCTAATAACTCTTAATAGTCTTCTATAAAAGTAATAGTGCACTTAAATCTCCACTTGGCAAGAATCCGGGGCAGAAAAAAGTGCATTTTAAAAATGGGAACAGCTCAAGGCTGCATGTTCCCAGCCAGCAACGACAAGCTGAAACAATACAAGGAATCCAGATAATGAAGCACATATGTCTTTCCAGGACCACGCGAGTCAACAGCTTCCTCATTTACGCAATCCAGAGGGGAAAACGGCCCCCCCTTAATCCCAGCACCTGAGGTAAAGGGGTGAGGCCTGAAAGCAAAATGAGCCCTCACATCAGGACTGGCTGAGGTTTTATGTGAACTCACTTTGTGCTTTGATTTCTTGTCTCTCTTTCCTTCCCTTCTCTTTCTTCCTGGTACATACATTTCCAAACCCAGGGACTCTGGAAAAGCAGATTAAAGCCAGCCCTGGAGGTTTCTATAAACTCCATGAGGCACATGGCAGAATGCCTGGCATGAAACATTGAGCCTGATTCATGAAGGGTCCAAAAGCACAGATTTAAAGTGTAAAGTGAAGGGGTCTCTTGGCCATAGCTTGTAGCAGAGTTCCTCAGCAGAGAGGAGGAGAAGGAACCTGTGTCAGTGGTTCTTTCAATACTTTGAAGTAGCTCCCTCAAGGTCCTTTGTATTGATGGTGCCAAGAGTGGGCCCCAGTACAGCACCCAGCTCACAGCGGGGTGATACACTAGTTTTGATAAGGATAAGGACACATTGCACCAGTGCTAAGGTTTGTCTTTGCCCTGCTACAAACACTGCAAACCTGCATTTGCATTTACCAGCTGTAAAACATCAGAGGAAAATCCACTTTTTTAACCCTGGATAGAGAAGGGAGGGGTAAAAGCAAAACTATTGAGAAAAAGCCAGAAAGAGTTTCATTTCAGGATGTGCTTGAATGAAACCCAGCACAATTTTCATTCTGAGTTTTAAAGTCATCTTTCATTTGTAATCAACATAAAACACTCCCAAATCTATGAGTCTGAAGCAGCAACTTGTGGTTGTATATTTAGGAAAATGAATTCCATTTGAATTCAGAGTGGTTTGGGTTTTTTTTTTTTCATAATGGGAGTAAGAAATCCCCCCAGACCAACGAAGAGCAGATCCCATTAACTGCAAAGGCCAAAGGGGGAATTGACAAGTGAGTGATTTGGCCACAAAACGAGGTGAACTAATTTGCAGAGGAATGAGTATTTCTGAGCATCTGGTGGCTGGCCTGCCTATGATAGCACGGATAAACTGCACGCAGAAATGAGTATTTGGCTTGCTTGATAGTAAACAGCAATGGCCCCAGAACTCTCCAGTGATTTGGAGTTTACAGAAATTCTCTGCATTACCAAATATTTTCTTTTTTTTTAAGCTGAGCTCTTCTTCCCTACCCAAATGTGTCCATGGCTCTGTTCAAAGTAGCAGTGAACAAAGACTATTTAGGCACAGGGCCACAGATGTTTCCCCTGTTTGTGTGATCTACGTGAAGCAGATATTATTCCATGCCATGTTATCTCAGAGATTAATAATGGACCGGTTTCAAAAGGTTTGAAATTTCCAAATAATTGATTTGGAGGAACTCCCACAACACTGAAGCTTCTTTGGATCTTATCAAAACTCTCTGTACATGGGGGATCTGTAGCAGGAGCCAAAGATGACTGAAACAGCAAAGACAGCCCTCAACCCCCTGCCAGGGCAGGAGGAGAACAAGTTAGTGAGCACATAAAGAAAAAGAAATCATTTCTACGACTTCTATGGAAGGAAATTGTTTCAGAGAATCATGTTTCCTACATATGCTCATTTTCCAAAATAATTTTGGTTCTGATTTAGTGGAAAAAAATTGTGATTTAATCTTTTAAACATTGTCATTTTATTACCTGAAAAAGACTTGGATGAGGAGTCTTTTAGAGACATCCCTTGAATTAACAAGGATGAGGACACAGAGCCTGCTAATTAGTTACACTGAAATGTTCTTCCTACATATTTTTGTTTTTGGAAAAGCAGTGGAGTGGAATTCTGAAATGTGTATTCTTGCTTGCTAGAATCAGCTGCCTTCTTTCTGAAAGCATTTTGTGAGGGAAGGCTGAGGAACAGGAGAAATAACAGGCTTTACTCCGGGAGTGTTAATTGCCATTTCTCATTTGTTGCTATTCTCCTACTAAATCAGCTTGCATACATAAAATCAAAAAATCCACAATTTTAAAAGTTGTTGCCATTAACTTCTTGTTTTGTGGAGGTAGCTAAATGGCAAAGGACTGAATTCTGAGATAACTGCTAAAAGAGAGAAGTGAGAACTTGAGGAGAACTACTCTTTTAGCTCCTTAGTTCCAACTATCTTTAGTTAGGATTACAAACAAGAGGAGCAGCCCAGTGACTGAGTACAAGAGGGAGAGAGAACTTATTTATATTTGTATCAAATTCAGAGAAAAGGAGAGCCAGAACAACTTCCCCAAGTGATGTAAAGCTGGAATAAACCTTATGAGGGCAAGGAAGGCACAGCAAAATGGAGGCCAGAATGAAGAGCCTGGGATGTTTCATTTCAGCCAATTTTGCTCATTATTGGGTACTTTTCTCTCTTCTTGCCATTAAAACAAGTGCTCTAAGGTGGTTTCCCCCTGCTCATGCTGACTGTTCTCAGGAACCATGGCAGAGGGAGCAACTCATTGCATTTCTCCTTTCCCTTTCCACCAGTGAAACCATGAGAGACTCAGCCTTACCTCAACCAAACCTCCTCTGCACCATCAGCCCCTGTGGAAATGCTCTTTTTCCCCTAAAACTGAGGATCAGATTGTCCAGCTCATTGACCCAGCTCCATCCAGTGCTTTGCAGGCAACTCTTTGGATGGAAAAGTGGATTCTTCACTGCCAGTAAACCTGATTACCAATGGACCAAGAGGAAGAATGAGTTCCTTAATTGAAAATGCATTTCTAAAGTCTAAATGTATTAAGAAAATGAGTTTGGTTTTTTCAGCTGCTGTCATGAAGGAAAGCACTGTGTGGGAGGACAGGCAAATTCTTTGAAAACTGTTCAGCCTATTTATGGCCACTGTCAAAGTCAGATTAATAATTTTTTATCAAAATTATACACAATTAATAGTTTTAAGGATAAAGATTAGTAATTCAAAGGATAATTTTTCATTATTCTTATATTTTGGAAGTAATAACCACATCAAGCTCTGGGTTTGCACATCCTGTGGCCTTCAAAAGCAATAGTTGAGTCTCAGAGACTATGAGAGCTTTAGTAAAGCTTCATGGATTTAATCAAATGTTACGTTGTAATTTTACACTGCATTTAAACTACTAAGTTTCTCAAAAATTCAGACCTCTAATCCCACTAATCCAAAAATGAAGAACATTTTTAATAGCATATCTTGTGTAGTCCCATTTTTTAGTCAAAATAAATGCAAAATACCACTTCTAATATGCATTCACATTTTTATTATTAATTTCCTAGATCCTTTTCATGCAATTGAAAATGATGAAACAAAGTGTGCAGCCAAGCACTGTGCAAGCACCTATTTGTGCCAGCCCAACAGAGCAGATCTGCTCATTCCACCCAGCCTTAGCCCATGGCCAAGGCCAGGGAGGGATGTGGGCAGGGAAGGGTGAATAAAAGCCTTGGGACACTGCTGTCTTTTCAGGACTACCTAAAAACAGAGGCCAGACAAAATGAGGAGAATAAAAAGCAGTTCTATTTATTGAAGGGCCTTCAGGTACATTTAGGGCAGACAAAGCCCCCCAGGGGCTGCACCCAAAATGGACCAGGGGTTGCAGGTTTTCACACTTTTATAAGTTTGGTCCATTTGCATATTGGGGGTGAATTTCTCAGTTACAGCTTCAGGTAATGAAGGGATTTACTCCAAGTTTGCTCCCCCCAAGTCGCTTTTGTTTCCATCTCTCAGGGCCTGAGGCCTTGACTGCCAGGCCTGGAGAGGAATTGCTGTGTCTGCCCAAAATGGGAAAGCAGCAGCTCACACTGCTCCTGGAGTTTAGAGTTCTACACTGAAGAACTGCAGGATTATGAATACATGAAAAATAGAAAAGCTCAAATCCCAAGGCATCAATACATCAACAAGGATGCCAGGGTACATCCACAGGGATGTTGTCCCATCTGACCACATTCCTGAATGTCTTTAAGACTCATCAGCCCAAGAACCCAACCTCACTATTTTTACGTGAATTGCAGTGGAAATAACCCCCATGGTATGTCCAGTGATGGCTCCAGCCCTGCAGGATTGGGGATCCCAGATCCCAGGGATGGAGCCACTCCTCCTGTGGCTCCACTCCCAAGCTCTTGGCAGCAGCCCTGCTCAGGAAATTGTGATGGAGCAGAGACATAACAGAGACATTTCAAGGAGAGCTGTTTACATTCCTGTGAGGAAAAGCTGCAGGGCCACTGAGTGAGATCCACAAAGCTGAAATTCCCGACCATTCCCGGTCCCTGGGGATGCTCCTTGGGTGCTCTCAGCTCAAGCATCCCCTTCCACTGGCAGAGTCTGGATTCCTTCCCAACTTCTGGAGTTTTATGGGGCTCAAGTCAGACTGTGGAGTTTAGATTGGTGTTGTCTGGAAGTGAAGTCATCCAAGCCAGGAAGAAAATTCCTGCGACAAAAGCTCATGGAGGCCATGTCTGCCTGCCACAAGGTGATTTTACAGGCTCAGAGGAGTGGATCTATGTCATCAGCTGTGTGCATCCAAAAAGTCTGGTGGGGCTGGATCTGAGGAAGGAGTGTGGGTTTTATGTTTGTTATTTCATGTGAAAGATGCTATTTTAGATGGGAGGAGTGCACACTGCAGAGAATTGGGAGGTATTTGCCATTCGTACCAAATATAACTCAGTGTTCACTTTCAGGGCTTAGGAATGCTTCAGAATAGTCCATGAAATTCAATGTTAGGGATTGTTGTGTTTCCAAGAGACAGATTCCTGGGCTACAAAGTACAGTAGGGAGAACTTCAAGCACTCTCATCCCTCACGTGTGTTACTGGCACATGCCAAGGGCCTTCAGAAGCTCTGCTGGTCGTGGTTGGACGTGCTGATAAGAAAATGCAGGGAGTTCTGTATTCTCAGCATGGCTGAACATCCCTGTTCTCTCTCAATGTCACAAATGCATTGTGGATCTGAAGGCTTCCCATTGTCTCAAAGAGAGGCAGAAGGGTTTAATGCATAAAATCATATTGGAATTTTTTTTTTTGTAACCAAGTTATAACAATTTATGTGCTCCTGGACATTCCCCTGAGCAATCCTTCTGGGATTTTTACCATAGGTACCCATTGAAAAGGCTCAAAATTAAACTGTGAAGGCTTGAACCTTCATTTTGCATTAAAATGAATATATTTTGATATTTTTATTCAAATCTTTGCAGTATCTGGAAGTTTAAACTAAAGAACAACAACTCTGAGGTGTTTTTGTGGGTGACAAAATAATGTTTGAGTTAAGTTTGGGCAATGCCTGTCTTGAGAAGACCAGTCCACCAAAGGCTGCTTCTATGAGTAGCTATGAGATAAAGCATCACTTTCAACTGCTTTGTAATCTATTTGCACTGTTGGCTTCTACCTATTTGTCCAGGGTGTGGCATTGTAAAGAGATCATGCTGAAACTGTGAGGAAATTCTGTCCTGGCTGCTGCCTGCCCATCACAGATAATCAGAGTCAAAATTTTAGAGCACTGAAAATTAGCAGCACATAACTTATAGACTGCACCAAGTGTGTAACCTTGTTGTACTTACATAAAGTAATTTCATTTTGATTGCCTATTGAATAAGTCTGATTATTCTTTAAGAGTCGCTTTGGAATGGAGCCTGAAGGTACAATATAAAATAATTGAATTGAGCATAAAGTTCCAGCTGGTAACCTTGTCAGTAAATTGAACAAAGATCTTGTCTCTGTAATTTAGAGAGCTGTAGATGTGAGTGTGAAGTGGATTCTACCGATACTTAGAAATTTACCCCCTCCTTTTTCCTCCCACCAGTGTAACTTCTGTTCTCACCAACAAGCTCATTTTAATGGAATTAACGTACCAGTTGATGGCAGCACACTGGAATTACAGCTATATGGTTGGCTCAGATTTATTTCATGCTATATCACAGTATGAACTTGAGGAATGATTTCCAGGAGACTAATTATCACATTGCACTGAACTGCACTGAAACTACAATCAGCAGAGTGACAGGATTCTTTTTCATCTCTTCGAAGCTATTTGTTGCAATTTTGGAGCCCCTTGGTGAAATTCTAAAAAAGAGGAATTCTGGAGCTGTAGCCAAATGTTCTTTAAGAAGTGACAAATTATACTGTCACTAATATCCTGGAGTATAAAATCCAGACCCTCAGAACTTCTGAGAGTGGATTTGAGCGTGTCATAATTTGAGTTTTGGCAGCTGCAGTCCCTGGGCCAGGTTCTGTGCTGCTCTGTGGTGAAGGTGCAGCCAGGAAGGACAGAGAGCAGGGGATTGGCTGCAAGACAGCTCATTCCTGCCTGTAAATTTAATCCAGGGGCTCTTCACCATTAGCCCTTCAGACCTGTCCCCCAGTGCCCTCTCTCTTTACAGGTGGTGCATTTAATCTGGACAAATTGGCCCCCAAGGACAGAGGCTGGAGTCCAAGAGCTCCTCTATAGATGGGGCAGCCTGTTCATTTCAGAGGGAAGCTAAACTTGAAATCACCTGGCTGTGAACTCTTATCCAGTATATTCTCCCAATTTTACTTTGTGCATAAATGATGGAGAAATTTCCCTTGCAAATCCAGACAGCTCCCTTTTCAAAGCCTAAATTATTAATAACTGCAATAGTTATCTCATGGAGAAAACAAAATACTGAGGAATTGGAAATTAATGCTATTTGGGATGTGGAAATCATGCACAATTTGTTTTGTGCTGCTTAAAATCTGCATTCAGCTAGAAATAAGTTTATCAATCCTTTTTTTTTTCAAAATTTAGGATGCACTTTTCTTTTATTGCAGAGGCAGCTTCCTTAGTTAGACAAATCCAAACATGGAAATCAACTTTTTGGAAGCATCCAGATAAATGGTATGTTACTATGGCATTTTGGAGGCCTCCTCATTTGGTAAGCTTTGTGTTGCTAAGAGGCAAGGCTGATGCACAAAGCAATGGCCCATCCTGGTCTCCAGATCATAAGGTCAGAGTACAAAGCCAGCAGCATGTGATTTTCCACAAATGACATGAGTTCTAATTAGAAGGATTTGATTTTTAAATACTATTTGAAGTAAATGTTTTCTGATCAAAACAGACTCATTATTAATAAAATCTAATTCACAACTTTGGTTCAATAAGTGCTAAATTTGCCAACTTGAGACATGCTCCAAGCCCCCACGTGGCTTTGGTGCCCCCCTTGGCCCCCTGCCACGAGCCCCCTGAGTGACACCCCCACCTCGATTTCCCAACCCTGCTCTGTCTCATTCCATGAAAGGCTCCAAAGAGCTGCTGCCAACCATCCCATGATGCCGTTATACCTCCCTCCTCCTTTGATAGCTCCCTTCTTATGTCCCAGCTGGTATTCCTTGGAGCTTTGCCTTTGGTAAACTGCCATATATTCTTTGCAAATATGCCACAGCTATTCACTTTTCCTTCTGCAAATGACTCGCATTAGCTGCTATTGTTGTTGCATGTCAGGGAGAATATAGTTCCTTCAGCTCACTAGCTGCTATTATTTTTCTCTAGCTATTTTCCATTAAGATGCATTTCCTCCCAAATGTTATGAAAATATAATTCTTTTTTTTCGTTTACTTAGAATTTGTAAAGCTTTTCCCATGGATAAATATCTCCCACAGGATTGACTGTAGAGAGTGTGAGAGGTTGTTGTTGTTGTTGTTGTTCTTTTCCATCTGCAATGCATTTCCCCCACCCCTTAAATTTCTATATGTGCCTGCCCCCTCTTTATGGATCCGTGTGGGAAGGGAAAAAAAAGGAGGATCTGGTGATAGGTACATATGTGTTTGCAGAGAGAAGGAATAGTTTTGGGAATATCTGTGGAGAAAGGCTTGTCAGTGTCTATGAGCAATGTGAAGGCAGCATTAATCTCTTCTGCAGGATAAACAGGCACACCAGGAATTTTGGGGTTTGAAGATTTGATTAAGAGTAATCCTGGCAGTTCTGCTAAAGATAAAAATTCCTCCTGAAGAGTTGCAGAGGTGAGATCCACATGGTGGAGGACTCTCAGCAGGAAACGATGGTAATTCCATTAAAGCTCAGGATTGTTTTCTGCAGTGTGCTGTCCAAGGTGTCCAGAGAGCCCCGATCCTGTGCTGATCACAGGAATGCAGAAACCTCAGAGCAGAGCATGTTCTGAGGGAGTGAATCAAGTCTGAGTTTGCAGAAACAACCTATGGCAAGAGTATGAACAGAATATGTCTATGAACAAGCAAGGGTAGAACACCTGAGTCCTAACTTGGGCATAGGGTGTTGATTTAAAAACACAGGGTTATCACAAGCTTTATGAAAACATTTGCATTTCATAGGAGAGATAACCTTGTAGAGTGCTTTCCTGGAAGCCAGGAGCTCTGAGTGTCAACTGCAGCTCTGGCACATGCTGCCTCCAGTCCTGGATCAGGCTGAAGAAGCAGTGCAGCTTCTCCTTGTATTTCATTCACCAGAGAGGGAAGATGTGATGGAAAGAGAGGAGCAGCTCTTGACAGCGTTCCACACCCTGAAACGGTGTGAAATCAGCCCATTAATGACATTTCTGCCACTCAAAGCACCAAAGTTTTCCACATTCCTTCACAGAACATCAGTGCTGAAAAGGAGGCTCAGGGGGGACCTTGTGGCTCTGCACAGGTCCCTGACAGGAGGGGACAGCTCCAGGTCGGGCTCTGCTCCCAGGGAACAGGGACAGGACAAGGGGAAATGGCTTCAGGCTGGGCCAGGGGAGGCTCAGGCTGGACACCAGGAGGAATTTCTCCATGGAAAGGGTGCTCAGGCCTCAGCAGGAGCTGTCCAGGGAGGTTTGGAGTGCCCATCCCTGGAGGTGTCCAAGGAAGGCCTGGATGTGGCACTCAGTGCCCTGGGATGGTGACGAAGTGGGGATTGGGCACACATTGGATTTAGGGGTCTAGGAGGTCTTTTCCAACCTCAGTGATTCTGTGATGCTGGTTGAACACCAGCCCTCAGAAAAGGTTTTGTAGCCAAAAGTGGGGTTTATAGCCCAGCCTTGAACAGAGAGCACAGGCAGTGCCTTGGGGGCACCTAAATCCTGCTGCACTTCTGGGGGTTGTGCTGGGAGTCACAGAACTCCATCTTGTTGCAGCCATAGGTATATTTTTAGGATGGGAAAAAAATATAAAGAGCAACTATTTCATACAAATAGCTTGATTTCAGTTCCTCTCCTGAATATTTGATCACTCCTTTGGCCAGGCAAGAGGCCCTGTCACTGCAGCTGAGCCCTGGGGATGGACTGGACCTGCTGGAAACACAGCAGAAAAGAGACATCCTCTGCTTAGATTAAGCAGCACAAATTGGAAGGGAGGGAGATGGAGCAATTTTTCACATAACCATAATTGTGTGCTAATTATATCATGGAAGGAAAGCAATTGCCCAATTATAAGACAATGTATCACTCTATCAAAGGCAGCTCTTTGAAGGTTTATGTACTTTAAATTACTGTGACATTCCCAAGGCTCCTCTGTTTACACATTTGTCTCAACATCTTCTACCAACAACAGTACTATGACTAAAGCCATTAATTAATATATTCCCTGTGTCTTTGCAGAAGTTACAGGGTCCTGTTCAGACTGAATTTATGCCGTTTTGTAAAGCAACTTGATTTTCCTACTATAGTGCTAATGCCCACTCAGGGTCTGAGAACTGAGGGTAGATGAGGTTGGTTTTCTCCTCCACTCTCCTTGCAAGTGTTTTGCTGTCAGTGTGCCCTCTGTAGGACTGAATTTTTGTGCTTCTCTGAACTTCAGTGTGATTGTACTCCCCCCTTAATGACAGCAGATTCTACCTTCATGACATTATTACTTCCAGGATTTCCAGAATGATTGAGAGGAAGATGTTGACCAATAAATCTATCTTCTTCTTTTTTACCATCAGTGGAAGAATACCTTGTTCAAAGACCAGAATTACCATTTTATTTGCAGTTAATTATCAATAGGTGTTTGTCATGTCATGTATAACTGCTTTATACACAAGTCCACAGCAGCAATAATCAAGTTAGACAGAATAACAACCACAGAGAGCATTCAGTGACAGAGACTTGAGTGTGGTCTGTAAAAACCTGACCAGAACCCCCAGGGTGTGCTCAGATGTTTACTCTGCACAGAAGCTGAAATGTTTGCATCTTCCAAACTGTTGTTGCTTATTCTTGCACAATTGAACCTGGGGTAAAGCTACCTGGAAAACCTAGCAGGAGACAAGCTGTAATTTACCATTATTTGCTCTTTAAATAGACAACGAAAATCCCATAGCACTGGGATTTAATTCCTTTTATCTGAAGACATCATCCTTGTCCCTCTTTTGAAATAAATCCCACTGGGGAAGTCATGTTGTATCTGCTAACAAAACCTTCCCTGTGTATCCACCTCTGAGCCCAAAGAACAGAAAATCACTGAGGGCACAGCACTGCTGCTTCCTCTTACACTCTGCTGCACCTTTTGATGCATTAAACCTCACCTATTGCAGAATAGATCAGGTAATGCCTACTCCTGAACCTTGGGAGGGGATGGATCCTCCCAGGCAGTGACAGCCCCAGAGGAAAAGGAAGAATTTCTCCAGGAAAAGGCTGGGAGGATTTTCTGCACACTCTTGGCCAACACCAAATAGTCAGACCCCAGGTATAAATCCCCAGGGTGCCAGCATGGATCTTGGAGTGCTGGGAAAAGCTCTGCTCTGCTCCAGCCTCAGCTCTCAGGGAGATTTGGGGTGCAGCCCCCAGCACAGCACACTGCAATATGCCTCCCTGTCAAAGGAAAAACCAGGGAGTGTTGACTTATTCAGCAGTTTCACACAAGGACAGGCTTGACAGGTGGCACCAGAATGTGAGGTCTGTTTCAGATCCTTTCATTAATCTTTTGCAAACTTTAGTGGATTTTGAAAGGAACCATATTGAGAGCACTAGAGGCTGCACTGTTGCATTTATCTGTAAAATATCCATGGCAAGAGGCAATGCTTACCTGCCTGCTAATTGTCCTGATGGAAAAGCCTTCTCTTCTCTAGGATGTTTTGAGGGAGTGAGAACGAAGTTGACTCTTCAAATTATTGTCTCTGATTAGAGGTTCATTAGGGGTTTCTGAACTGTTTCCTCTTATTAAAGGGAGACTCATATGATCGTCACTGGAACTGCTTGTCAGCTATATGGCATCAATTTGTCCCACTTTTTAATTTTTTTTCTTGATTTATTTTTGATGTCTTTGGCTGGGTTTGTAGCTATTTATTTTGGATGTTTATCAAAACCTGTTGGTATCTTGCCTTTTTTACCATTCTTTGAGTTTTATGATCTTGGTACAGTATTAAATTAATGGCTGGCTCACAAAAGGCACTATTCAAAGTGCTGATAATTGGCACCTCAACAAATATTCCCAGCAGAGGCCAAGGACCAGATAGTTTCAGAGATGGGATGACCATCTGCCTCTTCTTGGTGGTTCCTCATGGCTGACTGAGCAATATCAGCAAAGCTTGTCTGCTTTACCTTTCTTGGGGACAAGTCAAGGATTTCTCTACTACCCATCTGGCACCTGATCCTGACATTATAATCTTTATTATTTTTAAGATCATTTGTCTTCCTCCCCCGCTCCTCCATGCCAAAACATTTCAATCTCCTGCTGTTTATTTTTGTTCAAGTGGCACCAAGTGGAGACAAACCCCTGAGTTGCTGTCAAGCCCCTGGGATTTGCTCCCACAGGTGATCCCATGGCCAGCCCCATGCCCGGATGCAGCACAGCCAAGGTGTTTGCTGACTCTAAGTCCCCAAGAGCTCAGTATCTTCCTTCCCTGCTCTGCTCTGATATTAATGCCTTGGCACATAAAAAATGCCAACAGATGCCATCAAGTGTAAAGAGACAGGTGGTGTCAGTGCGTCAGAGGAGGGACTTCCTCCAGAAAGATGGCACTTGCTGAGTTCTGTGGGCTGCCCATGCAAATCCTTCCCCGTGTGACACCTCTCTCCTTGTGAGACAGCCCTGATGTCCCTGTGAGCCGGCACGGTGCCACTCGCAGCCCAGCCCGAGCAGCCAGGGGCTGCACAGAGCCAGCTCTCCATGGCAGCTTGGGAAAGATGTTTCCTGCTGCAGCCGTGTGTCCCACAGCTCTCAGTGCCACACGGTGGGACGGGTCAGGGCTCCCAGCTGGGTCCCTGTCTCTGCTCTGCTGGGTAAAGGGGCTGCAACCTCAGGTGACAGTAAAAGGTGGTGTGGCCAGAGCTCCTAAAGCCTTTGGTTCAGTATTCTGCAGCTCCAGGGACTCTGTTGGGTCAGAGGTACAATGAGAACATTAAACACCAAACCCAAGTTCACTGATCTCCCACAACCTTTTCACTCTTGCCTTCAGGCCAGAGGTTTTCTGTGTTACCTCCTACCTCGTCCTTATTTTGCTTCGTATTTCCTGTCATAAAAAGATTAGATGAGCTGTAAGCCCAGACCTCTTTCTCTTTGGCATCAAAATCCTTCAACAGATAATAGGCTTAATTCTCTAATATGGGCAGACAGCTTAATGAAACAGCTAATCCCCAGACAATGAAAAAGAAGATTTTTTTTGTCTGTTTTTTTGTTATATGTCACTACTGACCTTTTATATAACTCACCATTATGTCATCATTCTCGTGTGTTAGTCCAGAGCCCTGGATCCAATGTGGAAGATGTGGTTCTCTGACTTTTGTCTCCCTTATGGGTCAAGTGGCTCAAATCTCGTTCTTTTAACAAATCAGTGCCAATGTAGGTGACCCTACTTTCCTCCTGTACCTGTAAATTACTATAAGGCTGTGTTATGTCATCTAGAGACCTTTTCCACAATCAGGCCTGTGTAAATGCAAACACAGGAACAACACCCTCAGCTCCCAGGGCAAAATGTGTCACCCACTGAAATTGATTGGGAGAAGGCTAAAATCAAATAGCTTTGCTCTTACACAAATATTTGCCTTTCTAAAAATACTTTCAGATGGCACTAAGACCATTGGTCTGTCAAGCTGTGATTAATTTTCTGACAGGATATATCAGGGGTGAGCTGCATGTCAGATATCCCCTGCCAGATCAGCCCTTGCACATCCCATTATGTCCAATAACTTCATGCCTGATGCTTTTCAGCATCTTTTCGTAGGCTAGAGGGTTCCTGACTTTGATTCCAGATATAAGAGCTGTTGGTAGTGTGACAGGGCTGTGGGCTGTGCTGTACTTGCCTTTTGTACATCCCTAGGAGAGCTGTCCTGCCAGACATGGAGCTACCAGGGGGTTGGGATGTAAGCAGAATGAATTATTTACACCAGCCGTGACTGAGTGCTCAAATATGTGTCTGCATGTTCTCTTGGAGCCAGTCTGCTCACAAGCTTTCACCAGCCCCACTTTGGCTTTTCTGAGTGCGAGGAGCAAACTCTGCTCAGTTTTTAGGTTCTTTTTTAACAACTACTGATTGCTTAAAGCTGAGGAGGGACTCACTAGAAATATCATTAAAGGCAGAACCTGCCTGTGGTAGCTTTTCAGGGAGATAAAGGGCACTTCTCCTCTCCAGAAGGTCCCTGTTCCTTCCCAGGGATACTGTAATCTGTTGCTAAGGCAGTGGCTGTGCTGTAACAGAGTGTTCTCTCTCTCTCATTGTGTTTATGAGCAGGTGGAGCAGAAATTGCTTGGTTTCTACACAAATAGCTACAGAACAAATGTACCAAAGGAAATGGGAGGTGGGCGGAGAAGATCCACAACATGATTAACATGAAAATAAAAAAGATGTGAGAACATGGCATGTTTGAATAGTAAATATATAAATAAAGTTAATCGTTGAGCACCTTCTCAGCGTGAGCAGTCCCATTCACAGAGGATCAGACTAAACATCAGGAAATCATAATTTTATTCTTAGCTCTTCCAGCAGCCTGCTGAGTGCTTTCAGCCAAGGTACTTTCTGATTCTGTGCTTCAGTTTTTCCATCCTTACAGAGTGTCACTGATTCTTTGTAAAGACATATGAGAGCTGGTGTAGAAAAAAAAATACTGGGTGACATCTGGATTTTACTGTCACTAGAAGGAGGCATTTGGTGAAGCACTGGCAAGGGGGTTTTGCTAAAGGTGAGTTCAGGAGCACAGTAGGGAAAGAAACGGAAAGTATGCACCAAAGAAAAACGATTCAGTGGGGAGAATGCTTGTATTTCTCTTCTGTGTCATTTTACAAGGCCAAAGAAGTGGAACCCAAAGCCTCTGCAGCCCGTTTGCATCACGGGGCTGTGTCTGCAGACGCCGTTACCTTGACACTGGTGGAGCCCCGCGCTGGCAGCGCTGGCGTGAGCACAGCACGTTTTGCCATGTACCAGACACATTCACTGCAGAGCAAAACAAAGGCAGATGAAGTGAGAAGTGGGAGTCATGAATCATTTAAAAAGAAACAGCACACACAGAGCCCACTGTGAGAGGGGTGGGAGTGGCGTTGGGAGGGCTGCCAGCGGGTGAGGGCACAGTGCCACTGGCCAGGGCAGGGGCAGAGGGGTGGCACCTCCGTTTGGAAGCTGAGACAGGCACCTTCTCTCACAAACCCTCCTCCTAATCTGAAATTAGGGCTTCCATGACTGATCAAATTAATTTCTCCCCATTCCCCTCACAGATGTGAGGTTTGGGCAGGTACAACCCATAGACACACAGACTTGCACTGCTCTGCTGCCATGGACCTGTGCCAGAGCCACCCACACTGTGCTCCTGGGTGGTGGAGAGAACCCTCTTCTGGCAAGGTTTTGTCTCTCCTTTGAATTTTCTCTGAGGCCAGATTCTTCCTTCACTCTCGTGAGATTTACACTGGTGTGGCTTCAGTGATTTGCACTGAAAATCAGGGATCTCATCACTCCCTGCACTCCATCACTTACTGATGATCATCCAAGAGAGGTTTGCACAACTCTCAGGCACGTGCTGGGGTTCTTGGTGCTGTCCTGTGCAGGAGCTGGATGATCCCAGTGGGTCCTTTCCAACTCAGGATATTCTGTGATCCTTTGACAATGCAGGGCCAGCAGTTTTCCCCTTCTCTCCTCTGCTTGCTCTCAGAGGAACTGCTCTTGTCCCATATTGCCCTGGGTGTGAAGCAGAGAGTTTTGCTCCTGGTGCCTTTAGATGATTGTGTGTCATTCTCTGGGCTGGATGAAACAGTGAGTCCTGATAAAAATGGGTCACTGGAATCAGTGCTTCTGTCATTCCCTTTTTTTGAAACCTTAGGATATTAAAAGGTAATTCTTTCATCTATCCTTAAGGAAAGAATTCAAAGTTCTTGAAAGTCTGGGTTTCTGGGTTTTGGTTTTGGTCCTGAAGTACATCCTGGAGTTCCTGTTCCCAGTACGGCAGCCTGGGCAGGGATCCTTTGGCTTTCTTCCCACATCAATGCCTTCTCCTGGATGCTGAATTATTCAGACTTTGCAGGATATTGGAAAGCATTTTTCCTCTTTATTAGCAGGGGGTTAATTCCAATTACTAATTTTGAATTTCTGTTGTAGCTTATCTGATATTTTCTCGGGCACTGAGCAAATTTTGAATTTCATGAAATTCACGCCACGTTAAACTCTGTAGAAATACTCATTGTCCACATGGGGCTCTTCCACCAGAAGTGATGAATGTGTCACCAAAATTATGAATCATTGTTAGGAACAGTCTGGGCCGTCAGAGACTGCCAGGTCAGTGTTTTTAGAGGGTTTAGATCACAAGCACATTGTGAGTATTCCTGCATCATAAATAGATTGTAAAGCTTTAGTCATTTAGTTATTGCAATGGGTGAAAATGAAAACTGGTAAAAGAACATTTAAAAAGAACCCAGCTTGAGTCATCACAGAGGACCTTTGTCCCACAGAGTGAAGTCTAGGGGAAGCCTTAGCCTCAAATCTTTTCATTCTCAGTAAATATAATGTGTCTACCTTGCTTTTTGGTTTTAATCCCACTTTAAAACAATTTACTGTATTTTGCCAGCTATGACTATAAGTTCACACAAAAAAACATGCTGAGTTTCGCAGAGTTTATATAGTTAAAATAAAATTACTCTCTGAATTCATAGGTTTAAGTGTTGAGTTTTATTTGAAGTGAAAGAAAGCAGGCCACCAAAATGATCCAATTTCCCTGACATACTGTAGAAGCAAATAGGGAAAAAAAATCAAGTCACTTAATGCAAAAGAAAAAAATCCAAAAAAACCTAAAAAAAACCCCAACTGCCAAGACAACATTTTTAACACTTACACCAGACAAACTGTTGGATTTCAAATTGGCAAACAGTCTGTTATGACAGTCCTGTGATGGAGCAATTCATAGAAAGAAAACTATCAGGAAAACTCCACTCTCAGCAAGTGGGGCTTCTAATCAAGAGATGGTGCCACTCAAATCTAGATCAGAAAGGAGTCACAGAAATAAAAGATTTGTTCCACAGTGCAATTTGTGTGGGTAGGACCGGTGCCAGGGTGGAATCCCAAAGGCAGGGAGGTGATTTAAACCAGAACTGAGCTGTGCTGCCAGTGCCAGCCCTTGCACAGGTTTATGGGCTCTTGGCTGATGTGGTTTGGCACTTTGCAGCCTCCGGTGCTCTTGAGAAATGGAGGGAATTCAATCATTTCAAACAATTTTCTGATCCATCCTGCATTCTACAGCCCAGAGAACCTCTTTGGGTAGCCTTGAATAGTTGTTTCATTCCAATATCCCCTCACTTGAGAGCCTGTGGCTGCATTCCTGAATCTGTGAGTGATGGACTCTGCAGTGCAAGAGTCAGGGGAAGAATCCTGACACCCATTTCTTTCAAGCTTTCCCTTTACTTAAAATACCTCCAGGTATTTCAGGATTTGGGCTTTTTTTTAAGTTCAGTATTGCCAATCTTATACTAATAAAGGCATAAGCCTGTACTTCAGAATCCTGAGTGGCATAATTATGACTGTAAAAATAGAACACTTTTTCATAAAGGCTGAGGTATTCAGATGACATTCAAGCAGCTGCATCTTCAAGAGAAATAGCACATATTAGGGTATTGCTAATAAAATTGTAAGTACTGGCAACACAGTGCTTCATGTAATCACAGTCCTCGGGATTTGTGTTCCCTAGAGGAATTCCTTTGGACTGACACATCCCCCTGCATTCAGTACATCTAAAACAGGCCAGTTTGGCACCTGCTGGCCACCCAGTGATGGTGACACCAGGCTCCAGTTTGGATCTGGCTTTTCCTTTCGTCACAGACTTTCGGTGTTGCCTTGAGGAAAATCAACTTTTAACCTCCACTGCAGAGCACTGGGAGGAATATCCTGGTTCTAGGCCAGGGTAATGGACACACTGGCCTCTATCTCCCACGGGGACAGAAAGGAACTTTACCAAATTCACAAGATTTTAACAGATTCTAATAATGTTCTTCACAGCCCCAGCTTTAAAATAGGAGAGAAAGCACTGCCTTGTATCACAGAAATGTTCAGAAAATTAAAGACTTTGAAGCAGTTTGAGATCTAATCAGAAGTGCTACAAAGTGTCGTTAATTATGGTTAATTTGTTCTCTGGCTGTACGCAATTTTTAGCATGAGGTTCTCTGATACAATGATAATGAGGACTAAACAGGGATCTTAATGTGATTTCTGTGATTGTCGGCATGAACTTCACTTGCCATCTATTTCCAGCAAAGTGTGCATAAAATTAACCATCACAGCAGAGAATATTCAACGAGACATATTGGAACAAAAGCTTGAACTGATGCTTGTAATTGTGGTATTTTCTTAATGAGTGACAGGTGCTCTGGTTGACGTGACGTTCTCACAAATCTCTTTTTCATTCAATAGGTTGATTCACAAAACTGTGCCCTGTTTGTGTAACCAAATAAGTGGGTTAAGAAAAAAGAACCTGGGCTCTACGCTTCTCCTTAAACTTTTTTTTTTTCCTGTTGTTGCTGAACAGCAGCAAGACTGCCTGAACTTTAAATCACTTAAATGGCTGTGTTACACCTACAGCTGAATGAATAATTCAGCTCCCAGTCACTGTCTGAATTTGATAGGAAGGAAAGGGGAGGGTCCCCGCGGGACTGGATGTGTGAGCAAGGGGGAAGGGGAAGGCTAATTAATTACACATTTGCAGTGGGGAATACTTTAAAAGAATCCACTTAAGTACTGTTTTTTTGTTACATATTGCTGATCACAGCTGAGAGCATAATGCCAAGGCAACCATATTCCTGAAAACTTAACTCTTTGGGGCCTGTCCACGACAGACCAAAATGAAGGGGAAAAGAGCCCCATCCCAAACCCAGCACTGTGTTTCATTAGATAAATGCTTCAACTAAGGAATGATTCACCACCTGCTGATGTCACATTCATTTCTGGTGCAATTGCAATGTGAATTTCTTTTTTTCTCCATGTTATTTTCAGAGATTTTCCCTCTGAAAGCAGTGCTGAGCTGGCTGCCTCTCCCGGGGCGTTGAGGCAACGTGGTAGTATTACCATTGACACCAAGGATGCAAATTATTTCTCTCTTGGCACAAGGAAGATTTTTGCTGCCAAGAGAACGATCTCTAGATTAAGCTTTTTTTAAATACTGTAAACTATTTTGGTAGTAGCAAATTATTGTGACTTGGTGTACGTGATCTCTGACTATTTTTAAGGCCCCTGTGGCAGAGCTGCAGAGCCTTCCCCTGGACTTGTACGGTCATTTTGGGAAGGAACCCAGGCCCCTTTTATAACCAGACCATTCCCATTCTCTGCACAACAAACACCAACTGCAGTTGGAATTGATTTATTTCAAATAGCTCTGGAATTATCTCTCTCTAACAAAAAACTGCCAATTCCGAGGCGATGTTTAATGACTGCTTTTGTTTCATATTCCCACATGGGGTTTTATTCTTTGTCGTTTTCTTCTCTAAAAATCGAGCAGACTTTGATCCTCCATTGCTCTGCATCATTAGTGAAGGAACCAGCTTCCTAAAAACCTGCTTTATTCCATTGCAAAGTTGTCATGGCCTTGCATGTGTTTGGGAAGATGGTGATTATTGAATACTGGTGCATTTTGAGGCACTCCAATATCCAGCTGGGAAGAGCAGTTGGAAATTTACTGCCACGGGTCTGCTCCCCTTCCACCATCCACTGCTGTATCTCCACAGTGGTTCCATGCAGTGCAGCCACCTCACAAGGCTGCAGGCTGCTATCCCTGATCCGTTTCAGCTCACTGAAGAATCATTTCCTAAGTTTTGAAATACTAGAATTTATTACAACTGTCTGTTACCTACATCTATGGAGATGTGGCAGTTCCCAAATAATTTTCCCTTCTGTCTCCCACGGTGGGCTCAGCAATTTGTAAAATGTTTCAGAGCCCTTTGAGTGAAAAAGTTTAAATGTTTTGGTTTAGATCCTCCAGTTCATGTGTAATATTTATTGCAGACATCAGGGAGAAGTGTGGGCCTGGGCCTGAACAAAGGCTTTAGGAGATGCTGTAACATAAAAGTTTATAAGAATGCTCAGAGTAATTTAGTCCTGGATTAAAATATAGCTGGCAGGAGAGATGGGCAATTGCCTACTCTTTAAAAGAGACAGGGAATGCATTCTCCCTCCCAGCTATTATTGTCCATACCTATTATTTCAGAACCACTGGACACGGATGTGCCTCGCTGAGGCACAGCTTCCACAATGAGGTCACCTGCAGCTTGGAAGTACAGCTGTTCCCCTTGCCTTCATTTTTAATTCATGGGCTTGTTGTGGGTGTTAGTTTTTTTTATCTGCTGTTTATTCTGCAAGCCCCTTTTGGGCACATTGATGCCTCCAGCAAGCTTTGTGTGCCAGGGAATTATGGGTCCAGAGATTCTGCAAATCTGCATCCCAGCCAAAGCTTTTGAAAGCTGCTTCTTTTGAATGCCATGCATTCAGCTCACATTCCTTCTTTCCTTTCTGTCTCTCCCTCTTTTCCCCCTCTCTTCCCTTCCTTTCCCTCCTCTTTCTCTCCCTCTCTCTCACTCTTCATTTTCCCCCTTCTCCCTTTCCTGCCTCCTTCCCCCTTTTTCCTCCTTCTCTCTCTTTCTCTTTTCCTCCTGCCCCCTCTCACTTTCCTTTCCTTTTTCCTCTTTCTCACCCAGTGATCCCCCCCAGTAATGATGGGACACTGCACTGTACAGTGAACAACTTGGCTGGGAGGAGGAAGAGGGAGCTTTGCACTCCCTAAAAGATGAGCTAGAAACCTCTGCACGGGGTGGTCGAGACTATTCACTGCAGCCTGTCTGTGGACTGATGTCTGCAGGATTCCAGGGGCTCTAAATGCCCACTGGAGAAGGTGTTGTGCCATCCAGCTCCTCCATCCCAGCCCTGTGATGCCTGGCTCATCTCTCCATCCACAGGGATAACATCCTTCCCTTCTAGTCCTTTTTTTTCCCCCTCACTCCCTATTTTATTTTTAAATATTAAAGCTCTCCGGGTTTCCCCAGTAAATCAGTGTGTGTGTGAAGTGCTGGTTACTTGTAGCTGGAGGCTGTTTTCCCCCTCTGATGGACTGTGAGCATTTTGTCTAAAACCGTCTCTTCTCTCCATCCCTCCTCCCGTCCCTCCTCCCCCGCCAGCCTCAGCGAGCTCAGCTGCACATAATGACATCCAATCTGTTCAGGAAAAGAAAAAAACAGGAGGGGGAGAATATTTCCCTTTGATTTATACAGAAGCTGAGTTGGCAGAGAGCTCAGCTCAGGGGTGGGTGGAAGGGGAACCAAAAAGCAAATTTGTGATGCATGGGCACACTCTCCCCTGGGGTGGTGCCAGCCAGCACAGCAGCCAAAGCCGCCGGAGAAGCTTTGCAGGTTCCGTGTGTGCGCCCAAGGCATCCTCCTTCCCAGCGTATCACCCTCGCCATGCAAACACACCCCCACAGTCTGGGGTTAATTTAATTTTAAAATGACATTAGAGATAACACAGGCCGGCTCATTAGCAGCAGACAAAACACACAGAGCCCTGCGCAAAGCCAGGCTCAGGCTCAGGGAGAGGTCAGCAGCCCGGGGCTTTGCTCATTCCAGCACTCAGCCCTTGAGCCGGGGTCAGCTCTTAAGTGAGAAGGACAGGGATGAGTTCACGGGGGAAAGGATCATGGAAAAAAGGGAAGAGAATCTTGTGCTGCAGTTCAGGTGCTGGAGTGGGATTGTCTGGTGAAAATCCTAATATCAGGTCAAGGAAATCATATGGATTTGTATCACATCACAGAGGATCTTCCCAAGCACTTTATACCACATCTTTCATTCACCTAAGACAACATATGAAAAGGAATCCAAAGAGGCCCTGGTGCTCTATCTGAATGTTTTGTGAGAGATTTTGAGTGGAAGGGACATCACGAGGTCAGTGCAGGAGGTGTGGGCTGGTTCCATCAAGTCCTGAGCAAGTAGAAGAATCTCCCGTGTCCATAATCTGATGTCTGTGCACCCCTCCACTGCAATTCTGGGTGTGTCTCCTGGACAAAACTGAGAAAAAATAACAAATGCAGTTCTAATTTGCCACATTTTATCTAAGACATAAAATATGGAATGGAAGCCTGATTTCATGTCTCCTGGTGATGTTCAGAAATACCTATTCAACTAATTATGATTTGAATGGCATTTTACTGATAACACCCAGGGTAAGTTCTGCCACAGGGCAGGGTGGTGTGCAGGGAAGAGAAGGTGCTGCAGACCTCAGCTGTGAATGAGAATGACTGAGAATGGGGGAGTGTTTTACAGAACAGGCCCCATCCACTCGGATTCATTGAACACATCCCAGCTAAAATGGCATTTCAGCCTAGTCCAAGGCCATGGGGAGGGATCAGCACTGGCAAGTGAGCTGGGTGTCAACAGCAGGATCCAGATTGCCACAGAAATTAACAGTGCCTGCTGTTATTAGGGATTGAACCAGCTGACCTGACAATAATTAATGGACAGCTCAGTGGAGGAGGGTCTGTCTCCTTTGGAGAACCAGCCCCAAAGCCCAGCTGGCCTCCCTGAGCCCATACCCTGCATCCTCTTGCAGGAGAGAACCTTGGAATGCCCAGACATTTAATCCCCAAACCGATGTGGGACCTTGGTGAGATGTGAGCACACGTCTGCCCAGGCAGGGTGTGGAGGGACAGAGCAGGAACACCCGTGTTCCAGCAGGCAGTGTGCCCTGCAAGGTCACTTGTGACTGCCACAGAGAGGCAGTGCCAGCACGGGCACATGGGCTGGGCTTTTCCTTGGCTCAGCCCCACCTGTGGACACGAAGCCAAGCAGAGCCAGGGCTCCCAGCCTGCAGCACACTCAGCTCTCCACAGGCACTGCTGAGCTCCCAGGTTAAAAGGCTTCATGCTGCACTGAGCAGCAGTGACTGCTCAGTTCCTCTTGCATTCGTGATCCTGGTGTTTCTTTTCTCAGTGTCTCTGCTCCAAAGGACTCAGCAGACCCCACTGCATTGCAATATTTAATTCATCATCTCCACAAGGGTAGGTGAGCATTCCTATTCTCTAGGTAGGTCACCAGGGCATCCAGAGGTGACACAGTTTATCTAAGAGATAAAGTATGGAATAGAAGCCTGATTTTGTGTCTCCTGGTGATGTTCAGAAATACCTGTTCAACTAATTATGATTTGAATGGCATTTGTAAGGCTCTGGGTCAGGCCCCAAGAACTTGGCCACTCTGCAGGTAAACACAGCCAAGCAGATGTTGTGAATTTAACTCTGGACAATTCTGGGCATGAAAGTCAGTGGGGCAGGGGATCACACATGGCAGACATGAATGCACAGACTGACAGAAGAGAATAATTGAGTCAATTCCATTCTATAAGCTTCACTTCATTGTTAGCAATTTGGAATATAAACTAAAGGATTCCAAAAAAGTCAAGACTGCTATGCTGCTAGAAGCTAAAACACCCAGATTTGCAGCTGAAATAAATGGACAGGATGAGACAGGGGGTAGGGAAGACAGAGATATTCCGAGCTCTGCCCCCAAGGAGAAGGAACCAGGCTTCCCTGGGTGTCCAGCCAGGACCACACAACTTCTCAGCTTCCATCTCAAATCCTCCTTTTTGTCTATTTTCTCTAGTGCATTCTGTTGGTTCAGGGTGGCTGGGGGCTGGAGGTGGCTCTAAGCCTGGCTTTGGGGAACAGAGCAGCCTTGAGCTCAGCACTTACAGTCACTCAGGTCCCCAGTGCCTCGGTTCCCCTTTCTGCTGGCACCTGTCCTGGGGACACTCTGTCATCTGCAATGTCCTGGGGGACACAAGCCAGTCCCTGCCAGATGGCCTGTGGCCAGAACTGCTGGAAAACTCAATCACTGAGGCAAAGCCCTTCTATTTTACCCCTCACCACAGCTATCCAGTCTCAACACCCATTTGGGTGCTAATTAAAACCCTGGTCCTAAACTCTCCCCTCTACTCTTCTCCAGTTCTTCCCCTTTCAGTCTTCAGCTCTCCCCTTTCAGTTGCAGGGTGAGAAATTAATTTCCTACATAGGTCTGTGTGTGTGTGCATCTATAAATAAACAGACCAATATTCTGGTAACTGAATTGTACCCTCCCCTTCCCTGCCTCAGGAGCATCTTGTTCCCATCTCTCCCCAGCAGAAGCGCGAGCCAGAATGAAATGCCTGATTCCTAGTAAGTACTGTCAGCACAGCAGCTGGGGAGAAGAATATCTGAGGGAAATGCACGAGTGCACTGGCATTTATTTATTTCCTGGGGATATTTATATAGCACAGACCTCAGAGCACAAGTGCACTTGATGTTTCTGTCAGCGAAGGAGGGGAAATGAGATTGGAACACCGGCTGCACCGTGCATTTTTTGCTCCCAGAACTGCCAGGGATGGCCCCCAAGGCTCTGAAGGTTACTGGGATTGAGTCCTCTTGTCCGACTGCTGCGAGTGGGAGGCACAGAGCCACCAAGGCTGGCACTAGAACGAGATTAACCGCAAGCCCTGATTTGACTGTCATGCTCTTTTTTCTCCTCTAGAAAAAGTCCCTGCAAAAGGCTAGTGTCACCATTTGTCAAAAGTACAATTTTTTCTTCTTTACTAAGGCAGAATTCCTTGGTTTCCCTGGGATATTTGCCTGAGCAAACAGTGAGGGAAGGCTAAATCAGGTTTTAATTGTCCATGACTTGCAGTTTCTGGACTTTCCCAGCTCATTCCTCCCTAATCACTAAACATCCCATGCTTCCATTTCCTGTAAACTTTTCAGTGTCTCTTTCCACTTCAACTTTGCATGTTCTAAAGAGTCAAGGCCCAGCATTGAGAACTGGGTACGTGACAGCAGCAAAGATCCCAGTGCCAAACTGCAACTCCTTTTCCTGAGCATCCGTCTGGCCCTGCGCTCCCGGGGCCGAGGGAAACTGCTGCCCCAGACCTGTCTGCAGGAAAGCAGCACCTGTGGTGTCACCTTGGCTCATTCTTGGTGCACACCAGAGCCAAGGCTGCTCCCAGTGCCAGAGAACTGCCTGCAGGAACATCCTGTGTGTGCCTGGGGGGAGAGGGAGAGGGAGGAAGAGGAAGGGCTGGGTTAGTGGCCATGCAAGAGGCTTCCCAACATGCTGCCTTCATCAGAGGGACATGCTGAGTAATTAACAGCCAACAACGCCAGACAGGGGAGATCTTTGTTCCTGTTTGGAGGGCGAGGGCTACGGGGGAAATTAGGAAGCATGGAGATGGGAGCAATTTGGCCTCGTTCCACCAGTACACACTGCTTTATTAATAGGAGCTGCACATGTTCCTGAGCCGTGGAGCCAGGCAGACACTGCAGGGGCTGGCTCCTGGCTGCTGTCAGGCAGTGATTTACCAGGGGCCACTCGCTGCCCTGCCATGAGGATGTGATGGAAGTGAACAAGGAACAACTGTCATGGAGTTGTTCCAAGCAGGAATTTATTTGCTAAGAACTCGTCTTTTAGTGTAGCTTTTTCCTAAAGCTGTTCAGACTTAGAGGAGTTCTAGGCAGAGGACTTGTCTGCAGTGTTATTAAAATGTTCAATATTCCTTCTTCTGTTTAGGAGCTGCCATTGTGGAAAGAACACTTCATATCCTACTTGTCTTTTCTTCACAGCTGACGTGCACCCAATTGTTCCTGTAATTGAGATAATCTGTACTCTGTTCTCATTAGATTATTCCCACCCACAAATATTCTTCATATGTCTTCAACCATGAAATGACCTGCTATAACACCAGCTGTCCCAGTGAGCCCAGTGGAACTGGTGCTTGCATGAGTAAGGCTTAGAGCACTTGATCCCAAGCTATTTAGACTTTAGTCACTCAGTTGCTGTCTGGTCCTACAGGGAGGAGGGATGACTGTGTACAGCAGAGCAAGCCAGGAACATTTGATTCACCATCACAGACTCTTTTGCCCATGTCTGCCTATTTGATTTAAAAATATATACATGCCAAGGGGCTTGATATGTCTCTTGTGCCCCATTTAGCATCTGCTGAGCGTCCCGGAGCAGCCTGCAGTGTAACACAAGTCACTGGAGGATAGATTTGATAGAGGCAAAAAACAAAGCAATTGATACCCTCAGGCTCCAGAAATCTTCAAACTGATTCTTGCTGACTACAGGCAACAAAGCAATTCACAGCAACGTGGTTGAAAGTTCCTTTTATTTCAAAGCTGCTAAACCCTCCCTGGCACTTAAAGTCACTTTTCATAAGGCAAACCCAGTGAGCTTGCTGGGTTCCCAAGATCTCAGCCCCAGGAAGCCTTTAACAGGAGTCAAAAGAGACATTAAGCACTGGGGAGGAATCAGGGAGACATAAAACAGAAATTAGGGTTTAACATGGGGCTGTGGGGAGCTCAGTAAAGAAAAGGCAATTTTTTCACATGTTATTTCCCTCCTGTGCATTTCCCTTTTGGTCAGACCTTCAGCAGAGCTTTTTCTGTGGAAGTGGCCCACTTTGCCCAATGAATGAAGTGCACTCTGCAGATGGGAGCTGGGGTGTTTGGAAGCGGGTGTTTGGAAAGTGGTAGCCAGATTATTTTATTTTAAGGCTCTATTGCAGCAAAAGGCAGGAAAACAGACAGGGGGAGAGTAGTGAGTGGTTCACTGGCACCGATTGTCTACCACAGCAGGTTCAGCACTTCGATTTGAGTGACTTCTCTCTCCAGATGGTTGGTGGGAGCTGAGTACCCAGATCTTTGCATAGCATGCTCCATAATGAAAACGTATGGCATCACTTGCTATCTTTTAAGAGCTTTTTTCTTCAGCCCAAGTATAGCTCAGTGTGTTATGGATCCCTTCTCTGCCTGATGCAGAAAAATCGGGTCCCTGTCACCCGCCCAACCAGGGACTGGGAGCTGGGAGTTCCTGTGTTCAAGGCAGACTCGCTCATGCTTTTACAACTGTATAATCCCACGAGGATGAGGAGTAGTCTTCCTGCCATGGGGAAATTGGTAGAACGGCCCCAGCTTTCCAGATCATGTTGCTGCTTTGCATGCTTTTGTCTGACCTAAATATTCAGTATAACTAGTGGTTCATAACACCACACTGATTCTATGGGAACTGAGAAATTCTAGTAATCTAAAGAAAGTATCTCTGTGTCCTCTCACAAAGCACCAGGGATTTGATAAATGGGCTTATATAGGCACCATCTTCAGAAATGCTGGACTGACATTTCCAGCTATTACAGGGTGGAAGCCACTGTCTGGCTTTTCCAGCAGCACAGGATGATGTTACTTGCCCAACAGCACCTTCTGATTTTGTTTGAACAAGGATCAGAACTATCTTCTGGTGAGTTCTGGTGCCCAAAACAAACTACTTCTCTCAATACTGCAACACAGAGAAAAAAAAATAGGTTTTGCTCCAATATAAAATACAAGCTGTAATTCACTGTAATTTGGGGTCAGATAAAATTATCCTGTAGACATCTTTCCATGTATCAGTTCCCAGGGACATTTTGACTGATATCTTGCCCAAAGCACCCAGGTCACTATGCCCTGTCCATGTTCAACAGAATAATTTCCGTAACTTCTATTTCCATTCCATCTTCTGGATATGAAAACCCACAAATCTGCCCTCTTTAATGTGTCCCTAGAGCCTTTGAAGTTGCCTAGTGACCTTGTTTTTTGGGGTTTTTTTTTCTCAATGACATCAGGATTTTGCATCTAAATCACAAGGCAAACCTGGGTTTGATTGGATTCTGCTGACTCCTTCCCAGGAAAAGCAAGTCCAAGCTCCTCAACAGCCATTCTCGTGCTCTGCTTAAGCTCTGCTTGTCACACATGATATGTGTGACACACTGGATTCCCTTTGTTTCCCCCAACTTTTGATTTTCCATCTGAGACGTGGAGTGAACTGGGAAACACAATCAGTGGGAAGAATATACAGGAAATGGAAGCCATAAACAAAACTGACTGGTTGAGTCTCCCTGAGGTCTGGAGTACAGTTGTTGAAACAAAGGACTGGTGACCCCAAAAGATCTAAAGCTAAACAGAATCCTTTCAAGATGGAAATGTGGGACAAAGATGGCAGAGATGAGTTGGTAATGGCCTCATCTTTTCTTTTGTAGGCTCTATTCCAGATGGAGCTTTAAAATAATAGCAGCATGTTGGACCCACACAAGGGCAGGGCTCAGAGTTAGGAAATCTTCATCTACTGTGAGACTCATGACCAGATTTTGTCTTCCTAAACCTGGAGGATTGCCTTTTAATGATCCAAACAGTCAGGGCTGGAGGCATCTTACCAGAATAATTCAGCTGCCATTTCAGAACTAATAAATAGAAACCTTTATAATCTATTTCTGAGGCATATAAAAAGAAGAAAATACCTGATGTTAATATCTGAGATGGGTTTCAAAAGAGACACTCTTCTTCCTAGTCACAAAAATCAATAATCCTCTGTAAGTGTCCAGATTTCAGCAACCAGAAGCTCCAGCCTTCACCCATTAGCAGGAGGGAAACAGGGAAATGGTGTTATTATCACAGCAGGGTATAGCAAGAGGATATTACATGTATTTCTCAATGAGAGATCCTTGGTTTTGAACTTTGGAAAATCTGGATGCTTTTCAGAGATGTTAAAAAGAAAAGGCTTGGATTCTGCTTCATGGTGTAGGTGCTAAGCCAGCTTGAAAATGCTGGCATCATCACCAAATGCCAAAGTTCACCACACTTAGTTAAATTCAGCTTTTTACAGCAGGGTGGTCAAACACTGGAACCAGTTTCTCAGGCAGACTGTGGAGCTTCCATCCTTGGATACATCCAACACCCAACATGGCACTCAGCAAAGTCCTGACCCTGCCCGAGCAGGGTGTTGGACCAGGAGATCCCAACCTCAATGATTCTGTGATAAACTCCATCCTTGTTTTGTGTCATTATGAGAATTTCTATGTGACCCAAAATTCTTCCATTCTAAGAATTTGAGAGCCTTAACATTAATTTAAGTGGGAGTGAGATCAAATTCCAAGATGTCAGGGTGGTAGAAAGCTCTTTATCTCATAAAGCTCCTGGGCACCTTTTACTGGAATTAACTCTGGGCTTTTTCCCTTCAGATATTCTCCAGCCTTTGCAAAGGAAACTGCAGTAACAAATCAGATTCTGCAGTACAGCATTTTAAGTCCTGAAGCAAAATTCAGCAGTTTTAGAGGGACAGCATAAAAGGGAATGGGGCGGGGGAAGTGGGGTGGGAAGTATTTATAATCCCTTTAATATTTTAAAATTTAATTATATCCAAATTGGGTTAGCGAGACTGACAAGAATACTGCATCTAAAGCATGGAGCCCAGAGGCAGCATTGGAAAATGAGAGGAGAAATTAATAATAAAAAACTCCTATTGCTTCAAGGCAGCAGACTGGAACACTGACATTCCATTACTCCGTCTGTCTGCTGAATTCATTTAGCATCTGTGGCCTAAATAGGCTAGTTTTAAAGAGGCATGCTCCAGTTTTCATGTTGGCAGGGGGTGGGGGTTGTCAGAGGATTTTTCTTCCTTGAAATCCGTCTTGGGAAGGCACATCAGGCTGTGGTTAATAGGGGAGAGTCCCTCTGACCTCCCAGCAGTTGTAGTTAAGTGATACCTTGGAGGGCTCTGTAAAGCCTTCCAGAGTGGGGGCTGCAGCACTGGGGCACTGCAGCTCCATTTCCCAGGGCAGAGCAGGAGCAAGGGTGTCGTGCATGGAATTGCAGCCCGGGGTTTAACTCTGTCAAGGCACGAGTTCAGCCCTCACTGAAGTCCAGCCATTTCCAGCAGCTCTGAATTAAAAGGTGCATCAAGGTATTAAAGGGAATATCACAGAATTAACAGGGCAGATTGGGAAATATTCTCCTTCTCTGAACCCCCAACACTGCCCAGCAGCCCCTGCCACAGCCTGTGTCCCCCAGAACTCCCAGCTCTCCCTCGGGATGCTCCTTCCAACTGCCAGCTCCATCCCAACCTTTGGGAAGGGCAGAGACAGCCCCTGGGGCAGGGGGGCTGCAGAGCCCAGGGAACCCACACAGGGAGAGCCCAGGAGGGGGAGAAGGGAATGATTCTCCAATTTACTTCCCAGAAACCTACAAGTATTTCACTTTTGGGTATTTTCTGAAACATCTGGATACCAGGAGGATAAAAGGTACCAGTGTAACCTCCCAGTAAGATCAATTGTTTAAAGTTTTCTGTGTATTTCCAGTCTTTTTGGCTTCCTTCCCAAGCTTACAGAAACAGGTCTGTGACTTTCCTTGGAGTAGAATATAATGTATTCTGTGTAGTTCTATTTTTTTTTTGTTTCCATTTTATGCAAATAAACTTTTATTCCCTCTCCCCTGATTTATCATCTTCAAGGTCTTTGTGTAAATTATGCAGAAAGGAAAACCATGGATTTTATGGAAAGCCATATAGAAGCTGTTAAAATTGGCCTCTTCTCCTCCTCCTCATTGTTCTTTGCTCTCAGTGTGGATTTTATCAAAAGTTTTTATCGAGTTTAATGGAGATTACCCAACAGACAGAGACATGATAAAAAATTTTACGGATGCAGCCAACCATGAAACACAGCCGTGCTTTTTGATTTCGAGCATGTAGGGTCTTACCCAGCAGGATTCTCCCAGCTACCTGCAAAATCCAAGTTTTCTGAAGGGTTGGCTGCTGGAGAATGACTTCCCCCAGGAAGGAAAGAGGGAAGGTGAGACCCTCTGTTTTCTTCACATCATATACTGGGAGAAAGAGCTCATGAACTGCCCAGAGTTGCTGTCAAGGACATGCTGCTGATTTCTGAGAAAATTTAATAATATTTTGGACATGAAGAGAATCTTGCCTATTGTCATCCAGCCATAACCAACACTGACACAGGCTCTCTCCACCAAAACAACTCTTGCCCTAAAAATGTAACCACAGTTTTAATCCTTTCACTGCCATTTTTTTTTCCATCACTGAATACCATCATTGTCTCCTTCTTGGGTCACCTTCTGCTTGATTCCACAGTCACTGAAGTCAGAGCTAAATTGGTTTAAGAATGTATAAATACTGCTTAATACTTCTTAATATCATTTCCAGCCTCCATCTTGGCTGCTCCTAAAAACAGGTACTCTGTAAACTTTCTTGCTTTGTCCTGAATTTTATGTTTATGCTTCCAGGGGGGCATCTTCTTTTTGTTTTTGCATTTCAACAGAATTGAAAGTAAATACCTGGCTTGCATCTTCCCAAGCACATGTGCTGCAGGGAAATCTAACCACTGGAGAGCTGCTTTTAAAGAGCTGTGTTATTCCTTCTTCCTCCCATTAGGCAGCAGTCCAGCCAAATTTACCTTTGCTTTGACTTAAACATATTTCTTTTCTAGTCTTTTTCTACAGCAACAGTCTGGCCTTAGGCAAATCTCCTGGGAGACTTGGTTAAAATGCACCTGTGCTACACAGGCAAACAGATATTGCAGAGTTGTTGGTGCTCTCTCTTGGCCAACACTGCAATATTTCACTGGGGCTCTTATGGGATTCGTCTCCATCACAAAGGAAACGTCCTGTAGTGTTGAAAGAGGACTTAATTTCAGTTATCATTATTTCATAGAATGAGAACTGTACAGTTATAAATCACCAGAGAATCTTCTCCAGTTTTCATTGAATTCTTTCTGCTTTAGGCTCACAACTGTTTCTTGCAACTCACAGCCTTTTCTGCTCAGCTTCCTTCTTTAACTGCTCACTTCTGCCTTTCTTTTTTTCTATGGAAATAAATAAGTCCCAATTAGACCACTGCCCAAAGATGCCAGGTTGCTTATCATCTTTTTCCCTTTGTTTATGTATCTTCATGGCAGCGCCTGCCTTGATAATAAACAATTCTGTAATCACATCAAAACTAGCAGGAATAAACCTTTGATGAGCATATGCAGAATCCTGTTAGAGATGTGTTTATTAATGGCAACTATAAATCACTGGTTGGTGTGATTTCACTGACTTGTATTTACCTTGCATTTGACAGGTTCCATCTCTTTAAGAACTTTCCTTCAGGGAGTAGCTTAGTTCATTTTTCTGAAGAGAAGCAACGACCTCCCCCAGGTTGTTTCTTGACTGAAGTAATTGCTGTGACTCCTCAGGTCCCAGACAACCAACAGATAATTAGTTCCAATTAAGTTCTCTCACAGGTGCTTACGATATTGCCATTTGGAAGCAGCAGGTTCTCCTGGAAGGTGAACTGAACAGTGGGGAAGGGAGCACCAAAGATCAGAGCCAAAGGAGGATCAGTCCTGCTGTGGTGCTGCTTTTGGCTTTAGCAGGGGTATGTACCAACCATGTTTTTACTTTTAGACCTGGGGTTGCTCAGTGTGGGTTCTTGTTGGCTTTCACTCTTTAAAAAGGGGAGGAAAAAAAAAGGGCAAGCACGAAGTAACTTTCAAATGGCCACAGTGTGGGAGCTGTGCTGAGGAAACCTAAGGAACACACAGCACCTGGGCTCTGCCACAGAGGCAGGAGCAGCCCTGGGCTCCCCTGTGTTCTCCCTGCAGAGCCTGTGTGCTTTGGGTCAGTGGGGTTTGAGTTTCAGGAGGACTCCTGAGCAACACACACAGTCTGACCCGTTCTTACTGGTGCCACTGTTCTTAGCTGCTTCTTACTGGTGCAATGGGGCTCCTAAAGCTGCTTCTTAGCCAGAGAAGGATCATGTCTTGAACTGTCTGCAGCCTGTTGCTTTATGTGGGAGTCAGGAGGGAGTTGTAGAACTTATATTAAAAGACAAAAAGCATCTATGAACTTGACATGTGACTAAAAGCACACAAAGAGCTGCAGATTTTTATTTAATCCCTGTCTCAGTCATTGTTATTTCTGTGTCTGCCCTTACTGGTGGTGTGTGTTGTGCTACTGTTGAATTGTGTGCTGGCACTTTTATTTAACCAAAATGCAGTTGCAGGGTGCAATGGGTGCAGCTCTGTGCCTGCCCCTGGCTCTTGGAGGGTCTGTTGCTCTGAATTCCAGTTCCTGGCCATACTTTGAGCCAAGACAGTGCTTTTTATTGTACACTGAAGAAAGTTAAGTGTATGTAAAACACCAGTAATGTCAATCTCATCCCCAAATACTGCCAGCATTGTTCACCTGCTCTGGTAGTGCTGCAATTTAGACCTCCCCTATATGGTTTCTACCAAGCCTGGCTGGTTTCTGCTCACCCAGCTGGGGACAGTCTCTGCTCTATTGGCACTAATTAATTAATGACTGAGAGAGCTGCTCCACCTGGGTTGAATCACTAGGTTGGAAGAGACCTTTAAGTTGGTTGGTTGAGGAGGAAAGAGCAGGAAATGCCCTTGAAGAGGCTCTTTGGGTTGGTCATCCTTGAACCTACAAGGTCCCTTTGAGCTCTCTGGGGCTGCCACAGCACTTTGGGCTGTGTCCATAAGTGAGCACCTGGAAAGATCAGGAAGCTCTGTATTTCATGGATTTGAGTATTCTTCTGTCTTTTTGTAACCCAAAACCTCCATCAAACTTTCCATGGTAGCAGTTAGAGACTCATCATGAATATGTATGTCTCAATTTACTGACTTCCTTAAAATCTGAGTGTGCTTGAAACTGTTCCTTCCTTTGGCATGACAAACTTTGCTCAGGCAAGGAGAGGCATATTTTGAATAGTGTGCAACACTTTGTTCCATCCTATATTTTTTCCTTGCTATAGCCTGCAAAATGAGAAATTATGTTTAAATAACAGAGAATATTTACTAGTTTCCATCTCTCTATAAATCTAGAAACTTGATTACTGGTAGTTAAAATATGTGGGCTTCAATGGCAGCGGGGGGGGGAAAAGTATATCACAATCTATTATTAGCCCAGTAGAAAACTACTAGTTTTCCTTTTTTATTCCTATCTTTTTTAGCCCAGGAATTTCTCTTTCTAGTGATACAACTCAGCCACTTCTCATCCCGTGTGTAGATATTTGGGCCTTAAACCAACCCCTGCAGAATTCTGAGCTTTATTCACAAAATGGCCCTGGCCTGAATACAAACTGCCACACTTTCTGTGGGAGGAAGAAGACAGGAAAAATGTTGTGGCAGGTGGCTTAAAATAAATAAGACTCAAACAAGCTCTGCTTGGAAGTGCTCAGAGCTCGGGAATGCTCGAAGCAGGCCCTGCAAACCTGCTGGGGAGAGCACTTAGGGGAAGGTCACTTGCAATTATCGTATGGTTTTGCAATTTTTTGCCTGGATGTTATTACAACCAACACTGTGTGCATTTACATCCTAGGAGATACATAAACTAACCTCCAAATACCACCTCAAGCCCCTAATTATAAACCCAGATATAGGGAATGTACCAAAGACCTGTACATTAAATATAATGCACCTGAGACCAGGACTTGGCTTTAAAGCTACAGTTTTACTTAAGTTTTTCACTGCCTGGATTATAATTTTAGTAATATGAATAAGAGACTGTGCAGATGCTAACCAGATGCTAATATCCAACTGTAGTTCCACATGTTTCCATGTAATAACTAAGTGTTACTATGGTGATAACAGATTCACTGGAGGTTTGATTTAATAAAGCAGGATTGCATGTTAGTGTCTGTGCAGTTGCCATAGTTTTAGCCAAACAATCGTGCTGCTTCAGACTGAATTGATGGTGTTGCCACTGAGCTGAGTTTCCCTTGTAAATCTGTTTTTCAGGAATAAATTTGCTATGTAAGTAGGTTATAGTATATTGCTTTAATTGATCCCTCTTCCTCCAAATGGCAAAAAAAGGGATGGTTTTGAATATGAGCAGAAAAGTAATTTTGCTTAGAAGTGGGGGTTCTTCTCCTTTCCCTCTTTTTTTTTTTTCTATGCTGCATTTGACTTCAGATTTAAAAGATCTTTAAGCCAACTGCCCAAGGCTTGCCAAGGGAGACAGAGAAGTAGGAATAAGCAAAGAATCTAAGTTGGCTTTCACATGAGAACACCTGTGTTTGCAAATGACAGCAAGGGATGTTCAGTTTTATTGCCACCCATCCCAGAAACTGAGCTATAGGGGCTTGAGTGTTATTATTTTAAACTTATAAAGTGCAGTCTGGTAGGTACTGATGGCCAAGTTCTGCAGTTCCCAGCTCAGCAGGTCTGTGTTGTTGGTTTAACATACACCAGAACCATGAGCACTTCTGTCCTCACCCTTTGGTTCTGCCTTTCCTGCCTGATCATTCCCAGATCCATGGAGCTACTCCCTGCACCGTGACAAGAGAGGGCAATGGAGCTTCTACTCCCAGGAAAGCTGGGCCCAAATGGGTCCATTTCTTCCCTGACCCCAGGATTGTTGCTTCTCCAGCCAGTGGGAAGCTCTGTGGCTGTTTCTGGTGTAGGATCTGGTGTAACCCTCTGTAGCTCCACTCCACAGCACCCTGACAGGAGGGTGCAGGCTCTGCTGCCAGGAAGAAAGGACAGGACGAGGGGAAACAGCCTCGAGCTAGGGGAGGTTCTGGTTGGACAACAGCAGGAGGAATTTCTCCATGGAAAGGGTGCTCAGGCCTCGGCAGGAGCTGCCCAGGGAGGTTTGGAGTGCCCATCCCTGGAGGTGTCCAAGGAAGGCCTGGATGTGGCACTCAGGGCTCTGGGCTGGTGACAAGGTGGGGGTGAGTCAAAGGCTGGACTCGATGGTCTTGGAGGTCTTTTCCAACCTCAGTAATTCCATAATTCCATCCATGTGCTGCTTGACCTGGAGAGCAGCGTGTCGGTCAGAGCTGGGAACTCATCTACTTTCTACAACACCACGAGGAGCCTTTGGCTTCTGTTACATCTTAATAATAGAAATAATAATAACAATAATTAATAACTCTAATGATAGTGATAACCTTCCAGCTGAACATGTGCAATTTGTATTGCCTCAGCATTATTCCCAGGCAGAGCTTCATTGATATTCAGCGCATCGGCGTGTCTGTCACTGCTCCGTGCACTTTGGGTCTGGAATCCTTAGGGAGCCTCACAGCTGTCAAATTGACTTCCATCATTTCTTTCGGAGCTGAGAGACAAATTATCCAGCCAGCCATCAGCCTAGGCTTTGCAATCGAACTTGCAATCTCTAAGTGATAAAATGCTGCCTCCCAGGTCAGACAAACAGTCCGGCTGTGAGGAGGGTTGAGCTGGCTGAGAGTGTTGATGCTGTTTGTTGGTGTCCCTTTATTTATTTTTTTTTTCAGAAGCTGCTATTGGGCAGCTTTTTTTTTTTTTTTTTTTTTTTTTTTTTTTTTTTCTGTTCTGTGTCTTTTGGAGAAGTATTCATGGTCTAATGATCCGGCAGGCGCCTGGGTGAGTCACTGACATATGTCGGCTCAGAGTCCCACTGGGACAGACGCTGCTCCTGGGCGCTGCTGACACGGAACCGGGAGGACGGGCAAGCTCACGGCTTGGCCTGGCCGTGGGATGGCAACATTTACCCCCTCAAAGAGACTGGGGAGGTGAATGAATTGGAAAGGCTTTTCCAGTGTTTCATCCGCGTTAACTGCGAAGAGGTTTGGGGGAGGTTTGTTCTGCATCTTCAGAAGAACCTTAGTTCCATCCCCACTTTTGTGCTCAACTCGTGATTCGAGGGTTTTGCTCAGGGTTTTTGCCCTACCCTGGACACACCGAGCCGTCTTTGCCGCACCCGCTTGGCTCACAGCGGGCAGGGCCGCGGTGCGGGGCTCGGGGGGGTGAATGAGGCAAAGTCCGCAGGTGGGACCCGACGGCTGCAAAAAAAACACCGGGGGATCCACCCCGGCAGCTGCGGGCCGAGGGATGGAGGGCTCTCGGCCGGAGGGATGGGGCCGGAGGGATGGAGAGCTCCCGGCCGGAGGGATGGGGCCGGAGGGATGGAGAGCTCCCGGCCGGAATGATGGAGGGCTCCCGGCCAGAGGGATGGAGGGATCCCAGCCAGAGGGAGGGAGCGCTCCCGATGGCGCCTCTTCCCGGGCGGCCCCGCGGGAGGCGGCAGCTGCTGCTCGGACCCTGCCCCGGGACACTCCCGGGCCCGCTCCGTCCCTCGGGCCGCCCCAGGGCCGTTTCCCGGCGCTCCCGGGACACTCCCGGGCCCGCTCCGTCCCTCGGGCCGCCCCAGGGCCGTTTCCCGGCGCTCCCGCCCCGTCTGCGGCCGCGGCGCCCCGGGAGCCCCGACGGGGACGGGGCGGGCAGCGGCCGCCAGGGGGCGCCGGCGCGTGCGGGCCCCCTCAGCTCAGCCGGGGACGCCGGGACGGGAATTCCCGGCGGCGCTGGGAGTGACCCCGGCCATTCCCGGCGGGACAGGGAGTGACTCTGTCCCTCTGCACAGCCCTGCCAGGCACGTCTGGAGTGCTGTGTCCAGCTCTGGGCTCCTCCGCACAGCAGGGACAAGGGAGATCCTGGAGAGGGCCCAGCGAAAGCTGCGGAGCTGAGGAAGGGCCTGGAGCATCTCCGTGCCCAGGAAAGGCTGAGGGAGCTGGGGCTGCTCAGCCTGGAGAGGGGCCCCAGCCCTGGGTGTCCCTGTGTGCAGGGCAGGGCCCAGGCTCTGCTCTGGGGGCCCAGAGCCGCAGGCAGGGACTGAGCCCAGAGAGTTCCACCTGGACACGAGGCAGAACTTCTTTACCAGCACTGGAACAGACTCCCCAGAGAGAGTGTGGAGTGTCCCTCACTGCTTTAATAGTGTTGCACTTTTACATGACAAAGAAAATGTCCCTCTTTGTGACATGGCCATAGCGTGTCACTGGCTGCATGCAGTGCCCATGGATGAGGATATGCCTTGTCTTGATCCAGCTCCTTTTTGGTCATGGTCATTGCCATCATCATCAGCTGTGTTTGGGTGAAGCTGCAAGCAGGATCTGCAGTGTCCTCATGAAGACTTGAAATGCAGCCTGATCCTTCAAAACAGCTCAAGTTTAGTCAAACCCACAGAGGTACTTTCAAGTCTTTATTTCCTGCTGGTTTTATTGTCTCTTTGCTCATATTGCAGTCAGGATTAATTGCTGTTGTACCTTTTATAATCCCAGGCTGGTTTGGGTTGGAAGGGACCTTCAAGTTCAACCTGTTCGACCCTTGTCATGGGCAGGGACATCTTCCACTATCCCAGCTTGCTCCAAGCCCCATCCAGCCTGGCCTTGGATGCTTCCAGGGATCCAGGGGCAGCCACAGCTGCTCTGAGCACCCTGTGCCAGGGCCCCACCACCCTCACAGCCAGGAATTCCTTGCCAATATCAAATCTAAACCTACTCTTTGTCAGTGTGAAGCCATTCCCCCTTGTCCTGTCACTCCAGGTTCTTGTAAATAGTCCCTCTCTACCTTTCTTCCAGGCCCCTTCAGATACTGAAAGACCACAATTAGGTCACCCCAAAGCTCCCAGGTTTGGTGATAAAATACTTCGCATTTAAAAGTGGCATAAATATTCTGCAAGTTAAATAACAATCTCCAGTATTTCTTTTTCCTCAGAACGTTCCAAAGTTACCAATTAGCATCAGTATCAGAATTTTTTTATACCATTTCCTTTCAGGTTTTTCACTTTCCTCTTTCTACCACCTCAGCTCTTAATTATGGCTGTCAAACAGAGCACAAGCCAGACATGGCATTTAGCAACCTAATTCTACCATCCTTCTTCTTTTCCATTTCCTTTCCTGTAGCATTCACAAATGCCTGTACCAGTGGGTACCTCTGACATTTCCAAATTGCAATTTGACGGTGTCAGGAAGGTTCATGAATTATTAAAACGTCTCAGCATCATAAAGGTTGGAAAATTACATGTAATTTGACAAAACAAGCGCACGCAGAAAAAGAAAACCCCACCCAGGCATTCCCAAATCAAGAGAGCACCTTTAAAACTTTCCTTTGAATTTGCTTTAAAGGCTCAAATAGTAGGAGAGCTGCATGAGTCATTCTCTCTGTGTCTCTCTCTAGAACAGGAAAGCTCGCAGAGGGTGGAGGCATGTCAGCACAGTGTGGTACACTCTAAAATATCAGCTGAAATGACTAGGCTGGAGAAGTGGGAGGACTGATATTAGTCACAGCCACTGCACAGCTCAGAAGATGAAGGCAGGAGGAATTACCGGACAGGCATCTGCCACTCTGCCCAGCCTTTGCAAACGTCTATCTGGGCTTCAGGTCTCTTCAGCCTTCCTTCAGAATGCCCCTCTTCCCCTTTCACTGTGACACTCACTGTCTTGGCCACGCAGAGCAGCTGTGATGTTAGAGAGTGGTTGAGTTCACCCCACAAACCATACCAGCAATTTCCATCTGGGATGCTTTTGCTCCAGCCTTTTGTTCCATGTCCCACTGGACGAGCTGCCACCATCCAGCTCCATGAGCTTCAGTGGGATGAGGATCTGTGCAGGGGCACTGAGATCACAGGGAGATCTTTGCTGGGCTCTCCTGCCCTGCTGCAGCAGCTCTGTGTCTGCACAGGCCAGTGATGCACTCCCATTTCCCAGCCCCTGTTCCCTGGCCATTCCTGGCACTCACAGCTCTCTGCACTTTGCCTGTCCTGCATTTGTCCACAACACGCACACCAGGAACTGGGATGAGCTGGGATGTAAGCACCATGTCAGGCTCTGTGATTGCAGTAGTACCAAATTAATTTGGTTCCAGAAAGGGGGCAGTGTGTGCTCTGGGTGTGCTAATTCCCCAGTTATAAGGGAAGAAAGCTTTCTGAACACTAGCACTGTTCTAACATGATGAATATTTGCTTTGGTGTCTGTAGCTGAGGGATTTTGAAGCATTTTGCACACTTCAGCTCAGCTCTGTGTGCTCATCTTGCTCTCTCAATCCATCTGAAACCATTGTTTAAACATACTTTATATGCAGAAAGTAGGGTGACCTGACAAATTTTGCAAGAAACAGCTGGTGTCAGCCACAAACTGAGCTCAGGAGCTTTCTTCTCCAGTTTGTGTAAAGTTCTTGTCCTGCAAAAAATCCTGAAGCCAGATGAGTAAGGGAAATGCAGATCACACAGCGTTACCTTGTCCTGGTGGGAGCATGGATACTTCCAAATTTCTGTACAAGGCTAGGCACATCCCATTTTGCCCAAGCTATCCATTTTTGATAGTTTCTACGCCCAGGCCATGTGCCTTGTGCCAGGTATTGGTTGTTCTGAGCAGGTCTGGGGGACAGTTGGGTTTGAGCGAAGTCACAAACAGCCAGAGGAGCAGGACAGAGCTGGGCCCTGCTTTGTCCAGGTTTTGGTGAAGTGTGTCCTCCTGCTCATTCAGAGATGGGAGGTTTGTACTCAGATGAACTCCTCAAAAAATACAAACACCACTTTGCTGTCAGACCCTCTGCTCAGCCTGGCAAGGTTTGCAGGATACAGACCTCTTCTATAGCTGAATTATTACCAGAAGGTGTTTCATTAAATAGCCCAGATCTGCCTCTGTTCTATGCTGCTTTATCTCCCTGCAGTGTATCTGATAATCTTATATATCACATTTAACCAAGCCAAAAATAAAACCTGCAACAGACCTTCCTGATTGTCTGTGACTGTCTGGAGAAGTGATTTCCTCAGCCCTGTGAACTGGTGTGGATTTGTTCTTACACCAGATTTCAGCCTGTTTGCCACGTGCAAATACTTCCTTAGTATTTGCTCCTCCAGAAACATTTTAATGTCAGCTATCATACCTTTTTCTTTGAAAGGAAAAAAAAGTCACGATCATTTACTCTAATTTTCTGACAAATTCTGAAAGTAATTTTTGGAATTGTACCATTCCTCTGCCCTAATTGGGTGCCTGGAAAGCATCTTAACAGCTGTCAAGAATTCTCAAGTGAGTAAAATACAGTGTGAAAGCTTATGAAAGTTATAAATGAGCTGTACTAGCTGATGTTATTAAATCATTTCATTGGTAGAACATCCAGAGTAGTTCTATCCTTCCCTCCAGGCTGGCCACTGATTTTTTTATGGCATATATTGAAATCTGCTTCCCCAAACCATTATTTTCAGGATGATAGCAGCCAAAGAAAAAAGACCCTCTCGCTTTTCATGATGAAACTTGTCCTCCTAAATGCATTTGTTTGCTTTTCTGATTTATTTTCTTTTGATCAGAACCATCTGACCCTCGTGTTTAAAGGAATGTTCTTTGCACTTTTGAAGTCTGCCTGTTATAACATCAATCCTGCAACCTGCAGCGAGAGGAGCTGGCAGAGGCATCCTTAGCTCATACTCAACAAATCCATTCCTCTTGGCATGCCAGGCACCTGCAGCACATCAGCAGTGTCCTTGGTCCCTGTGCAGAGGGAAAAATCCAGGCTGCAAAGTTACAGATCCTCCCATTTTGTGAGAACGTTTTCATATGTGCAAAATCCTGCACGTGCTCGGTTTCCTGAGCCTTCCCTCTCGGCGTTTGGAGAGGCAGCTTTCTTGCTCAGTTTGAAATGCATTTTCTTCTCCTCTGCACAAAAAAAAAAAAAAATATTCCCAGCCTTCTGCATCCCCTGTGCTGGTTTTCAAGGCAAAACCAAAAATATTGGATGCTGGGAGAAGTGCAGCATGAGCACAATGTGCTAACGACTCATCCAGGATCCAGCCAGGATCCAGCCACCTCCCACCCATTCCCTGCACAGATCCAGGATCAGTGCCTGAGCAGTGAGGTCATGCAGCTTTGGGAGGAAACAAGGAGAGCTGAGGTGGGGATCCTGTGATCTGTGGGCTCCGTGTTTTGTGTTCTGAAGCTCTCCGCTGTCAGAGCGGGGGACAGTCTGTGTTTGGTTTGTCATGGAATGTCAGGGGAGAGAGACAAGCAGTTCCTTTCCTGGAGCCCTTTCTTGTCCTTTGAGGCTGTTGGCTTCTGTTGTCTTTCCAAGTAGGAAACTTTTATGAAAAACAAGTCCTTGGAGTTGCAGAAAGACTCAGAGTGCCAATTCCTGGTTTGTGGCAAACAAGTTCCTCTTTTCTGTTGAAGTGAAACCTCTTGATTTTGCCAAAATTCCATTTTCTGTGGACCAAAAGAAAGAAAAACACCATTTTAGCCTTGACCTTGTCCCATGTGTTTTTGGAAATTCAGCCATCATTTAAGTACCTAAGCTGGGAGTTGAGCTCATTTGGAAAATCTGTCCTAATATTGGGTAGTGAACTATGAATATGTGCCATCTTTTTTTGTGCAGGGCTTGGTAGTCAGAAGGAACAATATTGGCACAAAAAATACTGCTTCAGGTTTGAAATTCCTGCCTCTTAATTCTTTCTTTGGCCATTCATTGGTTATTCAACTGCATAAACACACCCCTGGTTTAATTTCTGGTTTAAATTGTTCTCATTGTGGAGTTACTTTTGGCTTACAGGAGTCTGAGATTAGAAAGTGATTCTGATGAGGTTTGTGTGGTTTGTCTCTGACTGCATGTCCTTTGTAAGGTTCTCAAAATGCAAAGGTAAAGTAAACAAATAATGGGTTAAAAGTGAGCATGGCTGTATTTTTTTCTTTGAGCAGGTCAGGCAGTACTAGAGAGGGCTGTGCTGACTGTACTGACATTTCACTGCAGTCACTGACCAGGTACTTCTCTGGAAATGATTCCCAGCAGCTTATTTCATTATCAGACCTAAAATAGGTCACTCTGGGGCTTTGAGTTCTGTAGTGAATCTGTTCAGGTGACCTCACAGCAGCATCCTGCAATCTGCCATGGTGGGTTGGAGCAGCAACAATTTCTTCGCAGCGTGAACCTGCCACGGCCCTCCCTGGTCCTCCTTTGAAGTAGGTCAAGCCTGTGAACTGCGAAGACTCCGTGGACCCCTCGTTTATTGCACCATTCCTGCCTCAAGATGTGGAGTAGAGCTCTCCTTCTGCACCCGGTGTGAGCACTGGAGCTCAGGTGCACAGAGCACAGGAGCGTGTGCTGGGCGTGCATCACAAAGGCTTTCCCTGGCCTCCTTCTGCAGCTTGAAGAGGATAATCTGCAAAAACAAACTCTTAAAGGAGTGGTTTCCACCCAGTTGTTTACCAGTGGTTCTTTTCATCCCTGTTCTCTGGCTATTCTTTGTTTTTTTTTGTTGTACTGTCTTTTTGAAGGTTCTGCAAGTTGCATAACCATGTCCAGCTTTAACTTAGAGTTGTCTCAGTGTGCACAGCTTCACCCTCAGATCCAGGAGAATCACCTGGGCCTTACTGGAGTGTCTGTCACTGAATTCTTTGGCTTTTTAATTTCCATATAAAATCAGGATTTTCCTTTCCCATCTTTGAGCTGGATTTACAGGGTGGTAAAAAAAAAAGAGTACAGAATGTTACCACTGGTTTGATTCATTTATTTAAATCATAGCAAGAAAAGGCAAAGTTTCCTGTTAGCACAGGTGTTCTCAAGTTTCACTATAGAGTATTGGAAGAAAAACTTAGATAAAAACTTGTTTAACTTTGTCACTGATATGGAAGGAAATGTCCCAAGGTACTTGTCAGCTGGTCTTCTTTATTAATGATATTGCACAATTAGGTATTGCACAAAGGTTTGCCATTAAAGGCATTTCTAAGAAGAGTGGATTTACTTTTCCCCTTTTGCTGACTGAGGAAGTTAAGGTCTAGAGAAAGGAAGTGATTATTTAGAGACCCTAGAGAGGAAACTGCCCATGGTTCTGTATAATGACCATGTAGACAATGTAACATGCCCTGAAATACCCACTGCAGTTCAGATCTACCTGTCCTGCTCTGCATTCCTAAGAGATAATACACCTCTTGCAGCTCTCTTTATCCCTCTTTCTTTCCTGGAGCTGGGATGTGAAAACACAGCTGCCCCGTGCCCAGCAAGCTTTGGTGAGTTAGGTGAATTTCAGAGCTGCCCCAGAGGCATTTGCTCCACGGTGCCACCACTCAGGGACAGCAGAGCAGCAAGAGCCCAGCTGCAGCAGGGACCAGCCTGCTTGTGCCAGCAGGTGACACTGGGGCCTTCAGCACACTCACAGGTGACACTGGGACCTTCAGCACCACTCACAGGTGACACTGGGGCCTTCAGCACTACTCACAGGTGACACTGGGACCTTCAGCACCACTCAGGTGACACTGGGACCTTCAGCACACTCACAGGTGACACTGGGACCTTCAGCACCACTCAGGTGACACTGGGACCTTCAGCACACTCACAGGTGACACTGGGGCCTTCAGCACCACTCAGCCCAGTGCAAGGGAAGTGCCAGGGAGGGAGCAGTGCTGGGAGTGTGGTGCTGGTGGAGCCAGGATGCAGAAACCTCTTGATCTGCTCTGTGACTCCAGGTCCCAGCCCAGCTCTTGAAACTGCTCAGCAGAGGAGCAGTGAAGTGTTGTCACAGCAGCATTACTTGTCCCTGTTGATGTCCTTGTGCAAAACACAAATCTTAAAACAACTAAATGGGCTCAGTGTCCTCTGCAAGCTCATGCCTCCATGGGGCTGTTACCCAGCGTGGAGACACCGAGGCAGACGCTGACAGGACTCTTGTTGGGCACAGTTTGTCTCATTTGTTTATCTTCCATGAGCAAACTCAGCCATGCTGGTCTCCTTCTTGTCAGACTGATCCCATCTGTGGTGGGTGTTCTCCAAGGTCAAGGGGAGTTGTCTGGGTCTAGTGGCCTCCAGAGCTTCTTCCACCCTTTCCTGTTAATGGCTCTGGAATCAGGAGCTGCAGCCTGGTTTTATTTACTGATAGAGTTAAATTTGAGAAGGGAATCCCCATCTTCATTCATTCTTTCAATCCATGCATAGTAAAGCATCAGCCTCAAAACACTGCTCAAAAGCCATTGGCTTCCCATTGGCTGTAAATCAGGATTGCTGTGGTCAAAGTTAGAAAATGGAATATGGAGAGGAGGAGGACTTGAGGGGTCTTGCAGCTGTTTTCACATCCTCTCTCAAAGAGAATTTCTTCAATTAGTAGCAAGGATCTTATGCAGGAAAACTTGGAAGAAATCTGGTTGCACAAATGTTTGGGTTTTTTTCCCCAGGAGCTACCAGAAGTTGCATTACTGCAGGTTGTTTTATTCCTCTTTTCTCTCTCTCTCTATGGAACTGCAAAAGTGACAGTGCTTTAAATGGAAAGATTTGCAGCGAGCCATCAGTCACCATGCATGGAGGATAGATCTCCTGGTTTAGTCTTGCTTGTGCTTCCATAAATCAGCATAGCTAAAATATTTGTGGTTGTCTGTAGGAGATTTATGCAGGTGGGAGCTTAGAGTCAGTCTGTCATTTTTGTGGGGGAAGTGAGAGATGGAACGGGCTGGGGAATGCTGGCTTGCAGGAAGGAAGGATTTATATTGATATTTTGGATATTTAGGGGTTCCACAGAGACAATTAGCAGAAACTCTGTGAGTGTACGTGTGTACAATTCTCTGATTTGGAAACAGCCTGTTGTTTCTCTGCATTCTTCTCTTGTCAGTCAGGTGGGGATGTTGTATGGAAGATTCCTTCTCCTGGATCTGCTTCAGGCTCGGTTTTCTTTTTTGCTCTTTCATTCCCTTAGGTCCGAGGTGTTCTGTGCCTGGGTTCTGCCTGACTTTCGTTGGTGTGTGCAAATGGGCTCAGTGTGTAATTGTGGGTTAAAAAGCTCTTTCAGACTGCCTCTCATCCCACGACCCTGACTGCAAGCTCAGGGCCCTCTGCTGATGATTGTGACTCTGTGAGTTCTGAGCAAGATGAAGAGGAAGGAGGGACAAGAGAAACATCTTTTAACAGTGGCAACAAAATCCAGGTCCTGTTTTCAGTAACATTGTGTGACCCCAATGTGTCACTGGTTCATGGCAGCTCTGAATGTGGCCCAGACTGAGTGGAGAGACCCTGATTTCCACCAGCTGATATCCCAACACTGTTCCTGTGGGACAGGCATCCCCAGGAGCAGGAAGGGTGGGAGTGTGAGAGTGCTCCAGACTCTGCAGTTCCTGGTGCCTTTGCAGGCTCAGGCAGAGGCTGGGCTGTGTGAAGGTCATGGCTGTGGCTTCTCCTTCCCCTTTTCACTGGTGGGATCCTGTTCCCGAAGATTTGCTGGCTTGGCCAAAGTTCAGCACACAGTGGGGAGGCTGCAGAGCCCCAAACCCCTGTAAATACATTTTGGAAAGCTTTAAAAAAGTGCTGCTTATCACACCACACTCAGAAGTTCTCTGGGCTTCTTTCTCCTCCGTAGTAGTGGGTTTCTGATTCTCCAAATACCTGTTTTGTACCTGCTGATTCCCTGCTTCCCCCCAGTTTTAATTCAGACTGGGCTGTAATGTGAGACACCCAGGGAGCAGCAGCCAGCCTGGGAGCCCTGTGTAATTCCAGCAGGGAATTCTGCACAGTCCACAAATCCCAAAGGACAGGAAGGGGCAACTCCACCTACAGAATCCTGAAATCACCACACTGACCAGAGATACCAGGGCCTGCCTAGGGGAAAAGTGCCCCTGTAGTTTGTTAAGCCAAAAAGGAATTATCCAGGGCTAATAGAGGTGTGATGCTTTGCAAATAAATTTTAGGGGGAACAAAAATCAGGAAAATATTAATAGTTTTGAAGTAGCATTGCTGTGCTGTGTCACTGTCTTATATTTTATTAAACTTCTGTTAAATAATTTCCAGGGATGAGTGTAATATAGAAGGACAGAGATGAGTCTTAAATCAGATTTTTTTGGTGTGTTTTCCATCTTTGCCAAGTTCCTATAAATCTTTGCAGTTGTAGAGACAACCTAAAAACTGCTAACATTTCCAACTACAGAGCATAACACTGAATAAGGATAGTTGAAAAATTTCTGTCAAAACTGTGTTTAATGGAAAATAGAGTTTTGATAAAATAGCATTTTCACTGAAAATAGCTGCTTTCCATGGAGAATGTTGGTTTTTCACTGCAATATTTTGACAGAAATTTTAAAATCTTGGGCTGAAATATGTACAGCTGTTCAAGTCCGTCTAGTGCCATTCATATTTCTTCACCTCCTCAAATTTGAGGTATTTTGCCAACTCCTTGGTTTTTAACATTGTGATACTTGGGAGTTTTTGTCAAGCCCACCTCTAGATTCTTGCCATAGGACTCTTGGTTTTGTGTGTTAAAAGCTGGGTTTCTGTGGCTTTTGAAATTAGAGGAGAAAAAAACCTCAAGAAAATGTGATCCAATAACATCAGGAATCAAAAATCAAAGTAAGCTAATGAAAATTTTATTTTGTTTCAAGTAATTCTTGAAATTTTTAAACCATTTAAAAATACTTCTATAGAAAATGTGTTGCCCAGTCTGATTAATTATTATAATCCTTCCCTCCATTTTCTCTGCCTTTTCCAGTTCTATTTTCATTTTTTGAAATGAGGAAATGGTCAGTACTGGACCCAAATATGGGCATACTCATAGATTTACCTGGGGACAAAGAAATGCTCTCTGTTTTCCTTTTCCAGTGATTCTTCCCACTGTTTGCCTTCCTGAACATCCTGGAGTATTTTTCTGTTTTCCTGGAACTTTTTGTCCCAGCCTGAAGGTGCATCTGCACAGCAGCTGGCATTGGTGTCTCTCTGGGTTGAAGTGATGCTGTTTTTGTGCTCATCAAAGGGGACTCAGAGGGTGAAGGAGGTGAAAAGGGAAACCTCAGGCTCGTGGGCAGGAACCTGTGTTTTGTGTGGGCTTTCACACTTGTGATTTCACTTCACAGCCGGGCTGGGTTTCTGCTTGGAGATCCCTTTTTAATTCCAAAGTGAAGATCAGCCAGTGGGGCTCGAGTGGGATCTGCCAGACCTGCTGTGGCTGTTTGTTCCAGGGCAGAGTGAAGGTCTGATGAGCACACAGCTCTCTGGCAAGTGCTCCACTGGACCTGGAATCCCTCCTAGGAAATGTTAACTCTAATACTCAGTCTGCCATAATAAAACTGCCTTTTTTTTTTCCTTTTTTTGTTTTGTTTTGTTTTGCTTTTGTTTTCTGTTTGCCTGGTTTCTCTGTTCAAATGACAGTGTCCAAGTACAAAACTTGATTCTAGTGAGCATCTGGAAATCTTAGGCAGTGTCCATGCTAGTAAAATCAAGGATGCCTGGGAATGTTCCCAGGAATGTTCCTCAAGTGTGGAACATGATACTGTACTAGTGAAGTGCTGGAATGTTGCTTGGCAGAATTTTGGCCCGTGGAGGCTGGTATTTGTCTCAACTGTTCCCAGGTAGGGTTTGAAGCTGGAGACCATTCCCAAGAAGTGGTTTTGATGCAGTCACACGGATTCAGAGAGCTGAGAGGTTTCCAGTCCCAGCGTGAGCTGTTCTGTGTCAGCTGCCCTCAGTGTTTGGGCACATTCCTGGGCACATTTCATGTACTGGTACCAATATCTGTTACTTGAAGTGAAAATCTGCCTAAACCCCTCCCCCTGTTGCCTTTCATGTCACCTTTGCTTCTCAGAGAACATGAACGTGTCTCAGGAGGTTGTTTACATGGTGTTTATTTAAATTATGCTCCAGCGAGTGTCATTGTAGCTGACTCTGTGTCAGTGATTTCCTTTGATCAGTCACAAGTACTGATTTGAAATGGGGTTCACGGGCATGAACTTTATGCAGGAGCATATTTTGAATATGTAAGACACTTCTGAACAATATTAATTGTTTTGTGATGTGCTGGCTAAAAGGAAAGATCAAATATTTACTTCTCTAGAGCTATGCCCGTACATTGTAGGAAGTTCCTGTCCCCAAAACATCACCGTTTCAAGGGCTAATCCACAGAAGAAGTGCCCCTGGTTCACCTCTTTGTTTATTTAAAGGTCTAGGAAAAGCAGGGTAGTGGCCAGTGTCAAATCTAGTCCTATATAAATTGTAAAAATTAAATCGATATGGGCTCAATGTATCGAATGGAAGCATCTTTTTTTTGTATGGGCTCATCAGAACCCATACTGTGGATATTCATTTTATAAGGTTTTGTTTAATTATTACCTAGATTTTAAGTAGCTAGATTATAGGTAAGATACATTTACATATAGCATGTTATAATAAGATGATGACCATCAGTATTTTGCAAACACATTCTGAAGAATTTGAAATTTGTTTGATTTGTCAGTATGAATTAAAAATTAGTGCTTCTGTTGGGACTCTGGGGTGTGAACTTGGGACTGACTCTGTTAGGCTGTGGCAGAATTTTACCCCAGCACCAAAGCAGTGGCAGTGCCCCAGGGAGCCTGGAGCACCTGGTGGGAACAGGGCTGGGAAGTGGAGGTGTGACTGAGCCATGGAGGAAATCAGTGCTGGGAGCTGCTCTCTGACAGGAGACTTTCCTGTGCAGGGCAAGCAGCTCCCCAGCTCTTTAAAACATCAAGCAGATGTTTCCAGTGGTTTCCATGGTGACTGTCACCCTGGTGGGCAAACTGTGACCTCAGTGATCACTCATTGAAATTGGTGAAGAGTTGGGTCTGACCTGTCACCCCGATCCTCGCACACCCCGATCCTCGCACATCCCGATCCTCACAGATCCTGAATCTTGCACACCTGATCCTTGCTCACCCTGATCCTTGCTCACCCTGATCCTTGCACACCCTGATCCTTGCACACCCTGATCCTTCCACGCCCTTATTCTGCACGCTCCAATCCTCACACACCCCGAATCTTGCACACCCTGATCCTTGCTCACCCTTATTCTGCACACTCTTTTCCCTGCACACCCCAAATCTTGCACACCCTGATCCTTGCACACCCTTATTCTGCACACTCTTTTCCCTGCAAACCCCAAATCTTGCACACCCTGATCCTTGCACACCCTTATTCTGCACACCTCGATCCTCGCACACCCCGATCCTCGCACACCCTGTTGTTTTCTGCTGGAAGGGGAGAAACTCCAGCCCCCGGGCAGTGGCTCCTGTGCCATTTCCCACAAAGTCCCCCAGGCTCCACGTCAGCCTCTGCTCAGCGCAGGGAGGGCTGTCCCCAAGCGCAGCTCTGGCACTTCCCTACTGAGTCACAGCCCAAGTGACAGACAGCAGCGCTTTGAACGCTCCCATTAATGAGAGTCCTCCCAGAGCTGGATCACAGAGCTCTGAAAGGCCAAACTTCCATAGCACAATCACGGAGCCTGCAAAAGAAAATTTCCCAGACTCACTTGAAACCAAGGTTTTGGCTTCTTTGAGATGAAATGCTTATCAGGGTTTACAAGCCTTCCTGGTAAATTTTAGCCCTGTGCCGGGGGAATTCCCTGCAGGGGGTGGTGTAAATGTTGAGGAAAGCTATACTGTAATTGTGAAAGCATGAGAAACCATAGAGGGGTTTTCAAATGAATTTTCAGGTTCATTCACAGCTTGGCTGAAGAGCAGCTGTGGGAAACAAACCTCCTGAGAACTGAAACAGTGCACGGAGTGGAGCTCAGAGCTGCAATTCTTCAGTAAAGCAGGGAATTTAAGCATTTCAGTGCTGGGGAAATGAAACTGGCCGGTGCTCTGTTTCACTGGGTGAGAAAACAGCCCATTCCGTAGGGTTTGGCCTTGTTACAGTGGTTTTCAAGATATAGGAAGAAAAAAACTTATTTAAAATTTCCTTTAGCCCTGGCATGTCTTGAGAGGAGAAATAGAGGTTTGAAATTTCAGTGCTGATCATCAGTGGCTTAATTTAGGGAGTTATTGAGCATTATTTTTGAAGGAACTGTGTTCCTGTAGCTGTCGCTGAGTCAACTGGAGAGGTACACAGTTGTTCATCACACAAAAATGTCTTAATTGTTGTCCTGCCCCAAATTGAAGGGCTCATTTTTGGTGCTGGGATCCTCCTTGGAACTGGTATTCCATCACAGGGGACGATATGAAATATGGAACATGCTTCCCTTATGGATTCTTCCCTTTTTAACCTAAATTTGCAGATTCATTTGTTCCAATGACTCGTGAAGAATGAATGGGGACAGACAGATCTTTTTTAAAAGTGTAATATAAATTTGATTGCCCTTTAAAATCAGTGCCAATAGGATCCAAATTTTCAAAGCTCATAAGTGCTTCACATCCAGTGATTTAAATTGGAATGAGACACCTCTACAGCTTTTGAAGGTCTATGACTTTTATCTTTTAATTGCCACTGTAATGAAGAGGTGGGGTTTTTCAGGCCTGTCTGTCTCTGTGATAACCTCATCTCCTCGTGCCTGCCCTACAAGGCCTCCCCAGCTTTATCTCTGAGGCACTGAGTTCTTTGAATGAGTTTCCGTTTGTTCTCAGCCAGATAAGCAGCACCCTTGCAATATCCACTCGCTCCAGCGTGGCTCTGACGCAGCTGGGGTGGTGAAGTCTTTATCAGATTAGAGCTTATCAGGCTCACAGACCAGCCTGGACACTTGTTGTATCTCCAGGGTTACACTGAGGCCCGGGCTGCCCTTGGCTTCACGGTCTCCATTCAGGAAAGTGCTCAAGCACGTGCTTGAGCAAGCAGATAGTCCCACTCAGTGGCTGTGCAGTTCCCTTTGGCTTTGTCAGGGATCTGCTTAAACATTTCCTCAGATTAGAGCTTGGAGGTGGCTGATTTATCATCTAAATCAGCCTCTGAGCAGGAGCAGACTGTAATGGTCAAGGGGGAAATAGGTTCTGCTGCACAATTCCATGTGGAAAGCACAGACCTGTTGCAGGAGGAGGTGCTGGAAGAGGAGCTCAGTTCCACTGGTTCACAAGTAGTTTTGGAGCATGCAAAATACTGCCAGAGGAAGCTGGTTTGCTGAAGGGAGTGCTGTTGTGCAGATGCCCTGTATTGTGAACTCATCCTAAATCAGATTTAATGCAAGAAGATCACTTATGTAATGGATAATTGAAATATGGCAGAAGTGCACAGGATTTGAACTCATGTTGAGGAAAAAAAAATCCACAGAAACCCCAATCAGCAGGCAGGTTGTTGGCAGGACAAGGCAATGTTGGTTTGACAGTAAAGAAATGTTTTATATTTCATAATGTTCTTGTGTCATAGAAGCATTTGAGGTGTCTGAAAATACCAGTATGTTCAGCAGTTTGAGCTCACGACTCTCTGACTCATCCCACTAAAAATGCCAAAGAAATAAAGTTATTCCTTTGTATCCTTCCAGAGTGGACAGGAAACACTCCCAGGTGGTCAAGAAAAGCACCCATGATATCAGGACACCTAAAATTCAGGGGGTTTAAAGATTGCAGTACCATATCCAGGAACTTTGGCACAATCCTTTATATCCCTACAAACAGGTGGTGAAACTGTAGATAAGGAAAAATCAGGACTGAGAAATTTGGGTCATATGATAAGGAGGTTTAGTGAACTTACTGTATTTATTGTACTTTTGTTACTCCAGCCTGTGGTAGGTGTGAGCCTGTCACAGCTCCCTGTTGAGAAGCTTGGCTGCTCCTACCCTGAGGTGTTTGGTTAATCTTTGAACTGTGGGGATCCTTGGCCAGTCCCAGTGGGGCAGCCAAGATAAGAGGCACTGCACAGAGCAGGGGATTACACCCAACCTCAGTTCATACCCTTTTTGTAAATGATTAGTGGCTGCTTTAGTAAATAATTGTTCACCCCAGCGTGTGCAGTGCCCCAGCCTGTAAAATGTTTATAACACCTGAGAATAGTTTATTGCCTTCATATAAACTGCTTATAAATGGAAAATTAGCATGGTGTGGGACCAAGGGCAGGGACAGAGAGGGCAGTGTTGGGCCTCTGTTGCTGAGCTCCAGGATCCTCGTACCACAGGAGGGATGTGAGACCCTGCAGAGAAGGAAAAAGTCCCCCTTTGAGTGTACCTTAGCTGGAATTGTCAGAGCCCTTTGGGCTCTAATGCATACAGGATTTATCGAGAGGATACAGATAAGAAGGTATTATGATGACTGGCAGCTGGAAGAAAAGGGAAATGCTGCCTGATGCAGTGCTGGAAGAGATGGGATAGCTCTGGGAGATGTTTCTTTCCATCACCGACTGGGGTTGGGAGAGTCAGGCCCTTCCTTATCTGTGGTGTCACAAATCACCTGGGGCTGGGGCTGAATCTCATGCTCATCTCCATCCTCCAAATGTAAATAATCCACAGGACACCAAAAGACGAGTGATAAAAATCACAAATATCTTTCAGTATAACTGTGATGAACGTGTTTTCCTTTTTTTTATCTTCCCTTTCAGGATGCTGTTGGCCCTGCTTGACTCACCCCGTTCCCTCCATTTGGATTGGCTTCTGGTGAGAAGTTTAGCAGCTGTACCTTTGTTTTCTGTCTTCTCACTGCTGCAGAATATGAAATTGCACATTTCTGTGTGTCAGAGTTTCCTACATGACTCAGTAGCCAGAGAATGCTGCAGTGTCCAAGAGATGGAATCTGCCCTGTTGTCACTGAAGAGCCTGTGCCCCCCTGCCCCACTCCCCAAACCCCAAAGGGAGCTCTGAGGATGCTTTAATGTTCAGTTAAATCTGAATTAACCCATTGTCGTGGCATTTGTGTGTGTTTTTCATGGGTCCTTCCCCTTCCACAGGCCCATTAATGAGGCTAAAATAACACAAATGTAACAGAAGCATAAAAATAACACAGGATCTCTTCTCTTGATCCTGGCATCAAAACCAACAGGAACATGTGATGGGATCATGTGAATCCACATTACTTTGGCCCCACAAATGGTTCCCTGAGGTCTGTTAAAAAAACCTATGGAAAAACATAAACACAAATACCACAAGTGTCATAGAATCACAGACTGGTTTGTGTTGGAAGGGAGCTTTAAAGATCATCTAGCCCAAAGCCTAAATGTGTTTTTCCCCATGTTTTCTGCTCTAATCCAAGAGCTGCAATGTGGGCTTGAGAGGAAGGAAGGTGAAGGCTCTTTTCTTGATGAACATCCCATTAGAAAAGTGTGGAAATCTCTGATATGGGAGGTTGTTCCAGCTCTGACAGTGGAGAGCAAAGCAGAGACTCTTTCCCTGATGCAAAAGTAAAATCTGATTAAACTGAGAATGTGTTTCAGAAAAGGGGAACCAATGGGAAATACTGGGTAAATTCTGTAGGCTTTACCCAGTTCTGACTCACAGGTGATGCCCCAGTTTCTCTCACATGATGCTGAAAGTGCTCTTTGATAACTTGAACTAGTGAGAGCTGCACATCTGTTACAGGTGCTGGTTTTCTGATTTTTATATATATATATAAAATCCACAATATAATGTCTAAGATAATGGGATCTGCAATCAGCCTGAAATAAAAGGGCAGCCTCTCTGGAAAACTTGAAAGTTGGGCTCTGAATTGTGGCAGAGAGTACACATTCTCAGTTTCTCAGGATTTTTTGGGTTATGAGCAAGACTGTGCTATTTTGTTTTTGTTTGGATTGTTTGTTTGTTTGTTTTTGGTTGGTTTTTTTGGTTTGGTTTTTTTTTTTTTTAATGCAGTTTATTTAGCACCTCTGCAAGATTTAATGTGATAACTCTTGAGATCTCAGCACACTGAGGTAGAATGTCGTAAAGGTGTCTGGTAAACAGATGTTCCAGTCTCTGTGAGCTGCTGGGAAACTCTGCATCACTGAATTCATGTGGAAGCAGCTGCAGCTTTGGAAGCCTTAGTTTCCTGAATAAATTCTTTGGACATCTATTCCACTTTGGCAACTGTGGCTGTGCTGAGATAAAGACACAAGTAAAGCCCAGTTGCTGCAGCAGGCAGAACTTTTATCAAACCAACTGATAACAGAAAGGTGGATTCACTTTCAGGCAGTTAGGTCTTGAAGTTTTGAAAGGGAACCATTAATGCCCAGCAGACATTAATGGATCAGGAGAGGTTTTTGTCCAGTAGTGAAAAGGTGTTCTGTGCTTTAATACTGGTGATGTGCATCTCACTGCTGCAAGATCACCACAAGACCCTAAGAAATAACAAGGCTTAATAACAGAATCATTGAGCAGAATTATGAGAGGAAGATGTTTTGTTGTGGCTATTCACTTTCTGGCCTTTAGGTTTTCAGAAAATTTGAGTGGCTGGAGCTCTAATAATTATATTGGATAGCCAAAATTAGCACCTGTCTTCAAATACTTTTTAAAAATAAAATCTGGGAAATGGAAATTGTGCCCAAAGTCATGCTGGAAAATTTCAAAATCCAAACCAGGACATGAGACTTTTGCCTGAGCTCCCAAAAGTGTTTTGAGGCTTAAATGAAAAGTGTGCAGGGAGGAAAAAAAAGCCTCCCTGGATGTTCTGTGTTGCAACAGGGCTCAGCAGGGGAAGCTCAGCAGGGATTTCCACCCAGGGCACAACTCCTGCTCCTTGGAGGTGGAACTCAGCCTTTTGCATGCTCTGATCTCAGGGTGGGTTCATTCCTTCCCCGTGGAGCTGGCGATCCATCTTACTCGATGGAGAAATTGCTATGACAAAATGCTAAAAGCTCTTGCTCCGGGCTATTTTTAATCTACTGTAGGTGAAAGATCAGAACACATTTTTGGAAGATTTATGTGTGGTACCCTTGTGCTGTGCTGGATGGGATAAATGGGAGTTGACAAAATACAGGACACGAGATTTAAACCCTTGACCTGTGACATTGCGAGTCATCACAACTGAATGTTATCACATTTATGTTCTGGAGGGAAAGGCTTTGCTCTGAGGGAATCTCAGAAACGCTCAGCAGAGGTGAGGGGACGTGGTTCTCACTCAGTCTTTCTGCTTTTTTTTGTAGGTGATCAGTAGTGAAATCTCCTCTCAGGCCTGGGTGGGTTTCAGTGCAGGATATTTCCCAGCAGTTTTCGTGTTGTCTGTGCACAGTAAGACAAAAACATGTTTGTGCATAGGAACACATCTGTGTTTTGTGGAAAGGGTGAAGCTACTTAATGACAGCTCAGCTTGTGCAGCCTCAGCAGTTTTGCTGATCCTTTAATAGCCCAGGCTTTCCAACTGCTTCCAACTTTCTGTTCACTGTGTCCATTTCAGAAACAAGAGCCCTGACAAAGCCAAGAGACTTTAGAAATTCTATGAAACACTGTTTTCACCTCAAGTTCAGGGTTCTGCTGAACCCTGCAGTGACTGTTGGTGATGTTCATCTGCAACATGTGCTTCCAAAATTCCACCTCCTTGTGAGGGGCACATCCCCAATTAGTCTGGGGATTTGTTCTGCATGTGCAAATCTTTTCTTGGGCACGGAAGTGTCACATGGAGACTTGGCTGAAGAAAGCAAGCTGCTTAATCTTAAATGGTAATTGTCATCCTCTGGCTAATGATAAGCAATATTATGGCCTGTGTATCAGCTGTAATTAAGCAGTAAGACACAACAAGGTGTATGTTACACAGAGATAACTGCTCAAGAGCCAGTGACCTGCAAAGCCCATTATCTCCCAGCTGCACGAGCCAGGGTGTGCACGTGTGGTCCCAAAGCCACTGTCCCCTCTGCCCCTGCCTGCAGGCTGCTTCTGGGGGGCAAAAACGGGAAAGGGGCCTGTGTTGTGTGATGTTTTAACACAGCTTTTTTTCCGAGTAGTTGATTTCTGCACGTTTAATAAACCAGTGTGAACCATTCCAGGGTGTCACTCCCTGGAGTTCTGGGAAATGGGCCTCACTTCAGGCCAGGTCCTGCAGGGCTGTGCTGCCCAGGGAGGGGTGGGGTGTGTGGGGAAGGATTCCCAATTCCAGCACCAAACCAGCAGCAAGGCCTCATTTGCTCCAGGAAATTCCTGTTGCTTTCACAGGTAGCAGAGGGAGCTGGAAGGTGGGGTTAGATGGACTTTGTTTCAGAGCAGGATTGGTTTTGGGTTAGAGTTAAAGGTTGGAGGAGTGAAGTTTGTACTGTTCATGCTGAACACAAAACCTTTCCTGTGGAGCTGCCATTGTCCATATCCTGCACAGAGTCACCAAGCTGATGCTGCAGGAGCAGAGAATGAAAACCAGGGTGGCACAAACACCAAAGGAAAGGGGATGAGAGCACCTGAGTCCTGCTTCCTCCAGCACAATCCATGCTCTGTTTAATGTAGGGATCCTAGGGGAAAATCAGTGCTGGAGGAGGAAACCCCAGGTTTGAGAGAGCTTCCAGGAGCAGGGAATGTAGGACAGGATCATTTCCTTGCTGGGTGCTGTTCTGCTGCTTTCCTTCATTCATTAAGTGACCTCAATGAAAGTTTGCAGGGCAAAACACTTTGATGTTGATCAGATTTTCAGCCTAAGCATCCTGGTCGTGGATCTGCTGCCCCTTGATACTGGGCTGCTGTGGATAATTGCACAAAATTAAAATACAGTGGCTCAAATTGCTGTGTTTTGTTCCTATGTAACAGTCTGTCTCACACTTAGTTATTCATGGGTTTCTCCCCCCAGACATACAAATTAGAAAGTCAATGGGATCTTGCTAAACAAACTGCTGACAATTTAGTCTGGGCAGAGGGAGAAAAGCAGCAATAAACTGAGGTGAGAACTGTCTCATCTAATGTCTTTTAGCCAGTAATTGCCAGGACAGAGTATGTCTGCATGGATTTCCCAAGTTGGGGGGATGTTGCCCATTCAAGTGGCTGGATTCCTGTTTAGCCAAATAATAATTTGCAAAATCTTTAGAAAGATGTGAGCAGAGTGGAAAATCCCTTTGTAGCCCGAGTCGTGCCGTTGTCAGAAGCAGAGATCAGTTCTGAGGGTCGGGATGGCACTGAACCCATCTGGACCCTGATTTCAGTGGATGTCCTGGATATTACTGTATTAAAACCACAGATACATAAAGTTAGGCTTAATATAAGAGCAGAGAGACAAGGCAGAGGCCAGAGCCAGCTGTCTGCTCCTCAGAGCCCCTCTCCCGGGTGCGAGTGTTTCTGATTACAGCTGTGCACTGTAAATGCCTGCTCCATGTCTGGGGATAATCCATTCAGAGCAATTACAAGGCATCCGTCACCAGCAGGACCTGAGCCACAGGCTGCTTATCTGGGAAAATTGATGGAAGGGAAGGAGGGAGCGAGGGGAGGAAATCAATGCCTTTCCCCAATGTTATCTGCCAAATTGAATTAAGCAGCGCGGGATCCCTGCACGGGAGCTGCGTGGGGTGTGCTCAGAGCTGGGCAGGGATGGTGGCAGCTGCCCTGGGCTGCTGCTCCCTGGCAGCTTCCCGGGCATCCACCGGCACCAGCAGGGCTTGGGTGGGCACAAGGAGTTCAGAACTTCCCATGCAGAATCTCCAAGCCCACTGCAGCAGGTCCAGCTGGGAGCCTCGTGTCTGCTCGCAGTCCTGATCTACAATCCCATCCTGTGTTCCTTTTTTGGTGTAGCCAAAGTCCCATCCCAGATTTTCCATGCAGAGCGTTGTAGGGAAAGCAGCAGGGCTGACATCAGCAAAGATGCAGTAATTGCAGGCTGCAGAGCCAGGACTAGGAAACCTCTATTGCTGAAAAATGCTGTGTGTGTTGAATCCCTTGGCACTGCAGTGTAATCCTGAGCTGGGAGCTGCTGCCAGGCAGAGGGGCTGGAATTTGGGGCAGAGGGTTTGTGGGGGAGTTAAACCTGCCAGGAAATGGAACATGGAAGGTTTGGTGCCGTGCCTTCCTCTGCTGCTCCACTCACCTTGTGGGTTGGAAAGGTAACTGAAGGAAATTCGACCTCTCTGTGTCTGACTGGTCACTTGCTCTGCAAAGCAGTGCTGGAAATCCAGGAGCTGGATTCAGGAATGCTGAGCAGCCCGGGAAGGGACACTCTGCCCTGCTGGGCCTGCAGTTGGCACTGCCAAGGAGATGTTTGGTGGGTGCTTCCTGCTGGGACCCTGAGCAGGAGGAGTGTGGTGCAGGGAGGCCACAGCAGGGCAGTGGCACTTGGGATGCTGCTCAGGGAATCCGTCTGTGCTGGCTCAAGTGGTTTCACTCATGGGCTGTGAGGCCAGGAGCTCTGTTCGTGCTCTGTTCATGCACCTGTTTGATCCTTGGCCACATAAAAGGAAGGGTTTAATGACCTTTTCTGACAACAAAGAAATTTCTTGTTCCAGGGCTGGAACCGAGCACATGGAGCAACCCAAAACATTGTATTATAAACAGGGTTTATAAAAGGCTCTTTGTAAACTTTCTTCCCAAGATCATGGTCACTCAAGTTTATGGTCCTTATGGTGTTTACAGAAATGAGATTTTGGAGCAAATCTGACCTTTGAAGCAGTGAAGCCTCATTTTCTTTTGACCTGTGCAGGTGTCCTCTTGTTCCTTGGTATCTTCCTCAGCTGCACAGGTATGGGAGGTGGAAGAGCAGTGGTGGAAAGGCCAGAGGACTGGGACGGCTGGGCCAGGGTGGCTCTGGGGCAGTTTTACAAAGGTGAAATTCTCAAGGTTCCAGGTTGAGGAGCTGACTCAACAGAAACAAATACAAAGGTAAATCCAGAACGATGCTGTGCAGAACAATTGGGCTCAACCAGTCCACCCCAGAGAGCTGTGGAAACTTTTTTCCCTCCCAAAGTGTGTGGGAATTTGCACTGCAGTCAGGTAATACTTAAAGTGCACATAAGCCATCTCATAAAAATTCCAGTGGCGTGTACGTCACACAGCTGGGTTTTATTAGAGCTGTGCTCTTCCTCCTGACAGTGCCTTGGAGCTCAGATCTCCATTAACTCTGGCATTCCTGGGCTTCTGCTGCTTCCCAGATTCCTGTCATTTTCCACATGTTGGATCCCTTCCCTGCAGGATGTGTTTCTTTAATGTCTTTTCAGCAATTGAAGGTGGGAGCACCTAAAAGATCTGTTTTGGATCCCTTGAGCAGTAACAAGGAATCTCATTTCTCCCCAAAATCCCTCAGGCCTCTCCCTGCTGTGTGTGTGTTGAGTTTCCCTGTGCTCCATCTGCTAGGCTGGGATCAGGGGGCTGCTCACAGGACACTGGGAACCACTGGGGTCCTGTTTAATCCCATTTCTGGGATTTTGTGCCCGTTTCTTTCAGCTGTGCCCCACACAAGGTTTGGATTTGCCACATACACCCTGTGTTTGGGTTTTTAGTGGTGTCTTCTGATGGATGGGTAACACAAGCTCTTGAGTAAATAATGAAAAGTTTTTACTCCAAGCCTCAGGAAACTGGATTTTTATTTCTATTTATTTCGGCTACTTTGAGTTTGGGTCAGTTCAGCTCACTTGGTTATTGAGCAGGTTCAGGTCTCATTCCTAATGTGTCTCATTCCTAGTAAACTGAAGTCATTTTGTCAGCAGAACCAGAATTTTCAAACCCAGTTAGTTGTTACCCCTTACCCAGAAACACAAGACAGCTTGACTGGGCTTTACCAGTCTGTGCTGTTGCACTCAGAGGTCCTTGGAGACAGAATATATAATTTTTTCAGCCTCTGGTACCAAGCCTTATCAACCCAAATCTAGTTTGCTATTTAGTTTGGAACAGGAATACCCAGACAAATCTCTCTGAGAAGGAACAGCAGGAGCAACGTTATTTGAGCTTTGAATTTCAGGACCCCGAGCCACAGTAAGGCTGTGCAGGTGGAAGGACAGGGATGTGGATGAGCTATGGGGCACAAGATCCCTTCCCAAGGATGTGGAGCTGCATTTAGGACACAGACCCACCCCTTGGAAAGCTGGGTTAGTCTCAAATAAGAAGAGATTTATTTTTTTAAGCTCTTTGCTCATTCTCCAGCTTTTCCACTGCTTTACAAAGGCATTTCAGAAATGTCCCAGAGCTGTGGAAATTCTGCAGCCACTTCTCAGAAAACCATGAGAGAATTATTCTGACATATGTTTCCATCTCCTGCTTTTTGCATTTTCCCCTCTTGTGTTTCTTTTTCTTTGACCTAGAACAAACTTCTCTATGCTTACAATTCTCACTATTCCAAGGAAATTTCACTGGAGTGTTAGATTTTCCCCACGCAGTGGAAGGCTGTGATCCCAGTTAAATTCCAGTCTCCTTCCAGCAGTGTCCGTGCAGCCCTGCAGGGGTTTTGTGTTAAATGATGCCTCGGGGAAGGAAGGTCCTTCTCCTGGGCTCTCAGGAAATCAGGGACCAGGTGCTGTGGGATCATCATGAAAGGGGAGAGCAGCACCTCAGCAAAGCACAGAGAACTCCAAAAACATCCCAGAGCTCTTTATTTTTTTCTGGACAAACAATTTTATTTTCGGTAATGCGTCTATACACTGTACATTCAGTCACTGTGGTATATAAGCATAGCTATTTTCATACATAATCTCATAAAGTCCTTTATTTTACAATATTATCTGCATCAGGGGGAGGGGATGTGGAAAAGGGGGTGGAAAAGGACTATCAAGGTACACAGCGAAATAGATAAATATGCCAAGCTTTTTTCTTATTTTTTTTTTAAATCAGGCATTTATAAACAAGAAAGCATACATTACTTACATAAAAATAGTTCTAGAATAGTAGAGTAAGTCATAATATTGTCATTAGCAGCAGCATAGGAGAGACCAGGATAACAAAAATGTGCTGAAATGCTATTGGCTATTATAAATGTAAAGATTTATTTTTCTTCAATTGAAAAAATGTCATTTCTGTGAGTTCTTTCAATTAAAAAAAAAAAAAACAAAAACAAAACAACAACCAAGCCAACAAAAAACTTCTCTCTAAAACACATGGACTGCTGAGAGGGCAGAATGGAACAAAAACCAACCTTTTGGTAATAAAATACTTTACAGTGAAAATAAGGACAAATAAAATGCAAATGATGGAGAAAAGGTTATAACCCACATTGAAAACTTGCAAAAAGATTTTGTTTTGTTTTTTTCCTAACAGACAGCAAAGGTTCTTCTCAGTTAAAAACACAACTCATAAAACAAGACAACTACCAGGTAAGAAAGAGTTTTGAAAAAGTAAACACCATATACACTTATAATACAACAGTGTAAAATGAAAAAAAGTATTTACATGTTGAATTTACTTTTAATGTTTTTTTTACATTGGCTAGTTCTGTTTGAAAAGCAGAATATTATGTATAGAGTTAGCTGCTCCATAGATATGAATGTTATTGCTGTTGGTTTTTTTTTCCCTTCGTTAAGTCTTCGTTCAGTAATAGAAACAAGGAGTAATTAAACTGAATATACAAGTAGTAATATATTTGTAGGTACAGGGAGAGTCAACAGCCTGTATGAAACACCTCTTCTCCCTTGGAACTTCTTAAAGGAAACTAAAGCACAGAAGATGGGGGGATGGAGGGGCAGCCCCTCTCCCTGGGAACGCAGCAGGGAGTGGGGGCTGCAGAAGGAAGGAATTCATGGACCAGGCTCACACAGCTTTACTGAGGTGTTGCAGACACAGGAATGACCCCAGAGCTCCCTGGCCTCGAGCACCTTCACACGAGGGGGGGCTGCTCTGAGCCCCCCCCCGGCGAGAATCCCCTGGGGCTGGGACAGAGACACTGCTAAGGACTCTGAATTAGAAATAAATCACACACTCTGCAGCAATAACTGACCTGTTCTGCAGAATGAACTGATTGTTAAGCGTGGTTAGGAAATGCCCAGTGGCTTAAGCCAGACCCAGCCCTGCGAGCCCCTCCTGGGCAGTGGCTGCTGCTGGAGAATTTGTTCCTGCTCTTCTTGCACCTTATTTATCTTCATGCTTTTAAACATTAATTGCTAGAAATGGCCTTTCACTCCCAAGGAGCAAACCCTAGGGAGTCTTGGGGCGAGTTCACCTGCAGGGATGGATGGCCCTGCATGGAGTGACTGTGAGTGGGGCAGAGAGGAAAGCCCCAGCTGTAATTCTGGTTGGGATATCCTGTGCTGCCCCTGGGACCCTTTACCTGTGCAGCACAGGTGAGGCTGCTTGGTGCTGATTGACTATTTTACTGTTCTGCTTTCTTCCTTTAAAAATCCTGCAGATTTCCTTCCTTCAGATGTGTGAGAGCCTCATGCCCAGTGAGTGACTGCATTTCCCTGGACACGAAAAGGAAAACTCAGTGTGCTCAAGTGAGTGGCTTTTCCTGGGAGACAACAGCTGGACATGGACATGTTGCTATTTTTTGGGGGTTATAAAGGGAGAGAAACTATCACAGATCAGGGGGAAAAACCCAAACAAGCAAAATTTCCAAAGCCAGGCTTCCATGAGCCACCACAGGAGCGGGGTCTATTCTCTGTGTGGTTCCCAACACGGCAGTAAAGCAGAGCACAAGAGACTTGAAATGCACAAAAATGATCAGCTACAGCTACAGTTGTTTAGTTTCCCTTGAAGAAATAAGTGGATAATACAGATCTGGAAATCATAAGGCTGAGAACATTTTTCTGCATACTGCATAACAAAAGAACCCCTTTACATAAGACAGTAATAATGCCCATTAATGACTATATGGCAGAGTTTAATCCATGCATATGATTTAATAATTGCAGAAAAAAAACCATACAAAGAAAATAAAACCCCACATTAAAAAAAAAACAAAAACAAAACCTGCTCAAGCATTATCAAAATTCCTTTTGCATTGCACTTTAGAAGGAGATCTGCACCTAGAGCCAGTCTCCAGCATCCCAAACACACAAGGGCCAACCCCTGTATCCACAGACAGGTTCAGGTCATTGACTTGGTGTGACTGTTTCTTGCTCCCAACAGTTTTACATTGTCCCAGTAATTCCACTCCTTTCATATTTCTTCTTTTTTGTACCTAAAACATATATATGAACTTCTTTGTTAATGCTCACAGTTACTATAATGGTTACTAAAATGGTTTCAAGCAAACAGCTCTTGTTTAAAAAAAAAATCTCTCTAATGTACTGTAAGTAAATACCATAATTTTAGGATTGGAAGCCGCTTTCTGTCTACTGGGAAATAATTTTGAAGCTAACATGGTTTGCATTAATGTCCAAAAGCAAATAAAGACTACTGGAAATATGTTTCTTCTTTTAGAATAACTCTGGTTATGATGATGCATAGGGGGTTCTTTTTTTTTTTTTCCTTTTTTTTTTAAATTCTTATTCTTTAAGGTAAAAAAAGTGTCAGCATTGCCTAGAGAAGATGCTGAGAGGAAAAATGAGCTGGAAGGCACATCTGCAGCCCCAGATCACATTTTCACTTGCTTGAGCGTGTCAGAGGTGAGTGTTTATGGGTGAAAATTAATTTTCTCCTGATCAGTAAAGCACCAGCTTTATTTGTTAAGCACTTTTGGGAGCATCTCTGCTGCTCCCCAGCTTGGGTCATACACAGCCACAAAACCAGGTTCTAACTGAACCAGCAGCACAGGGGGAATTCCTGCTCTGGGGATTCTGGACCTGCTGGATCCTCCTTTGCTTACACGGATGCTGATGGGAGGTGTCAGTGGTGGCAGATTGGGTTCATGGTTTGCACAGCTGTTAGGGCAGAATCTCAAATGCTTGACATGTACTTCTTAGAAACAGGGAATAAAATGCAGAGTAAGATTCTGACAAAGTGCAGGCTTAAAAAAATATAAAAAACCTCAGCACCACCCCCAAGGTAGTGATGGTTTGCTGCATTGTATCCCGGGGCCGCGGCTTGGATCCCAAAATTAAAGTAATTTCTCTTTTAAAAAACAAAAAAGTTATTTAAAAAAAGATGTAGGCTTATTCACAGCAGCAAAAATGTTGGTTTTCTGTTCTGTAGTATCTGACACTGCAACGTTGGACTCTCCTTGGGCACAGAAATCCTGACTGACAGTTCGGAATGGAAGCAGGGAAATACTGAATTCATGGTAAGATGGTGCAACAAGATGAGTTTTCCAGAAAACTGAAAGCTGAAGATTTCAGAATGACTTCAACACACAGATGTCTCTGCTTTGTTCCTCTACCAACTGATCATCCATTTCCTTCTTTTCTTCCTTTCTCTCTTCCTTTTCCCAAAGCTGACGTGCTCCTGGGTGAAGTCTCTGAACACAGGGGGGTCTGTGGGGCTGGGCTGGGGCTCTCAACCCAACCCCTTCTCATCCCCTCTCCCCCCTGCACACTCCTGCAGCTTCCCTTCTTCCTGTGTCCAGGGCAGGAAATGGACATAATTCATTCTAAGGAAAAAAATCAACTTGGAAAAGCACTCTGAACTTCTCCTACACCCACGTGACGGGATGGAACCGTGATGGCTTCTGAGATGGCTGGAAAACTGCTCCTGACATGGATGGCATCATCACCACAGAGGGGCTTCTGCACAAAGAATCCCAAAGCCTATAAAGTCATTAAAAATTGTGCATCGAAGGTTTTTTATTTTTTGTCTTTTTTTTTTTTTTGTTTTGCTTTTAAAGGTTCATTATAAAAATCTTGTTAATTTTTTTTAATACCAAGTCTGTGTAATGAATTATTTTAAATAGCTTATAAGAAAAGTCGGTTTGTTTTTAAATTCCAAAATGTTCCAACAGGCAGGAGAACACAAAGCCACTGCCGTGCTCACCTTGGACTCCGGGTTTAGCTGGACCACACTGCTTTGCTTAGAGTTTGCCAGTAGAAAATTTGCTGTGGACTTAAAAGTATTTTGTTTACAAACACTTTGTGTTTTCTAGGCACAGTAAGATGTTGTGCTATATGGATTGGGAAAAAAAAGAGGCGGAATTCAGTGCTTCTGTTCTAGAGAGTAACAACATTTGCCTTCCAACTACTGAGAATCCATATTCCTAAAGTGTGTGCCAGGACACCACTACTCACACGTGCACTCCCAGTCCCACTCTCTCCCTCCCTGTGCTGGGGGATGAGGGCTCAGTTCTCCATGGGGCTCGAGGTGCTCTCACTGCTGGGCTGGCTGCTGGCTTTGGGCCACAGTTGTTCCTGAAGTTCCTTGACCACCTTCTCCAGGTGCTCGCGGGCCTCCCTCTCGTGCAGGAGGTCGGCGCGGAGCTGCTCCCGGTCGGCCTCGGCGTGCTGCAGCTTCACCTGCAGGTCCTCGATCTGCGGGGACAGGACACACAGGGCTGTGGGACACGGCCTAGGGCAGAGCCTGTGCCTCCCCACAGACCTTGCACAGGGCCAGGGCAGAGGGAAAATGTGTACTCCACACATAGGATTATCAAGATTGAGGAAGGAATTCCCTGTTCCTTTTTTTCCATGCACTACTGCAGTACAGTGCCTGCTTAGCTTTGAAACCCAAACATTCCCAGTGACTCCAGCTCCAGAAAGGAAGGTGAAAACCAGAAGAGTTAAGAAACAGTTCAAGAATTCCTTAGTGCTACAGAACTCTGGTCACTTCTTCAAGCATGCCTGCTCTTTCTTTAGGCAGTGGCAGCAGCTCTGCAAAGCAAACCCCAGGTGTTGGCACAGGGGATTCACTTTCAGCTCTTTTGCAATGATTGTTAATGGAAGTGACCAGAAAGGGCCTTGGCTGCTGATGGGCCAGGCCCTCCCAGATCTGAGTGTACCCACTCTGCTCCCAGCAGGACCTGCAGCTGCCCTTGGCCTCCCTGATCTCCCTGTTTGGTACTTTTTGACAGAAAAGGCAGAGAAAACCCCCAGGACTGGAGGGTGAAAATATGAGAGAAGCAGCACCCAGTGAGAAAGGAAATATCAACAGTCAGGAAAGATTGCCATTTAACAAGGAAAGGAAACCTCCAATGTTTTGGGCTAAAATGCAGATAAACCTCCCCCCATCCACGTTTGGATTTCAGTATCAAGGTAAGAAAAAGGAAGGCATAAACCACAGCTCCTCAGTGGGTATTAAACATCTATACTTTAAGCCTACACAGAGGCATTTCCACCCTGACTCTGTTGCCTTTTCTCACCCTGGCCTGATGCTGTTTCTGTCAGACTGAGTGTCTAGAGAACTGCGGTTTCCTCAAAAATAGTATGTGACCAACTTCCTCTTGCACCCCAAGCTGTAGCTACAAGGGTGTATGAAGCTTTATTTTAAAATTTCTCAAGACTTAAGTTCTTAAGTTGTAGTAACGTCTTATAAAATTCAGCCTTGGGAGTGAGTTACTCACAGGAGTTCTGTTACCAGCTGTGCCAGCCACGAAACAGGAGCTGCCACGTGCCCTTTGCCCAAGGACAGCTGTGGGGGCTCAGGGGTGGCTGTCACAGCAGGCTGCTGCAGGGGACACTGCCAATCTGCCAGGCCTGGCCTCAGAAAAGAGGCATAATTGGTTTCTTGAGTTCTTTTTGAGGTGATTTTTAGCCTTTAAGCTTAAAGGAGGGAACGCATTAAGAGACTGAAAATGCCCAGTGTCACAGAGTCACCCCCAGGACACAGCTGAGTCCCCAAGCCCAGCCCAGGCCGTGTTCACCTGCCCTGGTGCTGCTCCCCAGGGCCCTGGGGGGAACGCCCAGCACAGCAGCCCCAGGGAGGCTCTGTTTAGTCTGGACACCCCTTATCAGTGAGACATCCTGTGATGCTGAGAGGAAGCCCCACATCATTTCCTGCTCCTGGCCAGACGTGTCTCAGCGGGAGCAGGCGGCCACTCCCCTTCCCCTTATCAGAGCCCTGGAGATTGTGAGCTTTGCTTCTGCTCTTCCCCTCCTCCCTTAAAGCCACCACAGCAGGGACCTGCAGCTCCCACCTCCAGGAGCACACCTGTGTCTCACAACAGGCTGCTGGAATTCCCTCTGCCACGAGCTTTTCAGGGCTATGTTAAACTGTGTAAAGTATTTGAAATATATATAAATACACACAAATTAAAGTATGTTAGACAGTAGCTTCTGAGGGCTCCCTTTAACAGGGGAGGCCCTGCACACCTCTGTGGCAGGTGCATGGAATGAGTTTAAATTCAGAACCCATTTTTTGGACTCCTGGCTGGCCCCTGCCCTCTGTTGCTGCCTCTCCCAGCTCAGGAGCAGGGGTGGGAGCAGTGCCTGGCAGGGGGCAGCAGGAGGGAGCTGAGGAGCTGCTCCAGCCCCTGCTGGGCCTCACCTGTGCTGAGTACTTGGCCCGGAGCCTGCCGGCCTCGCAGCCCTTGTCGCACACGCGGATCTGCCGCGCCTGCTCCAGCTCCCTCTTCAGCCGGATCCGGGACTCGTTGGCCTCCTTCATCTTCTTCTCGTTCTCGGCTCGCAGGCGCTCGATCTCCTTCCGCAGGTTGCGCTTGGCCTCCGTTGCTTCCCTCAGCTTCTCTTTCTTGGCCACTCGCAGGAACTCCAGCTCCTGGGACACAGAAGCAGGTAAGGAGTGAGTGCAAGGAAGCAGAGCTGCAAGGGAAGCCATCCAAACCACATTCCCACCTCCTGCTGGTTGTGACCAAGGCAGCCCATGGCTAAACCCCTCTCTGAACTTTGCACGAGCCCTTCTCCTTTAAATCCTGTGGAGTTCTTGCACTCCAGCTACCCTGAAGCCCAGGATAACAAAAAGCTCGGCGCTACATCCCCATTTTGCTTTGTCAAGCAGAATAGCTGCGACCATCTGGGCCTGAATAAAGATGAACTGCAGTTGGAGAGAGCTCCAGCACCAGCTCCACGTTCCAAACCACCCGACTGCAGTGCCTGGGCTGGAGCTGAAGGCTCTGAAGATGCACAACGTGGAAAGTGCAGTTCTGAGTGTCCTTTGTGTACGGCAAAGCTCAACAGGACATCAGAAATCAGCTCCATTTTATCAAGCCCCCCCCCAAAAAATCCACTCAAGGCAAGGACAGAACACAAACTGTGTCTTTTCTAGCTCTGGGGTGCTGTAGGTGACTGGGGTGAGCCCCAAGACTCCTGACAACCAGCTCATGGACTGCTCTGTCACAAGAGCTGGGAAACTCTTGGTGAAAACCTGAAGCTGAATGGAAACCAGATTTTGCTCTAGAACTGCCACTCCCCCTGTCCAGGCTGGGAGCTGCTGCCTTGGAATCTCAAATCCATGAGGGAACCATTAATTGAAGTGATAATGATAAGGAACCTTCAAGGTGCAAAGAAAGAAACCCCAGAGTTGTTAAACCACACGTCCACAGCAAGCACAGAGATGTGGCTCATGTTTCCTAAATGGTTAAATTTGAAATTAAAGATCTATTTTTTTCCTCAGAAGCAGCATTTCCTCCCTGTCCGAGTCAAACCCTCCAGCCCCCGTTGCTGTGAAGTAGCACTGCAGGGTCATGGGAAATTCACTCTTTTGACAATCTCACTTCCCAGCCAGGCTGGAAGTTAGCTTGGCCATGCCTCTGGAAATACACACACAGCCCCTGGAAGTACCCACAACCCCTGGAAATGCACACCCAGCCCCTGGGAGTACCCACAACCTCTGGAAATGCACACCCAGCCCCTGGGAGTACCCACAACCTCTGGAAATGCACACCCAGCCCCTGGGAGTACCCACAACCCCTGGAAATGCACACCCAGCCCCTGGGAGTACCCACAACCTCTGGAAATGCACACCCAGCCCCTGGGAGTACCCACAACCCCTGGAAATGCACACACAGCCCCTGGAAATGCTCACACAGACACCTCTTCTATGTGTGGAACTGGGAACCCACACCTTCCCAAATGGAGAGCAAAGGTTGGACACCAGAGTCCCCTGCCCCTGACACAGGGCTCATGCAACTCCTGCTTTAAGTGCACACTATTTAGGTATTACACATAAATGTTTACTTTTAAATACATAAAATAAAACCCAGATTTACTGGAACACAAAGGAATTAAGCAATTTGCTCAGGGTAACTAAAAAAGAGAGCATCAGTGCTGGTTTTGTGTCTCCCACACTCGATCAAACCTTAGTTACTCCATCCCATGGATTCCAGCCCCAGCTTGGGAACAGCTCCACACCAAATATTCAAAGAGGACACACAAATCTTCTACCCTGGCTGGCTCCCTCTTCTATTTCTCTGCACTCTTTTTACCCCAGCTCAAACAAAAGGCAGTTCCCCCATCACTGCGCTCAGCCCTGACCTGCAGCCCTGCCTGACCATGGATACAACTGATGGATCCAGGATTTCCAGAAATAAGGAGCTGCTTCCCTGCCTGAAGCTCAGCAGTGTGGCCAGTGGGATGCCTGACAAAGCCCTTACTTCAGCTGTGGCCGTGTCCCAGGAACACCCTCCCTCACAGAGCCTTTAAAACTCCAGCTAAAGCCTCCAGAAATGTTTCCTGTTCAGTGAAATGAAAACAAAATAAACTCTGCTGGACGAGAAGATTTTTTCAGTAATGAAAAGATGTTGATTTTGGTAACCATGGATTTATAACCCAAGGAAAAACAGGTGGCAAGCTTAAAAACGTAAGACTCGTTCCGTGCTTCGGTTTCCCGGCTGGATTTACAAACAGAGCCCAGCAAAGGCTGTTGCTATTTGGGAAAAGTGAGGCAATTCCTTTTTCAGAGCTCCCTGCTGGGCTGTACCTGGCAGGGCAGGGCAGGGCAGCCTTACCTGGTGCAGGCTGCGCTTGGCCTGCAGGGCCGCGTTCAGCTTCTCCTCCTGCTTCACCCTCATCTTCACCACCTCGTGCAGGAACTTCTCTTTGGCTTCTTTTGTGTCCAGGCCACTGTCCAGGGCCTGCCTGAGGTGCTCCAGCTCAGCCTCCAGCCCGCTGCTGTGGGGGTCGGGGTGTGCAGCCACCTCGTAGGAGCTGTTGACGGGGGCTGGGGGCTGCATCCCAGGGGAGCTCATGTCCTTGGCAGAGCTGGAGGAGGTGAAGGATGGGGAGGAGAGCGAGGATAAGGAGGAGGTGACTGGAAAACAGAAACATTGAAAATTAATTTTAAAATGTCAATAATTAAGACATAATTATATACAACTCATATATATATATATTATACAGCTCAAAATGTGCTGAGGCCCTTTTGTACAGAGACACTTGACAATCAATTTTAAATAGGAAAGGAAATTAAAAACCTACTCATTTTATACTTTGATACTTGAAAAATAATGAAAATGCAACCTTGACTTAAGGGATTGAGTTCAATTTGTTTGAACTGTGACTGTGCAACTCATGTCACAAAGGCACCATTGAGGCACTGGGCTTCCAGAATTCCATTTAAACCCCACAGAAACTGCACAGAAACCACTGCAAAAAACCCAGCCCAAAGAAAGGCAGCCACAAGTGCCACTTACATTCTTCCCTGGTTTCTACTTCAATCTCTGCTTCCGACTCCTTGTCCTCCTCGGGGGCGGTGCTGGCCGTGGTGGCCGCGGCCTCGGGGACAGCCGTGTGCTCTGTGCCGTGTTTCCTCTTCCTCGGCTGGCCAGAGCCCAGGGCCTCGCTGCTCCGGGACACCACGGTGGCACAGGGGGGGTTGCTCACGATCTTCTGTTGGGCTGGAGGGGCCAGGGCCACGTTGGGGGCCACGGCGCTCTCAAAGCTCTTGTAGGAGTAAAAGCTGGTTCAGGGGGGAGGCAAAAGAAAGGAGAAAATGGTCACATTCCTGGCTTTGGAGAGCTTCCCATCCAGAGTTACACCGCAAACACCCAGGGGAATGGCAGTGAATCCCACGGATTTACACCAGCTGAGAACCTGCCCATGGTACTGTTCAGTGTTTTGCCCTCATTAAACCCAGGGATCCCATCCCAAGTGCCACAAATCCTAAGAGCACCAAGGAGATGAGAACTCCCAGAGCCTAAAAGTCCTAAAGCTGTTCCCTCCTGCTCTTCCTGGCACTGTTGTTTTAACCAACTGGACTTTTGTCTATCCACAAATGTCTTGTAAACTCAAAACAGCAATTCCTTGAGGAAAACCATGGAGTGGAAAAGCATCTTCTTGTGCCTCTGTGATTCTGGCACACACCTGAGTGTCCGTGTGTAAAACCACAGGTACAACAACCAACAAACCTTTGGCTAAACCTTGGTGTTCAAGGGGAGCATTAACATGACATCAAGTACATGGAATTTTGCAAAAAGCAGAGCAAAGACTTTGCAACTTCAATTCAGCACCTACAACATGATGTGGTATCAGTTAAAATTTCTCCTGGAGCTGTTGTAGGTGGGTTTTATCCAATACTGAAATCAGCCAAGTTTCTCACAGGGATACCAAGGACATTTACACCACTTCTCTCCCTACCTAGTTTAAAAAAATAGGATATGCTGATAGGCATTTTCTCCTCTATTTTCCTTTTTTAAAAACCAACCCCCAGAGCTTCTAAGAAACTTGTTCATAAGGGCAGCACAATATGTTCTCCATAATATTCCCTAAAAACACCTGGTCACTTAAGTCAAACTTTCCAAAGAAATCATCACCCTCAGGCAGAGATCTGGCTCGGGGGTTTTTCAGACTGCACAGCTCCAGTCTGGCACAGGGATGTCAAATTGCCCTGACACTTTCTGTTCTCAGTGTGACACCAAGGTCCCACCTGCTGTGGGTGACTCACTCAGGGCTGTTCCTCTCCAGGAGCAGAGCGTGGCCTCAGTGTCTGGACGAGTCTGGCAGGCTGAGGAGCCAGGACCCCCCAGGGCCAGGGCACACAGAGGGTTTGGGGAAATCTCTGCTGCCCTTCAGCCCCCCCGGCACTGTGGGGAGGGGAGAGGATGGACTGTGCTGGGAACAGGGAGCTGCTGCAGGTACCACGGACAGAGGCCTGGGAATGGCTGCACCTCCCTGACCAGTGCCCCAGGACAGGGACTCCATGGTGCCACCCCCAAGTGACCACCCCTTCACAGCAGCCTCCACCTGACACTTTTATGGCAGCTGTCACCTTTAACCCCCCCTTCACGCATTAACCAGCAACACTTTTGGTGTTTCCTTTCTGCAAACTAAACCCCTGCGGCTGCAAACGCTGCGACTGAGCACGGGGACAAACCCAGAGGCCCCTGGCACCCCCAAGCCCCCTGTCCCTGTCCCTGTGTCCTTACCTGTCCCGGAAGAGGGCGGGCAGGTGGCTGGAGAGCTCCTTCTCGCTGGCAGAGACCGCAGGGGACCAGGGCCGGAAGGCGGAGAGGCGCTGCCGGGGGTGGACACAGCCGATGCTCTGGGGACAGGGCAGGACGTGAGTGACCCCAACAACCTCTGAAGCCATCAGTCCCCACAGAGAGGACCTCAGTCATCCCCACAGCTGCTCCCCACTGGCCACAACCCCCTTGCTCAGGGGTTCCAGAGGGGAAGTGCACTCGTGGGATCACAAACAGCTCGTGAGCCTTGCAGGATTCCTGTACCTCAAAGGCACGAGGGAATTCCTTACTTCCCTGTCACAATCCAGGTCAATGAGCACTGGAGGGTGACAAGGAATCTAAGGGGACTGTGTAGCTCAATGCTGACTAGGAAAAGGATAGAAATGTTACTAATTTAGAAACCCTGGGCATGTTCTTTCCCTCATTTTCTCCTCTGGTCTCAGTAGAGTGATGCTTTGTGCCAATTTGATCTCTCTTGATTACAAAATATTCAACAATCACCTTATTAGATGAACTGGATAAGGACCGTAACCAACTGGACTGTTTTTCCTTCTCAGTAGAAGCTGGAGATTGGGAAGCAGAGTCATCTATTTTGGGCTTTTTGGAAGCAGGAGGATCTGAAGAGACCTGAAACAAAGGCAGGAAAAATCAAAATCAGATTCCTCATTTTGCAATCAGCTTAGAAACAAGTTATAAGGCAGAAGCAAATCTTGTTATTTAGAAGGAAGAAACTCTTGTGTTTTTCTTCTTTTTTTTCAAATGTAAGGCCAAACAAAGGAGTGCAAACAAGGGGCAGACACAGACTGTGACATAACACACTTCACTCCTGCATGGGAGACACTCGGGTCAAGTGTGCATGGCACAGGAGAGATGGGCACTGATCAAAGGGAGACACTCACTCCAAGCCGAAGAGAACTATCAGCCTTTTATGATTTTTGCATGCAGAAAGGTAAGTTTAATGTGGTTGCTGAACTGGAAAGATTATTTTAAACGAGAACAGAACAGACTTTGTTATTCTGTTTGCAGTGGTTGTTATGCCGATGACTTCACTACCCCACAGCTGCAGTGGATTCTGGGGGTGCTGCCAAGAGCTGCTTTGCCTTTTCCACAAGTGGCTCAGCTTGGCCCATAAATCATCCTCAAGCATAAGAAAGCCCTTTGGCAAGCAAAATCCCTTTCCTTCAACACTGTGAAGGAATAAAATTCCTATAGTCCCAGCGTGGCTTGCAAAAAAATTGGTAACTACTGGTTTAACTGGTGCATTGGGGATACCAGCTTGAAGGCCTGCCAGTACAAACACTTCTCACAGCAGGGAGGGAGAAGGTTCTGGACCTTGTGCTGTATCATGACCAGAAACAATAAAAGAAACATCCCACCCCTGTTTCTACTCCTTTTTGTGTCTTTTTGCAGTTCCAAACTCTCCCCCTTTCCCCATTCCCACTCAGCCTGGCTCCCAGAAGGGTGGCAGAACCACACTGCAGTAATGAATAATTGCTCATATTTGCATTCATTTGTTTCATCCTTTCACTTCACTGCAATTTTGGTGGGCAAATAAGTGGTGTTCCAGTGTCTGGAGAACCTGGGGTTGGCAATATCCTGGGAGCCTGAAATGCTCCAGCCCAGGCATCCCTCCCAGTGACAGAAAGGATCTCATTTGCCAATGTCCTGTGTTCTGAAAATCACTCCCCTCAAGGCACCTTCACAGCTGGGAACTCAGAGGCTGCTTCTCCAGGTGAAGCTGAACCCTGAGCACTGTGATTTAAATTATTTACCTGAAAAGCACCTGCAGAATTGTCCAAGTGCCCTTCTCTGGACTCTCTACCCAAGAGCTCTCTAACTGCACCCCATTAGCACCCTGAGCAGGAGGAAATTACAGCCTCACATCCATGCAGAGCCTGCTGCTCCCCCGGGAGCAGGGCAGGTGATTCTCCAGCCCATGCCAGCCCAGCTGGCAGCACCCCCTTGCTGCCCTCACAGCCCAGAGTGCCCAGCAACGTCACCAAGCCAAGCCTGGAGGGCTCAGCACAACATTCCCTGGCACTGGGGAGCTCGGGGCAGCTTTCCATCCATAGCAGATGAAGGAGGATGACATGGGAGGGGTGGGGGTGTGTGTGTGTAACCCCCAGGACAAAATTAGCCCGTGCCAGTGCCAAATTCCAGCTCCATGGGATTTGCAGCAGATTCTCTGGGCACAGCTTCAGGCTTCCCCAGGGCTGCCTCCTGCCCGGCCAGGGCACAGGCCCTCCCCTCAGGCCCAACTAGGAAAAGGCATTCCTGAGCCCTTCTGTAGAAAACACAGGACAATGCACTGGAAAAGATTTGTTTTTGCTCTCGGAGATGCTGCCTGTGCAGAATTAGTGACAGCATGGGAAAGGCATTTGGCAAGTGACTCCTGATCCCAGCCCTATCCACTGGGGATGGGGAGCTGTGTGGGGAGGGGAGCTCGGCCTGCAGGGTGGGGAGGAAGGGGGGCTTGGAATGAAAAAGGCAACAGGTGGCAAGACTCAGCATGGAACCCGTCCCTCCCCCCGTCCGTCCGTCCATCCTGAACATTCTGTCCAGGCGGGAACGGGACGGGCCCCAGGAATGGGCCCAGAGCACCCCCAGCTCTGGAAGTGGGGAGCAGGGACAGCCCTAGAAAGGCTGGGGGGAGATGTTTCAACAGAATGATCTCGTTTGCATTTGTAAAGGAATTCTCTCAATCTTTCTCCGCTGTCCCCCTTCTTTTGCCTTCAAGCCAAGGCTGACCCCAAGCACCAGGAGGGTCTGAGCACAAAACCTGGGAAATGCTGCTTCACTTCCCTGTCCAGAAGCCTGTGCTGATCTGGAAACATGGGGTGCAGCTGGAAAAAAGCAGCAAAGGAGGTGTGTACATGGGAGAAAACAGGGCTGTCCTCCCCCAAAGGGATGCAAAGGGGGCAGAGAAGGAGGTGCTGAGCAGAGCCCACAGGTTTTTCTACCCTGAAGTCATCTCCCAGCCCTGGGCACTCCTGAGAACCCAGAGCTGCCTGTTGGAGCAGCACTTCAGGGGACTCAGGGCTGGTTTGGGAGCTGCTCTGCTGACTCCTCCAGTCTCTCCATCCCTGTCCCACCTGGATTCCACAGATCATCATCTGCTGCTTAAGGCAGGAATTGCCTCTTGGTAGATGCTTTAAAAAAGCCACCTTGGATTTAGGTTTCACTTTAACAACGCAAAAATGCAACATTCCAGTAGTTTCTACTACATGAAGAGACTCAGATGTGGAACAGACAGACACTGAGCACCAAACCTCCTCTCCATGTGACTCAGCCATTACATCCCACTCCAGGACAGATTCCAGGCACCAAGATACCCCACTCTGACACTTCCAGCCCAGCCACAGCAGCCAACAAACCTTGGTACTGCTTCAAATGGGGATGATTTGATTTCATTTTTTCCTCTGTGCCAAATAATGAAACACACACCAAGTTGCAAAAGAAATACTGAAAATCCAATCTAGCTTTTTTGCCGTCTTCATAAACGATTTATGAAACACTCGAACAAAAATTCGAGAAGACTGAAATAAATATTTCCTTATTTCCTATTCATTTCTATTTCCATTGGAGGCAACTCAATAATCTGCTGTCAAATGGGCTTTGTGCTGGACACAGCCATTTGTTAATAAACATTTTCTCCAATCCACAGATGGAAGAAACTTCAAGATACAAAGTGGGCCCAGAAATGCTTACATGAAAAATTTACTTAAGCTTTGGGACTGTTGGTTTCTGAAGCAAATTTTAGGGAAAAATAGATACAGAAAGATTTATACAGTCACTAAAAAAAGATTTCAGAGGTACATTCCAAAGGGAAATTTGGGCCTGTGAACTTTGCCAGCCATTTTAAGGCAAACCGAAATTAGGCGGCTCAGCTTGGCCTGCAGCCAGCCAGGGCCACATTTGACATGTCAGATCAAATTTTCTACTTCAATTAAATATTACAGTAACAAACCATGAGACCAGTGGAAAGAATTTTTGACCCTCTCCTTCTCAGGAAGACAAACCTTCCCTGGGGCTCGGTACCAGGAGCAGAACCAGCAGTGGCAGGTCAGGCACCTCAAAAACACCTTTTGCTACAGATGCAATGGAAAATGAGCCCAGAAAAACTTCATCTATTTTAAGATGTGGGAGTGTCTACAGGTAAGATTCTTGGTGCCCAAGTATCTACCAAAATACATTTCCTGAATAATTCACTTTTTTTTCCTGCTGTATCCCAGTGTCACACATCTGGACTGAGCAAAGGCTTTTGCTCCCTCCTCATTCTTTGCTACTCTGCCCCAAACCCACGACACATGGTACTGAAAACTGGGCTGCTTTTGCCTTGTTAAGAATGAAAACATCAACAAATGGAAAACACTTAGGAGGCCTCCACACCTGTGAATTTTTAGCTTGGAAATGTACCTTCAAAAATCAGCCCATGCTGCAAATCCTTGCCTACCCTCTGCTGATAAAATTTCCCCAAACTGGGTCTGAGTTGGGCAATAAATCCCAAAACCTGGTTAAAGACAGAGATCTGGTACAACAGGGCAGTGGCAGAGGTTTATCTGGTCACCCTTCCCTGCCAGGTGTGACTGCACTTCTGTGCTGCTTCCACTGGGGAATCCATCCCTTGGCCTCGTCTGCTCCTTTAGAACAGGGATGGGAAATGGGGGCCCCAGCCCAGCAGGAATCCTGGCACATCACGTGGCATCTTTAGAAATAAAAGATTTAATGTCCCCAAAGCTACTGAGCTATCCCAACCCAGAGAAATCTGCATTCTTGAAAACATTGATTGGCAAAATACTGTGAGGCTGAAGAATTCCGTTTTGTATCCTTAAGGCAGGTGTAAATCAGAAACCGTTCCACTGGAAAACCTGCAGCTGGAAAAGCAGGGATAAGCAGAGAAAATAAAAACTGGGCTGTAAATCTACAGTGTCCTCTCATTCTGTCAGGCTGCTGCTCATTCTCACCCGGGGAGCTCAGTTACACCCTGAGCACGGGTGGAGCTTCCTGTCCCATCGGATTCCCCGTCTGGGCGCAGAAACTCAGCCGCTTTCTCAGCAGGGCAGCAACCACCAGGGCTGGGCTGATGCAAACCCAGAGCAACCCAGGGAGGCTCTGCTGGGGCCCAGACATGCCAGACACCACGGGGTAAAACCACAGCAGAGCAGCAAAGAGCCAACAGGGAGCACCCAGTGTCCCCAAAGGAGCTGCCAATCTCTGGAGTCCATGGTGCTCTGAACTCCAGAAAGTATCTGAATAAACCAAGGGTGAGCAATCAGTGTCTGAGCCCTGTTCCTGCTCCACGAAGGGCACATTGAGAAATGCAAGTGGAAGTGAGAAAGAGAATTTCCAGGGTCTATTCTAGGTGGCTTTCCTGGTTCACTTGAGTGACCACAGAGCAGTCACACCCAGCTGAGCAGCAGACAGAAAACGGGTAACACCACTGACCCCGTTTTGAAAGGGTGCCATGACATTTATCTCCTACTTTTACTTGGAACAGAAGGATGCAGAGTTTTATTTTAAGCCCAGTGAAGTGCTGGCCCTGAGTGGCCACTCCTCCTCCAGGAGCACCCAGGACACGTTTTTCTGGCTCCTGCTGGGACAGGGATTAAGAAGTTCCCCAGCTGTGTAAAATGGCAGTTCAGAAGGAATGTACCTTGACCAGTGACAAGGATTCCAATCTGCTTCTGGAGGTTACTGAGACCACAATTCCCACACCTGGGACTGAACTTGGAATTTTCCACGTGCTGCTCTCACGACTCACAGGCCTGAGTCTCTCTAAGAACAGACTGAACCACATGAGAAGGGAGAGGGCTCTGACAGATTCTTTCAGATTTCCAGTTAAAACCAAATTTAAAAATGCCCAGTGGAGGTTTCTTCCATGTGGGAAAAGGGCTCTTTATCCACATCCTTTAAGCCTCCAGGAGCACGTTGCCCATGGCCAGAACACTTCTTCCTAAAGCCTCTTTGTGACGTGGCCCAGAAGTGATTAATAAGGTATTAGAGGTCTTTGTAAGGGCTGCACTTTCACGTGGATTAGAGGAATAAATATATTCAGGTACAGATTGAAAGCTGGGGAGGGTTGTCTCCATAATAAAAAAAGCTAAAAATAAAGCTGTGCCACGGATCTGTAAGAAGATTTACTGCTTGTCTACTGTAGATATTTAAAAGAGAAAAAACCTACCACACTGCAGTGTCAGTTCCAGGGAGTGTATGTAGCATTTGTTTTATTTTTCTTTTTTTTTTTTTTTTTTTTTTTTTAATTTTGGTTTCATTGGGCAGGAATCCAGACTTTCCATCTTCCCATTTTTTTGCTGCTCTGGTGGAAGCACAAGGACTCATTTTCCCCTGTCATTTTGGGACCTGTGATTATGGGAAGTATTTGCTTTCTATTCCTGCCTTCACAGCACATGCTGGCTGCCAGTGTGTCCCCCAGGGGTGACCTGGGGGGAATCTCCACAACCAGAACTGCCAGGCACAGGCAGGGAAGGAGCTGTGGAAAAATCCCTCCTGCACTGCCCTGCTCTCCCTGCCCTCAGGCCTTTGGGGGCTCCTGGCTGGGCAAAGGGCTGATTTCTCCATGCAAATGCACCTGCCCAGCTGGTCTGGAAGAACTGGATGTAAAGAGGAGATGGTTTGGTCATGCTGGCAGCATGGGAAGTTCACCTTAAAAAACTGGGAACTGAGTTATTCTCACACCTGTGCAAAAATCTTTAATTTCTATGGAAACATCTCCAAAATTTACAACAGGAGAAGTGAAAAGGGACTGGGCTGTTTTTATTTCAGACAGCATCACAGTTTAAAGCAAAGTCCTGCAAGTAGCCTTTGATGAATTCATTTTGTAAAGGCAAATTTAAATTATTTTCTAGAACACTCTACGTAGCCTCTGGCATAAGTCACCATCCATTTTCAAAGCTTCTTGGCTAGCACAGAAGAAAGAAAAAAAACCGTTTTCTCTCCTGTCTCAACATTTCTTTCCTTTTATTGCTTTAGGACAAAAATTAGGCCAGATGACATCTGCTGATTGCACTTATCCTTGGGAGCAAACACAAGGCATTTCTAGCAGGCTGTGCTACAGCAAACCCAGCAGCACCTTCCAGGCACCCCAGAGCCACAAACTTCAGTCTGACATGCAGGGAGCAAAGGCAAATCTTTTCTATTTCTCACCCACTGGTAAAGCTGCTGGGATTCTTTGGGCCACTGGGGATTTCACTGCAATTTGGGAACTTTTTCCCAAGTTCCATGAAGCTTGGACATGATGAAGATTCTACCTGGAAACCTGCATTGATAAAAAACGCTCACCTGGCTGTTTAATCCCTGATCTCTACAATTATGCTTTTAATTTATTAAAATTACAATTCCTGCTACATCCATCACATGGAATTACTCTTTGATATAAATATGGATCTATAAATCCATACAACTCTTCAAATCTTCTACAAATAATGACTTCTTAATAGCCATTCTCTTGGTCCCAAAATTCTAGGAATCTCTAGCAGTTGCTCACAGAATCAGTATTTCCCATTCAGAGTGATTTTGATTCCTCCAGAAATCCCTCTGCCACGGGCAGAGCACAAACCCATCGTGGGGTGATACCCTCTGCCCAGATGGGAACGCTGAAATAAGCCAGAAAAAACCAAAAAAGCCATGTGTGAATATGGCTTCCTCAACGTCACTGTTAAATGCCTCCAATGAAGCACCCCTGATTTGTTGATTTTTCTGGTAAAGAAGCCTCTGCAAAGAGCTGATCATTTGTTACACGATGTGCTTGCCTTTTGCCTCTTGGCCGATGCACCTGGAAGCCTCTTTTCCACTGGCTAAGAGTCTGTTTTGCCTTTCCAGTGGAAACAAAAAAGCTACAGCTTGAAAAGAATTCCCTGCCCTGTGGTTTGAATCAAAACAAAACAGCTCAACTCACCCTTCCCCTGGCTGAGCAGAGCCAGTGCTGGAGCCCAAAGCAGGTCAGAGGGGCTGAGCACAGGGCACGGCCCCTTTTCCTCGGGCTGTTTTTCTTGGCAGCAGCTCCTGGGAACTCTGGGATGCCCTGTCAGGAGCAGGGGAAGGAGAGTGACCAAGAGAGGGAAACGTGGCCAGGGATCTGTGCTGCACACACAGGCAGGGGTGTCCCAGGAAAACAGGGAGCACTTCTGGCACTGGGAAACAATCAAGGGCAGGGAAGTGATGCCATCAGGTTCAGCAAGGAAAAGCAGAATTTGCTCTGTGGGCAGACTTGCTTTGCCCAGTTTGCGGGGTCACAGCTCTGGGAATTAAAAAGCCCTTTGTGAATTAAATTTTCTCCTCACATTTTCTTTGCAATGCAACCAGGCTCTGTTGCTGTAACTGACTCAAGTTCCAGCTCCAAGCTCTCCCAGCCATCTGTTCCTGGACTGTGGAGACATGTCCACTCTGCCAGCCAAGAACCTCAGTTTAGTCTCCAATGTTACATAAAAGGACCAGTATTCCCCTTGTGACTTCCACTAATTCCAGCACAGTTTAGGAAGCCAAGAAAGGAGAGAGAGAGCTCTAAAACTGATAAAACTGATGAGATTTTGATGCTCTTTTGTCAAACTCCTCTGTGGTACCTCTCCATCTGGGGATGGAGCTGCCAGGCTCCAGAGTGCCCTGACTTGGGTGTCTCCCAACTCCTCTGCAGAGCTCTCTGGGGCACAGAATCTGCCCCTGAGGAGCCACCAGCACCCAACCTTTTTAATTCTGGGAGGAAAAGCAAACAGCACAGAAAAAGCCAAGTCAGTAACCAGCCTTGATTGAACAATTTTCCCTGTCCAGCTGAAGAATTCACTGTCAGCCCTCACCCCACTCACCCCAGCCCCTAATCTGGTATTTGTGCCAGGCTGGCACATGTGTGTGAGTGTGTGACACTGCTGGTGAGGGCAAGGGACAGACCCTTTGTCAGCCTAAGCTGGGACAAGAGCCTGAGGACATCCCCAGGAATTACCTCAAAGGCTGAAGAGCCAGTGGAGCACAGCCAGCACAGCCCCCACTGCCTGCACTGTGCCCACACTCACCTGGATTATTTACACAGCTCCTGCTCTGCATCCTCACCCTCCCACTGCAGGAAAATGCATTTTAGCAGCACATCTGCCTGGCTGCAGGGTCGCTTTTTGGTCATACAGAATAAAAACTGTACAAAACAATTGGGATCCTCAGGCTGCAGGGAGGCAGCACTGCCCTACATTTATTTTTCACTGAATTTCATTTACTTGAGATGACCACAGGGAAAGCTTCAGAGTGTTCTGGGGGATGCAGTGTGTGTGGAATGACAGGACACAGAGCCAGGCTCTGCTCTGGAGCCCAAGCACAATGAGGTGTAGGGAAACAACTGCAATTACTCCAACACCTTCACAAAGTCACTGTAACATCACCACAGAATCTGAATTTTCTGCTCCCCCGCCAGCACCCAATGCACCTTTTAAACCCAAGACTGCCTTACATAAATATCAGTGAAAGTCAGTACATTGGCCATGGATTAATAGTTACAAATCCTATTAAGGTTACAAGGCAGTGCCATGGAAAACCCCCAGTCCCAGTGGAAAAACAAAACCAGAGCAAGGCCTCAGAGAGCTAAAAACTCACACCTTGAGTCCTTCTATCAGAAGATGACTCAAGAAGAGGAGTAACCATATTGTTTATGATATTTTAGGTGCCAATGGCTTCAAGTTACTGAGCAAATCTAATATCCTTCAAAGGAACTCAGTTTTCAGTCAAGCGCTGCAAGAACACACTGAGCAACTTCTCCATACACAGAAGAGAGGCAAAACCTAAATTCTTTGCTTACAAAATGTTTTGAAAGCTGCAGACAGGCAGATGCTTCCCTAAGCAGCAGACAAGCACGGTGCTGTGCAGTTCTAAGAAAGCCACAAGAAGCTCATCTACTTTAAGTAACAGTTATTACTCCTGAACCTCCCCAGAGCTCCCAGGATAAAGGCAGACAACCAATTACAGTCTTAGACTTCCAAAGCTTATTTTGCTGCCTTTAGAAATAAGCATCACATGCTCTTTCCACCAGACATTGAGTTAAGGGGGGGTTAGGGGTGGTTTAAGAGGGGAGGAAGGAGGAGGAGGATGAATGAAGGAGAGGAGAGGGCCCTTGAGCTTGCTCTTTCTGCCAAAGCCAGCTCTGCTGTGTCAGGAAGGAGCAGAGCTTTGGAGGAACCTTCCATGTTCCAGTGAGTGATTTGTCTAATCAGAATTAATTTTAGCCACAACACTGGACTGATGCGCTCAGAAAAGGATTTTTATCCTTCAGAAGGCTTGGTCACCTTGAGAAACACTTCCAGCAGTTATCAAAAAATTAAAATAACTGAGCAAAATCACCTGGTGGGATTGCTGGGGTGTCCTGTGCAGGGCCAGCAGTTGGACTTGGATGATCTTTTTGGGTCCATTCCAGCTCAGGATATTCTGTAAAAATATTATCCCCTACACTGGGGTGTTCAACATGAACACCATCACTGCAGAAGAAGCCTTTAGCAAACTGGCTTGTCCAATAGACAGAATTTTGACAAAAAGCCCACCTGTTTCTCTCTTTTTTCCCAAAATAAACTCACCTTTTGACTACAGGTAAGAGGAAATGCCCCATGTGTGTGAATGTGGAGAGAGAAAGACACAACATTTCAAAAAACCTACTTTGTGTAACATCAGATGAGGCAGCAAAAGATAATTTGAAGGGAAAAATGGAAGGGGAATAGGACGGGCAGGAGGGGGAAATCTGGGACACTCCAAGAAGGCTTTCAGTTCTTGTATAACATGATAGATTTTAAGCCTTTAGGGGAGAACTGGCTGAGCAATATTGAGAGCAGCGTGACTGCACAGCCACATGGGTTGTGTCTGCTACAACTCTATTAATAGGAGAGCATAGAGGGAGGTTTGAGTGTGCACACTCCACATCCACTAACAAAACTCCTGCTTTCCCTCCCCACTGCATCCCCTCTCATGGCCACAGTGACAATGTGGGGGCTCAGAATGCCCAGAGCCCCCCACTGCCACCCCCAAACCAAACCCTTCCACTGAGAACCCCCCAAGGCACTGCCTGGCCCCAGCTCATCCCCGCCAAGCACCCAAAGCTCTGTTTGCCTCTATTCACAATTAACAGGCTTTAAACACAGATTTTTAGTGCTGAACTGCAGAATTTAGGCTCGGGTTGGTGGATGCACAAGTCCTGTTTGTGGTGCCCCAGCAATAAACACGGCCCCTCACGACTTGGCTCTCACTTTGCTGTTACAATGCAAGTTCTATTCCACATGCCCATTCTGTGTGTGTAACGGGCCTGACCCCTATAAAGATGGTCAAATAAATATCTGGTGACCTCACAAGTATGAAAATAAGCTCATTTGAAAGAAAAAGTATATCTTCAGGGGGTTTGGCAGTAACTTTCAATTATTTTTAATTGCCTGGAAAATTAAAGTAAGAAAATAGTGTGGTATAAATGTTAGGGCACATTATTAAGCCGTTTTCATAATATCTTAGCCATAAGCTTAACAGACAAAAACGGTTTTTTTAAGCCTAGGTCATCTGTTCAATATGAATGGCCTGTCTGTTCCCAGACTTCCTCAAGGAGTAACTGAACTGAAATATTCCATGATAGAAACCAGATTCAGTTTGACCTGGTAGGCAACGAGAACTCCACGGAACCTTCAAGCTTGGGGTTTAATTACAAACCACCACAGAGCCTGGACTGCAGCCCGTGATCAGAAACACAAAGAAAGGAGCTGAGGGAAGGTTTGGAGCTCTAAAAGCCAACATCCCTTCCCCCACTTTCCTTGGCTTAAACCATGGGGTGGACCTTTTTCGTATTATTGTCAACACAACCAACTTCCAATCTGCACAGTAAGCAAGATTTCCAAGGTATCAGTCCGAGGCCTGCCTTTCTGTCTTTCTGCTCATGGAATTCTGCTGCCACAACACTGACACTGCACCAAACCCAGCATGGGGACCAACACAGAGCTGAACTCCAGGCTTCCAGGTCTCATGCTTGATTTTCTTCTTTTGTCTGACACTTGGAAGCCTCAAACCCACTTGGGTTAACTTTTCTAAGGCAGCCTCTAATGCAGTGACTGACACACACAAGACTTTGAGAAGTATTGGACATTAAAACCATCATGATCAGCTGAGCCCAGATGAAGCCAGACCTTACAGACAGCAGAGGTTTGTGCTGTTCAGTCTCCTGGGCAGAGTAGAATTGTGATGTGTTTTGGCCACAGGAGTGATATAATTTGGCAGTAAAAGCCTGACCTAAAAGTCTTAGGTCAAGGAAAAGCCTGACTCAGACCCTGACTGCACAAGAGCAAACGCTGCCACATCAGTGGGAGCTGCAGAACGTCACTGCTCTGTGACACTAAAGGTTCACAGGCAGCATTTCAGAGCTGCTTTCATACATCCAGCACACAGGGAATGATAAATAAATAACAAATCAGGGAAGGAGGTGGTGTGTATCCATCTAGAACAGGGACAGGAAATCTCTGTCTAATGCCAGGAGCTGAAGTGAGGGTGGATCATGCACAGAGGTGACTAAATAACCATAGGCTGAGTTTGCAGGAAATTGTGGTAAAATGGGTGAAGGGCTCAGATCTGTGGGGTGACAACAGAAATGTCAGATATCTGCAGTCAGACACGAAGTGCCTTGCTCCTGGGAGGAAGAAGAGAACTCCCAGCCATATTCCAGAGGATAGATTTGGCACAAGGTCCTGTGCTGCTGCTCTCTGCAGGACATTGGGTACTCCTGGGCCACTCCATCTGTGTGTGCACCACATATTCCAGAGCAGGCTACACAGAGAGACAGGGATGAACACCAGGAAGATGTCTGTGTGGAAAAATGCCCTGACATCTTCCCAAAAGGACCAGTGGCATCCCAAGCACAACATCCATGCCAGTGTCACTCATCACGCCAGCACAATCGGTCACATCCCAGTGAAGAATCCAACAACAATGCAGTCCTGGGAGATGGGTAATCCCAAGGTTTGCTTTGATCTTTGCAGTTCCCCATAAGGATAATTTAACCATTCTTACACTGCCACAGCTTTACTTGCTTTAAAGGATGTCTAAAGAAGCACAGAATTTAATTTATTGCCTGCTTTACCATGACACTGTGCCAACAGCCCCAACCCCTAAACTTTTACCTACCTCACATTACAGATCTCTCTGTCCCGTTTTTCTGAGATTGAGTATTAAAAAAACCCAAGCAGGTTAACTTGAAGGTTTAACAGAACATACCTGTGTCAGGTGAAGCCTGAGGGCTGCACTAGAGAGAGCAGTGAAGGATCCCACTGGTCCCTTTCCCAGTGGGACAAAGTGTCACTCACTGGCTGAAAATCCTTCCTCTCTCCATGCATGGCAGGAGGAGGTGATGAACCCCAGAAACCCAAGGAGGAGGGGACAAGATGGGTTTGATGGAGGGATGACTCCAGCCAGGGTGGATTTTTGTCTCCCCAAGGAAAAACACAACAACCTGCTGGTACAAACACAGTGTCTGTGTGTGCATTTAGCCTGAAGCAGAGGGAAGCTGACATTTCACCTAAACACAAGTGAGGCTGAGAAAATCAAAGCTCACCTCAAGGAGAGTTTTGCCAGCCACTAAAGGAAACAAAAACTATCACCTTTAGGTAGATATAAGCCTAATTTAAGTGGTGCAACAGCCAAAAGCTTCAAAGGCCTCAAACACATTAAGGCAAAAATCCTTTGCAACCATCAAAGCTGCTCCATACCCACGGCTTGAGAATTACTGTCCAAGAAACTCAGGCAGGTTCCTCCATCCAGAAGAAGAAAACTTCTATTTAGGAGGGAAAAGAACTGAACCAGGCTGCAAATTGAACTCTCTCTGACAAAATCACAATCCTGCTCTCAACAAGGCCAAGTTCAGCCAATTTCCCTAAGAAACAGGCTGAGCTGTACAGCAACAACTGCAAATGGAACAGGGAATGGGGCTAAAGCAGCAAATCTCAGGGGAAGGGAGAGAACAAGCATTTGAAACACCAAACAGAATGCCAAACCTTCATTAACGAGTACAGATTAATTCTGTGGCAGAGAAGGTGATCATTGCCACTGCTGCTCTGCTGGAGTGGGAGGAAGGAGCTGCAGGGATCCAGGCAGATAATGCTGGGCTCAGCTGTTCAGGGCAGCAGCTGTCCCCAAATCCTCATTGGAGGGAAGGAGCCAGGAGGTCACCGGAGTCACGATTATTTGGAATGAAGAGGGGAAACAATAGGTTGGGGCCCTCTGTCTTCTTGCCTTTCTCAGGGCTTTTGTGAGCTGCTGCCTTCCCAGAATAGCTGGCTGCACTCAGGGCAGATCAGGGGCTGGGTCTGGACAGGCCTTTTCTCCCCTGCAGCTCCACAATTTAAAAGGAAAAGTGACACCTCCATCCCCCCATTTGTGTGCCTGGCTCCCCAGCACGTCTGCAATACCTTCAGCTGACCAAGGAGGCAGGGAAGGCTTTCAGCTTCAGCAAAGGGTAGAAAAAAAGCTCAAAACAGACTCAGTCCCATGAAATTTATTTTGTCTGACCCTTCTCCTCAGCTGAATTTCTCTCCCAGGACAAAGCTAATGCCATACTGCAGGACACCTGGACAAACCTGTCAGAATCCCAGCTTTTCCTGAGCCAGGAATGCTGCTCCAGAGGGGAGTGGAGACACTGCTGTTTGATGGAGTGTAAGAGAGCTTGTAGCACCCAGAGGGCTAAAACAGGGTCTGTTAACAGTTCACAAAGTTTAGTGAACAAAAATGGCAAAAAAAATTGGTTTGCCAAGATTTTGGCCACCGCAGTAGATAAAACATGATTCTTGTCCTGCCTCTCACTGCACCCTTGCATGACCTTGGGCAAGGCATTGAACCCTGATCCAGCCAGGGCTGCGGTGCCCCAGGAATGCTGCAAACCTGATCCCATTGCAGAAGAGCTTTAAAATGGCAATTCTTACACAATGGTAGAGTCTAACTGGTCTGGCTTAGTAGAGCTGAGGTGTAAACAAGGACTTCACTGCTTCCTTGGAATTTCAGATAAAGGCACGGACAGAAGAGACTGACTTTGCTTATAGAATTTTTCTAACCAAGGCTTCCATATCCTGACTCCTATTTTGTGTGAGCTTGGAGAGAAACGGGTCTTGATTTTCACTCTAGGATGAAACTGTTGTAGTCCTGCTGGCTCAAAAGATCAGGTGAAACATAAAACATTTAATTTAAGATTAGCAGTCAGTGTTAGACATTCCTTGCCTGTACCAGTAGGGATGAACACAGAGCCTGCTGAAAGCTGCACTGTGAGTAATAACAGGGTAAATCTGAGATCAGAGAAAACACATTTCTTGTTTTAAGTGGTTTCCCCCCCTTTTTTACTCCATACAATTTTAATATTGATCCACAGGCTAAGGATTGTTCTAGGGTGCCACCGGAATTGTTTAATGGGATACTTCTTGTGTTATAATCTTGGTAAAGAGACCCACAGGTGGATTTGAATAACATCTTGAAAGGAGATTGAGTGTAATAAGGTGACAGACAGATTGGAAGAAGATTAAAACTCATTTGATCACCAACTCCCAAGCAAAGCACAGTAACTCCTCCCTGTCCTCCATCCTACACACACCTGATCCCAACACTGCTAAGAGGCAGAAGGCACCAGGATAAAAACCCAACCAATTCCAGGTTTCCTTTCTGGGACAGGTTTGATGTGCTTGCACAGGAGATGAAGCCACAGGGGAGTTTGGACATCCCCAGGAGCAGGCTGGAGCACCCTGCTGGAAAGCAGTGCCAGTGATTCACCATGCCACAGACTCTTGGTGAGACCTAAAACTTCCAATTTTTTTTCAAATGGTATTTGGCTTGGCTTGGTTTTCTGAACTGCTGCTGCTCTCAGGTTCAACAGGAGACATGTTTCTCTAAGCTGATTTCTCTGTGGCTGAGGATTTAATCAGATCAAAGTGGTGATTAAAACATGGGCTATAACCACAAGACTTAAAGGGAGAGCTCCAACACTGAGCACTCCCCCTTTAAAATCCAAGGAGAAGCAATATCTATCTCTGGCAAATGCTTTTAAAAAGCATTTTATGCTTTTAAAAAATCCTGGATTTTTGCTCCTTCTGGGTCACCTTTCCTCTCGATAGGGTGCGAAGCTCCTGGCAAGTACCAAGAAATGAAGAAATGCAAATGAATTAAGGGCTGCAGTTAATGTGAATGCATTAACACCACCAAGACACCCTGGAAGGTGGGTTTGCTGACACTCCCTTCACTCCAACACATCCACTGTAAACTTCCAGCACAGCTCCCTCAGACCCTGTCAGTGCTCCTGACATTCTTTCCTACAGTTTTCCACTTGCTGCTTTGTAGGTCTGTGGTTCCTTTCATCCATCCAAAGACAGCACGATAGCATGTTGGGAGTGGTGAGAAATAGGATTATAAAAAATGTAAATGGAGCAGCATTTCCACAGCTCTACACAGAGTAAACCAGAGCAACCCAAACATTAAGGCCAAAAATGCCTTTTTAGTGACAATTAGTTCAGAAATGAGGCCTAATTTTACATCATGACCTGCATGAAGAGCCAACGAGCTGTGCCATCAGATCCATGAGCCCCATCCCAGCTTCCTCCTGCACAACAAAAACAGGCCAAGTGACTCACTCGGCAGCTGAGGATGAAGGCTGCTGGGTTCTGGCTCCTGCTCCTGTTCCCCACCAGGCTGGATGGGAATTGTTCCCAAAGAACTTGAACTCCGTGGTAGCTCTGCTCCAGGAGTGCCACGGGATATTTTGAATTAATGGAGAAGTGCACGTTCCATTGGGAGTCAATATTTATTTGTTACGCCGACTTGGCAGCTCAGCCCTCTCCTCACTTCCATCACTGTGACACCTTTGAGATACCAGCTCCTTGGTATGTGGGATAACATCTTCTTCCAAGCTATTCTTGACACTCTACTCCTACTCCTCTTCTATGTGTTTAACCATTTTAAAGCTGATTTGGGTCATGACTAATAGAATTAGATACTAAAATCATGTGCTGTCAGCAGCAGACATTGTAGAGCCAGCAGGAGCCACGTGGAATGCAAGTTGAGGCAGCTTCAGATGGGTGGGAAAGAAGTCACATTAGTTTGTGCTTTCTTTCCCTTTTTAAATAGAATTAAAGCTGGACAAAAATCCCACCCAAACCCCCAAACCTCAACTTCACTCATTTTGGAGCCAATTTCTTTAGTTTACATATCAGTCTAAACTCAAAACAAATGAATGCCAACAACCCAAAGCAGGCACATGTGCTTTAAATCTAGGGTCACAGACTTGGGGTTTGTGCAAAACTCACTGGTTCTACCTACTTTCATCTCAGTGCAGCTCATAGGAAAAGCACATGCCTTTCTCATGGATATTTCCCATAACTCTTCCTTGTTTTCCCAGTAAAAAGAAATTAAAATAAAAGCACAACCCCTTCTCCCCCTTGTGAGATGTGGAGAACATGTGGCCTGAAGGTCAGCAGCACTGGGTTTTATTCCTGGCTCTGCCACTGACATAATTTGAATGGCTTTAGATAAATAAAATGGAAACATTAAAAAATGTAAACAGCATCACAGTTTCTAAAAGAGTTTTGTATTTTCCAGCACTACAGAAACAAAGACTGATGTTTTCATAGCAAGCAAACCCCAAAGAACCTCCTTTTCCTAATTCTTTAATAGGGTTAAACACCATTAATTCCAGCTGGGAAACAAGTCAAGGTGCAGCTCATGTCTCATACATGTTGAACACTCAGTTTCCAAACCTCTGACTGCAACTTGCCAATAGCTGCAGAGAACTGTTGCAGGATACAGTTGTGGAAACTCCCAACAAATCAAAAGGACTCAGTTCATCTTTCTAAATAAAAGCATGGACTTCACCACAAAAGAAGATTTTAGCTAATGATAAAATCCTCCAAAACTGGACACTCCACAAATGTTGCTCTTTTTTTGCTCCTTTTTCTGACACCTCTCACACATCCCTATGAATTCCTACTCATTATGTTCTCCAACACCGAGTCCATGTGCTGAGTTCCAACCCAAGCACTGATATGTAAAATATGGTTATTTAGAATTGGGTTCACCACAGGTACCATCTGCTTACAGATGTTTCATGGGGCTATCCAGATTCCCTTGCAGGCAACTGAAAGGCACTTTTGGACTGCAATTCACCCTGAAGGAGGTGCTTTAAAACCTGCAGATAATCCATCAGTTAGCACTGACTTAGACAGCTACACTGCAGCCAACCAGTGACTTAGTCCTGGGTTTATCCAGGTTCATGGACAACACTCTGCACAGAGAAATGAATGTCTAAATATCCTCAAAGGCTGTTCAAAACCCCTGTAACAAGACGGGTCCCTCTGTAAAGGGGCAATATTTAAGCATCTTTTCTCCCAGCTCCCTCAGTCAGCTGACTGAGATCTGTTAACATCTTAGACAACACTTTTATGCCTCATGCATAAGTCAGATTTATTTTTGTGGTGTTTTCTCCTCCACATGAAACAACAAGCCTAAAGAATTATTTTAATGAATAGCTCTCTTTTAATGATTACGTTTTTCTGTAGAACAAAAGTGATCTGGTCCAGACCCACAAGGAAACCAAGGTACATTTGTCCCATATACAGAAAGCCCCGGGGTAGGAAGAAGAGAGTGAAAGGCAATTCCCTTCTTGTGGGCAAAGATGTTTTACTTGCAAATGCCTGAAACTGCACCCAAAAAGCAGATTACAAATAAAGCAAGTTATCCCTGTGTAAAGGTGGCTGAGCCATCATACTCAGGTTACACTGTTTGGAAGGGTTTTACCACTCCAACCACACGCCTGAATCATTTGACTGTGATTTTACTCTTTCTGATGGGTTTATTGACAGCATTATTAAGAGGAGGTTACAATTCGACAGGAATCATCAAGGGTCTGACTAATGTACACAGAGCCCTAGTGGGACATTGAGCAGCTGAATTACACACACTCCTTGTTTTTCCCTAGAAAGGATCCCACAAACTCATCTCAGGAAGCAAGGCCACCAATCCATTCCCCAGATCTCCTAACGGAGCGTTGAGGTTGCAGTTTTCCCTCCGTGTCCTCTGCTTCCACTCTCTCTGATGTCAGCTCACATTAAAGGGACGATCAATGTTTCTGTCTGGCTCTTCCCCACCCCGTGCCAGGGCCCCCCTGCTCCATGCCCCCGGATCTGGGAGAGGCCAGGGAATCCTGGCTCACGGCCCGAGCTCCGTCAATACGCCACGACACGGCGGCTGGAACAGCCCAGCAGCACTCTGCCTTCCCTCTTCCTTCTCCTGGCTCCTCCTCAAACCTCATGCCCAGGCACAGTGATCACTACAAAGATTACAGTTTGCAGAGGTGCAAAACAAAAATAGCAGGAACACAACCTGGGGGAGAGGCCTTGGCTGTCTCACCTGTCCAGGTCTGAGGGGCTGAACTACATTAACCCCTCCTCAGGATTCCAGCATCACACTTGGTTTGCAATAAAAATGTTTCAAATGCCCAAATAGACCCTGTACAGAACTGTGAGTTCATTCCAGCCCAAGTGCACTGTCAGCTGTATATTACTGAATTGAAATGTTCATTAGAACTTGGAGAAAAATCCAGGTTTTACCTGTCCAAGCACACAGAGATGAGTCTTTGATTAAGGAATGCACAAGTGCAATGCTTTCACTGAAATACCACAGGTATTCTGCCACCTTTTGAAGCGGAAATATGTGATCACTATTTAAACATCCACCTCTCTGACACTGTGCTTGACTTGAATCTTGTGGGAAATGTAAAGTTTGGATGCCACCCTAAAATCTTGTGAGATTTAAGAATCAGTGGAAGGGAGCTGCATCTAGAAGAAAGATCTCCAAAAGTTATGCCCATAGTAAACACTGAATGTCCAATAATAACAGCAGCAATAGAAGGGATCACCTGGAATTATGCAGAGATTCCTGTAGGTACAGTCCAGGTGACCTCAACAGACAGAACAAAAGGCCCCAAAACTCTGCAAAACAGCTGGAATTTTTCCATGTAAAATATCAAATAATCCCAGGAATGCAGTGGCAATCAAAAAATTCTTTAGTGTATAAATTATCACCCCCAAAAGCATCTCAGTTTACCCTGAAAATGGCTTTGAGCAGTTTGGTACTTTGTGTTTATCAAAACAAATTCATGCAAACTCCCCAGTATTTTGTAAATCTGTAATTTTAAACAATTCTAGACTGGCCAGGAATTTCTGTAAGGAAAATAAAAATGAAATACAATAAATTGCCATTTTCACTGTTACCCCTACACCGACACAAATGTCAGTGTTTCCTGTGTGCTCAGGGAAAAATCAGTAATCCCATTTTCAGGCTGCACTTTTCCCTGAGCATTTCCCACGGCCACAGGTTCTGTCTCCATCTCTCACCCACGTGTCCAGCACGGATCTCTCTGCCCAAATTATCCCCCCAGTGCCACAGCCTTGGGCTTCAGCACAGCCACCACTCAGGGGCTCCACGGGATTATTTCCCACTTCCATATGGATTTCAGTTCAGAGGAAAGGCACTGAACTCCCTGCTCCACAAAGGAACAGCCACTCTCCCTATAAAACAAATGTTCCAGGAACACAAGTGCCATGAAATCCCTCAGCTCCTCTTCCCAGAGCAGAAGAGGAAATCCATTCCCAATGCTCCTGGTCCTGGGCTCTCTCCTCAGCCAGCCCAGAGGGAAACCCAGCATCTCCCAGCTCTGCTGCTGGACCAAAGCTGATCATTTCAGCTTCTGCCAGGAGCCCCCAGGACTTTCAGGGATGAGGGCAGCAGGGCAGGTGTCTGTAGAAACAGAGAAACCACCAAGTCTCCAGGGAGGATGGACGGGAGAGGAGGAGGGGAATTACTGTGGTTGGGAAAAGGGAAGGGGTTGGTCGAGAGAAATGCTATAAAAGCACCATGACGACAGAACAGGGTGATGGAAAGGTCAGTCCCTTTCAATAATGCTCTTTTTTTCTTGTCCAAATGAAATACTTGGCCACGTCCACCGGCAGAGTTCAGCTGGAGGTAAATGACCAGACAGGGGGGCCATAAACTGTCTAGTGATGATGCTGTCCTGGGGGGGCTGCCCTGCCCTTCCAGCCCTTCCACCAAGGCAATTTCCACAGCAAAAAGCTCCAAAACTGCACCAAACAAAAGGTGCTCTTGTGCAATCCCAGCACAGAGCTGGGTTGGAACTCCAGCCTCCCTCCAGGGAGGGAAGAGCTGAGCTGGAGCCCGTCCTGAAGGAGGATTCAGGAGTGAGCACGAAGGGATTTTCAATGATGAGCCGGTGATTAATCCTGATAGACATGCAGTCCTTGGAATTGCTTTTCAGCTGCTACTGGTAGGTGGTCAAATTATACCTTTCCATCACATTTCCCACTATACTGCACATCTCCTCAGTACATTTTCTCATGAAGCACTGGAAGGAATCAGAACAATTAAACCTAACGACTGAGTAATTCCCACTCCTCTTTTTTTTCCCCCCTCTAATATGAAATCATTCTTTCTAGTGCTTTAGGAAAATAAATGTAAGCTCTAGAGCTCCAAGTCAGTATTAATGTACCAAAATGGTGCATTGTAACAGGAGATGCAATACAAAGATTTACTGTTTCCCAGAGCTGGTGCTGGAGCCAGCTGAACGGTCATTTAAAGTTTTCAGCTATGCATGACAGGTGGAAAAGCTTTCAGGGAAAAAAAAAAATTATTGTATAGTGACTGGTTCTGATATTATACAAATGAGAGCATTTCCTGCCTATCACAGCCTTCCTTAAGGCTGGGAGGGTTTTTTTTTCACTGTTATTTATTCACTGACAACTGATTTATTTCCTAATTTATTTCCTAAGAGCACAGGAGTGGTGGCACATAAGCAAATATGTCAGGGAGCAAATATACAGCCCAGACAGATATTCCTGTAAGGCCAGGGCAGCTCTGCATTCAGTGATTCAGCTTCCCCTTCACCACTATTTATGTATTTACAGGAGCTAAAAGTCTTTTATCAAAGTAGCTCCTGTAAGGCAAGTCCAAACCCCATTTTACCTGCTGAATATGTTTGCTTTAAAAAAAGGGGAGGGGGCAGAACACTGCCATCAGTTCCTACCTCCACAGAGCAAGTTAGTTTCCATTTTATTTATCATTAATTTTTCCCCTTCATGCACTCATTTGGAATAATAAACTGGAGTAGTTCCTCCCATTCCAAGTTGAATTTTAATATGCATGACCTGAGCAGCTATAAAGAATATGCAGAAAATCTTTTTTTTTTTTCCCTACATCCTAAAACTTCAGCTCATCCCTGGCAAATTCTCTCTCATTCCTGTCCCCAGTGATACCAGCTCTTCTTTCATGGTCACTCCCTTTCAAAGGGAGGGAACTACAGGGATGCTTGATCCAGGACTCTGCTGCCATTAGAGATCAGTAATACAGAAAGATTTAACTTTTTCACCAAGAATTAGAGGAAATGTGGAACAAAAATGAATCACAGAGCGTTGTTATTCTGCTTGGAAAATTTATTTACTAGGAATGAGTAAACAATAAAAAAAAATGAAATTATTTATCTGAACATTAGGTTGCATGGCAATGCCTACAGTTTCTAGGTTTACAGCCTGTTCCTGGGCTCTTACAAGTTTTGCCATTAAAAAGGCTTTAGGAAATGGCTGACAGCTCTGCTCCCTTTATTTTTCAGGCACTATCACAGGGTGCATGTTCACATATATTTTCCATCAATACGATTTTATAATCCAGTTACAACCTGTGCAGGAGGAGCAGTGCAGCTTGACAGGTATTTAAAGAACAGCATTAAAATGGGCTGTTTGGATGTGCTGAGCAGGAAAAAAGAGAGGGGGGGAAAGGCAGGGACTGAGCAGAAGAGCACAGGCAGTAATTATAACAATACCTTGTGCCTTGCTGGGTGTTCCATAGCATGACTCATTAGATCCTAACAATGCCTGGGAGATAGGAAGTGTCATTATCACTATTTAATAAGGGAAACTGAGGTAGGGAAAAAAAAAGAGAACGTTCTTGTCCAAGGTCACCCAGCAAACAAGCAGGATCCCATTTTCTAACCCCCAGCCCTGTGTTCCTCCCGGGGCAGGGACCCTTCAGCTGAAGAATCCCTGATCCCCTTCCCGCAGCATCCTCCCCATTACAGCTTCATGAAGAGATCACCAGAATGGAAAAGAATTTGAGCTGTTAAATTACATAAGTGTGTAGTCACCACCTAGCAATGGAGAAAAAAGGGCTGGATATTTTCAGTTACAACTAGATTTTCTAACCAGATGGCCAGAAGAACTGACGTCACTCACATTCCAAATTACAGAGCTGCTTGAAAGCTGCTCCAGCGTTAAGGATGCACCAGGCCTGCCTTCTATGTCAGTTTTCCAAACCCCTTTCTGCACAGAGATCAGGAAGGGTTTTGACATCATTTTTGCTACGCTGTTGGAAATCTGCTCCTTTTGGGACACACCTGTGCCAAGCTCCCTCAGGGATGCTCACATCTCCTTTTCCTGCAATGAGGCCCCAATTCAGGCTTAGCTTTCAACGCCTATCAGGGTCCTTAAAAATCCTGAACTTGGGAAGTTTTTTAACTTTACTGAAAACTTCACAGAAGGAACTGTCCTCTAATGCTGACTGCTTGTATTTAATTCACCTGATCAACTGGATTTTGGCTCCAGATGAAAATCTCAGCAAACACAGGAGCCCCAGCAGGGCAACAAGACAGGGGGAAAAAAGGAAGCAGGAAGTACAGACCTGTCTGTTCTGAAATTTTAAATTTCATCCTCATCACAGAATCAACTTAAATACTTCAGGCTTGCTCTACTTTTTGCTGCTTTTTCCCTCTTTCTTTTCTTTATAAATTTAGGAGCGAAAAGTCAGTGGGAAGCCAGCAGGAGCCTTGCAGCACAGGGAAGGCTGGATCCAATTCCAGGGTAAGAACCCTCTCCATCCCAGCAAAGTAAAAGGTCTGAACAAGTTCCAAAACCCCATCAATCACTGGCTGGACATTTTCCCACCTTCAATGAAATGAAATACATAAGGGGTCTACAAAACATTTTTAACCCAAGCCAGTTCAGAGTTCTGGGAGAACAACAGAGAAAATCAGAAATATCTAAATCCCCAGTATGCTGATTTTCTACTACAGCATCTGAAGAATCAGAAAAGTAACATTATGGATGTTCAAACCATGGCCACTTTTCCATGGAATGCTAATACTGACAGGCTGTAGGCTCCGTACAGATGTACCACATTCAACTGTGACAGCACTAACATTTCTGACTTCAGCAGCTACTCACGACAGCAAGAGGGCAAATTCTGGGTACTGCACAGTCCTGGACTATGAATCATAGAATGATGAAATAATTTAGGGTGGAAAAGGCCTCCAGGATCAGAGTCCAAGCTGTGCCCAATGCCCACCTTGTCACACAGAGCCCTGAGTGCCACATCCAGACCTTCCTTGGGCATCTCCAGGGATGGGTGTCACACTGTGACATGAAATAACTCACAGAAGCAGGTTAGATGTAAAAGGAAAGAAAAAAAACTAAAAAAGCTAACTTTATTTTCTGACTGCAGTATATATTCAATAGCAAAAGTGACAGTGGATGGGAGGGTGAAACTGCCACCTCTCCAACCACACTGGTCAAACCAACATCCATCGATTCTCTCTACCCACAAAGAAGAATGCAAAACAATCATTATTTACATGAACATGCGTGAGAAAATTCAGTTGAAATATGTAAATATTAGAAGGCGTAAGAAACTTTTAGAAGAACTTTAAAGCTCTCAAAAGAGCAGGGCGACAGATGGGCACTCCAAACTTCCCTGGGCAGCCCGTGCCAACCTTTTCCATGGAGAAATTCCTGCTGATGTCTTCCCTGAGCCTCCCCTGGTGCAACTGAGGCTGTTCCCTCTCCTCCTGTCCCTGTTCCCTGGGAGCAGAGCCCGACCTGGGGCTGTCCCCTCCTGGCAGGAGTTGTGCAGAGCCACAAGGTCCCCCCTGAGCCTCCTTTTCTCCAGGCTGAGCCCCTTTCCCTGACACCTGCAGAAGCATCACAATATTACCAGGAAAATTCCATCTAAGGGCTGGTCAGGACTAAAACACAAACCCAGGTAATGCATTCACACTGAAAATAACTCGGGAAACATGAGCTGCCTCAGCCCTGGAGCTCCTGGGGCTCCAGCCCCTCAAGGTCTCCCTTGCACCGAGGGTCCCAGCACGGGGGGACAGGGCTGATGAATTTCTCAGCTCACTGCAGCATTGAAAAGCACCCACCGGGAGCCTGTCATTACCACATCTTTGCCAAGTGTCGCCAGACCCACCGACAGAATTGCAAAGCACAGAATTGCAAAGCACTGTCACTATTCCCAGCCACAGGAAAGAGCTCTTTCCACCAGCTATTAGCCTTAAAGACTTGGGAGAGGAATGCCAGGAAAAGTAATCTGCTGCAAAGCACAGCATTTCAAAGGTGACAAAGCAAGAAGAAAACAAGTTCTAGGATGTCTAGCAAGAGGTTATTTCTTTAAATCACCCCCTGTGCAAGGTAGGCCCAGCACTGGTTGTGTCTGGGAGCTGGCATCAAACTCTGCCAAGTTTCCATGCAAAATAAAACCTTTTATTTCCTCTAATTTCTTTCTCCCCTCTCCCCATGCAAAAGATTCCTGGTTTGGCATAGAACGATGAATTGAAGGAAGAAAACATCAGGTAAAGCAACAAGAAAAGGGAAGGAACTTTTCAAAACATGCTACTGCTCACAGTTTTAGGAAAAAACAAAATAAAGGAGAACAGGGAATGAAATATTTCAGAGGTACAATACCAGCCCCCACTTAAGACATCACAATTCACTCCAAGCCTTGCTTACATTGCAATTTACTGACAATGTGACGGGGAGAAATCCCATCCTGGTGCTTTGGGATCCCTTGGAAAGCCCCTGTCGTGACTTCCTGACCAAACCACAATTTGCAAAGCGAAGTTACCCGCAGTATGAGACAAAAACCCCAATTTCAGTATCCCATTCTTTCCTTTTCCACAGGACCTGCTTGCTGTAAAAGGCCCCTGAAACAAAGGAATGTGCTTCAGCAGTGGGAATTTTGATCCATCCATGGAAGAAGAAATTAAGAAATACCCAACAATGTCACCATGGTCATTAAGGTGGGCCATTAACCCAACCAGAGGAACTTTGAGAAGGCAGCTCTGACACTCCAATGAAGAGTTGTCTTGTCCACTTCACTCCCAGGAAAGAACAAAATGCACCAGTGAGAGGGCAAACCCCATTTTTACAGCTTGTCTTCAAAATGGTTTAATGCTTTTGTTCAATGGAGTTTTACCTAAAAACCAGATCAATTCATGGAACAGTTCATAAAATGGGAAAATTCAACAGCAGCTGTCAGTTCCCAAAATCCACAGCTGACAGTTCTGGGGGCTGTCACTGGAATGCCACAAAAGCATTGCTAACACTGGGATTATTGGCTACTATTGCCCAGAAATATGGACACACACTCCCATCATCAGTGACCCACAGTCCTGTGCTGCAAATCTTGGAATCTTTGGCTCTAATGTTTAGTCCTGAAAAGACCAGGTCTCATTTCTGGTCACTCTTGATGTTCCCTGCTTACCTTGGCTCTGAGCCCCCCAGGTTCCAACAGTAAATACAAAATATACAACTCCCCTTGTACTCCAGCCACCAGACCTGACTGACACCTGCAGAACCAGCAATCACAACCACAATATTAGCAGGAAAATTCCATCTAAGTGCTGGTCAGGGCTAAAACACAAACCACGTTAATGCATTCATACTGAAAATAACTCGGAAAACATGCAAGCACTGACCAGCTGTGGGGTGGAAAGCACAGACACACACACACACACACATTCCCAGTCTTCCCAAAAGCTCCCCAGGTCCCACAGCTGGCTGTGGAAAAATGCAGTAAGTGACAAACCAACCCACCAACTTCATGTATTTCAAATGTTACTTAATAAATGGCCTCCATCAGGTGGTCTGCAGGCTTTCAAATTATTATCCTTGGTAATAAGGAAAATGAACACTTTTCCTGAATAAAGTCACAGTGTCTAAGGGAGAAGTTCAAGACTAAAAGAGACAAAGTACATTTTGCTCACCTCTCCCAGTGTAACTGAGTGCACACTCCAGACACCAACAACTCCATGGCAAGAACACCTGATGCCACACACATCTGAATTTACTGCTTGTGTTAAAAAGCAATACTTGAGTCACTTTATAAATACTTTTCATCAGTGAAAACCAGCTATTAATTGCAAACCTAATGTATTGTAGGCTGGGACACCTCTATAAACTCAAGATCTCTCCAAGGAACATCCTGGGATTAAATAATAGTCTTATAGTCATTAAAGGCTCTTTCTTTCTCCACACATTGGGTTTTCTTGCACTAACTGGTGTTTTATTACACATCACTTGTCCTAGACAATTGATTATCTATCATGATCATGGGAGGTGAAGAAAGGTTGTTTGACTACAGCTATTAAAGATCCATCAGATTTGTTAAAAAGGGAACAATTACTCTATTGCTTTTCTAGTTTCTCTTCATCTCCCTCAGTTACAGGAACATTCATTTTTATCAGGGATCACAGCATCTCCTGCACTTACTCCAGTCACTAAGCTGTGCTGGGATGAATTCTCCAAGAAGAAACATCCTGCTTTGGGACTTGTTAAATGCTTACTTACAGTCAAGATCTTAATTACGAAGAAAACACACTACCAATAATGTAAAGTTCGTTATTTTAAAAGACAAACCACCTCTGTTATTTATCAGACAATACAAACTCAACTGAGAAATTGCAGCTACTGCACTAGAAAGGATCTCCCTGAACTGGAGTGGCCATGGAGCCCAGGCTGACACAGACTGGGGGTACTGGTGCTGGATGCTTTGACACATCATCTTTGCCAGTGCTGTTCCAAGGCCACAGGGATAATTCTAGAGTCAGACACAGTCGTGTAGGGATTGCCCACAGGCATCTCCAGAGAAGGGAAATGATTCTGTGTGAGCAGTGTAGCAGCCCTTTCCTCTCCCTGGATCCCAAGGCACTGCACTGCCAGGGAATCATGACTGCCCTTTCCCACCTGCAGCACGAAGAGGAGTGAATGCCATGGAGCAGGGCCAGGAACAGAACCGAGCCTGGAACCAGGCTTGGGCACATCATCTCCGAGGTTTTAGCCAACACAACCCATTCCTCTCTAAATCACGGGCGGTCTGGGGAGCAGAGTCCTTGAAAGAGTGACTGTTCCAGACACACAGACAAAATAAACAGCCCCACAACCCAAACAGCCAGCACAATTAGACTAAATTGTTGATCATTCCAACAGCCCAAAAAGAATAGATGATGAAGAAACATCTGTGTAAATTAAAAGGTTACTTGGAGCCAGAGGAGCCTCACTTGAGATTCCAGGATGCACTATAAACATCCCAGCAGAGCCCCAGAGATCCTGCTCGCCCCACACAGCTGGGACCAGTTAGAGTCTGTCAATGGTTTCCCATCCTCCTTCAGAATTACAGTAAGGTAGCAAATGCCTTTAGTCTAAACAAGCTTTGGGAGAAGCAAATGTTTTTGCCCCAGTTCAATGTGAGCAGCTGGAAGGAAGGAGTGCACAGCTCACATGGGAACTGAGAGAGGGCAAAGTGGGTATTATTAATTTTACTACATAGCTGAGGTGCTTTGGAATTCAGCCTTAAAAAACCCCAAACTCCAAAAACTCAGATTCTCCCTGACTTCTGTCCCAAATAGGAACAACTTTATTTCACAAAACACCTGTTACAGCAAACATTTGGGGCACAGTCTCCCAGTCTGTGGCACGTGCCACCTTTGCCTGCAAGAGTTTACCCCTGAAACCCCTACACTCCTCTATTTAGAACACTGCCCTGCTCGCATTCCTATTCTGATTTCAAGCACACTGAAAGGCTGTGCTGGGTGAAGGGAGTTGGTGTGGATTACATTTATATCCATATATTTAGTATTATGATAAAACAATCAGGTTGCACAACAGCCACCTCGACTCTGCTACACCTACTCATTACCTTTGTCCTCCTCTCAACACTCTCATTCATTTGCTTCATTTTCTGCTAAATTAGATTTCAAGAAGGAAGTCAGTGCCTCTCGATGCATTTACAGAGCATGAAGCACAGAAGGTCATGACTCTGGTTTCCAGGCTCTACTACAGCAGGAATAATAATGAATCTGGTGTTGGTGTTACAGTGAAATGGAGCCTGTAATCACAGCGTGAGATCAGAGAGGGACGTACTACTATTAGCATAGAGAGAAACAAAAGTCAACAAATGAATGCCAAGATGATGTCAACTGGAATCAGTCCAGATTTACACAACTGTCATAGAAAATAAAACCTGAAACTTGGTCTGAATAATTCAGACCATCCCCTTGCAGAGATTACTGTCCTTAGCCACAAATACTCAGAAGTGGGAGAAGATTCATTATATATACAATTCTTTCAATTGTCATCCAATTTGACATAAATCTGGAATAATTCCAAATTGTTGTTGGGAAGAAAAACTAAAAAAAAACCCCTTAATATTACTAGATGAAATCCCTAAAAGTACCAAATTAATGCAAGAGGGAGACATTTCTTCTCTGGGGTCTTTACAGAATGAAGCTTAATCTGAATGAGAAACTGCTTTAACTAAAGCTAAAATTCCAGATAGTTTTTTGGTTTTTTTTCCCTTTCTGAGGCCAAAACTGTCTATTTAACAAGGTCCCTTTGTTCATCATATATGCATGTGCAGTTTACAAACTGAGTCAAGAGAGACATTTTGTGCCATTTCTGATAACAGCTCCACAGACTCAAACACCTCTTTAGCACTCGATCTATGAGTCAACACTCCAACAACTGACTCTGAACTGCTGAGTTTTTCCTATGGCAACCACCATACTCAATTAAATGAAAACATTCTGAAAAAAAAAAAAAGGAAGAGAGGGGATGGGGTTAGAGCCTTGCCAGCAGAGTTTCTTCTGTGATCAAATTAAAAGCAAACCATACTAGTTATTAGATGTGAACAGTTGTCTGCAGGTTGTTCTTCAGGTCATGCAGACAAGCATGGAGAGGAGAAGGAAGACAGCAGGCTGAGAAAGGCCAAAATCTGACTTAATTTATGTTCTCTATAATCTGTTCTTTTTCCCTACCAGCGGTGGCTCAGAATGCTGATGCATGTGCCTTTTGAAAGTTAACATTTAACAGAGATTTCAGGTCTACCGAATTCCAAGAAATAAAAATAAACTCTTGCCCTGCTTCAGCTGCCAGCTGAGGCCAATGTTTGCTGAGGGGAATGCTCGGAACCACAGAGATTTTTCAGGTGGAGGAGTTCCAGGAGCCTCACAGGCTGTGCCCCCCTGCCCCACATACCATTTCTGAGCAGCACCCACTGCTGCTTTTCCCTTCCTTATCAAACTTTTCCAGCTACAGCAGAGTTTTTACAGATATATTCACTGTGCTCGCACACAAGGGTGCATTGAGCAGCCTCTGGACTCTGTTTGGGTCCCACAGCTCAGCTCCAAACATCCCACCCCACCCCTCAGTGGGTGATGGGATGAGACCACCACACCTTTCACCACTAGTGCAGGGCCACGCTGCTGCAATGAGGAGGATTTAAACACAAATGCCTCTTCCTCCAGCCCAGGCTACAATTAAGATGTTTGGAACTGCCTTTCCTGTGGTCGGTGTCTGAACTGTCAAAATAAAAGGGGAAATGTGGTTAAGTGTTCCAGGCTTTGTTCTAAACCCAACTATTATATGGAGGAGCTGCACATTGCCCAGGATCTCCTCAATGCTGATCTCTGGGCTGCAGTTACAATGCTGTTCACAGTGACACTGTTCAGAAACGTCAGGAATCCTACAGGAGACCCAAGGGGAACAGCCAGATTCTAAATTAGATCTGTGGACCCCTCAAACAACACCAACAATAAAACCCCATGTGAGCTCATCCACTTTTTTTCTCAGCACAGAACTCCCTCCCACTGCCAGGCAGGTGAGGATCCTCTGGCTGTGTCTGTGCCTTGTCCTGGGCTTTCACCCATCTTTTCCCCAGGTAAAAATACCAACATTCAACAAGCAGGTGCAACTCTGTTTGAAAATAAAATTACCTCTCTTTAGTGAAAAGGAAAAGACACATTGGGCCGCTTGGAGCAAATATAAATTTATTTTAAGACTGTCATTAATGTGCAGGATTCTGCAGGATTCTGATGGATTCTTTATATTTTTTTAAAAAATAATCTTCTCTCTGTAAAGGCAATATATCAAATACAGCATGATTTTTGAGTATTTCTGAGAATATGCTCTACCTGTAAAAGCAATTATACTGAGCCCTAAGGTGCAAAGAATTATGCCCACAGAGTATAGAAGTTGTTCCTTGATTTGTTTTGATTTCGAATATAAAATGTGGAAGCAAGAAGAGCCTCAAATGTGACACACTTTTATCAGCATCTGAAAGTTTACACAAAGCAGAGCTGGGGATTTCTCTTAAAGGCAAAGATACTGAAGTTCTATGACTCAGCATTTCTGAGAGATGTACCTTTAAGTCTGAAAGGAGGGAATATTCCCTATAATGAGGAACAACTGAATAGTCTGCCGTGAGAAACTGCACTGAGGGCTTTTTCACTTCAGCTATAGATGCCTGTATATGTCCTGTGACTATTTCTGAAGCCAATAAAACCAAAACTCAGGGGGAAAAAAACCCACAGAAATTCTGTCTGGTTTGTGCACAAAACCATAAATTGCTCCCAGCTTCCCTGGAAGCCAGCTCCAAGCCTGGTCACAAAACAAGCTTCCAAATCCCAACCTCCTCAGTCCAAGTTTGAATTATTATAATGACACCTGAAGACCCCAGGATTTCCTTCTAGCCTGAGGTTTGGGAGCCTGCTCTTGTTTAGGGCTGTTCTGACGAGTGAAATGAGGCTGGGGGGGGGGTCTCTCCTTTAGGGATACAGCAACACAAAGCTACAAACCCATCCAAAACAATTTCAGGCATCATCCCAGAACACAGCTATGAAGACATTTCAAAGTGGACACGTGTCAAGGGGCTGGAGGTCAGGGATGAGTGTGGGGACAGGTGATTTCTTGTTGCTGTGCTGTGGCTCCCCTGCAGCCCGCCCAGCACACCTCAGGCCTCGCTGCTTTACAGGAACCTCCAACAACTCCCTGGAGTCGGGATTTTCAGAGATGTCTCCTGCACCAGGCAGATGGAGAGGTGATAAAACCCACTCCCTGCCATTAGCAGCAACGGGTGCAGGGGCTTTTATCTGATGCCAGAGGTTGCTACCGAGCCACTTGAAAACGCACCTATTATTGAAATGTAACCCCCGGTGTGGATGGGAAGAGAGCAGTTTGAAACTACTCCTAAAAAAGCAGAGCTTTGTTGAGACTGACTGAAAAACCTGAGGAAGGCAAGGGAGGGTTTGAAGAACGTGCATGAAATACTTGCTCCGTGAACCCCCAGTTCTGCAGCTCACCCAGGGCTCTGGCAGAAATCACCTCTGTGCTGGTGAACCCCAACGTGTTTCCCACCCCAGCTGGGTTCACCGACTGAATTCACTTCATGGTCAGGATTCCTCCCTGCTGGAAACACCTCTCAGTTAAAGACACACAGATTTCAGTCTGACTTGGCAAACCTGGGAAGGCAAAACCCACCCCTCACAATTCAAAAATGGGAAGTGAGGGGTGAAATCAAGATTCTACTTCAGAGCACAAGAGGATCACATTTCTTCTCCACCCCACACTCCCCTCACCACCCTCCCTCCACTTCCTTCTTCTCCTTTTTTAATACTCTTCCAGGTCTGGCAACCCTTACGTGTTTTTTTTTCCTCCATAGAAACCGACATAACAGCGAGTTTGAGCCAGGCTCCAGCTCCACAAACACAGCCTGGCCCAGGGCAGACTCAAGAGAAACACGGAGACATGGAAAGAAATGTCCAGGATACCCTCAGGCTGCCAAGCACATCTGATCCTTCAAGGTATTGCTCTGAACTGCTCAGGATAAAGGCACGGCCCCATCTGCCCAGTGAGGTCTGTCCAGGAAGAGAGCACAATCTTGTGCTCCACACCAGCTCCTCCAGCATATATCAAATAATGACACTATGAAACAGCACCCATCACACAATTAATCAAGCACAGCAGAAGGAATAATGTGCCCAGAAGGGCACTAAAGAAGCAGCAGTTTGTCACAACAGGGTACAATATCACCCCACACCTCACCCGTGTGTGACTCTGCAGGCATTAAAATGTACACAAATTAAATACGTTTAAAACTGACTTTCTGCAGCTGGAGAAACACACGTGAGAGGACACAATAATTTGCCACAAAAAGCAAATACAAGAACAAGCCCCAGTTCTTCTGCAACGCAGATTTGTGCCCTAACCTGTCGTGCAGGAGCAGAACTGCTCAGCTGTGTGTCCAAGGCCACGTGTGGCCATCAGACAGTTCTCCCTTATCTAAGCCAAAGGAATTTATGCTTGCAAGAGCAGGATTCTGCTCCCAGTGTTCCCAATGTTAAAATGAAGTTCCCAATGTTAAAACTGGAGTTTTGAGTTGAGAGGCTGTGACAAAATACCTTGCTGGACACTGATGTGCTCCTTTAGTGCATTTTCATGTAAATCTTAATACAAAAAACTGAAGCAAAGAGAGAGCAGTGAAGTAAGAGATGGAAGAAATTAATTATCACAATTTAGGGCTTTCTGCAGTATTTCTGTTGCCTTTCAACACAAGAAGCCTCAAACCTTTGAATAAAAAGATTTCAAAAATGCCAGAGAAAGTGAACTCCCAATTACAATTATTCTTCTGCAATGTTAGGTAAGAAGAACAGCACAGCTATAGTATGGAAATGCCAAGTGAAAACAATTCCTGCTATCAGCAGGGGCAGGCTCCAAGCTCCCTCACTGCTCCTTCCCTCCCAATCTGCAGGAAACACCAGCCCAGCCCACCCTGGGCACTCACTGACCTCCCCAGTGCCTTTGGAAAGCAGAAAGGGACAACAGGGCCACAGAGGCTTGGGAGCAGGGAGATAAAGGAACCCAGCGTTTTCAGAGGGGAGAGGGAAAAGAGCAGAGACTGCTCACAGTGAGGACATCCACCCTCAAGGCTGTGAAAACAGCCTCTGCCAGGCAAATTCGGTGACTCTGGCTTTTGTGGGCAAATGGGGATTCACCCCTGGAAAGGATGAAGCTTCAACACTCTCCCCCCCTCCTCTCTCTAAGTACAGAGACAGGAGGCTGCAGAGCATCTCCAGAGAAGCTGGCATTGCACTACACCCATCTGCTCCTCTGTGCTGCCAGGGAAAGAATAAACTCATCAGCAACTGCAGGTTTGGGGGGGAAAGCCCTGGGACAGCAGCTGGGTTGTGTGGGATGCTGCACACCGTGCCTGTGACCCCACCAGAATCCCAGAATCACTGGGTTGGAAGAGACCTTTAAGATCATCGAGTCCAGGCCCGTGGCACACTCTGAACACACAACCTGTGTCCCTGGCAGCATCAGAGCCCTCATGGGCATGAAGCTGATGCTCATGCAGGTGACAGATTCACCTTCCCTGCTGGTGGTGACCTGAAACTCTGAGCCAGGGCATTCACCAGGACCCAGAGCAGAGCACACTCCCTCAAACACAGAGAATTCACAGACTGGACTTTGCACTCTCCCCCAGTTCCTCCAGACATTCTGCTCCATCTGTGCTCTCCTGTTAACCTCAAAAAATGCGGAGAGGAGAAGAATCAAACAATTCCTGTGTTTCAATTAAGTCATACTGGAGATTCCCATCAATGTAGTGCCATGTGACTTCCAGAAATCCAGCTTTGATTTACCCCAGCTCAAGAGAGATTGGGATCAATCCAGCTGAGCTCAACTCCAGCTCTCCTGTACCTTCCCCAGAGTATCATCCCAGCTCAGGGGAGAGCTCTCCTCCTGCCCCCCACCATCCTGCTCCCCTTTTCCTCTCTCCTGCTGCAGCTCCTCTGTGACCCTGGCACAGTCACGCATTTGGTTCCAGTCCAGGATACGACTGCACTGCAATAAACAACTTTTCTTAGAATTCTATTCCCAACCCCCCTTCCCCATCCTGTGTATGTTGTCTGAGGCTGTGGTTCAAAACACCGAGACAGAATTATTGCAACCCATCTTTTTTACACACTGTGCAGACTGTCTCCTCAGCATGATGCATTTTTAATAGGTTTTCTAAATGCAGACAACCAGGCTGCTAATAACAAGCTGGGCTTTTTCCCCCCTTTTCTTTCCTCCTCCTTTTATATATTTTTTTCACAAGGTAAAACTGCTGCAGAGCTTTGATGTCTCACTGCACCTTACTCAAAGAAACACAGTTTATACGGCAAACAATTGCAAAATCCACAGCACTAGGGCTGTTAAAACTGTAACAGGCACCACTGCAATGATCCTGGTGCTTGCCTGCCACTTCTGTCAGGTCCACCACAAGTTTTACTCTCACAGGCCACAAAAAGAATATTGTTTGAACATGAGTTGAACAAAAGATCTCAGGATGCTGGGCACCGAACCAAGGAGAGAGATAAACTCCAAATTTAGCCTGCCACAGGCAAAGCCCATCTCCTGCAACACTTCAGACAACTCTGGGAGAACTCCTCCTCCTCGTTGGACTGAGATGAAGAGAAGAAATTTTGTTGTCTGGCTGGAACACCTTTCATCTCCTGTCCTATCTACATCTCCACTTTGCAGCTACCCCCTCTGCATCCTTGGCACCTCATAAATTGCGAGGCCACCCTTGCAGGGATCAATCCCCAGCTGCTGGAAAAGGGCTGATCCTGCATTGCAGGGTGTTGCTTCAGCCCATGCCCCAGGTGTGACAGGAGAGTTACTGATCAACAACACCGAGGAGAAGATGAGAGCAGGAGGTTCTGGCTCTGCACGTGGGTGGCTGGATGGGTAAAAGATAATAAAAGATGATAAAAGATGGAGAGGTAGGTGGGCACTCCTTGCTATGAAAGAAAAAGGCATCACCCTGCTCAAGCTTTCCTAAACCCCACTACACTTTTAACCTTTAAAAGTAAAGCTGCAATTTAGCTTCATTTTTGCTGAAAAAAATACGTATATAAATAAAAACCAGGAGCACTGATGTCACTAACTTCTTTCCCCCCTGCTTTTCCAAAAACGGAACTTTAAAAATGGGCCAAAATTCAGGAGAAAAGGCTCTACTGTCTCCAGAGCTAAAATGTACCAGTTTGACTTGGCAGCTGAACAACTTTCCACTGATTTGATGCTTTCCCCCTCCTCGAATTCTCCCATCCAAATGCAGCTGGAAATGTCGTTAGAGAAAAGAAGAGGCATTTCCTGTGCGGTTCCCCCTTCCCCCACCACATTCTTGGCACAAAAGGCAAGGGAAAAGCTAGAGAGACAAAGTGTGCATAAGAGGGAGAAGAGAGAGGCAGTGTGCAGGGATTTCTGGCTGCTCCCCAGAAAACGTACAACAGGAATTGCACGGCTCAAAAGAGACAATTTACCCCCTTTCTGCAAGGCTCTGGAGCCCTTGGTTCAGTATGGAGTGGTGGTCAGAGACAGGAGCATGGCACTACAGCCTGGACAGAACACGTTCCAGATACTGCAGAGTCCCTGGAGGAGAGAGCCAGGACACTTCCCACAACCAGCCACACACAGCTTAGTTATTTACACCTTAAATCCAGCGGCATTAAAATCCTTCAGTGCTCCAGAAGTGGAAGGAATTATGGGGGAGAGGGATTGAGGACAGAAGAGAAGATGGGGACCACAGAGAAAAGGCTTCTTTTAATGCTTTGGTCTTTGGCCACGTTTGACTGACTTTTCTAACACCACACTCTGAAAAAGGCACTGAGCAAGGCTTTGCACAGGACAAGTTACCAGCACCTCTGTTTTTCAGAGCATGTGTATTCAGCAGTTTGTGAAAATTAAATCCCTCCAAGGTATCCAAATCCAAGCCCTGGAAGGGGCTGGCATTTCTAAAAGCAGTCTGCAGAGCCCCAAAGGTCTGCGCCGCTGGCTGCTGCCCAGTCATTTTGCACTGTGGTGCCCTGCAGAAAGCAGCCATTGTCCCAGCCCAGAACCCCCGATGCCACTCCCAAAGTGCTGCAACATTCAGGGTTCTTTGTGAAAATGATCCCACAGCAACAGTCGTGAGCTGGGTACTGCAATCTGACTTCCCCTGGTTTCACTTAGTCACTCCGCTCCAGAATGGATCAAAGCCTCCACAAAGGTTGAGTCAATTTAAACATTCAGTTTGCTTCTTGAGCTGTGAATTAAATGCATTCTTTGGTGGCTGGGTAGGGATGAGTGACTCAGTCTGTATAAACATTAACTGACTCTAAAGCTAATGGAAAAAAGAAATATGGAAAGGAGAAAAACAGAATCATACGTAACTTCTTGTTTCAGCTGTCAGCAAACCCAGATTCGGTGGGTGCACAGCAGCTCGTGAGGACTCTGTACCATCCAGTCTGGTTTTTCTAGGGCACAAACACACCCCTACCTTCAGGATTCTTTAAGTCTCAGTCCGAAATTCACATCCGTGCAGGGGAAGGGAACACATAAAGGGTGTGGCCTAATGACTTCCTTCTTTGTTCTGCAATCAAACAGCACCAGGCTATCTCTGCCCTCGCTTCCTCCTTGGCAGACAGAAGAATTCTCAGTTCACTAAGACCTTGTTCTCTCTCTAAAAACTTCCAGTGGATCTCATTCTTTCAGCAGGGACCCTGCAGAAGTTTTTACAGACCTCTAACAAGAGCACAGCGCTGTGAGCACACGCATTTACAAGCAATTCCTATTCCAAAGAGTTTAAATCCAAAGAAAAGGAAAAGAAAGGCCCCTTTTTGCAGATCTGGATTAACACGATTTAGATCATACTTACAGAGGATTTATGTGGCAAAGGAATTAAATTTACATATCCTTAGTCCCAGCTTCCACTGGAGCTGGCTGCGAGACTCCTCGCTACGCTATTCCATGGAGCACATGGAACTTTAGATGCTCAGAGCACTGCCTCTGTGCAGAGGCAGAGATGTTCTACCTGGGGCTGCAATCTGAAGGAAAGGCAGAGAAGCAGATGCTGTGTTGACTGTGCAGACACCTCTGCAAACACAGCTCCGAGGGCACTGACCTTCCCTTATCTGCCCCGCCGATAAGGCGCACTTGGCACCGGCCCTGCTCGCTGCTGCCTGACTGCGAGATGATTTAGAGGGGCAGCTCCTGCTGCTCTGCTACTGCATTTCACTCTCACCTCTGTGCTCCGTGACGGGGGCAGAGCTGGGCCTGGGGAAATCAGCTTCACTGGGAAACAGCTGGGAATGTTCCCGTTCGTGTGCCTGGAGGCTGGTGACGGACTGTGCAGCGCACTCTGAACTGCACTAAACCCTCTTTACGGCAGCATAAAGCAGCCTCAAACTAAACAAAAATGCCCTGTAAGAACACATTTTATAGAAATGGTTTCTGTAATGGTGCAAGTTCTGTTTCAGCCCCAGCACAGGTGTAACAATGCATTGTGTGTGTGTTTGTTTGCAGCCTCCCAGGTCACGTCTATAGCCAGAAAATGTGAGACAGAGCAGGACTGAGGCTGTTCTAAAGTTCTAATTGACCAAAAAAAGATAGCTCACCTTGGAATGTCTGCTATGGACACTGCCTGTGGATGTCCACTTCTCCACACATGCAGACATGTGAGCCCCCACATCCATCATTATCCAACTATTTAAACTCTTTTAAAATCCATTAAGAGCTGAGGGGTGAGAGGCAAAAGCTGTAAGCCAGATCACTGAGGGAGAGCTGAACAAGGGTCATCCTGGTCTCTTCCTTCCTCTACTAAATCCAACAGTGTCCCAAACACTGAAAACTGGGCACTGGACCTGAAGAACAGTGCACATGTTCCTCCATGTAAGCAGTGGAAAGCTCAGTCAGCTCTGCTTCCTGCACTTTCTGACCTCTCATGCAGGCAGCAGTTAAAGAAAACTCAAAGGCTCCCGGAGAAAAAAAGGACAATTTCATCTATTGCTCTGCATATTAAAGCAACCATTACAGTCTTATACTTAGGAATGTTCCAGAACCAAGGCAAAAGCAATTAATTCTCATTCAAGTGAGGTAGTTTTCTTATCTCTCCTCCCTCCACAGACTCTCCCCACTGCTGCATAAGGGGCCTACAGGGCAGTAACAGGAGCATTCAGCTACAGTCTGCTGTTTTTCTAGAAAAGGAAGTGAAAGTGCACTAACATCGAAAGAGCCTTAAATTAATGCTGCAGATCAGCAAGAGCCACCTCACACTGCCTGGGAGTGTCTCATGGCCCCAGATTATCCAGCACACTCTGCAGACAGTCTGGACACCTCCTAAGCCACTTTGTTCCTCCGGATGTCCTTCTCCTCCCTCTTCCTGCATGCTGAGAGGGAGGGAGAAGTTGTCCATCCACTGACCCCCAAGCCAGGTGCTGAAATGAAATCCCAAGCTCCACCACACAGCAAAAGCAAAACCTTAGGATGGAAAAAGGCTTCCCAGAGCTATTTGAGAAGCATCTCCTAACACGTGTCAGTGAAATTCTGGGCTTCAGGAACTCAGAATAGTTCAGACCTGAGTATTTTCAGCAGCAGAAAATGGAAGGAGAACACTTCAGAATGTGCTGTAAGACAGTAAGCAACTGCAGGCCTCACTCAGAATGGGAAAGCTCACTGACTTTACAGCACAATACTGATAGGAATCCTGGCTTTACTAAGAATTGCTTTGATCCATCCAAGCTCTGCCTGTAACTTAAGGCCCACCTCATATAAAAATGCTTATTTCAAGTGTTCTGAGCCTCTAACTCCAGCTTGCTGTCCAGGGTACACATGTAATAGAGAGACAGAGAGACAAGAGGTGTTTCAAGCAAGTGCTCAGCTCTGCAGACAGATCCCCACAGGTTCGTGTGTCACTACCACCTTTTCCTTCCAAAGCTGCTCGTCTTCACCACGGCTACCAGTGTGGTTAGATTGAGTTAAGAATCCGTGGTTAAATATCTGTGGTCATACTAAGTAAGTGAAAAAAGGTGGTTGAACTCCGTAGGGGTGGGGTGAACATGGCCAAGGAGGAATGAAATCTGTTAAGTATCAGCTTCTCAAAGCTCCTCTCCATGAGCAACCATGCTCACTTTGTTCTGGGAAAAACGAGGCAAACCAGCCTCCTTTTTACTGGCAAATCTCAGTGGTGGCAACCAGATGTGTTGGGATTTTCCAAGCAGTGACATCCACATGCAAATAAACACTTCAGTTTTGTCAGGATGTTTATCCCTGGTGTGTGGCTCTATCACTGCCAGCTACACTTGGATACTCCCAGCTGTTATCACCACTACCTTGCACTACAAACCTGAAAGGTGGCAACTTCAGAACCACCAGAACCAGTGGATGGTGTAGAACTGCAGAGGTTATTTGGCCCAGATTGACAAGAAGCTGTGCTGTGTCCCCAGGGATGATGAGGCTCACACAAAGCAGCCCAGCTTCTCCCTGAGCTGCTCTTTCCAAGTCCCTTTTGTTTCCCCACAACACTTTGCACACTCACTGTCTGTCTCCACTTCCTCCTGCCTACCCTGCGGTCGGAGTGGGAAGCCAAGGGACTAAGGCCAATTAAATGTGGGAGCAGGTGGCAGCCAGGTGGAATTATGGGAAGGAGAGCAGAAATTTCCTCTATTCTTGAGGATCTGCTCTCTCTGCACTGAGATCATACTTACAAAACAGGTGCTGCTGCACCATATGTCTCAGAGAAAGTCACACTAAGCAAATTCTATCTTGCAACAGAAGAATCCTTTTTTTTTTTTTTTTCCTTTTGGATCCCTCAGGTATCAGAACCCTCTGGGGAGACTCTGGGGTGCTTACACAAAAAGTGCCAGGAGCATAATGTGTACTGGTGAATCTTGCAGTTGAATTTAGGTGCAACAAAATTTAGTCTATTACTCCCTTTTTGTATAAAAGCTAAAAAGAACTTGGACACTGTTGAAGCATCTTCTCAACACAGCGTGGAGGCACAGAGGTCTGCTGGTTTTGACCACTTCTTATTCATTCCCTTTAGCAAATGAGTGGAAAAGCGATCCAAAAAACCTCTCAGACATAATGATGTTACCCTTTATTAGGAAGCCATTAAAGAATTATTGGGGTTGTCAGAAAGGCCTGACAGGAACACTTAAGTCATCAGCCTGCTGTCCTCTCTTTCACCCCTATTCTTGGCCCTTCCTTTGGAGATGAGTATCTTGCACAAACAAAATTACCTTTGATTGCAACAGTTGAACTTCTCAGAGCAGGGAAAAGCAGCTTGCTGACTAGAGGGAGTGGGGCTGCCCCAGACAAACACGGGAGAAGGAACAAGAAAAACAAGTTTTAATTAAAGCCACTTCTAGATTATCAATTTTCCCTTTTGTACCAAGGAGTTTGAACATACGCCTGGAGAGTGTGATACCAGTGACACGTTACACAAGGCGATTCGGGGACTCAGAACAAGGTGGCAACGTGTGAACAGCAGGATCCTGCAAAGTGCTGAACATCCCCAGATCCAAGAGCCTGCACCACGCAGCTCCAGCAGGAATATCCCTTCTGACACCTCTGCTGACACGGGTCATACTCGTCCCTCCCAGAAAAGCTCAGAATTGGACTTAGTGCTGCTGTCAGGAGGTGAAGGCACAGCCACGGGTGGCTCCTCTGTCCCTGCCCTGGGGATTTCCACAGCCTGCATCCCAATATCCCAGAACCAGGGATTCTAAAGCAGAATTTACCAGCCCAACTTTTTGCATCAAATGTTCTAAGTTTAATTGATGTAATCTGAGAGAAGAATTTGGGGTTATTTTTAGCCAGTGGTTGCTGCTGCTTTTTATGTATATACACTAAGGAGACAGCCATTACCAGGATCATTTTCCAGTTATGCATGAACATAATGTATGTAGGAACATTTTTACAGGTTCATACACACACACTCTCCCTACATTGTAAGTACATATTTTTCACATACATGTCAAAGAATAATTCTATGTGCAAGGAACCTGAGCACACAATGTATCATCCTGCCACTACACAAAACAATTCCCTTTAAACAAGTCAGTTACATCAATCTTTAGAGTCTTAAAATTTGTCATACCATCAGAGAGAGAAATTAATCTATAGCATTGTAAAAAAGGAGAAAGCACAATGAATCGAAATTTGCAATTCATGGGCTCGCTAGATTCTTTTTTTTTTTTGGGGGGGAAGGGGAGGAGGTTGACAAGGGAAGCTGATGGATTTGGCTTTTAAAGCCGAGGGACCAGCACCCCCTCCCCAGCTCCCTGCTGTCACCCCCCAGCCCTTTTTCCAAGTGCACAGCGCCTGTAAAAATTCCTGCGCGCTATTTGCAGGCAAGGTCACTGCGAAAGGGCATGGCTGGGAGCCAGGGTGTTTTTCAGCTGAGCTGCAGGGAGGGGAGGGGAGGCTCAGGAACTCAATTAGAAGTTTCTCCAGTCTAGCCAGGAGGCTGGAGCCCAGACTGCGGCTGTTCCGCCCCGCGCCCGCCCGCCCCGGCTGCCGCCGCTGACGCATCCCGCAGGCATCCCTGGAGGAGCCGGGGGAGCCTGGGCTCCCTGCCGGCCTCTGCAGCCCTGGCTGCTTTTCCGGCACGACATCCCGCTGGGGGATGTGCCGTGGCCTTTCCCAGGCGCTCTGCTCCGTGCGGGTACCGCGCACGGGCTCCGCGAAGGTGCCCGCCCGGCCCGACCCGCACCCACCGCTCCTCTGTCACCCTCTGTCACCCTGTGTCACCCTGTGTCACCTTCTGTCACCCTGTGTCACCCTCTGTCACCCCGGGACGCGCGGGGCAGCCCCAGCCAGCAGCGCATTAATTCTCCGCGGCCTGATTTGTCTCGAGGCGGAGGAGGGCCGGGCCGCGGAACGCACACGGGATATTTGAAATACTGTCGAATGTCACCCAAGGGGAACCTTTGCCCTAAAATTGTCACACAATTTCCCTGGCTGGGACTGTGTCCAAGGCAAATCCATTCAGCAGCACCGCATGACTTCCTCTCGTGCCTCCAGGACAGGCAACCCCGAGCAGGGGCTTAAAGGAGCACCTGCACGGGCCGAGCTGCTGCTCTCCACTGCGGCGTGTGCAGGTGTTCAGGGGCTCCACCCCGAACTCACCTGCAGCTCCTTTCGGGTTTCTGACCCAAATTCTCAGCCCATGAACGAGCAGCAAAAGCTGCCACACAGACACCAAGGGTCCAGCACTAAAATCTGCCCCAATAGTGCCTGGGAACTGAGCGTTAACAAGTGTTGGGATCCCATAGACGCAGTGCTGGCTACTTTTCAAAATGTGAAAAGGTTACACATACTAAATATATAAATCCCCCTCCCCCCGTTGGTTTTCTAGTTAATTGGAATGAATTTGGAACATCACCTGGGAAATGAAACTGCATCTTTAATCATCTGTGGAGTATTTCATACAGACCCTTTGAATACATATCCATACACATTCGCATCCTCCCAAGTATTCACTTCCCTTATTGAGTTTAGAACTTCAGAACAAGAGGGTTAATGAACCAGCAGGACCTTTCTCTCTTGCCTGAAAACTGGGCAGCACTTCCATAATTCCATAATTGCACAAGGAATCCTCTGCTAACAGGCACACGTGATAGCTCAGGAAATTTGCTCTCCAATGCAAGGGGTGTTTTTGGTGATTCCCATCTCCAGGAGCCTCGTGTTGCTCCCCTGAAGCCAATGCACACCAGCCTGTCTGAAATTAGATTCCATTTTCTGAAGCTTTTAAGGTCATGTCACCTTAGATTTTTTGATAAAGGCTGAGGAGTGCCTGCCTGAGAATAAATCCAGCCAGTCCTCAGAGGCGTTGTTCCATGTCAACTGGAGGAAGTGATTAAAAATTAATGCAAGAGAGGAGATAGAGAAACCTGAAAGGGTGTGCCCGTAAAACACACTTTCAATCTGTCTCGTCAGCAAAAGAGGAAAGAAATCAGATTCTTATAATACCAGACTCTAGGGAAGTGGTTGGGGCATGAACTCCGTGTTCTTTTACGGATTCACCCTGAACAATTAACAAGAAGAAACCCCACGTTACCACAGAACTGTTTCTTTCTCGCTTTCCGGGTGGGGATGCTGGGAGGAGGGGGAAGGGAGCGTGGGGGTGTGGAGGTACAGCTGTGGGTGGCAATTACACTGCTGGGATGTGCAATCTCACCCTCCTGGAACAGATGGGAGTGAGCTGGCCTTGGACCATTCACTTCTGGCTGCTCTGGGTATTGGTTTGGGTTTTTTCTTTTATTATCGTTGTTGTTTAAGGTCCTCGTGAAACAACCTTGAAGGGATACAGAACCTGTTTCTCGAGGCTTGTCTGTGTTTGGGCACATGCAGAGCAGGAAAAGGAAAGACAAACTTAACAGCTTTTCAGGAGGTGGAGTTCAGAAGTAATTTTGGTGTTTTACACTATCTTCATGCACAAGCCTATGTCTGAAATACTTCATTTGGCTGGTAATGAAGATCTGAGGAATCAGCAAAAGAGCAGAACCCTCCACATCCACTAAAGAAATGTTTCTCCTCCAACTGCAAATGCACTAAGTTCCCCCAGCACAGCAATCCTGTTTGGAACTTGCATGGCTATTTGGATTATAGTAATTTAATTAGCAGATATAATTTCTACTTAGATGTCTGGCAAACAGCAGGATTCAGTCTTATTCTTCTAAATAGACTGAACCGTTTACTTGGAAAAAAGCTAATTTTTTGTTTGGAAAAAAAAAAAAAAAAAAGAGGAAGGAGAAGGTATCCAGTTCATGGGATTAGCAGCAATATTCACAATGAAGCTTCATGAGACTTCCCAAAAGCTGGAGCTGCTATTCCTTCCCAATCTCCTCCCTTTCCCAACCCAGCTAAAAATCCCAGTCATTTCATTAACAAGTTCAGACTTCTGTGCTCCTCACTGAAGGGTCTTAACCTGTGACCTTTGCCATTTCCAAGCCCTCCTGACTCCCTTTGCACCAGCATCCACCCCTGGGACTTCCAGGTTTTACTGCTCCCTCTCCAGTACTGGCAGTAGAATGAGAGATGGAAATGAAGCTTAAGAAGGGACAATTCTAAACGCAGAGCTTTTCTGTTATACCACAGCCTATATGCTGGGACAAGAATTCCTGGCTGTGGATACCAGCAAGGGCTGGAAGGCCATGGAAGAAGGCAAACATGGGGCATTGGAGCAGGACCTTCCCCCCAAAGCTACACCCCAGCTCTGCAGATAATGAAATAAATAAATAGATTCAGCAGGGGAAAACCTTAGAAAACCCCTCAGGAAAAAACGAGGAGGTTCCTCACAACCCTGCCACTGACCCCTGTGAGAGTATTGCTGGTGCAAAAACCCACCCCAAACATCAGCACACGTCACATGGAGGGGGAAAAAATCAACAGAGAAATGTTCCCCTCATCATTTCTTCTCCTGAGCATAGAGCACACACGACTTTTCTTAATTATTCCTGATGTTCATTGTAGGTTGCATCATTTTGGAACACCGACGGTATCATTTTTAAAACTCTGGTTGCCATGGCAGCACAGAATGTGGCTCTTAAATGTACTCTGCTTGCACATTCCTCTGATGAGAGGCTGCTTTTCTTTCTTTTTTTTTTTTTTAAGGAAAAAAGCATCTCCACTGAGAAACATGATATAATGACAAAAAAAAAAAAAAAAAACCAAAAACCCTAGAGAACAAGCATAGGAAGAAAATGGTGGCTTAAAAAAATAAGGGAGGGAGGGGACAGAAACTGGGCTGAAAAATATAGCCAAAAGGACACTTTTCTTTCAAAGGCAGAATGTAAGCAGAGCATTTTGGGTTCTCTCAGAAGGTTGTAAATCCAGACAAACCCAGTCACTTCCTTGGTGACAGCATTTACAGCTCTGTATTCAGCCTTTGTTTCCCTCTGTAAGGTCCTCCTGGGCCGATTACTCAAAGCCAGAACTTTAAACCTTGAGCAACCTTTGAAGAAGTGGTGGCAGGTGATAAGGGCCAGCCAAGCAGACACTCCCTCACCTCTCCTGTGCCCCTCTCCAAGCCCAGGTGGCTGCAGGAGCTCCAAAGGGCACAGGAAGAGCCAAAGAGCCTCTTGGAACACACTGGCCCTAGCAGCAATCCCAGTGGGATACAGGAAATGCAATTCCAGTGGGATAGAGGATCTCAAATATGTAATTTGTACTGGGAATAGTGAATCCTTAACACCACCACCAAGTGTGGCACTGAAAAGAAGCTGGCCCTCCCAGTAACGATCTCTTAATAAGGAATTTTCCAGCTGACAGCAGCAAGGCTTTGCTATCCCTGCCCTACACATTTTGGAGGTACCATTTAGAGTCCTATGGGTGTTTTTTTCTGCTATTGTCTCTATTTCAAAGGTCCAATCCTTTCCTTAGCAAGAGCCTCTGCACGCATTAGCAGGGCCCTATTTGAAAAGGAATGGCAGAACAGGGTATTTTTTACACCTCACAGGACTGTGTTCTTCAGCACAAGTAGCCGGGTTTGAAACTTAGTTTAAATAAGAACTCAGCCTCATCAGTGATCCCCCAGCCCATTAAAAACATGGGTTGCACCTCTTCCGTGGGAACTGCTGCACTCCTGCCTTCCAAAAAGAGCCCAAAAAGAAAAAAAAAAAAAAAAAAAAAGCCAGTGAGACTTGCTTTTTGAAGTGCTCCTTCCCTTCTGGCTTCCACCAGCAGCGAGAGTGAAAATTTAAATTAAAATCAATTTCTCCAAATGTTCAGTGCAGTCTAGTTTTGGCACACGCTCTCAAGCCGTTTTATCCTTCCCTAACAAGCAGCCTATCAAAAAAGATAACCCTCTAAGTGCTTCATATAAGTCTATAAGCAGCATTATCTCCAGTTTTGCAGGCAGGTTAACAGAGACAAGGATTTCGAGCCCATCACTCAGCAGCAGTCCAAAATAGAAACCAATTGACCGACCTTCACACCCATGCCCAGTCTTTCATACCCCCATACACTCTGATTGTAAGAAAATTAATGATGTCCTAGGTCAGAAAATCAGCTGGAATGATGTAAAAAGGGAAGATATTGAGAAAATGAGAGTTAGAATGACACAGCAACCTCCTGATTTTATTAAGGTCACAAATGGTTGCCCCAGATAGAATGGCCAAATTCAAGTTTGTTCTGACTGTGGGACTGGTTTAAGATTTTGGAAACAAATTATCATTTCACATCCCTTCATTTCTGGAGGAGCAAGAGAGAAGGTCAATGCACATCAGGTGCTAAAATCAAGATAAAGAGATCTAATTGTCACCAGCTGCCCAGTCATTACTTGGGCAGTTGATGCAAATTCACAATCAGCTTTTGCCAAAGAATGCAAATTCCTGGATTTAAAGTTTATGTACTTTTTTTTCCCCTTGCAGATTATTCAACAGCTGCTAAGTCCACATTTCAAATACCCTCAAGCTGACCATTATCATCAAGATGCAGGTATGATCCAACAATAATCTCGTCCTACTTCTGTTTATAATCACAAACTATTTTTGTGTGTTCTAGAATCAAATCAAAGAGGTTTACCCTCATATAAAACATCTAAGATTAAACACATGAACAAGACTGATTGCCACAGAATCAAAGTAAGAAGACAAGACACACAAACCTATCACTCCCATGGTTTCCTACATGGGCAACTTCAGAACTTCACTGAGGGGTGAAATTAGGAGGCAACCACAACAATCCCAAAGAGGAAAGGACATTAAGATGCAAACTAAATAACAGGCCTCTACTGATGAAATATTTGACTTGGGAGTCACGTCTATGTCAGATTTTTACCATTTTGAAACTGAAACATTTCGGAATGACAGCACAGCTGCAGTGGGTGTCTCTCTTCCCCCTCTTCCCTGCTTGCACACAAACAGGTAACTCCAAATTTGTTGCTTCCAGAGCTGTACAATGCAGTCCCTGAGAGCTCCCAATGACATCCAGGACTGGAAATGGGCTTGGGGGATCATGGGCTGTCAGAGCAATGGGTTTAGGATTAAAAAACCCCAAACAAACCAACGAAAAGCAACTCCCCTGCAAGAGGACTCAGTTTCCATGAGACTGAACAGGCTGAACCACCTCAGATCCAGCCTTCCTCTTCTCCACTACAGCTCTGTGTGCTTCAAAGCTCAGGAATCACAGAATCCACCTTCCCTGCCCTCCTCTCAGGTGCAATAGCCTACTTTCTTTATTTGGACAAGGTGAAGAGGAGGAGTGGAGTCCTGGCTGGGTCTGACAGCTGATGCTGCTTTTATGGGGGGAGATTAACTGTAAACTGGATTGTGCCCCGAGTTCAGAGTTCAGCCTTATCTACGGAATCCTTCCCCTCTTTACACATTCCAAGGGTTCTTACAACTTCAACTCACTCAAGCCTGCAATATTAACCCCTAAACAAGCTCTCACTGAATTGCCTGAAGGAAAAGTGGGTTTAGAAATTTTTTTGACAATGTATTTTTAACTGCTCCAGTTTGCAGAAACAAAACAACTTTCACTTCCTTCAAAACAATCCATATGTCCGTTTTTGTGTCTGTGCCATCGAATGCAAATCATTCTGCTTTCAAGTTGTGTACAAATACAGAGCAGGCTCTTGTCACTGCACACACCAAAAAAAAATCAAATAATCTTGTAACCAGTTCCACAGCCAACAGGGACACCTCCCTGTGACCCTGCCTTTTTCAGATTCCCTCTGAAAGTGCAGCTGGGAATCAGATCTGTTCCACAATTCAAACAGTGACAGGCAGATCTGCTGTGATGTAAATGCTGCAGGATCATTATTTCCTGGGACACAATGGCATTCCTGCTTTTTGCAGTTCAGAAATTGCTCTGGACTGATAACCAAGCCAATGGAATCTGGCAAGGATTTGGGGTTGGTTTTAGGACACATCTACCAATGCACATTGGGGGGGTTGGGTTTTCTTCCTCCAGTTTTCCACTGCATCCAGTGAGTTTTCTCTGGGATTATGTACTGAACTTCCCAGCAGTGGGAACCTCTATTGTGTTTTTACTACCTCCGATTTCTACCATAATACAAATAAACTGTGACTAAAAATACAGGCAGTGATTGAATAACACTTTGTGGAACACTCTATGACAAACCTACAAACCAACACAAGCCTCACTGCTTCCCAGAACCTGAACCCTTTTGAGGTGGTTTTGGTTTGGACAACAAAAAACAAATACTCACTTCCTCACTTTCAATATTTTGTGACAAAAAGGGAAAAGTTCAATAGCAGCCAAGATGCTGAACTTTGATTGTGAACAACTCATTGCACTGAAACACCACCAAGCTGCAACTGGGAAGTTCCAGGACAGGTCCAGTTTAGGCTTCAGGAGAGAAGTCAAGAGCTGACAAACTTCAGGCTGATCTTAAATTTTAACTGGGGGGAAAAGGGGAAAATGCATATTTCAAATACTTCTGAATTAATGTCTTGAAAAATGAAATTTAAGCCTGCAGAGCAAACAAAGCTTTGCCTGGCAAACCCCAGCAATGCCCCATGGCCTGAAGTCAACATGCCTGGAGGAAATGGGCTCCAAAGACAAACCCAAATACACCACAGTGACCCTGGACTGACACAGCCCCTGCCTTTTCCCTCCTGGCACTGCTTTCCAAAAGCATCTCAGCAAAGCCTCTCATCCAACACCATCTGCAAAGCCCAGCTTCACTGGAAAAGAAACCCAATGCTTCCAGTCAAGACAACTGAGGCTTCCCTGGAAGTACGAAAACACAAAAATTAAGACCTTAAGTGCATTATAATCCCTCTCCTTTTCCTATGGAGAGCCTTATCTTAATTAAACACATCTTCATTTTTTTTACCTGTTCATAGCCTTCATTTTTGATGAGCAAATGTTTCTTTTTGGGCCTTGTATTGCTTAATTTGAAAGAAAGAAAAAACAAAACAAAACAAAAAAAAAAAAAAACTATCATGAAACATTAGCCTGTTTGTAAAGCAGCATAGGAAATTTAAAGCCCTGTTGCTATATTTTGACTGTGTTCTGTTACTTAGGCTACCCCAGCAAAGGCCCAGGTCTCCTGCAGACTTCTCTGGGGTTTTCTCCGAAGGCGCCTGTGATGGATTAGGAAAGATCCCAGTGAATGATGAAAGCTGATCTGCAGCTGGGGAACGTGCACTTCTCTAACAGTCCACCTGGGCAAAGCAATCAGTGCTCTTGGATATTTCTCCAAAGATACATTCAAATTCTGTGATATAGAACAGCAGCTCTGCTGTGCTTTTGCAGAAAAATGCCCCATTACTGCCTGTTATCAGCAAAGCTCTCGAGAAATCCGTTTGGAAAATATTTTCCTATACCATTCACAAGGAAATTAAAATGTCATTTAATGACAACGCGTATGAATGGTAAGACAAATGACTTCTAACAAGAAGGAATAATACATTGCTCTGGTGTTCAAGCGTTTTAATGAAAATTTGTCCACTTTTTGTTTGTTTGCTTATTTTAAATAAGTAAGGGGAGAGGGAGAACTAAACTACTACTACATAATAAGTTCCCAAAGCACAAGGAATCCCTTGGAAAACAACAGAAGATGGGTAACAGAATTCCAGAATAGAACTGTAGGAACACAACACATCTTTCAGTCAGAAAACAAGATATTTATCTGGGAAAATTCTTCCAAATCCATCATCACAATTTAAATACAAGACACAAAATATGTGTTACTTACCCAACTCCACCATCCAGCACAGTCAGATTAAAAAGGGGGGAGGGGGAGTGTGATTCTTCCTTCTTCTCCCCAAACCTGTTCACTTCTCCTCAGAATTTAGGTGTATTTTTTTTTTTTTTTGTGCCTGCTGTCATAGCAAGTCACATTTTCCAGAATTATGTTTCACATTTTCAAGACAAAAAAAAAATTCTAAGGGCCCTCAAAATGGTTTATGAGTGCACTGGGCATCAGTAAACTGCAGTCTACAAGTCCTTCACTGGGAAAGAGTTCCTGCTGTTAGGAAAGAGAGGCCAAAATGAGGCACAGCTGTTTCTCCCTTATTTCCAACCCTGCTCGTTTTCCTACATTCAGGCTGTTATTCCAGACAGCTGTGAAGACTTGCAATTGCTTTGGGTTTTGAAGTTTATGTCTTGTTTTAAAATTAAGGTGAACACTCAGCTTCTCTTAAAGAATAAAAATGTTTCAAACCTTGATAACCAATGTTGTTTCTAGAACTTTCAGTTGAGCTTGTGAGAAAGAGAAGGAATGACTGCTTCCCCTAAAAAAACATCAAGAGCCATAAAAAAAGAGACAACAGCTCTGACCTGCCTGGTGCCCTGGCCAGGACTGATGATGGTCATGAAATGGGACTCCTGAGATGCCAAGGGAAGGCAATAAACACTCACACGCACAAGAGCTCTGACCTTTTGGGCCTTGGATCCACACAGAGCTGCTGGACACGACTGTTCCAGGGGAAGGACACCTGGGAGCTGCAGGGGCAGCTCCTCACTCAGGGCTTGCAAAGCCTTTGGAGGATCCTGGGTCTGGACCCAGGAGCAAGGGAGGCAGGAAAAGCAACAGCTCTGGACAAGCAGGCTACAGCCTACTGTTATCTTAATAAATTATACACAATTTAAATGCCAGGTTGGATGCCAAGACAATCCAAGAGGCAGCACACACTGAAATAAACAGCCTGCAAACAGATGATTTAACAAGAGGGAGAAATTCAGACTCGAGTCAATTATGCCCTAAATTACCCGAGTGGATGCTGGTGGATTATTCCAGCACTGCTCCGTGCAGCATCACCTGCACTCCTGCTGCCCTGCAGCACCACCCCAGCAGCAGCAGCAGCAGCTCTGCCAGCCGTGTGTGAGCAGGCAGATGGTCCCTGATGGTCCCTGCAGCAATCAGGGAGGAATGGTTTCCTCCTGACCACTTTCACACTCGCTCTCAAGTGACAGGCACTAAATCCTGACATAAATCACTCACGCCTGCTCCATCTACCCACCCGCCACACAAAACGGGGATGTGTCAGCCTGTTTCCTACAGAACCACCCTCCCAGCCTCCTATTTGGGGAGGAATCGTGTGTCCTGTGCTTTTTACTGTGCTTTAATAAACGTTCAGACCAGCCTTTCATGCTCAGCAGATGATTGATAGCAATTAGTTGGCACTGACAAGGATATTGCTTGATGTGACAGACCAACAAAACACACCAATTTGTGCCAAGAAAATGTGTTCAAAAAAGGTGGTACATCTATAGCTCTAACAGGGCTCCTGCACTAAAAAATTAAATATAATGAGCATGTTCAGTATAAATAAGGGGAAGTGGCACCTCACTGCAGGACTGTATATGGATTTATTAAGCTGTACAAGTTCTGCTACAGGACAGGCGTGGTGGTTTGGGGTGTTTTGAAATCATCACTGTAGGAAGAGTATCAAGGCAAAATTCAGTTTTATGCTAACAATGCTACTTCATTACCTTACTTTTATCTCTGCACCTACCACCACTTTCAGCTAGGCCAAGTCATTCAACTTAAGTGATTTTATATGCCAATAGTGTTGTTAAATAGCAGGCAGGAAAAGACACAGTTCAATTGTCATGCGTGTCAGGAGTCTGGCACACACTCCCTTGGAGATTTAAACTTCTCTTTAAAGGAGAGCAATTAAACTGTTCATGAGGAAAGGAACACCAACATCATTCCTACACTGAAAAGCTGCACCCATTTCTAACTAAACTGGTGTCAACAGCAACAGACTCGTATTTTTTGTGTGTTGCACTTAAAATTAAGATGTTCCTACTGACAAATCTAAACAAAAAAACCATTCTTATCAGATCTGTTTGCACACATTCCAAGTACAGCTGCACTGACTTAGCTGCAGGAGTTTAAATTCACCCATTAGGTTAAATATTATGCAGATTTTCCATGTGGACACAGCATGTAGTGGATCCCAGATGTGTAAAATCTTAGGCCCTGATTCTACAAACTGCTCACCACTTAGTGGAGGCAAAAAGCATCGAGGATTGTCACGTTCATCTGAAAGAACACATTCAATTTTTAGCCAGTCAGGACAGGATGTCCATGTGTGTGGAATGTAGGAAAGGGCACTGGAAGGGGATGAGGCACCTGCAGCCCCTCTGTCCATCAGCCTTTGCTTGTTTATCAACAGCATTTTAAAACAAACTAAAGCAAGACCATCTATGCCAGGGCAGGATAAAAACTTGCACACACTCTGTGAGAGCTCCCAGCTCTCCTCCTGGACAGGCTGGGGAAGAGAAGAAAGTTCCCTGTTCGAGGACATGCAGAATTGTAGGACAGGAAGGAACCACTTGGCCAACAACGTGTGTTGTGACTGGACATCCCCCAGACTGGGGCAGGTTTCTGTGGTTTCCTGCAGACAGTTGTGACTGACACAACCAAAAAAACCTCCTTCTTCCCCTTCCTGTCTCGTGACCTTTAGTGCCACTTGTTCAGGTTTACTGTGTGTAACCATTTCTGAAGCACACTCTGAGCTGGAAAGTCAAAAAAAAAAAAAAAAAAAACCCAAACATTCTTAACTCAGAAGAGTCAGATCTTGAAAAATGCTGGGGAAGTTTTCCTAATCTACCACAAGTACCAACTGTTGTAACTGTTGCAGGATAACAGGAAAATAATTTTGCAGTATTTATTTCCAGCTTTCTACTACTAGACACCTCCCCAGTATGTCTAGATGAACATGCCTTGAGTGTGAAAAGTTTCACAGATACTTATTTACCTAAATTTCACTCAGCCAAACTTCTGGATTTACAGTTACACTTTTAGACTCAAGTTCTGGGAAGCATTGCTAGTCAGGTCAGATCAGTATTCTAATGTGAAGCATCTTTAAAGCACATGGTAAATCTTAATCATTTTAAGTCCCTAAGAGAATTATCCTAAGCAACTTCTAAAATTATGTCCTGAGAATTGGGATTTCAAAGTAAGCATTTCTAATCTTCCATGCATCATTAGAAGCCCTCCAGCCCTCTAAACTAACCCTGCCATGCTCCCCTTGGCTACAATACGTTTTGGTTTAGTTCCCCACTTTTGGAATCCAGGCCCACCTGGAGTACCAGCTTAGCCTAGGTAGTGATATTTTAATTTTCATGTCATTTTAACCAGCCAAAATGGTGGTTGCAATTCCAGCTTCCTTAGCAATCCAGTGTGCCTGTGACAAGGCAAGGCTGTCGGGATGGCAGCAACAACTGAGATTCCAAAGGGAAATGGCTCAGACAAAGCTGAGCCACCACAGCCATCACCTCCTCCTCTGCTGACGCTCAGCCCCTGGAACTCGAGCACTGGGACTGAAGCTGTGAGTAGATTTTCATGGCATTCCGAGCTCCTCAGCAGGACACTATATTGAGCATAAACTGGCTGTTTTAATAAAAATTGCTTGGCAACAGGGGTTTGTATAATACAAACATTTCTACATAAAAACCCAAGGTAGCTTTCTCATGTGATTACAGCCGGGTCCGCAGTAATGCAGACCAGATGTGCCTTCTGCATTCCAGCATATTTGTTAATCTGGAGGTTCTGTGATGTGTGGGAGGAAAAAACAGTTTATAGAATGATTCATATTAACCAGGTATGGCTGCTTTAAAATGCTCTTTATTATTAAGAAACAGAAATTAATCACGTTCTCTTCTCTAGAAAAAAGAGATCGGTCTTTTATCATCCATCACTTTAAAAACATTCCATGTTCACAGCTGAACATTCCTTGTATTTTATTCTTGCTGCTGGTTTCAGGCACTGCTCTCTGACTTGTGTTGTAGCTGTTTGAACACCTTGAGCACCCTCCTGCCCTGCCCTGCCATGGATGGAGCTGCCTGCCCAGCGGTGCCTCCTGCTCTGTTTCAGTATGAAACCACCGTGGCATTCGGGTAATGCACAAAGTGCATCTGTCAGATGTTACTCCTGTCACATCTGGGCAGCTGGAACTTTCACCCTGGCAGGGAGGGATGGCCACGGAGCTCAGTGGGAGGAGCTGTGACTGTACACAACGTGCAAGTCAGCAGAAGACGAAGCCTTATATAGTTATTCCAAGTTTTACTTTTCTTTGGTGTAATTCAGAGTAGTATCAGATCTGCTGAATCACTGACATGTTTACCACCTTAATGTTATGTGCTCCTGTGTCAGCACTGCCCAGAACTGCTCCAGAGACAACACCTCATCTCTTTCAGAAAGATTTCACGCTTTGTTCTGAACAACACACCCCAAAATCTTCATGTTAATTTTTTCCTCCAAGGTCTGCTGTGGAAGCAGAACAACTTTTATAAGCTACTAATTGTGTTCAAGAAAAAAAAAAAAAAACAACAAAAAAAAAAACCCCCAAAAACCCCAAAAAAACAGAGAGTAACCAGCCAGCCTGCCCTTGCCAGCTCATTGTTTGGGAGCTGCCTACCCGCTCCATCTGAGCACAGCCTGGCAAAGTTGAGGCTGTGTTTAATTTCTGTATTCCCTGACAAAGTTGAAGTCATGTTTAATCCCTGCATTCCCTGACAAAGTTGAGGCTGTGTTTAATCCCTGTATCCCTGACACAGCTGAAGCCACGTTTAATTTCTGCGTTCCCTGACAAAATTGAGGATGTATTTAATTCCTGCATTCCCTGACAAAACTGAGGCTGTGTTTTATTCCTGCATTCGCTGACACAGTTGAGGCTGAGTTTGATTCCTGCCTTCCCCAGCACAGTGAGCCTGCACTGCCCAGCCTCCTCCCAGCACAGAGACCACGGAGAAAGGGGTAGGAGGGGCTCGAAGACAAGCCATTTTACAGTCTCTGGCATTCCATCCACTGCCTAATTCCCATCTTTGGAAGCAAAAAGAAGGGGGAGAGGACAGGCTGAACTTTTGACCTGTAGCGCAGACACCCAACCAGAACAGAGAAGAGCCATAAAGGTGTCTGTGCAGGGCCGGGATCTCACGACAATCGTCTGCAGCTTGTTTCCTCACCATCCTCCTCAGAAAAATGTTGATTACTTGTTTTATGATTGCCAGATGGTGGACTCTACTGAGAGCCTTCTTCATCCCTGTGACTGCCTGACCCCACATAAAACTGGAAGGGGCCAAGCCTTTCCCTACCCATCCCACACAGAGGATGCCGAGACCTCCAAACCTTAAAGAAGCCGACCCCATTTGTACCAGCGTTGTTTCCAATTCTGTGTAAGGAATTCACACCCGGATTTAGAACCAGCAGCAGGTCAGCTATTCGTAAAACACTGCACTACACCAAAAGTACACAGCAAGCCCAGGAGGGGAACACCAGATGAGCTCCTTGCCCCGGGAAGGGGATTTAAACCTCGTACAAAAGGGGTAGAGATGGTCTTAGGGATGAGCATTTCACAACTACTTCTCTTGACTGCTGTGCAATCAGTGAACACAATCACACACAAGGAAAGCAAAAATCCTATTTTAACGATACTGGCTTGTGGACACACACAAAAATATCCCCAACACCTATTCCAGAATGGCCCGTGTGCATACACTACTCCAAATAAAAGGCATTTTATGCCATAGTGCCCAGGGAGCTTCCACAGCAGAGCTATGGAATACAGTAACTTTTATTACAGACCAGAATCCCAGGCAAGAAGCTGCTGTGGAAGACTGACCTCTCATTTTTTTTCCCACTGCCCTCAGTTTCCCCATAGGGACAAGATCTGGATTTCCAACACCCCCTGCTTGGGCCAAGACTGAGCAACACCACAGAGCCCAGAGCAGGGAGGGAACACAGTTCCTGTTTCTACTTCAACTGCAGGCAACTCTCTCCTGTTTGTCCTCAACTGTCCAGATTCTTCTCCCTCAATCCTTTTTTTCCTCTTGCTCTACCCCACCACCATAACCATCCAACTTGTGAATGCACTACAAAGATCCTTTTAATCTCTCCCAAGAGGACACCAAAGAAACCAGAAAACCTTCCACCAAAACCCAAAAAAATATCATGGATTCATCTTCCAAAGAAGTAGAAATTGCCACTGGGGAGGCAGTGGATCCACCCATGACTCCATGTTAGCAAATCTGGTTATTGATACACCCTAACCATGTTCCTCTGGCCATTTCCTCACCTCAGCAGTGTCACATGCTGCTCCTGCTTTAAGGGCTGGTGCAAACCACCTTCTTTCAATACATTCAGCTGCAAAGATTTTTATTGCTAAAAACCCTGGACACCAAAGGTTCTTCCCACAGGATTATGAAGCTGTCCCCAGTTAATCTGCACTGCAGCAGGTGGGCTCTCTGCTCTCCCACTGCTAATGCCAGCAGGGCCATACAAGCAAATATGTTTTAAGATCCCATTCTCCCAGGCTGGGAGTGTGCACATCCACCTGCTGATCCTCAGGCAGCTCAAATGCCAGGGACTGCTTGGCTGTAACTTCACTTTTCCAGTACTCAATCAAAATTAGCTTCTCACTTCAGACAACACTGGTAAAATGGAGAGCTGACAAACTCAGGGGAGGGAAGTCCCTTAAGGCTCTTAAACATAAATTTCCCAACTCAGGAAGCCCTTAAGCCGCCCATGACTGGTGGGAATATATACTGGGAAAAGCATCTCTGCATGCTCAGCCCAGTCTCTTTCCTTCAGCTGTCCACTGCTGTCCACTTTCCCAGTCAGGGCACTGGGCTGGGTGGCTGAGCAGAATGGCCACTCTCACACAACACAGCTGATAAAGCATTTTTTCCTTCTAACTCCAGTCCTCAAGCAGTTCACACTGAGCTGAGTTGCTCAGCCTTATTCTGTTTTCATTCCCTCCTCCCATTCCTCCCTCTGCCATTTTAACTGATAAAACCCCAAAGTTCACAACCTCACTGTCCTAGGATTCCCCTCAGATATGGCATCCTCCCCCACATCAGTGATAAATAAGATTTACAGGGATGGTGACTGCATCATCCTCTAATCTCCCCCCGACATACCAACAAGCCATAAAGTTTAGTGTGACCCCCTTTCTGGGGTTGTTTACAATACAATCCTACTTCAGCTTCTGTCTTGAATAGCTATCACGAAGGTCACTTGGACCTAATTGCTCTGGGTGCCTCCTAATGACCACAAATAGCACCTTTTTAATGAGCAGAGAAGGGGGAGAAAGAAAAAGAAAGTGAAAAAGAAAAGAATTCAGCCTTTCAAACCCAGAGAAAGCCTCAACTCTGTGCTTCTCAATTACAAACAACTTTAACTTCTGCTGAACTTTACTAGAATATGCACAGGCAGGAACTCAGAAGGTATCTTAATTTTTATCACCTAGATTTAATTAGGGGATTGATTCTCCTCTCACATACTTCAGTTGGATTTTATTGCTCCCTCTTCTCCCTTAGGTGTTGTCTTTAGTGTGGTTCAGAAGAAGATCTCACCACAGCAGCACAGAATCACCAGTACTGGGAGGAAGCCACAGTCACACATGCAAAAGAGGACTTCAGGTTGTTTTAGGGAGAATTTCTTATTTACTTGTGGAATGTTCAGGCTCAATCACCACTTAGGTATTATTTTTCTTGTATGGATTCATCCTGTTCTGATAAAATTTTCTAAAAAGACACAAAACCAGAAGAATTTGCAATGCTCATTATTCTTCTCTTCCCTGTGATCCTGATCTGACTCCTTCTAAATAACAAGCCCAAATGCTTGCAGGGATCCTCAGGTAACCCATTACAGAACGAAACCAAACCCACAGAGGTGCACAGTATTAGTTACATCAGACAACTTCAAACATATTTCTCTAAGTTTGATACAACAAAATTAAAACTGTAAATAAGTTACTAATGAAGCCCCGAAAAGTAATGAATAAAATGGTCAGTGTAGTCCAATATTCCATAATGAATAGAACCAAAAAAATACGAGCACAGTTTCCCAATTGTCCCACTTGGGGATTGAATTTACTTAATCTCTGATTTTAGAAGTACACATTGCTCTGGAAGGGAGAATTTCTTTGGGAAATTCAGCTTCATCCTTGTTGGCTCTTCCCCTTTTCCTACTTCCAGATAAATGGAAGGGTTTCTAATTCAGTTCCCATGATGGAGTTTTCCTTACTCACTCCTGTGACAAAGGATACGTTATTTTGGCCATACTGAGTTCTCTTGTGATTTGTTGTAAAACCTACACCAAACTGAGAAGTAAATTCTTTGCACACCTTTTTTTCTGCCATTTTTGGTTTAGGATTTTTTATTCTGTTTTTCCTTTCATGTAACATCTGGTCAGCAGAAGGGCTGATCCATCCCTCTTCTTTACTGCATGCATGTAACTCACATCCCAACACTAAATACAGACCACATGAATCCTTCCAACACTGCCAGAGAGGCTGATACTCTTAAAATACCTACAAAAATGCAGGAAGTTATTTACTGAATTTAACATGCACTTTGCCTATAAATGAGTTAACACCAGGGGAAAAAAAAGAGGGTTTTTTTATTAATTAAATCAGGGCTGGGAAACATTTTGAGAAAGGGGAATGTGGAATGTGGATACCTTTTATAGTGGCGCCTGAATACAACTGGAAGTCTTAAAAAATTAGGAATTTATCCATATAACCCGTATTTTTCTTTAGCAAAGGGACAAATCATCCAAATCATCCCAAAACCAGCCCAAGCCAAAAGGGACATGAGCCAGTCCAACTATGCACAGCTGAACCAGAGGAAAGGGACATGAATTCAAAGCTCACTATAAAGCAAGATATGTAAAGTTTGAGTTTATTTGCAGTCAATTCTTGCTACCATTAAGAGGTTTAGGTAAATACTTATCTCCTTCAGCATCTTCTCTATACAGTAAGATCCCACCAGCACCTTTCACTGAATTAAATGCTGGTTTGGACAGCATGTTTCTGCAGAAAGCTCTCCTAACAGGCACTGCAATCCAGATACTTTTCCCACAAAAAACTGGAATACAGTTTAGGGGAAAACCAGAGCTAAACATGATTTCCATTTTACAAGGCAGCACTTTATGGGAAGGACACTGAGATGTGTCAATCTGGTGCTGTGCAATCCCCCCCGTTATTTACACTCATCAGAAACTCTACTTTGAATTCAGCTCAGGGCGTTTTGACATTCATCCAAACTTTCATCTTTCCAGCACTGAGGTTGGTTTCTGGATTTTCTACTTCTTCAAAGAGGCACCATGTTACCAAACAGGATCCTGCTTAGTTTTTTTTCTGTGTACAAAGGGCAACAATTTCCAAGAGCTCACCAGGCCAAAGGCAGCCCATGGATTTTCTCCATACGGGCAGCTCCCAGTGTCCCCTCAGTTAATCCCAGGTTACATGGGATCCCTGGGAGCTGGCAGGACATCCTCCTCATGGACCACACGGCTTCCTCCAGGCCCTCACGGCTGGAATTGTGACACCCAGCTTTTATCCAGGTCTGGAGATACAGCAGGGAGGTCAGAACATCACACTGGAGCCAAAGGCTGCATGCCAGGAGGAAAAGCTCATCAGGTCATCAGGACACAGCAGAGCCTGGACCGGAGGGTTCTAACTGCAGGTCCACCAGAAAACTTCTTGTGTGGCCACAGACAAGCCATGGGGTGTTCTCTATCTCAGTTTACTGCTGGAAGGAGCGGATAAAATAAAACTCTTTGTCACGGGGTCACACAATGGCTGTTCAACATATGTAAATGTTCCAGCAGTCTCCAGCAAAGGAAGCAGGGAAGGCGAAGCGCTGCTGGGGGTGTTGCTGTAAGTGGGTCCCAACAGGCTGGGATGTCACTGGGGCAGCCATCTGAACGCTGAGCACACACAGGTCTCTTTAAATGCAAAAGCAGAGCGCTGTGAAAGGATTGTGTTCCTAATCACGCCTCCTGTCACAGCCCTGGCTTCCATTTGCCCTTAAATCCCAGCGCAGCAGCTCCGTGTGCATGTGCCAAAGAGCACGGCCGGCCTCGCCTGCTGAAAAAAGACTCGAACAAATCCTTCCAGACAGCATTAAAGAGGAGAGGAGAGGAGACACTACCGGATCAAAACAGCCACCTGGAGTGACCTCTCCTGCCTCCGAGACAGTTACATAAGCTCGGAGCGGGAACCGCCAGGAATGCGGCACAGGAGGGAGGAAGCGCTGGGGCCAGCGGGTTCCTGCAGCTGATTCCAGGCAGGTGCTGCTCCAATGCTCCGTGCAAGGCAGGGACTCTGTCCTTAACAGCAGCACTCATCACCCACAGGGCACCCTGTCCCCAAGAGCAGGTGGCACCACAAACATAAAAAGGGACACTTTTGATGGAGAAGTGAAGCCGCTTCTGTATGAGAGCTGAGGAGTTACACCTGAACGAAATGCAGCGTGGTGGATGTTCAGACATGCCAGGATCCCTTAGCTGAGGGATGAGAAGCCCCCAGACAGAACATAAATACCTGCAGCGTGTTTGTTCCTGCTCCTTTGTCCAAGGACAGTGTGTAAGAAGTGTTGGAGGGGCTGAGGGACACGCTCCAGGTTCTGTGGCTCATTAAGCATATGCTTCTGACTCAGGCATTTGGAAAACTGTGTGTCAGGATCAAAATAAACCCAGGAAAAAAAAATTAAAAATGTAACACCTTTTGAACTCATCTATGCAAGTAAAAGTGAACAGGCTGAACCAAGATGTACCAAGAGTTTTGGTTTATTCATTTCATTTTCTGAGTATCTCCACAGTCTTAATGGGGAGTGGCAAAGGGCATCCTGAAGATCTCAAACACTCTTTATCCTGTAGAGACCCAAAATAGCATCTTGTGATGTACTTGTGAAATTCTAAAGAAGTCACACAAAAGCCCAGAAGCCACAGGCAGGGGAAAATGGAGCACAGCAACACAACTTATGATTGCAGGACCACAGGAACATGCAGGAGGGGAGGAGAGAAACAAATTCATTCTCTGAGTTGTGAATGGAAGCCTGGGAACAGCAGGTTTGGAAGAACTTTAAAAGAGACTTTTAAAGAAGGGGCAGGGGTTTTCCCAGCATTGACCTGCCACCAGTAAATCACTGAGTTTGCTGGCTTTTTACTACCACTAACACTGCCCTGCTCGAGAGCCTCCACAGCTCTCATCAGGATCTGACTCTAATTGCAAGCTGCTCCCAGAAGATACTCGGGCACAGATCAAAGAGTGCTGAACACTTCTAAAGGCTTTAGCCAGGGACCTGTGCTGTGGATAATTTAATTAACAGTTCAGCATCCAACACATGACTGCAGCCAACTCTGACACTGCAAGTCTTCAGCCCCTTGGAGAACAACCCAGGAATATTCCAGGAGAGAGAATGCACCTCCTCTTGCCTACTGAAGCCAATAAGTGCAACATCTCTGTGCTTCCTCTCCTTGTTCTTCTTCTTACTTTAGAAGTGTTTCCTTTATTACAAGAAGGAAATATTTTCTCTCCAAAGATGTTCCTCAAAGGACCAAAATCCAGGCTGTCCCACTGCCTGTCCAACTTCAGCCATCCAGGCTCTGTGATGTTAAATTAATGCTTGATGTTACTCAGAAGGGCCCTGAACCATGGTTTAGAGCCCCAGGGCACTTTCAGAGATGTTCTAAGAGTCATTGCTGAACCAAGCTTGCTTACAGGAATGCACCATGAGCTATTTCTCAATCTTTTCAAGTAGAGTTCACCAGAACCTGCTGACCTCCACCCTTAAAGAGGAAAGAGCAAAATGAACCAACGAAAGAGCAAGAGGAGAGATTCCTTCATGTTAAAACCCTATTTCTGTAAAAACAGAACTGGCTCTTTTAATCTGCATTCAGGTAGCTCTGCTTTTGCTCAGTTCAAATGGGAAATGGATTGAAAATGGAGAGACAAACCATGCGAAGAACTTCCATGGCTCCAGTGGAAAGCCACCTACCAAGCTCCTTCAACGATCCTTAGGTGAACTCCATGGATTTTGGTTCATTTGAAGCAAGATATGAAAGACAGTAGGTTGCTGAATTTCATGTTTTCTCTCAGGAGAGCAGCACAAGGCTGTGTGACTGAGGAACAAGGAGTAGTAAAAAGTTACCTTGTCTTCTCCATGAAAATGTGAACTCAACGCTCCCAGTTTCTCCATAGTCACACAAATTTTCCAGAGGCTCACAATTTCCAGTCTTGTATAGCAAGTGAGAGATGAAACAGAACAGATTTTTCTTCAAAGCAACTACTAATGTGAAATTACTTTCATCATATCAAATTTTGGCATGAAGTGCAAAGAGAGATCTAAAACCTCAACTCCATCGACGGGCACAAATAGGAGATGGGAGCTACATTTCACTATCAACAGATGATGCCTTACCCCATCATAGCCATTGCAAAGAACAAAGCAATGCTGTTAATCGAGGAGGAAAAACTTGATGCACCTTGCTCTGTGCTCCATTAGTACATCCCTTCCCACCAGCAGAAATAAAAGGTGTCAGAAAGGAGAAATTTGGGTATCACTGCTTACCAGCTGCATGGGACATTGAGAAATGAAAGTTTCCAAAGAGGTGCTTGTACCTTTCAATATTGGCAATTTTAGAATGCGTACACCTGGTGCTTTTTGAAAAGCAGGTCAATGCCAGGCACGTCCCGCTGCACACACAAACTCATTGGGGCTGCTGGAACTCAGAGGCAAAGAGCAGATCGTGCTCTGGTTCTGTGCTGTCCAGCCAGCCCTGGTGCAGTGGCCCGGGCTCTCCCCGCGCCGTCTCTGCCCTGTTTCCTCAATCCCACACAAAGCACAAGTGACATCTCGCTGGCACGAGCTGACTGCCAACATGCCCATCAGAGCTCGCATTGAACTCTGCAGATACATGTGAATATGGATTTCAGAGTCACTATTGTTTTCCCCTCCCTGGAAAGGGAAGGGATTCCCCATCCCCCACCGCTGTGCAGCCCTCTCCACCTCATTTCCATCTGGCTGACGCTGCACTAACGCTGAAGCTCCAGCTGGATCCCACAGCATTGTCTTGAACATTGTGTTCCAGCCGAGCTGAACTCGAGGAGCCTCCCGGCTCCAACACAAATCCCAGGGTTTTATGGACACGCTGGCTCTGCCCGCCAGCCCGTGCCCTTGGTACTGCCGGCCGGGCTGGAAGCAGGGCTGGCTCCTGGAGCAGGGACAGCCTGGGAGGCTCATGGAACCGGGCCAGTTGTTGTGCTCCGGGGGTTTTGTTTGGGTTTTCAGACACTGCCTCTTTTCACAGCACGCAGACAAACGGGGAGACTCTCCCTCGCTCCCTAATGAGAGGGGGTTTGCTCCTAAAGCCTTCCCACACTCACCCAGTGCTTCACCAACAGTGATTTTAGAGCAGGGTTCTTTGGAATAGGTGAGCCCACAGCACTCAGGTCACACACAGCTCCCTATATTTGCATTTTCCCTCTTCCCCAGTGAAATACAGGAGAGCCTAGAGCCGTAGCAGAAGCCAAACCCTGGCTCCCAGTTCAGTCACCAAACCACGGGTAAAGCAGTAGCTGGCATTTCAGAGGGCATGCTGTTTCTCTCAGTACTTCAGGCAGAAAGCTCAACACCTTCTAAGAGTTAACAGGACTGGGCTGCTTAATACTTTACCCTCACCAACATGGTAAGAGGCCTCCCATGCTGGAAACTCCTATGACCCAGTTAAATACAGTGACCCAATTCTGTTATGACAGGAATGAAGCCCTTCTAATTTTCTCAAACAAGAACCATTTCAACTAAACAAATCCATTCCAGTCGAATCAGCCCTCGCACAGAACAGAAATCTGCAAAATTCCTTTTTTATTGCCATGGACTCACCCTTTCACAGGGCCATTCATGTCAGTACATCTTCAAGCACTTTACAAATCAAGAAAGCACATTTAATATAAAGTAATTGCCCACATTTAAATTCCCCTCTTGCTTTCAAAGGTAAGAATTCCAACCTCAAACCAGGAGACCTTTTCAGTAAACATCTGCACGGTTCCAGTGGTGCTTTCCAGGCAATACTACTCCTAGTAAATGTACAAAGTATTTCTTACCTACACTCAGCTCCCTTTGTCAGCTGAGTAGAAGGGAATGCACAGGTGCCATGAAATGACTGTAAGTAAATTGGAAAGTATCTCTGGTACATCCCAAAAAGATCATCTGTGAAAGCTGCCTGACCTTTGCACAGCAGAATCAGGTGCTAAGTGACACAGATCTCCCCGAATGGGACAAGGTGAAGTCAGCCACAATCACAGAGGAAGTGCCAGTCAGTGCACTTGTGTTTCAAACCACGAAACAAAGTATTTCTTTATGGGAACCTTTTTTGCTACTGTGGAAAGTTCTGATTTACATCAGTCCTCTACCTGACACCTACTGATAACGCAATTTTAAAATTATCAAAAGTAAAAATTTTCAAACCTATTATTTTCAAAATAGCAATAAGGGTGGGAGGAAGGGGAGGACAAAGGAATAGGTCACACCAAATTTTTTAACCTTCCAACAGTCCCCACCAGCCACAACACCTGGCTGTTTAGTACAGGTCACGCCAGTGTGCTCACACAGCCCCTCCAGGATCAGTGTTGTGTCAGGGGTAGAAGAGCCATGACAAACAACAAAACCTCTCAAACCCTAAAATGGACAGAATTCAGCCAGCAATCCCTGCCTCTAGTGAAAATCAACCAGACTTTTGTACATAGCACCTAGCTTGCAATCTGGAAAAGGTATGTTCTGTCCTCTATTAACAAAACCCAACATTTAACAAAAAGTTTGAATTTCATTCCATCTTCCACCACTGAAAGTAACTTTTCTTTCTCCAGACAAAAACCTGAATGTGGGGCCAAAACTGCACATAATTATTTATGTTTATTTTTCCACTTCACAAACAGTTGACCCTACATGTTCATTCACTTACCAGGTAAAGCATTTTCATTTTAACCACAACAATACAGATTTTTTTAAGAATACACATACACTTATAAAAGCTGCATCTGCAAATGTGAACCCCACAAAATTGAGATACTCCATGTGAAATCTCTAAGTATGCAAATGAAGATACAGATCTGCTCAGAATTCACATGGATACAGGAAAAATACCCTTGTTTCTGCCAAAGATTTCAACAAGGCCAATATGGAACAAGAAAATAAGAAACCCCAGGCACCAAGTACACAAGGAACTGGCAGGGAAGGTGTCAGGAGTTTATTCAAAGACTGGACACTCTCTGATCATATGAAGCACTTCTACTTTACAGCTCCTGTAGTAAGTTAGAAACAAAAGTGTTTCTGTGACCAAACTGAGTAACTTGTCCTCCTCCAACAGCCTTTATCGTAGTCTGCACTAAAACACCTTGAGTGCACAGAGCTCCTCCAGGAAGTCCCAGATGAACTGAAGGTGAAAAGCAGCTGGAAGAACGAGTCCCAGAAAAGGACAGGGAGCTGGGGAGCTGTGTGTGCTCTCAGCCAGCACAGAAATCTGCTCATGGAAGGACTGAGGAGTCTTCTAGGGGAAAACTGGCCACCAAATGTTTTACTAGTGAATAAACCCCTATTAATTTATCACAAACCTCCCTTAAAATGTGTGAAAATCCACTGCATCTCTTGAACCATTCAGCTTGACAGAACTTGTGGAAGAGTGGACTGTAGCACTCCAAAAATTTCTTACAGACTGGTAAGAACAACAGCAATGCTTAGCTGACTCTACAGCCTTTTATGTTTCTTCATGTCACACGTTCACTTTTTAATTCTTTATATCCACATGCAGTGAACACCATGGGCTTTTAGAGATGAGTGTTAATGCCCTGGCCAAAAAGCACGAACCCAAAGATGTCAGAAGAGGAGGAAGCCCAGGTCTCTATTTAGATCAGAGCTTTGACAGGCTTCTCTTTGACCCAAGCCTGCCTTGCCAACACAGCAGACTAAATCTAAGATTGCTGGCTCTGAGCAGGGACAGATGTTATCTGAGAGCTGTCATTATACCACTGAGTCACATCACCTGAGAAGACCTCTGGACTGCAGAGCTGGGATGTTATTACAAAGCACTTGGTACTCAGGTCTGTCTGCCTTTCAACAGCTGCAACCCAAACATGAAGTCCTATGGCAACACCATCAAAAATTTTCCTTCCTTTTTTTTTTTTTCATAGACAGCACAACAGAAACGGAACAAAACACTGGCAGAGCTCAAGAATAACATCCATAAAATCTTAAAAATTAATTCACAAGTTCTTCATGTGACATCTGGGAACACACATTTATGATAAATAAGCAAGGTTTGGCTGTATGGGCACCAGCAGCACTACACGAGGCTGTGTTCCTTCATTTCTGCCTAAGAACAGTCTCCTTCCACATCCCAGATCCGTGATGGTCTCCCTTACAGCGCTCCTGCCCTTTTCCCACTGTGCCTAAAAGATCCAATGAGACGAGGATCACGTCTCTCCTTTACAAACTGGAAACCCTCCCAGCTCTGAGCACCCTTTCAGAGCAGCTGCAGTGCAGAATTGATTATAAGAGGAAGTTTTCCTTGACACCAGAGGAGTGACACCCTGGAGACAGCGCTTGTGCAACCTCCTCGTGGGGCTGTGCTCTTGATTCCCCTGTCAAAGCTCAGTTGTCAGGAATCAAAAATAAAACTATAACACAATGTTTCGCCATTATTTCTCCTCCCTCAGCAGTATGAGCTGCATTGTAGGATCTCATAAAAAGCTCTACAGAAAAACAGTTCAGACTTAGTTTGACAGAAGCCTTCCTAGGCCCCATCCCGAAAATGTCACCAGAAGGACTGCATATTCACAATAAATAAATTTTTCTTTTAACACAGTGCTAATTAGAGGAGAAATTGTTTGGCACTTTCTCTTCTGAGTACGTCACCAGCTTCTGAGGACAACACTCCCTGTCTCTGCCACTGCCTAAATTCAGAGCAACCACAATCCTGTAATGAGTAACGTGTGAAGGCCAAGGTGAGGTAACGTCTTGGCACCTTTCATACATATTCATCAAGAAACAACAACTCTCAGCACTAACACACTCCTGTCTATATGTAAAATGCTTCACAAAATTCCTCTTAAGAGCCTTGTTGGGCAGGGAGGTAAATATTGTTAGTCCTCCTGTTCACAGAGAAGTGAGGTGACTTGCCAGGGAAGTAACTTGCCCAAGGTCACCCAGTTAAGTGGTGTCAGGAGCTGGGACTATAAAAACCTGCTCTTGCCTCAATCTTCTGCCCTACCCACTGAGGCAGCATTACCTCCCTGCACCTATGGTAATAACAATAACACCACCCATGAACAAGTTATACCTAGCAAACACCAAGTAATTCCAGAGGAGGGATGAATGAACTCCTATGCAGTTAATTCCAGGAGCTGATCCAGTTCAGGCCTGCCCATGAACAGAGGGAAATTCTTTCACATACACAGAAAGAAGAAAGAAAGACAAAGAAGAAAGAAAGACAGAAGTGAAGTGCTCCACATCAAGTGAAGCATCGTAATCCCCAAGCAGGAGCTAAACCAGACTGACTGCCCCAAGGACGGAGCTGCCTCAACAGGGACACAGTTTTTATAGTGCAGAAATGTCTCGCTAACCCAACTTACCCTGCTCAGCCTCCAAGGTGTGCTTGTGGCTTTAAATATTTTCTTGTTGCTGCTTTGAAGGCAAGAACAGACACGATCTCCCAAGCACCCACTGCTCTGCAGTTGGGGGGAGGAGGAGGAGGTGAATACTGTAGCTAGCTGAGAACTGTCAGATTGTGTTTGCCATCAAGGAATGCCATTTCCCAATGCCTGAGTTTAACTCTGGAATGAGATGCACGCTGCTGCTGACCCCTGTGCTGCCACTCCATAGACTCCCTTATCTCATCAGCCCCTGAGCATCCCATCCTCACTCCTCCGCGTTCATGTTCCCAAACTGTCAATCTCCCCGCAGTGACTCACAAGGTTCTGAACCCACCATTCGCCTCTGAGTCTCACTATTTTTTCATACAAGTCCTTCTGGTTTAGATTGAGAGGCGTCTTATTCTTCTTAAATGTTAAAAACGAAATTAAAAAGAATCACTGAAAGCAATATGCCCTCAGCACAACAGCCTCCCTGAGAGCTCTGCATACTTCAAAGAAAAACACAAGAATCTAATTCTGCTCTCCAGTCAGAGTGCTGCAAATTAGGAATAATTCTGCTGAAGTCAATCAAGCCACAATCATTATAACAACCACTGCGAGCAGAAGTGAAGCAGGGCCTGCCTGTGGGCACATTTCAGGAGTGAAAATGCATTAGAAAATACATGGCAAGGGTGTAGTAAAGTTTAGGTCAGCTTAAAAGACTCTCAATGAACTCCCCTTATAACCCACTGAAACCAAGAATTCTCTTTACCCACATTCTAATCCTCATTATTACAGTGCCAGCACCACCTGTGCATTACTAACACACCTCTGAGAAGGTGGGGTGGTTGGAGATGGTTGCCAACCAAAATTCCAACACAGGCTTTGTTTGTCATCCCCACATGGCACAGATATATCACCCACCAAGGATGGCTTCAGTTCTTTACCTTCTGTCACCTCCCAGTTTGGATTATCCCATCTTAAACCCAGGGCTCACTTGAGGCAGTGTTTTTAAAACTGGTGGAGTTCAGCCATTGATAATGGAACTGTTTTAATGCTTTCTCATCCAATCCTACTGCAAAGAGGAGGAGGAGAATGGAATACAGGCAGCAAATCCCAAAACATTCATTTTGATATTTTGATATTCCTTAAAACTACTGAGTAACCTGCCCAAAGTGGAAGGGGTTACAGAAGACCCAGCGTGCTTATTTTCCAGGGAGCACAGAACCAAACCCAAACATGCACATCCATACATTATTGGATTTGCTGGTTTAATCAGCAAGTACCAGTGACTCAATTAGCCTCTTAGCAGTGCCTAAATGGCACTAATTCAGCCCGCTGGCTGCAGCACACATCTCCCAGGCTGTCCCTTTGGATTTAGCAGTAACAGCATGGCTATTCTTCTCCTGACAGCACCAGGGGCCCAGACAGTCTCCTGCTCTCTCTCTTTTCCTCTGTTCTGCCAACCACACAGAAAGAAAAGACCCCAGGGCTGACTGTGTGTGAGCGTTGAGTAGGAGGAAAAAGGAAGAGGGAGACACTATTTCTATTCATTTTACAGCTTCATCCATCAAAAGCCTTTCTAAAAAAATTGAAAAATGCATTTCCAGAAGCTCCTGGTTTAGAGCAAGAGCCTAATAAGGTGTTTAAGACATTGACCCAAGGTCTAGCAGCCATATCTACTACACAAAAGTTCAACAAATTACAGATTACTTATAGAAGTACTATTTGATTCTAACCTACACTCCCCCAGCATTGCTCATCTGTTATTTATCTTTTTTGGATTTAGGATAAAGGATGAACCATGAACATGAACACACCCTACTTTTAAGTGAAACTCTAACACCTTTGGCAATCTCAAACCCCAGTGAACAAGCCAGCCGACCCCAAAGTGCTTTTGCTGGCCACTCAACAGCACATTTGTTCAGTTAATTTTTGTGACTCTTCCTTATATAATGACTAATTTTCAGGCAGATTGATTCCCTGGTGAGTTGTTGCACATTGTGCAGCCATAAAAGCACCAGTGACAGTCAAAGAAGGTGACAGGAACAGTAGGCTGGTGTTAGGGGAGAAGCCAAAAGGAGTTTTGGCAGCAACTAAGTATATGTCAAATTAAAGTGACCAAGCAACTACAGCTTCAAAAGTATTGAGTCAGTATGAACAAAATGTGCTGTCAAAACACAACATGTCAGAACTGAGCCCATCAGATCTAGTTTACTTGATGACTCTACATAAAATTACAGGTCGGGAGAAACACAGGAGATCTCAGAGAAGGAAAAAAAAAAAAACCCTTTGCTAATCAACTTACAATGTGGAAAGCAGAGTAATCTTACCCAGAAAAAAGGAGCAAATGACACCTGAGCTCTTCTCTCTCTTCTTCATAATTCTCCTCATAACTTAAAAATGAAGGCTCATTAAAAGTGGTCAAAGGTGGACTCAATCTTGGTTTGAGAGCCACATTTGCAAAAAAGATAATATTGCTTTAAATCCCTCCCAGCAGCTTCCCAGCTGACAACAACTTGGCATCCAAAGACTAGGTAGGAACTTGGCAAACATACAGGATTTCTACAACAATATTTGCAACATAAAATGAAACAAACAAATAAAAAAGAATATCCCTTTCAAGTATTAGACAGTAAACAGGCCTTGCACTCCCACTCCCCTTTCCTTATTAATATTCAACAGTTTAAAATAAAGATGTACCGAAAAACCACCAGGGAATCCAGGGAATTCATTAAGCCTTCAGTATTTCAGTTCACCAGTCTCTGATTTTCAGTCAGCTGAAACTGGAAAGTCATTACTTCAGCTACAGCCCGGGTCAGAGGAAAGACTAATCTCAGACTGACAAAGCTGCCAGATTCCAGGTTCAGGATGAATGCAGGGTGGTTGGGGAATTATAAGGGAGAATAAGTAGAATGCAGTATCTTAATTAAGGAAAAACAAACAACCTGTGCCAACAAACAAGGACTTGTGCTCGGGCAGCATAAATCAGTGTTACTGAGCAGGAGCCACTGGAGTCACTTAGAGTGAAACCTGCACAGAGCTGGGCACAGAAACCACTGAGCCTCCTATTCCTGCGTGTTGAGGTCACTTTGATATCTGGCTTTGAGAGATGCTCAAAGTGACTCCCACACGTCCTTCACCCTTTGCCAGCCCAAACCCAGGTGAGCACCCAGCTGTTGCCCCCACACAGACCCTGCCAGGCTGCCCCGGAGGCCAGCACAGCTCACACCACACCATCCCCCTGCACTAAAGTCAACATCATCTTTGCTGCACTAAGGACAGGAAATTGTTGCCAGCGAGGGGAACTCCATGGGAAGTGTGCAGAGACAATATCCTGCTTGGTGCATCCCCACAGCTTCTCAAAATGGTCCCAGATTTGCTGCTGATTCCCCTGCCCGTATCCCTGCCTGAGAAATCCCCTCCTAACTCAGCTCCCAGCTGCTCCCAGCACTCCCCATCCAGCAGGAACTGCTGCTCCTCCTGCCACTTTGGCTTTATAAAAACGCTGGAACCAGACAAGCAGATCTTTGTAGGGTTTTTCTTTTCTGGGTTTGGGTTTTTTTGTTTTTGTAGGTAAACTCCAATGTGGTACAGAGAATATAAACTGCAGACTGGTATTTGGGAAAAGCTGCCTTTCCCTCAGAGCTGCAGAGAGGAGAGCAAGCAGAGCTTCTACCAAAATGAAGAGAGATCACAATAAAATAAATGAAACTGTTCAAGAACCTTCCCTTGAGTAGGTGATGTTACTGCAGCTTATGGACATTTTGTCTTCTCTCGTCAGAAAAGCTGGCTTGCTAATTTATGGGCAGAGTGGGAAAAGCAGAGGGATACAGACAGACACAGAATACTTAAAACAGGCCTCAGAATGGAGACAAAGCTCCCCTTTCACCTCCTGCTGCTATTTACCATCTGGGATCTTGAAAAGGGGGTGATGGGTAGTTTTGTGATAGGTTTGGCAAGGGGCAGGACATTTAGGATTTTCTATGTGTAACGAGGTCATGTGTCAGCGCCTTTGCAGCACATGGGAACACTATCCAAAAGAAGGCTCAACAAAGGGGTTGCCCTGGCTGAACTGGAAAGAAATTCTCTTTAAAAATATCCTGGCACCAAGGCAGGGTCTTCCTAAGATTAGTAATAATAATTAATTTGCAGAAAATGCCTCCAGAATGTACCTTGGGAAAGCACAGAAAAAAATGAAGGAATGAACACGTGCAATTAAAAGTGAGTATTTTATATTATTCTATTTTTAGAAGTGGTATGAAATTTCAAAGCAAAATGAACATTCTGAATCACAACATTTACACCTCTGTTTGGAAACCAAATAGGTCAGGTCACTCCATGTTTTCCGGTAACTTTTGCTTTCTTGAGCCCCTTACACTCTGCTTAGGAAGTAAGACCCGAACAGGCCAATATGAAATGTGCTGCAAGTCTGTGGAGAGGGAAAAGCGCTTTGTATTACAGGATTCTTTGACATTTCCACTAATATTGGGGGTTGGGGTGGTGGAGATAACTCGGGATTTCAGTCTCTGCTTGTAAGAAATGTAGTGGTTTTATTCTCTCCTTTTGATCGCTTTGTTTCACAAAAGCAATTTACAAAGAGCAGTTACATGAAATGAGGACTCCTGTCTTCATAAAGAGAATTATTAATAGGGTGAATTTCCCATCACAGGGTGCTACAGTAAATCTTTAAACAGGATCCTTTAACCCAAGGACCTGAAAGTAACATGAGCACCCCAGCCTTTTGCCCAGACTGGATGTCTGCTGACTGAAGTGATTCTAACAACCCTCCTACTGCAGACAATTCAATCTGTGCACTGAATTATTTAAAATCTGTTTTCTACAAGATGCCCAGATGTGAGAATTAGTCACTAGAACTAATGCAGTACTTTCCTACCCATGTGTCTCAAACTCCTGCTTGGTAGAAACTCCATTTTCAAGTCTAAAAGTTCTAAACCCAGGATGTCACTACTACACCACCACCAACACAGAGTTAAAGGCAGCTTGTGCATTGTGGAAGACAAAATTTCACAAGGTACTGATGGGGAATCATAAAGTTATGTCAGTCCTAGAGAAGAGACCCTTTAAAACAATCGCTGGATCACAGCTGTAGATCTGGTGCAGTGCCCTGGATGTGTTGTTCTTGTTCCTCACCAGCCTCTCCTCCATGCATGCACATCAGAGATCCAAAACTAGAGTCAGGGAGCAGTAAAAGGACCACAACAGGCACACTGCCATGGGACACAGATGGACACCTTCAGTCCAGCAAGAAGGGCTCTCCAGGGAATCAGAGCTCAGGATGGCTCCATCCCACAGCCTGGGTCAGGCTGCAATCAAACCCTTGGGCCAGAAAGGCACAGAGCCACCCCCTCCCACCAAGGATCTCTGGTGAAGCCACAGAGCACCAGATGTGGTCCTGAGGGCTCCTTCAGGCAATCCCTGCCCAGCTCCTGACACCCAACACCTCTTCCCCCTCCTCCTGAGGTTTCCTCCTGTGGCATCCCCACCTGCAGAAGGAGCAGTGGAGCACCATGAGGAGCCTGGGGGTCACTGAGCACACACAGCCTGGGCCTCCTGGACACTGGGACTGGCCTGGGACACTCCTGGACTGCCTCAAACACACTCCTGCTGCTCTGGGTCTCGGGTCACCAACACAAACCAGCCCTCGGTGTCAAACAGAGCAGGAATAAAGCATGAAGCTAGAGCAGCCCATGATTTTAGAGTTTTGATGCAGATATGAGTGGTGAGAGAGGAGCAGGTGATACCACATCAATCCATGGCAGTTTCCCACCCTTACACCAAAGACAAGCCAGCAGCCAGCACCTCCTGACACACAAACCACATCTGCAGGGACCTGCACACCCCCAGCTGCTGGTGCCACCTCACCCACCCAGGTATTCCAAAGGAGGAGATGTGAAACAAAAATTCACCAGGTCTGATATCAGCACAAAAATCTTGTTTGTATCAATACTGAGTGACCTGCAGCACTGCAGCTCCCTGACACAGCCACAGTCTGGGCTTCTGCAGGGCTGCAGAAAAGCACCTTGGCCAGGCAGAACATGAAATAAAAGCCACCATTTAACAGAATCATGTCAACTACATGAGGCTGCTACTGATACTACTATAATGGTGTCACCTAGCTGGAAAAAAAAAAAACAACAAATAAATGGCTTTTCACTCCAAAATTCCTGAGGTTTTTTTCTGTATGTGTTGTTCTGCTCTGAGACAATAACCATAGTTCTGCTTTGTCCCCCCAGTTTTGAAAAGAGCTGCAGAAGGAGGGGGACACATGCACACAGAGGTTAAAGGCACTGGACAATGCTCAGGATTGGAAAATGTTACCAAAAAATAAAATAAATAAATAAATATAATCACAGTTTTGATAGTTCTGTGGGAAAAAAAAAAAAACCTTAGCAAATTTGCAACAAAACTGTTAAGTAATTAAGGCAAGACACTTCACACATGAACTTAAACTGCTAATTAAATCCCCCCTGCTTAATTGACTAGATTTGCATATCATTCAGTGAGGAATGGGAATGGCTTGGGCATTACACAAGCACTTCCTTATACAGGAAGGCAGCTCAGTAACATAAACTAAGTTATAAGACAAAAACAATGCCAGTTTCTGAATGAAATAGAAATTTTCAGGAGAGATTTTCAACATGGTTTTGTGAGGAACATGAGAACAGAAGTCATTACAATCAGTTACTACTCCAATAGTAATATTCAGAACTACAGCAAAAGTTTTATATCTGTTCTATTTCCTTGCTATTTAACCCATGATCACTGTCTGCTCATCTATACAAAAAATGAGTTTACCTCCAAGAGAATCCATTTCTTCTTGGAAAACCCCAATACCTTCATTTCAATAACCATAGGAGAAAAAATATCAATATCTGTCCCTTGCTACCACTAAACTCAGTGTGAATTTAAGGAAGGTCTGAGCAAACTTCCAGACTGTAGCAGCAAAGAAACACTTTGACTCTTAAGATCAATCACAGTCAAGGAAAATGTGTAATTATCTGCCATTCCCATCACTCCCAAACGACCCAAAGTGTGCAGGATGAACCCAGCCTGGCAGAAGCCCTGCTCCAAGGAGGTCAGATGATGTTTTTTACAGTGGGTGAAGACTCAGAGTTAGGAACACAACTTCCCCACATGGTAAAAAACTGTTCTAGGAGTTCCTTTCATTAATCTGCTTTTCAAGTGAGAGCTCTTACACCAATGTACACACGAGCACCTGGACAATCAGGGCCATTCTGGATTCCAGTCTCCAAAAGAAGAGTGTAGACCGTAACATCTCACCATGGTGTGTGGAAGTTGGTGTCACATCAGTTGATCGCACATTCCATTCACAAATATTGATAAGAATTTTTTTTACCTCAGCTTGTATCTTAAAATAAATAAAATCAATTCTTTATCTCATTTTTTAAATGTTCCGTAAGCCTTTGAAACATTAATATTCTCCCTAACAAAGCCAGCAGCTGCTCTGCCAGTCTGTGACATGGATGGTTTTGTTAAAAGGTTTTCATGTGGGGTTTTTTCAGTTCAGTGTGCTTTGCATATGAAACAGGACATTTCCCCACCCTCCACCCCCATTCCCTCCTAATCCAGAAGGGACCTTACTTCCTCCCTCTCAAACAAGCAGCTCATTCAGCAAAAGGGAAATCCCGAGATGCACTCGGGCACAGAGCCTAGAGAAGGAGCTTGGAGAAAAAAAAACCCAAATCAACAAACATAACAACAAAAACACTACCACACACTGCACCCCCCACCCAAAAAAAAAAAAAAAAAAAAGAAGAGCTACCAAGTGTGTCCAAACCAGCAGGAAGAGGAGCAACAGAGCTGGTAATTATGAATTTACTTCTGCAAACTTCTCCTTTGGGACATGGCTCTGCCCTGCTGGTCTTTACCAAATTTTTCAGGGCTGCAGTTCTCTTTTGGCTCTACAGTGACACAGCCCAGAGCTGCAGCTCTCCCCTCCCAAGCAGGAATCACAGACTGGAGAAGCCTTTACATGATGGCTGAGAGCAAATCTGGATCAACTAAATTGTTACTTTGCCATGATAATCTGAGGTAAAATTTGTTTCTGGCTCTAAAATGAAAACAAAAACCAAGCAACCTTTTCTTAGTTAAGAAATTGGTTTGAGCAGGATGTGTGTGTCTCCATAATTCTCCTCCCTGAGACTTTGTGACATCACAATTGTCTGAAGCAGTTAATTCTGATGTCACAGGGGATTAAGATTTTGGCTGAGGGAGCAAAAAAGTTCAAAAGTGAGTGGGATCTAATTAATAATAGATTTTTTTTTTTCAAGGAAAAAGCCTACATACAAAAAACACAGCAATTTCAATGTAAGGGTTTCACATCTGCCAAGATGGGATCCAGCTGCTCTTTTACAAGCACATGAATGAACATCCCTCTTAGAAACAAAGGAATATATGGAGTTGTGTGTGACTCTACTGAAATCAAATCATGCTATAATAAGAGAAAACTGCACCAATAAATTAGTCCAGCTAACAAGGGCAAATTTGATAAAATTTTTTAGAAACCTAAATTATAAATTTGCATGTAAATTTGTAAGAGCAGAATTCAAATGTTGAAATAGACATCTGAAAAGAAAACCTCCACTGAGATTTTCACTTGTAACATCTCAGCAGAATGTGGTCCTCAAATTATTGCTGGTGAGGAAAACCTGGGCACATTTGGGAATGATTTCCACGTTTTAATAAATCTGAAGCAAGTCCAGTGACCTCAGTGGAGTCAAACCACAGAGGCTGGAGTGAGGCACTGGGGCAGTGGGGGCTCCATGGCAGGGCCTGGGGCAAGGAAGCTCCAATTTCTTCCCTTTCAGTCCCTGATACCAGATTATCCTAGCTGCATCCCAAGAAAACCGAGGAAAGCCCCTCAAGGTCTGGACCACAGGGACATTTAGAACACTCTCTTTTGTCTCACAAAGCTCACCATGAGCACACCAGTCTAAGTGCATGGACTAAGCAGTGCAGTGATGGCACACCAGCCCGGGCTGCTCACACAATTCCCACAGATGATCCAGGGAAGATGTTCCTGCTGGGAACCTCCCCACACGCTGTCCCCTTTGTGCCACTCCAGCTTCTCCACAAAATAACCCAAACCAGGGGAGACAGAGAGAATGCTGTGATTCTCTGCTAGCAGATTTGTCCCGTGCTTGTGACTCAGTTGGTGATTTAAGAGTGGAGAGTCCTCTGGGTCACAGAATTAGAAGCTGCTGTCAGGAAAAAACCGAGTCAGTTGTGCGGCACAGCATGGAAATACAGGTGGAGCAATAATCCCCGGGAGGGAATGTGGTGGAAACGTGAGCCCACAGCTCCCAGTCCAGCTCCTCCCAGTGCCCCTGAGGAGTAACTGGGCCAGAGACGTGGAACATTCTCCATCCCCAAACTGCTCAACCCCAACTAAAGCCAAGCGTGACGATCTCTACAAATGCAAATGGCCCAAATGCCAAGACTAACATTTCTAAAACCTAATTCAACTCTTTCATTTCTTAGCTGCAGGCCCTTTGCTGCCACTCCTTTTTTCCACCCAAACAAAAGACTAAAGGGATGACTCAAAGCAACTTGAATTTCAAGCTAAAGCCACAAAGCACTGAATGCCTCATCTTTAACATTAAACAGGTGTGCAGATGATATTCTTTCAAGCCTCATCACAGCTAGGTTAATTGCTCAAAAACTGCAAAAAGACCAAATTTACTTAAAAGACATGTGAATAAGTTAATGCTACAAATAATGATTCAAGTCATACAACAAATACAAGCAAATAATAGTTAAGGCACTGCCAAGGCACTGCCAACTCCCTCTACGCCTTCTTCCCCTCAAAATTACTGATTTACTTTTATTTTGTACTCAAAATTTTATATAAGTATAAAACTATACAATAATAAAAATATAATTTAATTTTTTCCTTCAGAACTCAGTAGACTTCAACACAATACCTTTGCTCTAGAACCAACAGGACAAAAGAATGATCAACAAATCCATTATAAAAAAAATTTTGCAGAAATGTTTTTAAAAATTAAGGTTTTAGAAAAGGAGCACCTAATTTGCAGGCTGTGAGGGCCAAGGCCTTTGAGTAGTAGTTCTGCATATTCACTGATAGTAAACTAGAGCACTTTACTCCACTTCTATCACTGTTTGCCACTGAAAATGGCCCAAAGGTTATTTGGCTGCACTGGTTTTACAAAAAACTACACTGTTGTGGCAAAAAAAAGGCAAAAAGCCAAATAAAACTAAATCTTTGGCTATTTAAGCACAAGGACTCATTGCATGCCATGTTTCTTATTAGTGAATGAATGGGAACAAAGAAATATCAATGATGGACCTGATGCTGCAGTCTGTGCCGCTGTGAGGTTGATTTACCTCTCCCAGCAGCTCTGCACCACTCTAAACACAGTTATTTCAAAGGAATATTTCTAAATTATACCAGCACGGGTATAAGTCACTGAATAAACTGCAATTGCCAGTGGGGAGTTAAGAATGGCAATTTTTTTTTTTTTTTTTTTGGATGACACTGTTATCTTTCAACTCAGATAAGTTTTCCAACTGTGGAATGATGGTGCTTCAGAAAAGCCTGTTTAACATATAATTCTTAATAACATAAGTGTAAGTCTGAAATTCATTACATCACTGAAGGTTACTGAATTCAAACCATACTTTAGCCTTAATATTGTGCATTTTCTGCCTTTTTTAGCCCATTACTCTGTATAAAACCTATAAAACTAATTTTACTCCTATGAACAGGTAAACCAGAACAATCTTGAAGATTTTGTAGGGTGAAAAACTATGGAACCTAGAAAAATTTAATACTTAAGTTTTTTAATTATTTAAAGTAATTCACTGCTTTTAATTGGTACTATTGCAACCTCTGTCTGGGTAAGCAGCAGGATGCCTGTGCAACTTGTATTTTTTATTGCTCAGCAGAATTAATTTTGTGAGCTCGATCCTGGAAACAGCAGCTCCCAGCACCATGAATTCAGAATTCCACAGGGAGGGAAAGAAAGTGACTCTTCCAATGTCACTGGAACTGCAGGAACAGCTCTCGTGGCACCCTCTGGACTGGGTAGAGGTGCCAGGAGACAGTCACACAAGGAGCCTCACACAGGAATTCATACAGAAACAAGAAGTTGTTTCGCTCTCTTCAAGTTCAATAAACGCTCTTGACTGCAGTGCTTTCTTCTCCTGGGACACAAACCTTGATTTTGCTCAAGGGCAGCAGGACCTTCCTCACTAAATGGTCAAAGCATACCAAGAGCAGCATTACACAGCATTCAGGTGTCTGTAGATAGGGTGGTGATCAGTGGCTGGACTCAGGATCTCAGAGGTCTTTTCCAGCCTCAGTGATGGTGTGATTCTGTGAAATCCAGCAAGTGAAAGAAAACACTGCAGCAGATATGCATCAAGAATGCTGCAGAGCCCAGAACATCCCACACCACATGGGTGATCTACCTGGACAAAAATCAGCACCTGTAACGCAGGTGATGTGAGAAGTGGAGGGGGTAAAGGACTTCATAAAAATGCAGGATATGACAATGAAAAGATATGAAATGGTTTTTGTTCCAACCCCAACAGATGTTGTTCAATTAAGGATGCAAATAAATCACCCTCTGCCTTGCGAGTCAGAAAACACACACATAAAAGCTTTCTAAATACATTTCAGTTTAAACTTGCATAATTCTCCCAGTGGAGAAATCATCTTCAACTTATGTAATCCTTAGAAAGAGACATTATTACATACAATTCTGTGCCACTAAGAAACAAGGAAGACATATCTAGAGAAGAGGTGCACCCACACACGATTAATTACATGGGTGTGGAGGGAACAGAGGGGAAGAGCTGGAGCAGGGATGCAGAGCCCCGAGTGTGGTGTTTCCACAGAGACTGAGCTGTGAGCGAGCTCCAGGGGCTGCTCCCCTTTCGCCAGCCAGAACTGTCTGTTATACTTAACCCAGACTTCCGAACACTTGATATCCTGTCTGCTATTTCAATGCCCTTACTCAATGTTTCAGACAGACATTACACAAACTGGCTGGTGAAAAGGGTTGAGAAACCAAGAAGCAATCCAAGTCAATGACCTTATTCTATAAAACGATACCACTGAGTGAACAGCGGGCAAGGAACAAAGCACAGGGTACCACAGCCCCCAGATCCATCACTGGAATCTTCCCCAGGAAAAGACAAGCACTAGGCTCTACCTTATCTTGTTGATATTGCTGCTGTCTTTTAACTCTTAAAGCCTGAGCAGTCCTTGTGCTACCAGTGGCATTGATTCTCATACCAAAACAGAAGTAGCTTCCATTTTTTTAAAAGAAAAAACTACAGAAAACCAAACATACAAGTCCTGTTTTCTACAAAGCATGTGCAAAGGTAACTGTACATAAATCAATAAACAACAAAGCAAGAACCCAGGTTATTGATTAGCTCCTTTGCTGTTTACCGCCAGCATACAGAATGATGCTGCAATTTTTACATACACACAGAATCTCCAGCCTCATGTAGGTTTTCCCTGACACTTTAAACAGGACTGTTAGAACAAGGCTGCCTGAGTTAGGATGGGAGGACCTGCCTTGTTTCCCAGAACATATGTCTGTGCAGCTTATCAGGTTGTGTTAATATGCATCCACTGCTTGGAGAAGCTTCATTTTACAGGATAGCGACCAAATCATAGATGGAGGCGATGATAACAGCTCCACACAGGGGAATTCCCATTGGCTCCCAGGAGAGCTCTGTCCATCACACGCTGACAGGATCAGAGCTCAAATTAGAATGAGTGTTTTCGTCACCTCATCCAACCAAAAGTCAAAGCAAAATCGTTATCTCAGTGCAGAGGGGCCAGTCTCTATCAGCCAGCAGGATTCCCCAAAGCCAAGGAAAGCTGCACACTCAATCTACTGCTCCTGATGTAACTCTGAGGCCAAGCTTATGGTCCTTCAATTTGCATCAGCAGAAAAGGCTGGTCCTTATCCTAACCTTAGACATATTTCTTCATTAGTAAAAAATAATAACTGACAAATGCTAAATACAGGAAGAGAAGATCTCTGTGGTAGATTTCTAGCACAACTTTAAAACCAAATCTTGCATGTAGTGACCAACAGCCAAGACTTTCAGTCTGAAGCCAGTTCCCAGTTGCTCCACTCAGGGAGATCCACCAGGATCAGAGCACCAAATGTCTACCACATCAAATCTTCATTAACGAGCAAAATGAAAATACTGCAGTAGCAAAACTACAGGGTCTCAGAGTCAGCACAGCCCTGTAAATCCAGCTAAGGCCATAAACTTAGAGAAGCCTCTCTGCCTCAGCGCTGGGACATTCTGGTTCAGATCTGTCCCTGGTCTCTACCAGCCGACACACAGGAAGGAGTCTGATACACACGAGTCTGCTGTGGTTTGTGGGTGAACTGGTTCCAATTACTGTGGGCTGATTTCTTGAGTGGGAGCTGTAGAACCGGCCCCAAAGCCCCAAACCTTCGGATTAACCTGCTGTGCTCCAGAAGATCTGGAGCAGGCGATTGCAGTGACAATCTGAGTCTGATTCTCTATGCTGACAATGAAATTTAAGGCATACAAGAGTGTACAAGGTGTAAAGGAGGAGGGAAGGAACCAGAGCACATTTTTTCAGAGCAAACTTGTTTCTCTGAAATTATTTTCCAAGAATATACACCGCCTGTATTAGAGACAGAGTGGAATAGCATTAAAAAACTGGTGCTGATTTATTAATTCATAATACACATCACCCAGATACACAAAACATACAAAGTAGGTATTATCTAATAAAATGTATCATTAAGACACATGCTCTAATAGACAGATTTCAAACAATGCTATATTCCTACATTTTAAAGTAATGCTTCCTGTATGTGAAGATCAATTTGAATTAAGTGCTCTACGGCCACTCAGCTAAAACAGATCAGCATAGTAATTGACGGGATTCTATCCATAGATTCTCAACAATCCAGTATAAGTAATTTTTGTCTAATTTTTTTCCAAGATCCCCCTATTGGATTTGGTGTAATTCTTCCATGACGGTTCCCTCTTAAATAAGACTTGACAGAGTCAAGTCCAAAGTGTGCTTTAAAATTAAACCAAAACAACCAAACCAAGCCAAAACAAAACAAAACAAAACAAAAAAATCTGTGTCTTAATACTGCACACATGGAGACACAGCTCCTCATGTGATGGCAAAGCAGTCTGGCCAGCTGAGCCAGCAATGTGAGTTCAATCACCAATGATCTCCCCAGTAAGAGCCAGCCCACTCCTTCTGCACTGGGGCCATTCAAACCCTTCGCTTCCGTGAAATTACTCTGCCAGTAGATGGCCATAAGGCGAGTCTTTTGTCAGACTGGACACTGCATCTCTGCAGATACCCAGAGGCCGTGGCTGTGGCCCTGGAGCCCCCTGCTCTGGCAGTGCTGGTGCCTGGGGTGCAGATAAGCAACGAGAGGCTCCAGCCCTGCTGCGCTGCCCGGACACGCTCGGAGCAGCCTGGCGCAGACGCCTCCAGATGCTTTTACAACACCAATGCAAAGGCGCCTCTCAGCAAGTGCAAACACACCCTCCCGGGTCAGGCAGCCCCAGCCAGCGATAACCGGGCTCGCAGCCTGCCAAGGACCAGGTGTCGGGCTCCCAGCACATCCAAAAAATAAGCGGTGTTTACACGCATCTTCAAAGCGTGCTACTGTTTGGGCAGCACACACACCCAAGCCTGAAACCACAGAAATGGAGAGGCAAGCGAGACAGCCCAGACAATGGAGGGAGAGGCAGAGGTTTAAATATTTTAGGCAGTGATTTTCAAAAGTAGAGATTGCATATAATTCCCACCCTAATTCAGGAGAACTGACTTGAGGAACTTAGGAACTCTTCTGGAGTAAGAGAGAGCTGTGGTTGACTCAACACCATAAGATCACTGGCAGCAAACTCTTTGTCCAACACACATGCACGTACCTGCTGCTTTGTTCTCAATCTACAACATCTGTAAAATTGTTTGCACGCCTGGGAAAAACTGCTGATGTTTGCTTAAACCCTGTCCTCTCCCTGGGTACACGGGATTTCATTCAAGCTGGTGTCACTTTTGAAGTTCAACTTTCAAGCTGTAAAAGACTTCTGAACTAAACTACTGTCCCAAGATGGCAATGTTTTTGTTTGAGAGACTTCTGAGTTTTTACTGGAGAATCTCTAAAACAATTCTTGAACATCAGGTAGAACACATGAACATATTCCATGGGAAAACAACTGAACTTCCAGTTGCCAGGCAAAAATTTTGCAACAGTATTTTTCACATCAGTTTCTACCAAGAGGAATAATCCGTCCTGCATTCTGAACACCACTGCCAGGGAATAAACTCAGAATCTCTCTGCTATACCCACCACAGGATATACCTATTAACAAATAAAGGTTACTACTGCCAGAAGGCAGGACTTTAGGATAAGACACAAATTCCAGCTCTACTCCTGCAGCCTTTCAGGTGGCCGTAAAGCACAGCACAGCAACCACTGGGCAGCACCTAAAAGCCCATGTCCTCCCTCCTCCCGTGCCAGCACTGCGCTGCTCTGCTCGCAGCAATTTGGGTTCTTTGATTCTGCTGCACACTTGACCTGGCTAAACCTTCCTCCAGCTGAGCGAGCTGCATGTTGTGGCAGCGCTGGGTTGGGAGGCATTGTGAAATAAAGTGGGAGGCCTCATGCGCTCGTTTGTGTGTCAGTACCCAGAATGCTGCTTCTGGCTTCCAGCTACTTCATAGAAGTGCTGCTGGGACTTGAACCGTGGGAACACGGCAGCGCTGGGTGTGTGGGTGTGCTCACACGCGTGCAAGGACAGCTCTGGGCTCTCCTGGGCCCTGCTCACAGCCACAGTCCTGCTCAGGGTACAAATGTCTGGCACACAGGTGGGGAATCTCAAAGTGCTGTCAAACGGCGCTCAGTTCAGTATTGGAGAAGAAGGGTTCGAAACAGACACAGCCGAACCCACCCTCCTCTTCTGGAAATAGCAACCAACAAAGCCTTCAGGGCTGAGTCTGAACTAATTCTGTGTGAGTGGAGCATCCTGATGTGAGGCAAGCAGGGAGCTGCCTGTCACACGGGAGTGGAGAGCAGCGCCACAGACACACCGAGGCCACATCGGTCCCACAAGAGAGCACGCACCAGGCACCAGGAGCTGAGCCCAAGAAAAGGCTTTGGCACCAGTGCTGGATTTCTAGGACCCTGTTTTGCAACCCCGTCAGGTCATTCACATTTTTAATTTCTAGAAATACTCCAGAATGTAATGGTTGTGCTCCACACCAGCAATGGTGGATGAGATGAGACAGGTAGGGAAACAGGACACCCACTCAAGCAAAAGCCATGTTGGTGCAGAGAGAAAGCAAAGCACAACAAACCTTGCATGGGAAGGTGGAACACCCAGTGAAGGAACTAAGTAAGTAAAATGGAGAAGTTGTAGGGCTCAAGAAGAGAAAGAGCTTTGGGAAGTGGCATCAAGGTGAAGGAGGTCAGTTACTCATCCAAGCATGAACAAGGAGGATATAAAAGCCAAAATTTTAGAAGAGCATAAGGAATGTGACTTTATGGTCCCTGCTCTACTGGGGGGCCCCAGCTGTCACAACTCCCTCCAGCCTTTGTTTGAGAACCTTTGCTGACTTCACACAGGACTGGACAAAGGGTTCTTCTGCAAGTGGCGAGACCAGGCAACAGGAGTCTTGTTCAACCAACACGGCTGACAGAGAGAGGAGATCTTTGCATCTACACATCCATCTCCTGGTACAGAAGGATGATATGCACTACAGATACTTGACGTAGAGAGAAATATGCACTGGGAATGAAATATCTAGGAAAAGCTACGCCTTGTAGCAAAGCTTTAAAACCACGCCAAGGAAAAAAAAAGGAAAAAAGAAAAAAGAGAGGAAAAAAAGGCAGTTCTGCCACTACGCTGAATCTGCACCAGGGGCTTGTGCCAACCCAGCTCCTCCATTTAAGTCAGACCCTTAAAAGGCAGAGCTGTGCTGGCAGAAATCTCCAGACCTCATCACAGAAACCTCATGGAGACACATGAAAAGGTCAAAACACTCACTGCTGCTTAAACAGCAATAAAATTGGTCATATGCATCCCATGCTACCAACATACTACCAAAGCCCCAGGGAAAACACACCACACAAAGCAATGTGTGTACACACACAGAGAAACAAATAAATTGAGAAACCGAAAAAAAGGCCACTTCTGAAAGCAGAAAACCCAATATCTGACACAGCAGCTTATGGCACACCAGGCACACGAACACCTCTCTATGAAACAGAACAAAGCAAAGCTGAGATCTACATCAAAAAGGAAGCCCACCACAAAGACACATGTGCTTCACCCTTTCATCCCCGAGACAGCCAGAGCCCCACAGACACACAAAACCCACACAGGATTTAACACACACGGAATGGGACCATCCTGTCATTCCTCACTAGGCATCTAAACTTTACTCCAATGTTACTTGCCCCTGGCCACAGCCTACCAATCTTAGAGTCTGATTAAATCTCTCCGTAATTATCCACACACACTGCTACAACACAAATGACCTTAGCATATGATATCCGTTGGCTAAGCCCAATGGAAAAAGACTTCAGGAAAAGGAAGGATAAGTGTACAAAACTCTGCCAGCACCGTCAGGGTCTCCTCGGGACTTCACTGCTTTAATAGAAGAGTCCTGAAGGCCTTGAAACTTAATATGAGATAAAACATTCTGTTTTCCCTACCCCATCGTCTGAGCACACACCACTCTATTCTTCCCCACCTCACTCCTTGCCACCTTCCAAATGAATTTATGCAGGAGACTTAGCATCTCATCGTGATGGATTTCTGGCAAAATTTTCCAAAAAATAGATGGCCACCATTTCCTTGTACAATTTTTGGCATTCACTATTAGGTATCTTCAATCCACTCTGCACTCCAGGCAGTTTTTGGAGGGTGAGGGAAGAGTGTTTCTTGTGTTCTGAACTAGGACCTATGAAAGGGTCCCCAAAAAAACTGAGGCACAGCCAAGATTTAGTAATCTTTTCTTGTTCTCCTTCTGCAGCCTCACCTGGGGTGTTGGATAGATGATGCAGTTGAAGAGAACACTGAAAAAGCCTTGCAAGAAAAGGAAAGCACTTCTCTACTAACATTCATTTTAATTAGACTCTGGAAATGATCAAGCCAGGGGAACAGGACCTTTCTACAACAAGAATGTGGAGATTTCTTCATTTTACTTCCCAAACGAAGCATGCCCTAGAAAATTCCTTTCCCAGCATGAAAAATGTCTCCAGTTTGAGAGCCATATTCTCCTCTCACATCTATGTAGATCTATCCCACCATTCCATCTCGGCACATGACTGACGGAGAATAGACAAGCCATTAAAAACACATCCACCTCCAACCACGGGGATAATGTGCCTCATTACAGCCCAGCTTTGTCACAGCGTCCTGACACTCCGGGGAGGAAAAGGAGGGGTGAGGACAAGGACTGAGCCGGGGGTCAGGACAGAAACTGGAAGAGTGAGACTCTGCTCCTTAATCCAGAAGTGTGCAGCCCGGTCAGATGGGCTCACTAGGCCTCCTAGTTTGGTTGTGGAATTACTGTACTGTTTGCACAACATATTTTTTTTTTAAATCTGGGGTTTGCTTGAGTATTTTTGTAGCACTTTTTAATAAATAAAAGCTCTACCTTAGTCAGAGTGTGTGCCTGCTCCTTTAAACAGGTATTTGGTAAGTTAATTCCGAATTTTCATAGTGGGCTTTAAACATCTTCTCTTTTCCAGGCGTGTGTATTGCCCTTCCACTCCAGACACAAAAACCCAAAGTTTGGAAATCTCTGACAGCGAGGCAGAGCCCAACCAACAAACCTGCAGGGGAGAACTCGGGAGGCAGGAGTTTGTTTTCCCCTCGCACCGGGGGGAAGGAGCAGGAAGCAGAATTGCTCATCCCCAGCCAGTTGCAGCACGGCAGGAGCCAGACAGACATCCCGGTGTCTGCGAGTCCCCAAGGCCTTGTGGCACTGCTGCCCATGGAGCAGGACCGGTGCCAGATGCCAAGGCAGCCTCCCACCCACACACCAGGGATTCTGGGATCTAAAGGCAGCTCAGACTGAAAGAAAAACAAGTGGCACCTAAAAAAAAAATGTGATTTGGCTGTCTGGCTCAGCACAGCACTGCATGGAATACTTTAAGGAGCTGCTGCAGCTGGCCCTAGACACAGTCGTTTGCTGGATGTATACAGAATCCAATATACAAAAGCCTGTCTGCTGGGGAAATCTAGGCTCCACAGGGATACTCTAAAAGCAGGGACTTCTCCGTTCACGTTCTGAACACTTCATCTATAAACCAGTAACCTGCACTACCGGCACTTTTTTTTTTTTTCCTTAACAGGCACATTTTATTTCCATACAAGCATTTATAGCATTCAGCCCGCACTTCCATCGCTGGCGACACTCAATCGACCAGAAAAGTGCATGGACTTGTGGCTGGAGCCATCAGTACCTGCTCCCTTTTCCTGGCTTCTTCCTTGCCTTGACCCCTGAGTGAAGAAGCCCTTAAAGACCCGAAATCATGCACTGCCAGATAAAGTCTGGGGCAGTGTGATGGGCTTCAAAGATCAAGGTCCACACATAGTAAAATATACAAATACACATCCATAATTTAAACAAACTCCAACCACCGTGGTCAGAACACAACCAGAGAAATAAAGGTGCCATCTCGACCACTGCTCCTCCACAGTGACACACACGCGGGGAGAATGGAGAACACGATTAAAATTGCTAAATGACTCCAAGGAAAAGCAGCTGGTAACAATTTGGGTATATCGATGAATGTTACAGAAATTCCCCCTGCCCCCTTTAAAATTACAGGCACCACTTACCCGAGGGGCTTTCCTCTTGTATTTGTTGTTATAGTCAAATTTTTCTTTCATTTCATCTAAGAGCTGGCCCAGTCTAGCTTTCTCCTCTTTCCCAGTATAATCCTGGCTGAGGAGGATATAGGATCTCCAGTTTGCAGAGTCAAAGCCCCAGTGGCAAGTCCTGTTTTCCAGCGATTTGTGAGAGTGGACCACAAATTTGTGAGGTGGGTACATGAGCCTGCAGTCCAAGCACTGGATGCAGGCTGCGCTGGGGTTACTGTAAAGCTCTGGCACCAGGAGTCCCTTACACTTCCCAAAGCACTCATGATACACCTTGAAGCTCTTCTCCGTGAGCTCCAGCTCAATTGTGCTAGAGAATTCCTTCTTGCAGTGGGGAGGATAGGTGCCACCATAAAGCAAGGCGTTACAAAGCCTCTCAGCATCAGTTTTCGTGATGAGCCCGCAGGAAGGAGCGGAGAAGGGCAGGATGCCCATGACTTTGAGGATTTCCAGCTGGTCAGCAGTGCATCTGGAGCAGTAAATATGTAGCTCATCACACACCGAATTAATCTGCTGCAGGGAGAAGTCCCTGAGCACCGAGTTCAGGATCTGGGGCAAGCAAAGCCGCTTCTCTCCGCCCACCACGAAGCAGGAGATGGTTTCCCCTTCCAGGATGGTCTCGCACCTCTCCGTGGATCTGTCCGAGGGCATGAAGAAGGGACCAGGCAAGACCGGAGGAGGCTGGATCGGGGGCAGATGCAGTACAGGTTCCGCGGGGTCTTTGCCATTGTCTTTCTTGTACATCTCCTGTGCCCATCGTGCTGAGAAAGCAGCAGGGCCACCCAGGGAGCTCATAGAGCTCAGATGAAACTGTTCCAAGGTCTTCTGCAGTCCTGGATGAGGCTGGAAGCTGCTTCTACTTACAGTCTCCATTTTTTAGTTTCTATTCCCAAAACAAACAGCAAAAATCCCCAGTTATCTTCCACCCTGGTGCAAATCCACTTATGGGATTTTTTTTTTTAAGGAAAAAATATTAACAAAATAAAACAACCCACCCTTGTGTTTTTCCTCCTTCTCACTCAGCAATCCACTAACGGAGAGGAAATAAATCCTTTTGTATGCGTGTCTCTCTCTTCTTTCTCTTCTCTTGCTTCGCGTTACAATTTCAAACCCTCCAAGTCTCCAAGCTGCCCCGATGGAGCACAGAATCACGGCAAAAAGAGGTCTTCATCCGAGCACTCACCCCCTCAGCCAACCCCCAGGCAAACCAATCCCTCCTCCCACACCTCCAACACACACTCACTCACACACACACACACCACCCACAGAAACACAAAAAGTCTGTGCCACGCTCCGAGCACCCGGGCTCAAATATGTTCTGGCGGCTGCTGCTTCTCTGCAGTGATCCCCCTTCTGTCCATATCCACCGAGGGAAGGCGCGGGGGAGGAAAGTAAAAAGCAGGAGGAGGCAGCACGCTCGGTCTGTGGAAGGAACAACGCAGGAGAAAAGGCCCAGATCGCCGGCACTGCCAAAGCGGCGCGGGGGCTCCGCACGGGCGAGGAGCGGCTCCGCTGCCCCTCGTGGTCCGTCTGCTCGGCCTGGGAGGGCTCCTCGGCTCTCGGTTCGCCTTCCTTCCCTTATTTCTGCCGGTGCTCTCGTTGTGCCGTGGGGAGCCGCGGTGAGAGCGCGCACATCCTCCCAGCTCCTCTTTCCAGCAGTGACTGAGAGTGCCTGAGAGCTGAGCTAATGCAGGCGGGCTCAGCCTCCCGCCCTCCGCCTCCCCCCCTGTGTTTGTTGGTGTCTGCCTCAGTCATTGAATCCCGGCCAAGAATGTGACCAACTCCCCGGGCCGGGCTCTTCCAGGAACAGCGCCCGCCTCCCCCTTCGCGCTGCGCCCAGACCGGCCGGGATGTGCCGGGATCAGCCGAGCCGAGCCCGGTCGGGCCGAGCCCAGCCGAGCCGGGCCGAGCCGAGCCACTCCAAGCGAGGCCGGCCGCGCCGAGCACAACCGAGCTGATCGAAGCCCGGCTGCGCCGAACCGAACCGAGCTGGGATGTGCCGAGTCCAGCCGAGCCGAACCGTGCCGAGCGGAACCGAACTGAACCGAGCCGAGCTGTGCTGAGTGGTGCCGAGCCAAACCGAGCCGTGCTGAGCCAAGCCGAACCGTGCCGAGCTCAGCCGAACCGAGCCGAGCCGCTGCACGGGCGGGCGCGCGGCGCGGCCCCAGCGGCAGCGCCGGCGAGGGAGGGAGGGAGCGGGGGGGAGGATAAACTGCTGGGTTCACGGACCGCCGCGCCGCCAAGGAGGGGCGGTAGGGCGAGGGCTTTTTCCCTCTCGCCGCTGGATTTCTGGCAGCGGTGAAATGGAACAGGCGCGGGGAGCGGCTCTGGTGGAGCTCGCACGGGCACGGAGCGTGTGTGAGCACTCACGGCGCCCTGCCCGGCGTCAACTGCGGGCACACGCCCCGCGCCGACAGCAATCACAGGCGTGAGAGCGCAACTGATGGGCGACAACCGCGCGGGACGAGAGCGCATCCTCGGGGCGCCACGGGACACCGGAGCCCCCAACCCACTGAGCGCTACAGGCGAGCGACACACGTGTGCTCCCTTGCTCCGACACACGTGTGTTCCCCACTCCCGGCACACGTCACACGCTCCTTCCACCCACAGGCGACGCTCAACGCGTGGAAGGAGCTAGAGGCGCAACCGCAGCGCGGGTGGGCAGGGGCTGGGGCTGTCCGCTGGAGCAGGAAGGCAGAGGCAGCACTAAGGCCACGCTGGTGGCACACACGCGGGTCGGCTCCTGGGCTACCACCCGCGGGGCCGGGGCTGTCCGGTGTGTCCGGGGCTGTCCGGTGTGTCCAGAGTGTCCGGTGTGTCCGGAGTGTCCGGAGTGTCCGGTGTGTCCGGAGTGTCCGGGGCACCGAGCGCCCCCCGCACGGCGGGGACGGGCGCCCTCTACCGACCGATGAGAGATCACCGCGACCGGCCCGCACAACCGCGGCCGGGGCACGGACACCACTGACCAGGGCACGGACACCACTGACCACTGACCAGGGCACGGACACCACTGACCACTGACCAGGGCACGGACACCACTGACCAGGGCACGGACAGTCACTGACCACTGACCAGGGCACGGACACCACTGACCACTGACCAGGGCACGGACACCACTGACCAGGGCACGGACACCACTGACCACTGACCAGGGCACGAACATACACAGCGCATGGCACGGACAACACTGACTACTGACCAGGGCACAGACAGTCACTGACCACTGACCAGGGCACAGACACCACTGGCCAGGGCACGGACATACACGGCGCATGGCACGGACAACACTGACTACTGACCAGGGCACGGATGGTCACTGACCATGGCACGGATAGGCACTGACCATGGCACAGTCATTGACCATGGCACGGATAGGCACTGACCATGGCACAGTCATTGACCATGGCACGGACACCTCCTGCCTGGGGCACTGACATATCCACTGCCCCTAGCACAGTCACACACTGGCCATAGCACGGACATACACTGCCCATTGCAGTCATTGGCCATGGCATGGACACCACTCACCACTGACCATAGCAAGGACACCCACTGACCATGGCACAGATCCCCACTCCCCATAGCATGGATATTCACTGCCCACAGCATGGGCACACAGTAATCATGGCACAGACACCCAGGGCATGGACACCAAGTGACCATAGCACAGACACCCACTGCCCATGGCACGGACATCCAATGCCCAAGGCATGGAGACCAACTGACCACAGCACTGACACCCAATGACTAGGCATGGGCACCCACTGCCCATGGCATGGACACCCACTGCCCAGCAGCACTGCCAACTCCATTATGGATTTATTATTCAGGTCAGGAGCGAGATGATCTTACTTTCTATTAATATCAGATTTCAAAGCAAAAAAAAAAAAAAAAAAGTGTATTCTCCCATTTTCCATGGACTGCACACCCAGAATTCTAACAAACATTTCAATCACCACTTAGCATCACCATTAAGGAACAAGCTGAAAAGGTTTCCACTGTTATCTCAGAGCTCTGTCAACTGTGTGCCAAAAAGGGCTGGGGAGCACTTTCACACACCAGCACAATTGTTAATGGTGTTTGTAATGCAACAAGGACTTTAAGCCCTGCTCATCCATAGAGTGTGACTGACACAGACATTGAATTTTGGACAGTCTCCTCTGGAAGAGTTCATGGCAGTGGAACAGCAGAAAAAACACATCGGGACAAAAGAGGAGGAGCAAACAGACAAATATCCAAACAGTGCTTAAAAGAGCAATTGGAAAACAAACCCGCTGTGATTTACTCAGACTCATTGTAATGGGGCAGGACACACACCAAGCTCTTGTGTTTTATTTCTACTTTTATAGTCTGAAATCTAATTCAGAATAAAGGGAAAGGGTGTGTAAGAGTTGTGTAAGAGCTCTGACCTTGCTCCTAAGTCAGCATTTCCCCAGCGAGGAACCCACTCTCACATACCCAACTTGGACATCAACCCTCAAAGTGCTAAATGGCTTCAGAAGAGGCAGGAACCAAACACATTGGCCCAGGTCAGCAGCTGTGTCTTCATGTGCTCAGAGAAGACCCTTGGAGGATCTCCACCAAATTCCTTTAATAGGAAGCCACTGGTAGCAAGAAGGACCCTTGAAGTTTCTGTTTATACAATCCATCACAGGAGGATTTGGTGATCCATGAGTGGGATTTTTAGATATTACCACAATACCAAGGTCTAAAGATGGGATTTAACAATCTAGGCCATACAGTCCTTGTTGATTCCTGATGCTAAAGAAGTTACCACATTAAGAGAAAGCAGGGCTAGGAATATTCTTCATTGTGTAACGGGATAATCTAAAAGGTTTTAGTTAAGAATAATTTTTAAATTATATTCAGAAGGTACATATGGTACCTTGTGATAATATGAGGGACATCCATCCATTCCACCATTTCCAAACTGAAGGGTGTGCTTTGGTAGAAGGAAAACGCCTCCCAGCATTCAGCCTCCTCTTAGAGAAGCTCTGACTGTGACTGTGACAGGGGAGAAGCACCAGACACACAGTGAATTCCCTCAGGGCTGTGGCAGTTGACCAGACTGTCACCAGAGACGCTCGGATACAATGGGGACCAGCAGCAGGATCACTCCCTAGATGGATTTAGTGCAGTTTCAGGCCTTTTTATGATCCACTAAAATATAAATGGCCAGATAAACTCAAACATCACATATGGAGTTCCTGATTCTTTTAAAGAACCAAACTAATGCCTGCAGGAAGTTTGGATAGCAATGGAAAAGCTTCTCAGCTCTGGAAGCTGGGTTGGTGTTTTTTTTTTTTTTCACTCCCTCTCCTTCATCCCCTAGAAAGAAAGGACAGCAAGCAGTAGCTCCATTTTAAGAGAGGTGCCATTTTCTCTTCCAAATGACTTTTTAATGCAAATAAATCACTGGATCATGCAACAGATTGTTTATGGGTGGAATTCGGAAATGGAATTCCTTAAGCAGAGGGGACTACCAAAGAGACAGGAAGATGGTCTTGTGGTTAAGACAGAAAACTCAGGACATCTGGGGTCTATTCCCAGATCTCCCACAGATTTCCTGTTGCCTTGAGCAAGTTGCTCAGTCTCTCTGTGCCTCAGTTTCTGTATCTGCAATACTCAGACAGTGAGCAATTGGAGTGGCAGCTTCCAAACCAAAAGCCATGATGGGACAGAAACCAAGCTTCAGCTCCTGCAGTAACAACACAGGAAAACTTCCACATCTTTACATCCCACAGACTGCAGAACCAAACAGCAGCAGGGCAGGAGAAGGGGGAGCCAAGGGAGCCGTCATGTGGCATTAAGGTGGCAGTGGTTTCACAAGTCTCTGCCTCTCCATGGCGGACTGTGAGTGCCGCATCTTATAATCAGATTTATCTGTCCCCCAGTCACTCTTGCTCCAGTTCCAAAGCCCTGGAGCTGGGAAAGGAGAGGGGAAAAATATCTCCGAGGAAGGGCCCTAACACCACAGTGTTTTTCTCACTCTCTCCCTCTTCTCCTCCCCCTCTCCATTGGCTTCAAGGCCAACAGCTCCTGGAACACAAACACTCTTGTAAACTTCTGAACCACACAGCCCTATGGTGGGTGGGTGTTTGCTCCCTGCCTGCCAGTTCCAATCCACCCACAGATTCCAAAGGCCCAGAACAAAAAGCAGACTCCATTTTCCATATTTAACAGGCAGTTCTCTTCCCTCCCCATCGCCTTCACTCGGTGCCTCTCCCCAGCACCGGGTCCCACCTTTTGCACGTCCCCCGGGCTGGGGGGGTGTTTGTGCCTGTGTTTGTACACACACAGGAGAAGTGTGCTCCGAGAGGCTTCCCCCCAGCCCCCTCTGGTTCTCACTGCCTGCCTGCTCGGGGAGAGCTGGGGATTAGCAAGGGCTGTGCTGCATATTGCAGCTATTTGACAAAACGTTTGGGAAGGGCCTATTGTGAAGATTGTGAAGAAGGAAGGGGGGGAGCGTGGGTGCGAATGCGACACGTCAAAATTCCTGCTGCAGCTCACATTAGACAGCACAGCCCTTGGAGCAGCCAATTTCCACTTTCTCCGTGCTTGTACTGTACATATCCATTGCTAATTGTGACAGAAGTAAAACAATTTCTGCATGGACAGGATATTTCCTTCCCTCTTTTCCTTTAGAGATTATCATTTATCAAAGTCATCATTTTCACTGATCAATTACAGTGAAACTGGGGAATGCCAAACTATCCAGAACCTGAGGAATAAGGTTTCAAACTCTCTGATGGAAAGGATTATCTGAGAGTCAGGTGGTCTTTTTCATTCAAATCTTTCAATTTTTCATCAACACACATATTCCACTTACAGAAAATGACTTCAAAAATGTCAACTAAATTATCTTTTCAGCCAAAATTAATTTTGAAACATTTATTTTAAAGATGCCACTTCTTTTTGTACATATTTCTCTGAGATATGCACTGAAATAAGTGAATTTAAGACATCTAAAAAGTCACCAAAAAAGTTGCAAGAATCAGTCATAGTTAAGATGAACAAACAAAAAATTTTCACTGTCTGAGAAGGTCAGCAATAGACTCATAACAACTAAAACAGTCTTTTTTTTTTTTTAATTAATGGAAAAGTCAACTATTTGCAGCACACCTTTCAGGACAGTGAGTTCAGTGAGCTGGCTGGGACTTTTCAGCAATGGCAGCAAGGCTGTGTTTTAGGGTTTTGGTCCAGCTCATTGATTTTATTTCACCACATTCACAGCAGATTCTCCCAGAGAGCCCTATGGATTCAGAACTCATAATTATTTCCTTAACTCTTTTCCTTTTGTTCAGCTCAGCTCCATGGCCTGCCCCCTGTATCTTTTATGTCTTTCCCAAGTACAGAACCTCTTGGCCATATATCCATGATGAATACATGTAATGAACATATGACCTGCTTAAAAACATGACTTGCTCTCACCTAAAGTTCGTATTTCATTTGCAGGAAATCATCAGGCATCCTAGGAAGTATGGGAGGTGAGGGGTTGTTAAAAGCACATGAAAGAGTTCTCCATTTTTTGGAATTTTTTTGTCCTAAATTGCCTGGTATGTTGCTCAGGGCTGCCCCTCCCTCCCTCACACACTCTGCACCTACATGTCCCGGTGGACGCTGCCAAACACCTCATTTTAAAAAATCTAGAAAACATGCTTGCTACCACCAGTAAAAAAATAAATTCACTGGGAAATATCAGAGTTAGAGAAGGGAATAAAACTGGAACTCTTGGGATTCCCAAAGGAGCTCACGGAATAGTCCTGTAGGGAGTCAGGGCTGCACAGACTTTTTGCCATTTACATGAACGGCAAATCTTTCATTTCTCAGCATAGCCAGCAACGAGCAAACAAGGCAGAGCATCCACATCCAGCAGAGGCAGGGACAGGAGCACCAAGCCAAAGCCTTGTTCCTCTCAATAGTGCACTGAACTGCTGCTGTCCCCCCTCAGCAGCTCCTCCCAGAGCCACAAGCACCATTCTAGGGAAGAAAAATCAACCATTTCAGACAAAGTTAAGCCTGGATTTAAGTCTCTCCGATAGTTTATCCCAAAGTAATCCATAGTAAAGGAAGTGTGCCAGCCTTGCCCTGCAGGAGCTCCTGATCAGCAGAACCCAAGCTGCACCAAACAGGGTGGGTGACCTGCCCTCCCTGCCCTCCCACACACACTCTGCCATGAGGAGAAGCTCTGGCAATGCTGACTGGATCTGCTGCAGCTGCTGGGATGAGTAAAGGGCAGCAGAGCTGGGCTCCACAACCAGTGTGACCCACCTGGGACAGAGCAGTGACACGGCCTCGCTCCCACCTCACCCAGACCCCACAGGCCAAACATTCCCTCCCTCCACAGCCTCTCAGAGACTCCAGGGAATTCACTTCTCTCTTCCAAAATCTCTTCCAAATTAGAGAGCATTTCTCATCATCATGGTATCTATATTTTGCAAATAATACTGATAAGCTTAATGTACCTTTGCTACAAAAACTCTGTCAGATCTCCTGATCTGCTCGCCAGGTTTTTATCACCACAGCTTCTGATCCTGGTGTCTCTCCTCATGTCCTTTAATACATCCTTTACAGCAGCTCAACATCTAAAATCATGGCAGGGAATGAGTCTGCTTGAAATTTATGACCTCTTCCCTCTTGTTGTAAAGTGATCCCCTGTCTGCTGCTCTGACAGGTGAACCTGCAATTTATTGTAAAGGCCTGTGCCTTCTATAAATAACACACAGAGCACCAGGCACTCTGTGGAGCTCAGTGCTTGCATCATCACTTCACTCATTCAGAACGTGCTGTCCTAAAAATCCCACATTTCTACTCCTTTCTCACAAATTCTTCTGATTTGATCTCATATTTATTTCATTTATGGGCTTTCTGAATGAACCTGTGATTAAAGCACATGCACACCTCATTAGCATAATGAGATTTTTTTTCCTACAAGCATGTAATGAAAACGAAACAAATCCATTCTGTCATTTTACAGATGTGGAACTGCAGAACAGAAAGGATATGCAACTGACTTAAGGCCACCCTGCAGATCTTTATCACAATTCAAATCTTTTACCAAGATTTTAACTTCATGACTGGGTTTTTTCCTGACAAAACTCCACAATATTCCTAGAACTACTCCCAGATCAAAACTATGCAATAACAGAATCCAACACTGAAAGACAAAGAGGACTGGGGTTGTTTAAAAATTCTTTTTTTTTGTCCTGTTCCATACTTCAGTGGACAAGACAGGCTATGTTTTGAATCAGACACTTCAGTCTGGTAAAAGCAGGTAGTGAGAGACCCCACTAGATCTGTATTTACTGAAGTGTCTGATTTAACATTGCCCTGTTCTCTTTTTTCAGGAAAAAGGCACTGAAAGATTTCATTTCTAGACAGCATCAACTGTCAGACTAGATTTATGTAAAGCATTTTCATTTCAAGTCTCTTCAATTTTTAATTAGCTGTGTCAGAAGAGAAGAGCACAAAAGCTGGTGACAGGAGACATTGGGGCAGCAGGTTTCCAGTGTCCCAGTGCCTGTGTCCCAGCAGGACATTTCCACAGCCTGCCCTCCTCCAGCTGCACAGAGCACAGAGGCACTGGGGATGTTCCAGCAGGACCTGCTCAAATGAGCTTCCACCAGACTTTCAGAGAGTTCCACTTCTGTCTCCAGCAGTTCTGCACTTTCAGGGTTCCCCATGGCTACAGGAATGGTATTTATGTAGATTAAACCCACTTCACTTACGTGGCCCTCTGACAAAGAATGGTGCATAGAAAAAATAATTAGGGTTTAAGATTATTTTAAGCAAGAGATGAGCTCATACCTAGTAAACTTCGAAACTATTCCTGGGTACAGCATTTGTATTAAAATAATGAACAGTGACTGTGAGAGGAAGGACTGCAGGAAAGGCTGGCCATGCTTAGATTCCCTTTTTCATCTCCACCCTTCAAAAATTTTTATTAGATTTCTTTCCTGCACGTGGCAGGCTGACAGTGGGACTCTCTCTCCTCTCCCCCTCCCATCCATCATGTAATCCAAGCCCATCTTGAAGCTATGATCCTGTCTGTCCCGTGCCTGCTGCAGCATCACCACTAGGACCAGGATCCATCAGGGAATGTGCCAGCTGGCACCTTTCCCTCCCCTCTGCTTTCCTTCCCTGTGCAGGAGAAACCATTCCTTGCCTTCTGGGGCCAGCACTGGACCCACACTGTTCCTCCTAATGAATGCAACCTGTTCTAACGAATGTGAAGCTTATTTGTGAGTGTGGAGCTGCACTCAATTGCCTGACATTTCACATTTCTCACCATAAATCTGGGTAACACTTTATTTTAATTACTGGGACATTTTCTAACTTTTATTGTTTCTGGCAAACACAGGCAAAATGAGCTCATTCATTATATAAGGTATGTGAGCTATTTCTTCAGGGGAAATTGTGTTCTATATTACCCTTGCTATGCAACAAGATGCCATTCACCTCCTTTGTACATGTCATTAAGTGTCACACAGACTGAGAAGGATTAACTCATCTTTTCCTGAATGACAGAAACCTTGAAGGCAGATATATCCATCCATCCATCCATCCATCCATCCATCCATCCATCCATCCATCCATCCATCCATCCATCCTTCTGCATTTCTAACATACCCAGTAATTGTCAGCAACTTTGTCACATCTCCACTCCAAAGCTGATGAAGGCACCACCTCGATGTGATATAGAGGAAAGTCCAAAATGCAAATTTCAGACCTGATTTGATTTTTCTGAGGTAATTTTGATCAGAAAAAGGTGTTACAAAGGAGACAAGGAACAAACTGGTGAGGGCTGCACTGCTCAGGGAGATGCCGTGTGTGAGGACTGGGCACCAGAGCCTGCACTTGGGGCCCTGGGGAGACACAAAGGATTTTACAAATTCCCTGAAACCTTAGTGTAAAAATCCCTTTTTATTTCCAACCCCCATCAGCAAAGTTCTGTAACTTCACTAAGATGAACAGCACTGGAGACCAGAGAGCTTGGACTCCTCCAGCTCTCCAAGGTCACATCAGAAGACCTGCAGAAAAGAACACTCAGCATCTCTGGGCCTTATTTGTCCCACAGCAATCAGTGCCAAATTTCAAACAGAGTCCAAACAAAGATTAAGCTTAGACTCTCTATCTCCATAATGATAATTTGGGGCCAAGACTCAGTAGGTGCTGAGCACTCTGCAGCAACAGAACATCTCCCTTGTAAACCCAGCCATAACTTTTCAATTGCTGAATTCAGACTGGACTGGAGACATCATAAATCAGGCCACTCCTTTTAACAATTGTTGGAGCTCTAGAAGTGGACTCCTGCTCTTGGCCTGTAGCAATGCCTCTCCCCTTGTCTGTGCATTATATCCCTCCTCAGACTGTACCTTCCTTGTTCCTACTGAGCCTGAGATGATGGAATTGGCCATGTGCCCAGGTGAAGGGGGGAAAAAAGGTAGTTACTGTAATGGAAGGGCTTCCTGACTCTTCTGACTGCAGAGTGAAAATCCCAGGCAGATAGCACAGAGCCTGTTTAATGACTCACACTCCGCTTTTTCACCAGGGAAAAATTTCAGGCCCGCACTCAGTTAAAAGATGGAAATTTTTATAAAACTTCCATTGTGGTATGTTACCATCTGTTCAGAAATTAACAAAAACAAAATCAAAGTAAGCAAATGGGTTGATTTTCTTTCTTTCTTTTTCTTGTAGTAAGAGCTTTCTGTTCTGTAGATAAGAGTGAATCTCCAAGGGGAACTGTGAGCACATGCAGTTCAGTACAAGAAAATAGAGACTCCAGTGTAATTGTCTGCTGGTTTTGCGCAAATCAACGTCCTGCAAAGTAAACTGTTCTCTCAGTGATGGCCATTTCCTCCTGCAGTCATCAGGAGTGTTCCTGTCACTCAGGGAGGGAGACAATTCTTGTGTCTGTAAGCATTTGCATGTGTTCAGCCCCAAAAACTCCTCGGATCTGAACAGCATCCAAGGGCTTCTGATGAGATGACTTTTCTGACAAAGTGTTCCCTCTCCTGGGAACCAGGCCACTGAGGATTTGGAAGAGATGTGTATAATAACACAAAATTTCAAGTTTTCATTGGAGGAAAAAAATAAAGAAATTGCAGACAGCAAATTTTGCTTCACCCTTTCTAATGCTTCATAAGAATCATAACTTTTTCCACCTGGTTTTGAGCAAGAACGTATATTTCTTTTTTTCTTTTCAGAGTTGAATTCTTGGAACTCATGCCATTTTCATTTGGCTATTTTTACCCGCCCTGCTCCTTCCTGTATCCATGGAGTTTCATCAAAACATTGAATTCCAGCCTCTAATGACATAACCTTCCCCTTTCCTTCCTGTTCTCATGTCACCTCTCATTTTCTCACCAGCTCCAAAGCCTTCTCTGATTTTCAGACTTTTTCTACTTTAGACTTCTTATTTTCTTTATGTACTTTGCATCAGCACTGTCCTCTACAGAGTGGAATATTAAAAAGTCAAAAAGTTCTGAATAAACAAGCAAACAAAGCAGCCCTCCAGCTGCCTCAGCTGAAGAGAACACCTTCTCTTCTTCCTTACTCTAAGGAAAAATCTGATTTCAAACATACAGCTTTGTCTTGCATCGGTATCAATCTGGAATGATTTGACTCCAATCACTCTCTGAGTGTCTTATCTGCTGGGCTGGGGATAAATCAGCTGCAGGACAGCTCAAGTGAAATGAAGAGAATGATTGCCATGTGAAGCTGAGACAAAGGGACTGTGACACACAGCCAACAACTTCACTGCCTGTATTTACCCATTAAATGTGAGATAAAAGTGCCATTCAATGTACGGCTCGAGTTACTTAATGGATTAGCACTGCAAAATACCTGTCATAGTCTGGCTCTTTCCACATGGATCCTACACTTGTGTATTCCTGCACAGCACAGAGCTCCAGTGCTGCGCAAGCTTGGAGGGGAAATGTAGGAACAGCAATCTGGCATGAACATTCCTTGTCTTAGGAAAAAAAAATCGAACTGCGAATGGAATTCATTTGCTGATTTGCAGGAACAATGAAGTCAAGCAACAAAACTTAGCAAACCATATTAAAAAGCATCTTCACAAGTATTTTTGCAGGCGACAGAGGTGTTTATGAACCAAAAAAAGAGGTGTAGAAGTTACAATTGCTCCAGGGCAAATTTTAACTGGTTTCCCCTCCTTATTAGATTTCTCATTCATAAAAATTGTTGGCTGACTTAGCAGTCACTGCACCATGTGGGATTTTAGGTGTTCCTAACCATCTGCATGCATTTTTTCCATTTGTCTAACTAATCTTCCATCTTCAGTTTATTTGTCTTAACTTTATCTCCCTGTCTATATAATTAGAGTTATCTGGAACATCAAGACAAGCCTTTGTCCCAGCAGGGGGATGGACAGGATTTGCTATCAGAAGCAAAGAACATAAGCTCTAAGCTGTTCCAAACTCCACTGCCATTCTCTGCTGGCAATAAATAAAGTTCTTCATGCTATAACTCATGTTTGATCCTGACAGTTTTTCCTGATCTGGAGCCTGGAAGTTCAGAGTCCTTCCAAAGGGTGTCACTGAAGTTCCCAGCCAGGTTTGCTCTCAGAACACAACATTCTCAAATCCAGAGGAACAACCCCAAGTGAATCAGTTTGAGCTCCACACTGACAATCTGCCAGGAATTGAAAGTCTCTGTATAAAACTGAATCCTGAAATGTGTCAGGTGCCCAGAATTTCCATCAAATTCAGTGGCTGAGCTATTCAGTGGGATTCAAGGATTAGAACATCAACTTGTGCAGAGTTACACCTATCCATAACTTCCCTATGGGAATGCCGTGCTGGAAGATTACAAGACTAAGTCAGCAATTTCTCAGTCCCACAGTCTTATCTCCTGGTGCCCAGCTAAAGTCTTTTATCAACAGAAAACAGATGGAAAGCGTTACACAAAAAGTTATGATCCTGCAAGATTCAGAATATTATTTGCACAATAAGCTGAGAAATGAGGTTTGAAGTCTTTCCTGTGTTTAAGCCTAAAAAAAAAAGCTTAGTAAGATTCAGAAATGCCAAGTTCAGTCTCCTTACACACAGAAAATTAAGCCTGTTTGGATCCATGCAGATTATTTTGGGCTAGTCTACCAAAGCTCCATGGGGAACACATCCAGGTTAAAGAAGACATGCAAATAAGAGGTGTGTGACACAGATTTGGGCTGCCTTTCATTTTTGCTCATACCTAGAAGAGCTCCATGACTAATGATATCAATAATGTTTCTTTTAGATGTTCAGTCTTACCCACACTGGAGTTGTGTATGTTTAGAATTCACCTGCAGTTTATCCATATTTAATCTTTTTCATGCCCTCCTTCCCTGCTTACTCTACACAGATCATTGACATTTTGATCAGTTCCAATTACAAAGACACGTGGAATGATGGATTTGTGTAAGTTCAGAACTGAATCCCTGGTTCTTCCCCAGGTTGGAAAGGCCATTTTTAGCAAGTCAAACCAGCATGACTTCCTCTAGTAGAGCTGTACATGGGCTATACCAAGAGCAGTGTGTTACAAGAGGAAACAGTGGAGTGGGTCATGTTTAGCACCAGGAATGAGACAATTTCATCATGACCTATTGTGTTACCTACCAAAACCAAGTTTTCATGCCATGTTTTCATTGCTTCTCACCACAAGGAGCTATTGCCTTAAATTGCCTCTGTGAAGAGAGACTCTTCTCCCTGAGCAGGAAAAACAATGAGGTCCTTAAAAGGGCTGCTTAGAAAAACTCAGCAAGTTCACAGAGATGCTTTGGCATTTCTGCCCATTGCCCAGTGATCTTCCTTATAGAATTGATTAATAAAGTCCATGAAATTTCTCTGGAGATAGGCCAGGCCACAGATTCTGTTCTCATTTTATTTTAGTTCTAGGAAAAGCAAGCAAGGAAAGATTGCTTCTAAAAAGCTTCAGCTACTGCTGATACTTGGTTCCCACAGACCTCTGTCAATAATGGGGTGTCCAGGAGGCTGTTCCTGGTGTCCAGGTCTGTTCCTGGTGTCCAGGAGGTTGTTCTCATGTCCAGAGGTGGGCCATGAGCTGAGCTCTGTGCACTGGTCTCAGCCACCTGAGGAAATGCCCATCCAGATTTATTTTTAATGAATTTTGCTGCCACACTGTTTAAACAAATAAGAGTATGCACTGTTTGTGCAATTTCAAAGTCTTACTTGAAAGCATTTCATGTGCACCTCCAGCACTTCCTTTCACCTCCATGTTTCCCTTCCTTTCCAGTGCTTTACACTGGAATTCTGGCTTCCAAAGGCATCAGAAGTGCCCCTGAATCTGTCTAAACAAAATACATGGGCAGTTAACCTAAACCAGAGCATTGCCATCTGTTGGCTCTCGCCAAAGCTGACATTTGGTAATGACCATCACCTCCTAAGGGCAGCCTGCACCTCCAAGTGAAGACAGTGCCAAGCATATTGTGATTTTCATCTGCAAGATTTAACTTGGAAAGATCTGGTGACAATTCCTGAGTGGAAGTCAACAGCCAGTTGGAATCACTGTTAGCATGCCAGGAGGAGGGGGCAGGGAGGGAAATAAACCTAAATTAGCTGGGTTTGTGAGCAAGGGAGGTCAGCTCTGAAAAAAATAATATGGTCCCAGTGGGATAAACAGTACAGCAGATAAATCAGTAACTGGGCAAGTCATGAAATACAGGTCGTGCAAATATTTCACAGCCATGGAAGGGGGGCTAAGGAGGAAAAACAATTGGCTGGTTGGGCATTACATACTCAGAGGGAATGTACAGTCTCTGGAAAGGTGGCACTGCACAGGGGTGCTGCTCAGCTAACTCCAAGGGACTGCCAAACTGGATACAGAACAGCCAACCACACAGAGTTATCCTCAGGATTTGTGTCATCAGTGCTTGAGCACTAAGAACTCCAATCTCAGCAGAGGATCTGTGGCTGATGCCCTGTAGTAAGCCAAAGGTTACCTCCTTTATCTTCCAAAGTTCAATTTTGTACTCACTAAACCCATGCTAATTGTCTTCACCAACATTTGAATTTTTTAAATGGTGTTTCACAGACACTGGATTTGGATAGCAAGTTATACTCTTTGAAAACCATAAAGACTTGCCTCAGATGATTTCAACTTAGTGCTCCCACGTATCACTCACTAGAAATGTGAAGTGTGGAAAGAAATCCAGCAGGTCAATGTGATCAGTAAGATTCTGAAAATTTTCTTCAAAAACAGAACCTTGAAAACATCATACACTCAAGCACATAAAGGAATCATTTTTATGTACTTTTCATCACACTAAAAGATTCAAAGGCTCTTTCCTTCTTGATTTTCTTCACGAAAAATGAGTCACAGAACAGATAAAAACTAGCACATTTTCATAATGAAGAGCTGCTCTGACCTCTAGTTTATATTAATTGATGCAGGGAAAGAAGGGGAAAATTTCCAAAAAAAACATAAGAAAGTAGTAACTGTTCAGTGTAAGTAAGGAATCAGTTGAGAATTTAAAAAAACCTAGAAGTGTTTAGGACATGGGCTTCCATATGCAACCTGTTGTGAATGGGATCATGCAATCAACACAAACTACCTATTTTCCCCTATATTCCAGATCCTGAGCATAGCTCTGTGCTGCCAACCCAAAAGGTCTGAGCTGTTCTGGGTCACATCAAGTGACCCACCTCCACATCAGGATGGCTGAGCACAAAATGCCCTGTGGGAATGGGCTGTGGCTCACACCACCAAAACCCTGCGCAAGGTCAGTGCTGTGTCCATGCACCACGAAGCTCCAGAGCCCAGGAACCTCTCCCTGAGCTGGAGAGGACCAGCACTCCCACCTCGGTCTGTACCTCTTGCAGGAGTTTGCAGTTTGGAAGCCACTCTGCTTATTGGCCATTTCCTGTTGACAGGAGTAGTCAGAAGAGGGGAAACATCTGTAGGTGTTGCTGTAACTTAAAGGCTTTCCCTGCACAGCCTGGAAAGACTGAACTGCTTCCCATGTGCCTTAACTCAGCAGAAACCTCTGGTGCCAACCTGCTCAGGTCTCAGTAGAGGACAAGGTCTGAGCTGCCACAAACATCCTACAACATTCCACAAAATTGTTAAAGAAGTATTGGAAACAGGAAAAGTAGCAATTCACTGAAAGTACAGGGAAGTGGGTTCTAAGAAGGAAAGGCAAGTTGGACTATTTCCACTGACAGGGTTGAGGTTATTTAGCACCTCAGTAAAGAAATACCTGTGGAATATGTGTAACCTCCAACCAAGGACTTCAACAAGTCCTCCACAGGGTTTCAGAGCACTTAGAAAAGTTACACCGTACTGACAAACTGAGGCAAGAGAAAGGAATGAAGCAATTCTCTCAAAAAAACAGAGCAGGTCTGGAGAGAAGCACAGATTTCCTGTGCTTTTAACCAGTCATGAGGGCTCTGCCTCATTAAGCCCACGCAGGTGATGGAAACTCATCAGAACCCAGGATCATTATGCAAGAGAGAGGATACAGGGCTGCTCCGACACCTTCACCCAGCAACTCACTCAAGCCACAACTCAGAACAGGAAGTTTCAGTCAGACTTTCAATTCCCACACCAGGCTAAATCAATCTAAATCAAATACATTTAAAAGAAAAAGCCTTGAATGGAAAAAAACAGTCATTTTATGCCACCCACTACCAGAAAGATTATTGTTCTTGCCTCAAAACTACTTCTGATTTGAAAGCTGCTTGAATTTAGAAATCCAGGGATTGGATTATTTTTTCTGTGTTTGAACTTCTACACAGGAAAACTGAGTAATTTGTACAGTTAGCTAAGCCAAAATAACAAAAAAAAAACCCCAAAAAAACCAAAACAACAAAACAAAAAACCACACAAAACAAAAAAAAAAAAAAAAAAAAAGAAAAGAGGCAGCGAGGAGGATGGCCACTGCTGGGTTAGAATTAATTTATGCTGATAGAATGACACTGTCAAAAATCCCACAGGAAGAAGCATTTTTTTAGTCTTTAATCAGGCGTTATTTTTCTTTTTTATTTCCTTTTTCATTCCATTCTCCAAAGCTTACTCCTCTGATCTATAATAATTTTGGGACCAAGCATTTGTTTCTTGACACCAAATGCTGTTGATGTTATTTTCAGCACTGGAATTGCTGCAATGGATCCCATGCAGTGCCCCCTATCCTTTCCCTGACACTGGCCACAAAAAGCTGCTTCACATAAAACTTTAAAACAATTCAAGTGGTACCAATCAAAAAAAAAAAAAAAGAAGTCTATCCTTCACCAGCAAGAGTTAAAAGGGTTCTCTTGTTCCCTCTCTGCTGCATTTTGTTGTAAAGATCATTACTGGAACAAATCTGGGGGGTTGTGTGCCATACAAATATCCCATCATTCCTGAATCCTTCCACACTCTCAGCTGCACAGCCAGCAGTACACAGTTAAAAATACAGATATAAATATATGTATTTATGCTTCACGGTACATGTTACAAGCTCAAGTCTGTGCCTCCACACAGCAAGGAGCTGGAGCAGGGTCTGCCTCTGCTCTCTCCCTTTCCCTGTGCATTTGTTCCCAGCGAAGGATATCAGACATGACAGCCCTGGAGTCTGCAGTCCTTTGTCTCCACAGAAGGTCCAGTTCTGACAGCGGGAGCCTGGGACTTCATTTGGACACTGTTTCAGCAGTATATTTCAATCAACAATGCCTTGAGAAATTTCCAGGAACCACCAGCAAAAGTCAGGAATGAGCAATATTGAGGCTAAATAACCAGTCAAGGTTCTCTCTTTCTGAGAGCTCTTTCTGAGAACTACCAAGGAAACCAATTAAGATCAATCGTGTTCATCATTTAGGCTGGAACACATCGGGGACCATGTCCCTGTTTATTTATGGGCCACTTGAAAATAACCCTATGGAAAACAACCAGGGAATTGCTACTGGCACGGACTGGATTTGAAATGCAATCAAAGTTTCTGGTTTCCTTAACAGAGAGCCTGTGAGCAAAGCACAGCAAACCACCCTGAGAGCAGGCTCACAGAGCTGGGGGAGGGAAAGGGTTACCCAGGGCACTATAAATGTCACCAAAATATGCTGGGCACTCTGCTTCCCAGAGGGATTTTATTAGCATTTTCCACTAGCAGCAATGCCACAAGTACCCAGGAGTCAGAAAAAGAAATGGAAGCAGTTGTGAAATTGTCCCGTCTACTTTTACCATCCACATGGAAAAACACACAAAAAGACTGACGGGCATACGCTGGGAAAAAAAAAACAGATGATGCCCTTAAACTTCTTTCTTCACAGTTTTATGGAGATAGAGAACATCCTGAAGGTCTGAACTCTCCAGAAGCACTGTCCCTTTAAAGTCGGAATGTGACTTGTTTTCACCCACAAGAGAAAGTGCAGTTTCCCAGGTTCTTACTGGAAACATTTCTTGGGAAAATATTAATTTCCAAAGCACTGTTTTTACACTTTTGGTTCACTGGTTGTTTGAATCTTGTAATGCTTTAATAGTATTTTTACTCCATGAATGTTTGTAATAACTCAATCCATCCTATTTCCTACAGTATCTCCTTTTAAGGATAATTATATCAATATGCCTCTTACATTCTGTAATCCAAAGAACTTATTTTTTCTAGATTTTTTTTTTTCTCAGTTGGGTGATTCAAAACAAGACTTTAATGGTATGCTACTGGCCCCACAATCTCTGGAAAAGCTGCTGCATGGTAAAACTCAATTAATAACCAAAAAAACCTCATTAGAAACATGGATAATTATAGCATTTTGTTAAGTTCTCACAGCTTTTCTTCCTAATAAGAGAGTTCAAGGTTAGCTGCAATCTGTTGCATTTTCCAAGACAAAAATCTCACACATTTCTTTTGTGTTCACGTGCCCTAAGAAATTTTGCTTTGGTTTTTTGTTTTTTTTTTCTCAAAAAGAGCTGCAAAGTTTTGTAACAGGCTAAAATATATAACCATAATTAAACTCTCTTATATAGCCTTCAATAAGGGCCCCAAGCATATTATTTACAACAGGAAATATCCAAGAACCTAAGCAGATTTAATAGGCTTACACAAGTCTTTTCCTAAAGCTACTTGTGGCCTTCTGCAGAGGACATTGCTCAACTCAATTCTTCCCAAACTTCTGGGCTATTTTTCCACAGTCAAGCCTCAAAAGTTTTCACAGATTATTGGAATTTAGGAATTAATAAGCTTTATGTTTCCACAGACTCGTTTGGGCATCGTGAGTTTATCACTTCAGGGTTTGGCCCTCCCTGTCTCCATTCAGTCTCCTCTGCTGCCTTTTCTGATGCTCCACTTAGAATATAAACTAGCAATGGACAATTCTGCAAATTATTAAATTTAATGACAGTGATATCTAATCTTGTCAAACAAGATCAGGCACTCCTGGTGTCAAAACAACCCTGCTCCTCGTGCTGGTGCTGAACTGGGAGTGCTGCAGAGCTGAAATGGCTCAGAGCTGGCTGAAAGGCTCAGGGCTATTGACAGGTCTCTCAAAGCAAAGATCAGACTCCATTGTACTTTTCTGCCTCCACACCAAATTAAAAGACAGCACTGCACCCTAACTCAAAACATCTGGCTTGAAGGCAGTATGAGCTTTTAGTGCTCCTCAGACTCCAGACACAGTCTCAGACAGTCAAGCTGAATTTTGGTAGCCTGGCAGCCACTTTTCCCTCAAAGGTCCTCTGCTTAATACTGACTGAGGGAAGGGCTAATGCTAGTTCTTAGCTGTTCATAAAGGAAACAAGAAGATCCCTTGATAAGATGTTATCTTCTTTCCTTCCTCTCACTGCATTCTCTGATCAACAGGCGAATTTCAGCTTTGTGTTCCCTGTCCCATACAGCAATCAGAGGCTCTAAAGAGGACCTCTGGCATTCCAGATCAAACTGTTACCCACTAAATCTCTTCTCTCTGGAACATTAGAGATACTTCTCTAACACATCCAATATGTATCTGATGAAAATTGTTACCAGAATGTTTCAATCTCATGAGTTACAGAAAGAAGCCAACTGACAGCACTTGACAACATGGAGCACAGTGCCAGAATGCAAACCAATAAAGTTCTTTCTTCTCGAAAGTGACAAAATGCTTATTTTAAGCATACTAAGACAATAAAGTGCTGATTAACAGGCAGCATGTTCTTCAATGAAACGTATGAGTGTGTAGTCTTGTGCTAAATACAGAAGATGCTGAAGGTATGTGATGATGAGTGTGAGAACAGCTCTCCGTCAACATACTGAAATTTAGCTTTAAACCAACTCACTAACAGAGTGTTTGCAGCTACAGGGAGGATGGACCCAGTGTCAGGGACAATCTTTGTGAACTCAGTTAGCATAAATGCATGTGCAAGGTTTATTTCTCTACAGCTTAGAGCTGTCTCAGACACATCCTTTTCTGTAGCCATGTCTTTGTTGCCTTACCTTGGTACAAAGGGGTGTATTGACTCTCCAGGGATTGCCAGGGAGGGATTACTTTAGCCTGAGCTAGAAATGACAATACTTTCTTCTAATCACACGTTAACACCATGTTCTGCAGAAATTAATAGAGATAAGGCTGAAAATAATACTCACCCACGGAGTCTAAAAATAAGCACCGAAATTTCCCCTCCTCGTTTCTTTCTGCTTTGTGTTTCCCCTCAGGTGATGACACCATTCTCCTCTCCAGCTCTCCTGAAATGCATCATGAGCATCATGGTTACAGACTGTTCTGGGAACAGTTTCTTCATGTAGGGTCAGAGTTGTGGGATGTACTGTGTGAGGCAAATCAAAGGTTATAGTTTTGGAATGCACTGCATGAGCACAAATCAAAATCTTCCTAGACCAGACTAACCAACAGAAGGCACTGGTTTAACATGGTCTCCAAGAATCACATACCTAGAAACATATTTGAATATGTATAAATTAGGTGGGAAGCCTAGTCACAAGAGTGAGATGAACTAATTACAGTAAACGGGGTGTTTTCAGCTGCACTACCATGAAGAAATACACTCCTTCAGAGTATTTTTGATGTGACAGACTCTGTTTAGTTTTAGTCCTGCAGCTCAGCCCATTTCAGACTTCCAAATACAAGCCAATTAAAACACCAAAAGCTTATAGAATATTGATTGCTTTAGACCAAGCAATTTAATGCAGCCTTGATTCATGTAAACACAGGAATTTTGAGAGCACAACATCCTTAAAATCAGTAAAAGAGCAGTAATTTATCAGGAGTACTGCACAAAGTACTTGTAGTTACACCAGGCAGACAAACTTCCCAACAAAAGGACAGATGGAGAGGAAGCCAAATGATACTACCCAAAAATAGGGAGTAACAACTCCAGTTTTGGGGCAGCTTGGTATGCACCTCTGTAGCATTGACATGTCCTCATGCATATACATAACACACTAATTCATTCTCAAAACAACTTCTTATGAGACAAGTAAAAAAAGTTTTCATCTCCCAGATGAAAAAAGTGAGGTCAGTAGGTGTGAATACAGATGGAGCTGGCTCTAGAAGTGGCATGAAAAAAATGGAGTTCTAAGGATTACGCACAGACTTGCTAATTTTGTGGTATTGAATTTAGAGACTCTGGCTCAGGGAAGGGAGAAGAATCAGTTTTTAATGACACATTACGTCTATCTGCATGCAGTCCCTGCCATAAGGTGTCCCCAGCCCTGGTGACTGGAGCAGGGAGCCCTGGGGGTGATTCCCTGCACACCACAGCCACGGTGTCCTGCTGCCAGATGCATGCTCCATTACATTCTTCTAGTCCTGAAGGAAAAACACTTTGAATTTAGTAATATATAGTATTCCTGTTAATGTGAGGCAGGAGACTGGCAGCACGCCACTCACAGAGCCCAGCAATGGAAAAAGCAGAGAGCAAGCTCAGCCTCACAATGTGAAGCAGACAGACCTATTGTGAGCTGTCTCCATCCTTGGGGCTGGATGCTCCAGGCTGATTTATGAGCACCAATATTTACAACTAACACACATGAAATGCATTATGAGGAGAAATAAATCTCCTAGCATGCACGGAGAGCAGCTAAGATAAAAGAATGCATATGGTAAACTAGGTGACTGTTTGTCATTAAGTGTGGTACTGAAGCCAGAGCACGTCTCTGGGGCAGGGGAGGCTCAGGATTTGCACTGGGGTTTATCAATACTCTGGAAAACACAAGCCATTAGGCAGAGACTTTCAGAAAGATGTCCCAGCTTTTTATTTCTTTCCAGTGAACTCAAAGCTGATGAAAGACACGGTGTTGGAAGCCCTTGGGAGTAAAACAGGGCTTGAAAGGAAGATCAGCCTTATGCCTATGCAAAGACTCAGTGTTCATTTACCAGGCCTTGTGCTATCACATGCAATATCCCTAATTTTTGTGCACCCATGCCCCATCTCATAAGTAGGTATCAGTATGAAATTAGGTAAGAAAGGGCTACTTTAAGGCAGAGGGCATGTCATAATTAAGTATTCTGACTTCCTGCGCCACACTACAGGCAGTAGAAATTCCCCAAATTAATTCCTAAATTTAATCATCACTGAACAGGTAAACATTTCAGAAAAACAACCATCCCTTACTAAATACTGGGACCAGCAAATGAAGATGTCAATTCTAGTTTCTCTGTAATTGCAAAACCCAAACCCCACTCCCAGAAACACTGACGACAATTCCCTGCTGATCCCTGCTGTCCTTTGAACCCTGCAGTGAGCAGGCTCCTCCAAATCTCATTTGGCTGGACAGGGAATAGGAGGCAGCTCTCACTTAAATGCATCTATATTTGACTTTTCTGCCTACAAAGCTGCATTGGTCATAGATTGCATCTCATCATACCCAGCCAAACCAATTAGGCCCAAACAGCTTCTTGGAAGACCCGGATTCATCTCTTCCTTTGATACTGAGGTTTGATGGTGCCAATATTTTTGCAGCCCTTTGTGATGTTGCCTCTTCCCTGGTGGGATGTGGCTTTAAGTCAAACAACTCATTTTCTGCAGGGTACAGCACAGTCACGGAGAGCTGTGAGGCTGCTGCTTTTCCTCAGAGTGCTCTGATAAAACATCTGATTCCAGTATGGGAGGACAGACTCATAAAAACAGGCTAATGATGGAACCAGACTGTGGTACAAACCAGAGCAAGCATTCAGCTAACTGAACATGTTTCCTGTCCTCAGCCAGCACCACAACATCTTGGTTTAGCTACCACACATCTCCCTCAGAGCACTTCCCACTGATCAAAAGGGAAAATCCAAGAATTTCTATGAGAGCAGGACAGTTGGATTGAAGAACAGCAAAATGGATTTGGGGAGCAGGAGAGGTTCTGTTGGGGAAAATCCTCCAAAATGAGCTCAATTCCAAACTCACTCATGAAAGGAGCAGCAGCATGAAGCTACCCTTTGTTAACAGCAGTTTTGGGATGTGGCAGGAAGGCATCAGCTTTCTTGTGCTGAAGTTGACTGAATGGATGTGACTGACAGCTGCTGGGAGCTGCAGAGTGACAGCAGAGGCAGGCACAGCCCTGTCCAGCACCTCTGACCGGGTGTTGGCACAGCAAGGCACGAGCCAGGCACAGCGACCTCTCACACAGACAACGTCTCACTGGAGTTTCAGTTCAGTGGGTATTAAGACAATGTAAATAAACCAAACTCAGCCCATGTCTGATACAATTAAATAAATGACACCTGGAAGAAAAGAAACTAGAGCTCTCCTGTATTTTGCTGTCAGGATTGTAAATTAATCCCATTTTATATTTCTTTTATCAAAGCATTAATGACAAAAGGAGGATGAATATGAAAATACACCCTCCGCAGTGAAAAGATTTATATTTGCCTCCACAGCTTTGATTATTCCTTCAGACTTACCCTATTTTCTTTCTAAAACACGAGTCAGGCCTTAAAAAATTGCAAAACTAACTAAACCTACTACCCACATTTATTGAAGCAATAAAGACATACTCATCTGTTGAATTACATTCTATTTTATGTTGATTTTATACACCATTGTAGTTATGGATAAAATCACACCACATTAACTAGTAGGGTAATTTTGTCCCACTGTTTTGTGGTTTCATGCCCATAAACAAGTGATTTATGGATTTTTTTTTTTTGTGGAGCTCCTTAGTATGTTGATTTCAAATGAAGCAAAGAAGAGGAACTCAGACTTCTATTGGCTATAATTTGTGAGATACATTTAGAATTAAATAAAAATTAAAAAAAAAAAAAAAAACAAAAAAAAAAAAAAAAAAAAAAAAAAAAAAAAAAAAAAAAACAAGCAAGCAAGCAAGAAATAAATATGAAAACCTCAAGCCATATTTCATCCTAAACTCAGAGTCTAAATCCTTTAAAGTATGGGGAGATGATACAACTCCCTCAGCAGAATTCTGGGCTGGGCCGCAGAACCCAGGGCTCCGTGCCATCAAACCTAATCTTTGTTTGAGATCTGACACATTCTCTCCAAGTTTTCAGTCACATTGCAAAATTCTGAGAGGATGAAAGGCAGATTCTCCTCCTCTCTTACACTAACCCCAGGGCCTAGAAACAGCAGGACTTGATTTAACCAAACACACACTGGGCCAGAAAAATGATGAGTGATTCTGGGACTTGACTGACACCAAGGAGACTTCATCTGATTCATGGTTTTCCAACATGATCACTGCATCACCTCAGACCCCTGAGCAGATTGTGCCGAAATGAGGAGATAACTAGAACGCCAAAAAGCATCTCCTCACTGGCCAAACTGACAGCAAAGTCAGCAGAATCTCCTCCTCCCTGGGGAACTGCACTCACCAGACAGGCAGCAAACCTCCAAGCCCTAAACAGGAAACATCTTCCAGGAGCCAAGGCCCTGGTGCCCTCTTTGCAGAGATACCACCAACAAAAAGGCCTCCAGACCTTCCTTCTCACTCAGCTGAACTCCTCTCCACTGCATCTCTCATCCAAAAAATTTACTGTACCACATAAAGCCTGGACCAAGCTAAATCTGCTGGCTCCCAAACAGGCTTCTTAAGCCTCTAGCAAATCAAGAGTAGGATATTTGTTTCTAAATCTCCAAAGGAGGATTAGGCAGGGTGACCATAATCCTAACCAGCCTCACACCTGCCACTCATTCTTAGGGAAGGAGAGGTGCATTTTAGTATCTGGAAGGTGCTAACAGATTAACCTCTTTGTCCAAGGCAGGAAATCAAAGATTACAGTTCCTAGCTCCCTTTTTTCTATGCTGCATAGGAAAATAAGGTTTTTTTTTCTGTGAGACAAAGAGTGAATATGATTGTTTGCTTTGGTTCTAGTGAAATCATTCTTTTTGTCAGCACCATCTCTCAGTAACTGACTCTGATCTGAGGAAGGACTAGAGCAGTTAACTGTCTTCTGAAACTTTATCCCATCATCTACCTCTATTTCAGTGCCCTAAACAAAAAATAAGGTCAGTGAGAGACTTTTTCATATATGTTGTCCAACCTTTGATCAAAACCCCTACATTTTCCATGATGTTTACATGTAAGTCCCACTGCAATGACATCAGAGCTTCCCAATACCCATTTTAGCACCAATTAAAGTGGCAATGCTCAGAGAACCATTTATCTTTATACTGTAGGAGTTTGAGCAGTGCTGTTATTACTTTTGAGGGGGAATTGTGCAGGCTCCTTGTCAATTGGTTTAGGTTGCCTAAATGAAGCCAAATTGCTCTTGCCATCCCCAGCTGCTGTTGCTGCCTGTGTGTTCCACCTTCCCCACATTCACTTAAATCCATCAGCCAAGAGCAAAACAACCTTCCCTCGGTGCACCTCCTGCAAACAGGGTAGGAAAACACCACAAAAGGGAAAAAAACACACATCACTTGCAGCATTTTTACATGTAATAGTAACAGTCTCTTGGTGCCATCATCAGCCATGGCATTTCATTCACACAGAACACTTGTGGGCACATCACATATGCTTTTCCATTCAATGTATTTTTAAATGTTTCCCAGGCAACTGTTTCAATACAATATGCCTCCTTGGCAACCTGGTACCCGCAAATGCCATGCTAGTCTCCCTAGTCCTCTTTTTAGGTCTTCCCATCTTGGCATATAAATGTCACAAAGCTGGGTTTTCCATCTCCAGCCACACAGGTGCTGATCTCTCCTTGCATTTGGAAAGGCTGAATTGAAGAGATGAGTTGTGTACTGGGTGCTGCATGCTGGCAAATTCAGCTTTGGTGTGCTACCAGAGGGAGCAGGCTTCAAAGGCAGTGACTTTTTGTGGGAAAGAGAATGTCCCCTGCAACTAAAATTAAGGAGAGCCCACAAAACTGTCTCCACTCAACTGACTTTCTCTGGAAGCAGCAATGAGCCTGCACTTCTCAAACTGAAATGCACGTCATCTTTATTCTCCTGACTAAGCCAGTCTTACCCAGCTCTCCTCATTTTGTGGTTTAATTGTAATGCATCACATTAATGCAAAGAGTCAGACATTCCCATTTCACCACAGCCAGTGATTAGCACTGGACTGAGTGGGTCAGTTTGCTGAGTTACTCTTTCCAGGGCTGCATTTGCTGCCACTGGGCTGTTCAGGGGACATGTTGTGACATTAGAGTGGAGCATTTCAGCTGTGGGACATTTGCTGCAGCAGCTTTCCCTGCTGCTCTGCTCTGCACACTGTGGTCTCTTTGGGGACATTGTCCTTTATTACATTTAGCAGAATGGCCATGCTCATCCTTGAGTGAAGTCACAGACCATTTGACAAGGACAAAAAATTATCAACATGTACTCTTAAGCTAAGCAATGATTAGATAAAATAATTAAAATATAATAATATTTCAAAGGTCTAGCAAGGAACAATTTCTTCTGAACATTTTTATCCGATACTGGAGCTATCACTACAGAAGAAACGATATTTCAGAAGCTCTAAAACTATCAGCAAGCATCAGTCATCATAAAAAAAGATTTAATAAAAACTGTATGTGCTTCATCCTCAAAGTGGCACATTAAAAAAAATAATAGCTCCTGCATGCAATGACATCAGACTCTGAGAGAAACCCAGCAGAAACTGTGGCATCTCTTCTTCATTGATTACTCCATAACAACAGCTGAAAATTACAATTTTTCCAGGCTATAAAATGCCTAGCACTCCAAATTCTACACCGGCAGCAAAAATCTCCTCCCTGTCTGTGAGCTGTTGTATCTGTAATAGAGACCCTGCATTACCAAGCTTTCTAATTCTTCCCAAATGCAGAAGCTCTCATTCAATGCTGCAGCTGTTGGGGAGGAAATCAGAAATAGCAGAAGGCGGATTAGTTGATAATGTACCAGTTCTTCCCCAGCAAATGCTGGCACCTGCGTTTTACACTCTCCTCTTTCCCTCAGCCCAGGAAAAGATCACTTGGTTTGTTTGGCAGGCAATTTATAGGCTTTAGTGACTGTGGAACTGCAAAAGGATTAGAATTTGTTATAATAGCCCCTTCTTCCTGAGAGCAAAAGTTAAAACTGAGGCCCACTTTACAGCAAGAATCAGGGACCATGTAAGTAAAGATTAAGCGTGTGCAGCTTGATGAGACTCAACAGGGAAGAGATAACTACACATGCTGGCACTCCATTTACAAGGAAATCCCTGCAGATAATCTGTAGGAGCATTCTGGCTTCCACAAGCTCAAATCCCTTGACCACTGGCTCAAATCCAGTCAAGGCTGATTATGATAAAGACTACTCTCTGCATTTCTAGGAGAACTTTTTTCCTAAGACCACTAAACATTCTAATTATTAAATTAGCAAGACCCAATATCAAGCAAGAAGTAATAGGATTTTCATGCAGTGGAGAAAACAGAAGATATGGTCTTGTGTAAAGGGGCAAGCCCAAGAACAGGTACTATTCTACACTTTGCCTTCCTATTCTTAGTACATTATTCATTCTGGAAAGATGCAGATGAAAAATCCTAAATGCCCTTAATGGACAAAGATTTCTAGTTTGAAATCTGCAGGTAGTTAGAGCACCAGACAGAGCAAGGATGAAAACATTCATGACATGGTTAGAGTGGGTATCATTAAACAGATAGCAATCAAAAAAATCCGTAGGATTTTCAGTTAAATCTACAAAATCCAAACCCACCTACAATCTACAGTTGCTCCAGAAGCAAGGTTTTCTCCTTTTGCTTTTTACAAGCAGAAGCTGCAATAATAATTTTCCCTATTCTTTTCATTTTATTCTTTCATTTGTGGCCCTTACTGCACAATAACCAATTTTTATGTTCCCCCCTAATAAAGCTTTTGCAAATGCTGTAAGTGCTCACAGCACCACACAGCAACACCTCCAGCATGAAGAATAGGCTGCACTCCTGATGGCTGCTCTGGGAGAAGTCATATCTAACAACATAAATCCATGGGTACAACACACGATTTAGCAGCAGAGGATTGTCCAAGGAGTATCCAAGGAGTCATAAAACATAAAACACTAACCCAAACACCACAGGAATAAAAGAAATCCTGTGGCATCACTGATCGTTAGCATAGATACACCCCGGAGTATGCTTGGAGCGCTTTCAGAGCCCCCCGGGTTTTGTTAAATCCCTGGTTTTGCATAGTTTGCTGCCTCCATGTGGTGACAGTCAGCGCTGGGCCACAATTCCCAGTGATCCTGAGTGAAATCCCCCAAGGAACACTTCTTCAGCTGGTTGTGAAATCAGATTTCTATCCCTCCTCTGTCATTTCATTTCCCACCACTTCCACGGCCCCTCTTCAATTCACACTTTGGCTTTATTTACACCCCGTTTCTCCTGCTGTTCTTTGTCTCTGCTGTCACCACCACCTTCCTCTCTAAACCCTTCAGATCCAGATTCACCCTTTGCCTCTGTTCCACTTACCTTGTTCCACCTGCAGCTTTTGGGGGAACGCCTTTCCCGACAAACAAGGAAAGGAGGGCCGATTTCCTGGGGTCTCCTTTCACCACACTGGGAAGCAGCTTCTGAATGGCAACAAAAATGACATTTTTGTGACTGTACCTTGGATGTTCCCTGGGCACTGCAGTAGCTGTAACAGATATTAATGTTGGAGAAGGTTAGTCTGTGTGACAGGGGTTGACTTTTCCAGTAGTTTCTTTCTTCCTGGATTTAATTCTCATTTTACTCTGCCCATCACGCAGCTGAAATGCTGGTCCTCTAGTGGGACAATTTTTAAAATTATTTTTGTTTTTCAGCTGGGCTATCTATTGTATAAACCCACACAGATCCCAGAAGCAACCAAACACTGCAATTCCAAGACTTTTATCCACAAAAGGAAACCTATTAATGCTGCTTTAGAGTTAAGAAATTAGCTATTACACAAAGTTAAAGGCATTATGGACTCACAGAAACACAAAGTACCTGAGTTAATAGGGGGAGGTGAAGGCTGGGCAGAGCCTCCCAGATCTCTGCACACACAGAATCATCCTCAGCTGAAACACCTCTGGACAGACCTGCTCAGCTTTAAATTTATGTGACATGTGAATCTCTGAACTCTGATACCCATTTTCAAGGTTCAGATCCACTCAAAGCACATATTATGTCAACTGTTATTTAATACATTTTTGCTGGGCTGTGTGACCAACACAGCAATTCACGTGTGTAACCTCTAACAATCAGTCAATACTGATGCCTCCTTTCTACTCTGAAAAATCCAAGGATGGCACTGTCCACAGACATCCAGGAACACATAAATGCAGTTACAGAAGAAGAATGTGGATTTGGACTCATGTTTTACCAATAATAAATTGGTTTTATGCAAAGAGTTCTCAGTGCTTGTGCTCCCTCATAAACACCTGTTACCAAACTGAATTTATTTCCTTGCACAGTTATTTTTTGCATCAATTGTTAAGAGTTTAAACAGCAGAGTTACTTTCCGATCCTTTAATGCACTGTTGGAGGATGAAGTGGCTGTCACCATTCCTCTGGGGTCTGTTTTTGAGACGGCTGCAGGCTGGGGAGTGTTTTAACCCTCTCTAGCACGGGGACATTCCGGCCAAAACCGTCAAATCGCATCACTTCGGATTCTTCTCTAAAAGCGATATTAGGTCAGAGGTGCGCTCCCAATAGATTTTATTTTTTGGAAGAACAGCCTTTGGGTTTGTCCCCTCGTAGCAGTTCTAAACCCAGGACGGGACCGGCCAGGCCCCACCCGCCGCCATCTTGTCCCCCTCAGCCACAGGGACCACCCAGCGCAGCCCTCCCCAACACACCAAAACCCTACAAAAACATAAAGTTTGCGGGTAAAAGCAACGCAAAAAAGGGCGGGTTTACAGGCAGTCCGGCCCCCTGCGGCTGAGGGGTGCAGTGGCTGCAGAACGGCGGGCTCCCCTCAGGGCGCCCTCAGAGCCGCTCGCCCACTCCCGCGGCCCCGCGCCGTGAGGGCGGCTCTGAGGGCGGAGAGTCACAGCCCCGGCAGCGCGCCCGGGGCAGGAGGAGGCGGAGGAGGAAGAGAAGGAGGAGAAAGCCCCGGCCGCCCTCTCTCCCCGCCTTCCCGCGGCCGCCAGCGCCGTCCCCCGGCGAGGCGCGGGGAGCCTCGGCCATGTGTGAGGACGGAGCCGCCAAGCTGCGCCTGAAGCCCCGGACGGCGCCGTCCGCCCGCGGCCGGGAGCGCAGCCCCGGCCCCGAGCCCCCGCCGCGGCCCCAGTGAGTCGGGACCGGGGGGATCTCATCGGTCCTGGGGGATCAAATCGGCTCCGGGGGGATCGGATCGGCTCCGGGGGCCAGGCTGCACCGCTCCGGCGACTCGCGGCGTGTCGCGGTCAGATCTGTGTCTGTTAAAGGTTATTTCAAAAAACACCGCCCGTAGCGCCTTGAAAAAATAGAGATGAAACTGCAGGATAAAGCACAGCGGGCCCCACGCCTTCCGCACGTTCCTCGGCACAGAACAGCACTGGCGAGGACAGGGCCTGAGAAAAGTTAATGTATGAAAATTCAGTTTTCTTTCTTCCAGAATACGGCTCACAGGAGCGCAGAAATATTTCCTGTTTTTCCCAGCCCTGGAGTTCGGGAGGACAGAAGGCAGTGAGTGGCTCGGTTTGTGTTCGAGCCCGGGGGCTCAGCCGTGTCCCTTCCACCATGGGCTGCCAGATGTTGAACACTCTTGCTTTTTGAGGGCGTGTTGTTTCTAATTTTTTTCCCTGTGCAGCTTCATTCTTGGACAGTGACCCAAGAAAACGCATCAGGAAGAATGCTGGAAATACCATTGTGACATAAACAATCCATCCTTTCCTTAGAATTGTCTTTATACAACATTACCTTTTAATACTTATAGTTCCTAGGATCAATTAAATTAAGTTGTTTGGGAAGATAATCAATAATTTCAAATGGCAGTGTGGGAATGTCCAGACATATATGGGAACCGATGCAATTGCCACCCTCAGTGCAAACATGTCCATGATTTCTGTGCTCAGCAGGTGTTAAGTTTGGTATTTGAAAAGATAAAACAGTGGCTGCACTTAACTGTTTCACTTGGAAGTGAAGATAGTGATAGGTACCTACTGCTCATTTGTTACAAGCAGAAGGGAAAGCATTTAGACATTAATTTTTTTGCTAGCTGTAGAAATTACATAAGTCATACAAAGCTGCAAAAATAGTTTGCAGGCTCAATAATGTCTTTGTGTTCGAGAAAAAAAGAGGCAAAAACTAGTATCAGTGTTAAGAGTATTTTCTTTTTTATCTCCCACCTTCAAACTATTGGACTGTGTCTTTACAGGGCACCGACTGACAGATGTTCCTGGTTTGAAAAGGAAGAATTAAATGAGTGTGACAAAACCTGGCTTTTGCTACTGAAAGACATCAGTCAAGATTCACAGTGCACAAACTGGGACACAGTGCCCAGCTTTCCAGAGTTCTTGGAAAAGGTAGCGTGCTGTATCCTTGTTTTTGCACTTTGTGTCCTGCTTCCAATAGCGACAGCCTGCTTAATGGGAAACAACCTGAAACAGCTTTTAGAGATGTGGGGTTTCAGCTCTTTAATCTCTGTGTGCAGTGCTGTGGCTGGGCATGGTGTGGCAGGGAATATAAGGACAGCTGCAAGAGGCTTTTTTTGCAGTACAGCAAATTCTTTCCAACATTTTGCTGGGAAGAGGGAGCCTGTGTAAGGATGGTGATTGCCATAAACACCAGCATCTCCCTAAGGAATGAAACTGGAAAAGGCAAGCCATAGTCGAGGGGTTAATTATACAGAACCCACCCTGACATCACTCAAGTGGCATTAGGCAAGATCACAACATAAAAATCAGTATTTATAATGTACTTTCCCCCCCCCTGAACAGCAGCAGGCTGTTGTTTTCATCCTTAGTCTCTGGAACATGAGTACCCATTGTATCCATTTAGAAATGCTAAGGGAAGGCCCCTATTCCATCAGCTCCAGGAAGCTCCTGGAGGAGGGACATAAATAAAATGTTCTTTTCTTTCCTGTAGTTCAGCTTTCTCAGTATTTGCAATGTGTTCTCAAAGCCTGGGTTTAGGTATTGATTGAGCTACATTTGCTTAAGACATTCTGTGTGTGTGTGTTGTAGAAACAACAGGAAAAGAGTCCAGAACACCAGGAAGTCTTTACAGTCGGAACAAAAGACTTTCAGTGGGTATCATTCCCATCTTTTCACAACGAAACATGTCTGAACCCCAAGGATCTGAGCTCCCAGCAGCCAACAGAGAGCCAGAGCAATGAATTACATGAAGGACAGGGCCAAGCAGATAAACTGAAGAGTTTATCATCCACAGCTGAGAAACCCTGCAGGAGAACCAGTACAGGTCAAGCCAAACCTGCATCTGGGGCAGACACAAAAGGTGTTTCAGAGCTGGATGTGAGTCCCAAGTCATGTAAACTCCCTGGGCACAGCAGCTCAGCACAGCCCTCAGCGTTGGTACAAAGCCCTGCAGAAGCTCTGAGCCCTCAGCAGCACCACACAGGGACTGTACAGAACAGCAGGGCAGGCAGGAAAGAAAAGGGTGAGGAAAAGCCTCAAATCCAGACACATCAGGGGAAGCTTCCAGCGGGGGAGGCCACGGGGGTGCCTGCGGAAAAGCCTCCGCTCGGGAGCGCTCCTGGGGCTGAGAGGCACGAGGAGAAGATGGAAAACCAGAGTGAAGCAGCTTCAGCTCTTGACAGTTGTCCAATGTGCCTGATGCAGTTTAGCGGAAGGTAAGTTTGTGTTTTGGTATTTTTCATAACTTTCCTATAAATGAACCCCAGCAGTTTCTGGATGCATCCTATACATACAGAATAACAAAAGCAGACAAAACTTCTACTGTGAGGTCCTTTTTAGCTGTCAGAATTATATACTTCAATCCCATTTACAAGTTGAATATCTGCTTTACAGTAAGAAATGTTAACACAATTTCATAGTACTTCAGCTGTCAGACTTGCTGAAAATGTGCTTTTCCCCAGGTCCTCTAACCCTGCAAGCTCTGTTGGGGGGCACTTTTCCTGTTGTTGGGAGGCTGAACAGGGAGACAGAGTGGCTACATTAATATTTAGACAATTTTGGTCATTCTGTCAAGAGAGTTAGGCTAAAAATGCATCAGGTCTTTGCTACTCAGCTCCAGTTTGAGCAGCAGTAACAGCAAGAGCGGGAGGTGTTGGTAGAGGATTTGGGCACAGGAGTGACTGCCCCACTAAGGTACCAGAACACTTGTGGGAGGGAGTCAAGAAGAGTAGAAGGATGTGACTGGTTGTGTGTTTGCAGACTCTCCCAGCTGGACATCGATGGCCACCTTGCCAGGTGCTTGTCTGAAAGTGCAGATGATGTCATGTGGTAAATCCAGAAGAGTGGAGAGCACAGGAACGAGACCAAGGATGAAGCTTTGTCAAAGGAAAAATGTGTCAAGGAAGCACATCCTTATCTCTGACTTAAACCAGTAACTCAATAGAAGGATAAGTGTCACCTGCCTATTTGTTTTTATTTTAAAGCCTCTCAAATGCACATAAAGTAGTTCTAGTTCTGAAAATGGTGCTCTGGGATGTCCCACAGAGCCCCAGGGAAATGAGTCTTGGTACTCCTGAAAAAATGCACTACTGGAAATCCCTCGAGCTTTGTCTAATGCACCAGAGTTCTGAATCTCTCAGGACAGAAGAAAGCAGCTGAGCAAAAGACAACTCTTACTTACTCTAATTCAAAAGTTCACTATTTTTTTTTTCTAAACAGATAATCTATGAAAATAAACTCAGTTAAAAAGTAATTTGAATTTGGCTTTTTTTGTTGTTTTAATACCTAAGTAAGAAAATATAAATGTACAATTGATTCTGGGAGTGTAGCCATTCAAGAGAAAACACACAGCCCAGACCAAGTAAAGGGTGTGGGGTTTTTATGTTTCTGAAGGAGCCCAGTTAAATTCATAACCTTACAGTGCAGGTTTTGAAATCAAGTATTAGTGTTAGAATAGGTAATTAATATATAATTAATATAATAATTAATAATTAGGCTGCAGAAGGAACACTTTTGCCATGTCACAGTGCTGAGCTGCAAAGTGAGATCTAACACAGCCAGAAGAGCCGGTTTTGGTAGCAGCTGCACACAGCCCCCCCCGGCCACCATCAAGGGCTCAGAGCAGGGACCAGCCCAGAGCCTGCTGGGGCTGGGAGGGGCTCAGCAGCTCAGCTGCTCTTTTGGTCTCAAGAGGAGCAGGGGAACACTTGCTAAGCCTGGGAATGACAATACATGACATTTAGTGACAGTTCAGGAACCACAAACCGAGGGATCAGATCACCAACCTGCTCTGGTTCATTTCCCTGGGCCCTGGACCTCAAAACGTGCAGCTGAGCTGGGATCCAGATAAAGAATAAACACAGAGTACAGTATAAAACTACAGGGAGGCTCCTAGAGATTTCATTTACAGTGGGGTCTGTTTCAGAGGTTGGACATAGCCCAGTTCACTGATAAATAATAACAGTCTGTTAACTTTTTCATTAAAGTCTTTAATAGATGTGCAAGAATATAAATGATCTCAGCTGTTATGGATTAGTATACCATCTTCTGCACAATTAAAACTGGTCAGCAAAGATCCCAACTAATTAATTATACAAAACTACAAGAACATATTTACTGTTTTACAATCATTAAATTAGCTAGAATTTTCATTTACTATTTCAAATAAGACAACTATATATCATTACCAGATCCATTTGTAATATATTAGGATTTTTTTCCAAACCACACATTTAATTACATCCTTCATTTTCTTTTATTTATAAAACAAGTACTTTATATAAAAAATTTCCCCTTCATCATGAACAGAACATTATTCAAACACTTGCACATGAGCAACCAAACTTGTACCCAGCAAACTATTTGGCAACACAGCAACATTGTAAATGCCTGTAAATTCTTAAATAAAAATCAAGTAGTCTTTACAATGTTTGATTAGCAAAATGTGTCTTTCTATTCTTCCTTCCCTCCCTCCCAAAATGTTCTGAAACCTGGAAAAAAAGGTTAAAAAAAACCCCAACCCACATTTCTAATATTTCCAGTTTAAAGTTCCATGCCCTGGCATGTCAAAGGACAGCTTAACCTGTCACAGTTCCATTCATGAGCTGCCTGCAGTCACTCTGATCACTACTGATTAGCTTTAGTACCAGGGGAGTTGAAAACACTGAACGGGAAATTACTTAGGGGAAATAAAATAAGAGGGAAAAGGGGAAAAAGGAGCAACTAAACAAAATGTCAGATTACATTTAAAAGGTAATGTTGCCTTTAGTAGATAATAAAGTATCTAAAGTCCAGGCATTTGAGGCAAGTACTTTTTACTAGTTAAATTATTTAGTGTTGATTAAAACACATTTTGCTGAATATGAAAAGCTACAGTCCAACAGAGAAACCCACAACTGAAACCTGAATGGGATTCATAGAACTAAACAACCACAGATCTGCATAATTGTGGCTAAGGAGGGGATACAAAACCTAGATTGTTAATCAATGATTAATTGACTATTTCAAACAATATTTTGGCAGTCTGGTCCTAGCACCTCATGACTTGGATGTGAATCCCAAAGATGTCATGTTCAGCACCTAATGCAATGCTGTACCCTGAGAAAACCATAGGTTAATGAAAGTGAAAGTGTCACAATTTCTCCTGTGTTTTACACCCAATCAGGTGAGATGCCAGCGCAGGGTTGGTTTGCCCTGGAGCCCAGCCCGAGGCAGCAGAGCCTCGCTGCTGGCCCAGGGCTGAGCCCCGGGGGCTCGGGATGGCTCCGGCCCCTCCAGCTCCCGAGTCCTCCCCTGCCCCTGCCTCCCCTGGCACCCCCAGCTCCCACCAGAAAGGATTCCACAGTTGTCTTTTGCTTCTTCCAATTTCTTAGGTATTTGTTTTTCTGCCATTAAAAGAATTGTACTACTTTGATGCAAATCATTTTGCTGAAAGATCCCATTCTCTGCTGCAGAATGATTAGTTATTAATGCACACTGAGCAACTGTAAGCAGACAGTTTATCATAAGCAGGAGGTGTGCTTTATCAGGAAAGTGGATTTTATCTTATGGTTATTCTAGATTCACTACTTTAAGGCTATGCTTTACTATGCTTTTGCTCTACATCTGAATATTTGTACTGTTGATAAAAATACTTTTCAAAAATCTAATATACAACATAATATCATTGTAGGTGTAGGCACTGCTTAAGTATGTTCAGAAATCCTCTGTGTGCAAATTTAGTTTTATTCAATCTCTACATTTTGGTAAATTTGGAGTTTAAGACAACTGATTCTGTAATTGATACCGTAAATTCTAATTTGGAATTAATCTCACTGAGTCACTCTGCATTCCAAATTCTGTAAAAATGCAACTAAACATCAGGCTGCAGCTTTGAACTGTATGTTTCAGATGGAATTTTACTTCATATTAACAAGCAGAACTTACCAGGTGTAAGAATGTCCCAGATACACAATAATCCTTCAATGCAGTTTATCCATTTAGGCACTTAAAACCTGTACCCAAATTTATGTTTGGATTGCTAATAAAACACAACTCCTTTTAAATATATCTGAGATGTTTAGACAGGTACCACTTGTGAAAAAAGGCATCAAAAATAAGCTTCAACACCACTGTAATATATTTTATTCTTCATGATGTTACACTGTAATACTCTTCAACTGGGAGCTCATTGCATCAATTGTTTGTAGAAAGTGTGTGGATCTCAAAGTTTCTCATGATCTCCTTTTGCAGGGATGCAATGAATGTTTCAATCCTTCATGAAACAGGCACAAAATGCAAATTCCTTCATTAATGAAGCCAGCTGTGTCAGTGCCCAGAACTTAAGAATCACTAAGTGGCAGAGGACACCCACCAAAATCATAATTCTCTTCTTTGATTTTCAGCAGCAAATTTGTTTTTAGATCATTGGTCTCCATCCAAAGTGACCAGTCCCAGCCTCGCATGCATATACTGTAGTTAAGGATAAATTAATGTCATTCACACTGTCCCCAACGAGGTCATTCCTTCATACTGTTTCTTCTGTTGACAGCAACAATGGATTAATATATTCAAATCCTTCAAATTCTGACTGATCTATTCGCTTTATTATATCTCTGAAAAACAAATGAGAGCAGTGTTTAGTTTATCAGAACAGTGGGTAGTTTTTTATCATATAATAAGTTATGCAAGACAAAGAATTTCAAACTTACTGCAACATGACTAAGTTCTAATGGCAAGTACGTACTTGTGGGAAATAGTAAAGGTAAGAAGATTTTTAGAAGCAAGATAGTAAAAGGTTTTAAGCTAATAATGGTGTACTGTGTTAATAGAAAGAAGACAAGCAAACATTGTGTGAAGCAGGTGTATGTATAATTGGCTAAAACAACTATCTGTAAGCTTTAGCAATAAGCTACTGGCTAAAAGGTTTTTAAGATGCTCTCTAACAAAGTCTCAAGCTGCACCAAGGGAAATATAGGTTGGATATTAGGAAAAAACTTTTCACAGAAAGGGTGATGAAGTTCTGGAATGGCTGCCCGGGGAGGTGGTGCAGTCACCATCCCTGGGTGTGTTTAACAAAGCCTGGATGTGGCACTGGGTGCCAGGGTTGAGTTGAGGTGTTGGGGCTGGGTTGGACTCGATTATCTTTAAAGTCTCTTCCAACCTGGTCATTCTGGTGAATTCTGTCAAAGAAATCTTTGGCTGCTGCTGGCTGTACGTGAGCTTTTGCCATCTTGCTATTGTCTCAACCACATAATGAGGCTGATGCTGCAATAAAAGCTCAAAGCCCAGCAGTCCCGTCCCATTTGTGAAAAGAAAAAATAACCACACCAACACACAGAGTCTCTTAGTGATTTTCAGATAATCTATGAATGAATTCCTAGATATGCAGCTGGAGTGGGGCAGAGCACATACTCATCATCTGGGGTGAGCTGCACGGGCTCGCTGGTGAACTGCGTGTCGAAGTTATCCAAGCCGTAATCGTCCGTGATCTGCGGCTGGAACGGGGGCGTCGTCTGCTTCTTCTCCAGCTACCCAAAATGTGGGGGAAAGGAAAAAATTACAGTGTGCAGGACTTACAGCATCCCTCAGGAAACTCAAATCCAACTGCTGTAAATGCTATTGGCAAGGAACATCAAAATACCAACCACTACGCCCTACAAGCCAGGCAACAGACACCAATACAGTTACTGCTCTGCATTTTAAAATAAAAATCCACAAATAATTCAGCTTTTTAGGTTTTCTGTAAATTGGTAGATTAGACTCAGGATTGATAAATCCTCACAGTGCTGCAATACAGTAGTTAACACAATATATTAACACAATATATTTACTTTTGTTCCTGAGAAATCGACCTACTTTTCTTCCTCATTTGTGTGCAGTCTGTCACATAGTCCAATTCATAGTAGCACAATCACCAACATTCTAATTCTAACACTTATATTCAGTTAAAAAAAACTGTCTAGGCTACAAATCTCCATAATCTAATTTAGGACAGGTAACTGTGAGGAGAGTGAGTAGTAGTTACCACTGACCAAAATGATCACTTGTATTACCAACATCAGATAAAAACCTGATTTTAAGGCCAGGATCTCTCATGATGCTTGGTACAGAGTAAACAAAACAGGGAATAAATCACAGAAAAATCTTGGATTTCAGGTTTCAGACAAGAGCACAGGAAGTACAGATGGAGATAGGAGGAAATTGTGAAACTATCACAGGGTGGTGCATTAATACATCAACATCCCATCGATGATCAGGTCTGGGAAAGCACCATGAAATCAAAGTCATGGGGAAGAAATAACCAGCTCCTCCCAAACAAGAATGGCAACATGAAGGAATCAGCAAAATGAATATTTAAAAACTGAAGCAAGGTGGCAGGACTGTCCCTGTGAGTTGTTGCCACACACTCACATCCAATAGCCAGGCATTGTTCCACAAGGGGTTAAACATCAGACTTCTTCCTTTGTTATACTCAGCACAGCATAAAAGCCCTCTTAAATCAGTCAGAGAGAGAACCTGCACCCTTTAACTTGAGAAAATGAGTGAAAAAACAGGTGGTGCAGCTCTAGAAAATCCCTCACAGCAGACAGGAGCTTTGGCTTTGTAGTTCTTACTCCAGCATACAATGGTTACACACCATAAAACAGGCACTGAGATAAGAATAGACTGAATATCCCAAAACAATCCAAAAAAGAGCTGCCCTGGATGCTGCTGAGCCATCCTACACCAGAGTGAGCAATCTCAAGTGTTCTGGGCTGTGCCACACACTTTGGATGACTAACACCAGGAAAAATGTTCCTGGGCTGTGTGCTCACTTTCCCTATATTTATTTTTCCATTTAGCTCAAGCTTCACACAGAACAAGTTTTAAGTTGGTGTTAGACTCGTTTCCTTAGGTTACAACTTGAAAAGATTTAGAGAAGCTTTTAAGTCCAAATGTTTTCTTTGAAATGCAGGCAGTGAGGAGGAGATTCTAATAACTAAAAAAGCTTTCCAAGTATTTCTTCATTTTTTCCTGAGTACATTTGCCAAAACTTATTAGAAATTTAACTTCACATTTATCTGATGTTGATCTTCCTGAGCAGTACTGTCCTAATCATGTCACAAAACACATCACCTAAATCTTCCCTTTAAAAAAAAAACAATAGGGATTTAATATTAAAGCTTTCAGCCATAAAAATATATTAGAAAATGTAATAATTCAGTCAGCATAAACGTTGACCAAGAAGTACCAATTTTGATGAAGAGTTTTTTCTACAGATAAACAAAATACAAATCCAACAGTTGTCTTTTTCCCTCTCTCTCAAAAACCTGGAAAGCAGAAACTGCAGGACGTGATGTTCTGCTGCACACCCCCAGGTGAGCTGCACTGGGGCACCACAAGATAGCAAAAAAAAAAAACAAAACCCCAAAACCAACAGCAAACCAAAAGAAACTCCTCTAAGGTTGAAGGGAGAACTCCAAGCAAGGGATATCTGACAAAATTAAAGACAGCCCTCATTACTGGGATAATTTTGTAAACACCAGGTCTTTTAAAGCACAAATTCCTTCTGCACTGTGTTCTCTGAAGAATGTTACAATGAAATTCAGAGCAGCAGCTTCAAAGGGAAAATGAAACTGTGCAGCTTTCTCTCATCTGAACTCTTTCATGTTAGTGCTGCCTCTTCCTACACTTCCTGCAGCCTTCCCAGACTATGGAAATACTACAGACACACTTTTCAATTGTTAACTACCTATTAAAAATGTAATGCTGACAGGGAAGTGCTCCAGACTTCACAGCTTTATTGCTGAAATGTCAATAAATGATATTATGGCATTTCTGGGATGGTTTCTGCACTGGAGACAGAAGGTAACACAATTACCAAGTAGCAGAAGATTTAAAAACCAGTGTCAATAACTGTTATAATGGCATATCTGGGATGGTTCTGCACTGGAGACAGAAGGTAACACAATTACCAAGTAGCAGAAGATTTAAAAACCCAATTTTGATACAATATTTGCTTGAAAACTCACTGAAATCCAAGTTATCTCCTTCATCATGAACCAAAAACCTCCCTCAACCTCAGCAGTACTAAAGAAAACATGCAAACTGTAATCAGATCCCCTTTATAAATAAGCCCACTGCCCTCCTGCCACATCCCTAACAAAAGGGACTGATCCTGCTCACTCCTCCTGAGGTCACTAAACCCTGACACCCACCTGAATAATCCTACTGATTTTAGGAGCCACAGAACTGGTAAATTCAGCTGGGTTTTGATGTACTAGGACCACTACTTTGACATTTCTAGAATTCATTTTCCCTGTTTGCAACAGGGCTGTTCATAAGCACATAACTAATAAATGAATGAATAGTTCCTTTTGAACACCCAGAAACACAAGGAGTGATTTTTACCAGATCCCAGTCTATGCTGCGGAAAAACGTGTGAGACTTGATATCAGCAAATCCTGTCTGGGGCTGACAGCCAAGCCTTTCTTTGGGATCCTGTGGAAAACACAGACACTGGAATTACACACTCCAAGCCACTTACAGCCCACGTTTGCCAAAAGCCCACAGAGATGACTCCAGCATTTCCATGACTGTGCAAACTCTGCTGGGATAAACACACTATGGCTAGCAAGGGATGCTTAATTTGTTGTTGTTTTTTTTTTTTAAAGTAAAATCTGTTTGAAACTTAATTTTTAAATTATCTTCTACAACTTCTTAAAATAATACATAGCCACCTTTTCTCCATTCATGATAATGGTTCTTCAGATTTCAATCAGCTTAATTAAATGAGTAGTAAATATTACAGAAAAGAGTTTATAAACAAAGCTACAGGTATTTTTTAAAAGCCTTCACCAAGTTGAACATCAAAAGCCTATGCTGTGGTATTCCCTCAGTAATTTTGAGTCTAAGTGGGGTTTTAACATAGAGGATACCGAGGTTTTATAGATTTTCTAAATAGTAAGCAGATTAACTTCTTAACTGTATCACTTTCAACAGGAAGCTCTGGCTTCCAGCTTTCAGATGCTAAAAATAAGAGAATGTTATTTACCTTGTTTAAAAATCCTTTTAACACGTGGGAAGCCTTGACAGAAAGAAACCTTGGAATCCGGATTGGCTTCTCCAGAATAACTGTGACAGGTTTAAAAACAGCAATGTTGGGTTTTGGTTTGTGACATTGACCATGAATTCAATACAAACACTTATCATTTCAGTATGGTACCAGTTAGAAAATGGAAGATAAAGTAATTTTTTAAAATAATGCAAACAAAAGGAGCTACAGGAACTCAAGGCATTGTTCTATTGACATGGCAAGATTTCCTTAGGGACATGCTACCTTCATCACCTTTTATTATTTGTTGTGTAAACAGAAAAGAAATCTTTCAGTCCTCAGTATATTGTGAGAAAAGTGTGATTTTAAACAGAAATTGATTTTATATCAGGCCCTTCAAGAAGAATATGACAGATTGTGTTACAGAACTGCAGGAACTACTTTAGAGAAGTTTTGCCTGTTATGGAGTTGGCAGCATTGTGGGGTAACACTGGGAAAGGAAACCCCAGCTCTGCTATGCAAACTGTCCATTTGGATTGTGTCCCCCCAAAACCAACCCAAGCCCCAAAGGCTGTACCTTGGAAGAGGTAATCTTCAGTGTTCATGTCTGGATTGTCAGTGATGATGTCGAACGGGGACCTCCCCGCCATCATCTCGAACATCAGCACCCCCAGTGCCCACCAGTCCACACTGAACCCTGCAAGGGGCACACAGAGCTTTCTCAGCCAGCACTCCTTGGGATTTGATCTTCTCTCTCACACAAATCAAGATTGGTGGCCTGGTTTTAGGGCATTTTTGGTGTCCTGGTTTAGGGCAGATCTGGGAGAGAACCTCTGAAGGGGTTCCTCTAGAACGCAGATTCCAGCGGCTCCTCCCTCAACCAGGTCAGGAAAATCTTTCCTTGGAGCAAAGTGGAAAACTGATTTCTGGGCTAAAGAGACAAATGGGCATCATAAAATGCCCATTAAACTTATTTCTGGGCTAAACAGGCAGATGGGGATACAAGCATCATAAAGTCACCCCAGGACATACTGAAATCCCTGACATGATTTACACCAGCACTGGCTGAGTCTGAGTTTTCTCAACTGGGATGACAAATGTAGGGGAAATCAGAGGTGTCTGCAGGCAGCAAAGCTGCAGTTTAAATGCTTTCCTATAATATCATTTAATAAATATTTTTCAGGCCAAGTATGACTTAAAAGAAGCTGAAATAAGTGATAGGAAGAGAAAAAAACCCCTTTATTTCAGGAAAAAAATTAAACTCTACAACAAGTACTCAAGTTTTATTATATATTAACATAGAAATGTGTAAGTCAAAAAATTAATTGTACTTGAACCAAGCTATAGCTATATTTATTGTAAGTATAGCTTGTTTAGTCATGACTTACCATATTCTTCTCCTCTGAGGATCTCTGGTGCAATGTAATTTGGTGTCCCACAGAAAGTGCTTGTAGTGTCACCTGGGCCCAAACCTTCCTACATGCAGAAAGCATTTCAGAAATTAAAACCTGACCTCCTTTTCTGGGTATTTCCTTTAATTAGACTTAAAACCCCAAGTTACTCAGAGAGTTTAAAGAGCTTCCTTTCACAAAATAAAGACTCATTGTGCTCAAAATGGCCTAGGACTCCACAGCTCCTCTTCTGTAAAGTTGATTAAAACTGAGTTACAACCTGTATGTAACAATATTTTGCTTACTAATTACAGATACATTTAGAAATCAGTTAAACAATTTGGAAGTCCTTTTCAAATGTCAGGCAAAAAAAAAAATCTATTACAATTGAGTTCCAAATGTGCTTCTAGTCAACAGTCAAGTTTTTTCAGAATAAACTTCCAATTCCACAACCAAATTCTGGGCTCAGTAACACCAGTGTTAATATAAAAATGAATTTTCTTAGTGTTCAGAAGAGTGACAGAAGAAAGGTCAGGAAAATCCTACCTTGCACATGCCATAATCTGTCAATTTTATATGACCCTCTGCATCTAAGAGAACATTGTCCAGCTTTAAATCTCTGTAGATGATGCCTCTTTCATGTAGGAAGTTTAGAGCAATACAAATTTCAGCAGCATAAAACCTGAAATTAAGAAGGAGAAAGTTCATAGTAGCATTAAGATAGTACAAAAGTTGGAGCAATTTAAATATCTGTTCTTAAAACATCATTCTACAGCCAACTTTTATGTATCAATAGCATAAAAAACCCAAGCTGTATTTATTGATAAGGACACTGACCTCTTATAAGACCATTCCCTAAATAAAAATGAGATTTTTTTTTTTCATTCTACTAATTAGGAAAATATTTATTCTTTATTCCACAGATTTTTTTTTTCTGAAAATTCTACGTAACAAGATGGAAGATCTTTATTTTCCTCTTATTCAGAGTAACAGTGAAACTTTGTGTAGTGCAGGGCCATGCAAACTGAATTTTCAATCTTCTCCCACCAACACTGTATTATTTCAACATCAGAGCAAATTAGGTAGAATATTACATGTTCCATCAACAGATCAAAGAGGCATCACCTAAATAAAAGCAATAAAAAGGAGTAAATTGGAATAACTGCTACTACTGATGAACTGCTTGCCCTCTAAAAATATTCATAGCCTTCAAAAAAAAAAAAATTTCATTTCTTCCCAGGCAGGACATTCTAAACTTAAGAATCCAAGTCCCTAAAGCAGCAGAAGAGAAGCAAACAGGTGCCCTGTGTCAGGAAATACCTTGCATGTTCCTCAGGAAGTTTCCTCTGCCGTTGCATATGGAACATGAGGTCTCCCCCATTCACATACTCTATGACAAGGAACAATCTGAAATGAGAGAACACAATTCATGCAGTCCAAGGAAACTCTCCAGAAAAACTGTTTCTGTTCTTCCCATCTGAGCCATTTTCAGTTCCACTCTTGATTATGACTTCTAGATTTCTTATAGTTACAAAGCTACTTACGAAGGAAAAAAAAAGCACTTATTTGATGTATATTATGTAGGAACACTCTCTTTATTTAAATGCTGCCACCTTTATCTGTATTAATTAATTATAATTAATAATTATATTCATACAGAATTATATGAATTAAACAAGTGTGACACTGTACACAACACAGGCACCAGATGGAAGTTCTGGGCTCATTTTTTCCTCTGGAGAATGAGTGTTTGAACCAGGCTGCTCCACACCAGGGAAAAGTCAGCAGGGGACAGAGATCCAGGTGGAATTGGGCAGATAGAAGGATTTCTGTTACAGTTTGCAGGAGAGCTTTCATCCTTGGGAAAATATGATCCAGGCAATGCTGCCAAGGTCAGAGAGAGCTCAGGATAGGAACAGAGCTGCTGGGGAAGGTTGGGCTGGCCCAGGGAGCAGCATTTCCTTGTACACCTCATTTTCCATGAGCTGAAAGCTCCTTTCCACACATCCACACACTGGAAAACTCCTTTTGGAGAACACATGCTCCAGGCCCTCAGATCACTCTAGCTGGTGATTTTATTAATCCTTTTCTTTGGAAAAGGATTCTTCATGTAAAACACGTAAAAAGTGTTAAACCAGGAAAATCTATTGGACAAAATCCAGCTGGCAGGACTCTGAGTGGCCTCCCCACAAGAAGATAAATGCTAAATTGAAATTAAATAAGTGGCAAACAAAATACATAACAATGCCACGAGTATTTTATTAGAGCACTCCTGAAAGCTTCCAGCTTTCCTATCCTATTTAGAATCCCCAATGTTTCATCATCATTCAGAACTTGCAATTCCAAGTTCCTTGTCATGTTCAAGAGTCTCACAAGTGGCAGGCCTTGCTGGGTTTAGAAGGATTTACTGAAACACCACCAGTTTCACAGGATGGAGGTTTCAGCTTGTTGCCATCCTTGGAAGACACTTATCTGGGCAAGTCCAGGGCATATATTTTATTACAATAATGAAACAAGCATCAACAGTATCTGAAACAACAAACAGCTACATACAGCATCAATTAGCCTCACATTTGGGTATACATTTGTGTTAAAAACTTATTTAAAACTGTATTCAAGAGGAAGAGCATTTTTTGCAGCTTTCTCCCCATTAGTACCCTTGTCACAACCTTTTCTATTACAACTCATTTTCTTTGGGCCACTTAACACAATCTGATGTTGATGAATTTATTCACTTGGAATCAGCTTTGTGCTTTTCCTGCTTGATGCAAATGAGGTCATAATTATGATTTTATAACATTGCAGCTATAATCAAATGGTGAATTCATGACATTATGGTTATATCCATGGCAAATGGCTGAAGTTACCCACAAAATCTAGAGTTTCACTGCAAGAAGCAGCTGGGCTGGAAAAGCAGGACTCATAAAGATACACCAGGAATACAGAAAGCTTTGATTATGTTCAGCATGGGTTTTTTTTTTTTCCTATTTCTGCTCCTCAGCTCTGTCAGAGTAGCTGCCAAAGAGGAATGCACAGGATCCTGCTGCTGACTCAGCCTTTCTCTGGGTTTCAGTAGTTACAAGAACCCTCCTTCTCAATACCTCGCCCTGCCTGACCACTTGAATTTTTATATCAGGTGTACAACTCTACTTTGACTTTGGTGAGAAGGTGTTTGGGAATGTTGGTTTAACTTAAGAGCCTTTCCCAACAGTTTCTCAGTTGTCTAAAGGTTTGTTTGTTTATTTTTTCTGATGAGTTTGTTTTGGTCAAATCCTCACTCAGTGACCTCTGGAGATCATTCTTGATTTCTTTCTCCCTGCTTCCAAACACTCCTTGGTCCATGTACCTTCAGAACACTGATACAGCTCCTTTACCTCCTTCATCTCTGTTTTCCCTGCTAGGAATATTTCCTCTGGCTCTAACCATTAGGGAGGTGAAATTTTGGGGACTGAAGAAAAGGTACAGTGCATGGCTTTGTATTTTAAAACTTGACAATACACATTGCAACAAACAGGTGATTATTCTTAAGGATAAATGACTGGATAACCCATGAAAACTTTAAGACTTTGCACTCACTGCAAGTAAGTTGGATAGAATGACAATTTTCTGATTATGACATATGTGGCATGGGGCATTATAAAAGTGTAACAGCAAACAGGTGCCTGTGAAAACAAAAAAAATCCCAAACCACATCCCAATTCCCCAGTAACATACTCAGGCAGGGACATGAAAGTTCTTGTTTTCTTCATATTCCAATTGCAAAATAAGCAGCAAATAAACCAGTTTGGATTGTGCACACAGGGACAAGGAATTAGTATTTCTAAGTTAAGAGTTAAATAAGCACTTTCTCAAAATCACACACTGCTTTGATATGTGCTAAAGGCTTTTAAACCTCCTAGGTAACAATACCACAATGCAGGTAGGGGTTTTCATTATTATTAAAAGGTTATTGCTGGGCAGCCCAGCTCTCAGGCTCTTTAGGAACAGTGAACTGCTGAGAACTGATCTGGCCTCCTCAGCAGAAGCTGCTGTAAACTGTTGGGAAGCTCTGTGTTCCCCATGTCACAGGGCTGTGCTCAGGAAGGCAGGACAGCTCCTCCTCTCCCTCCAGCTCTGACCCAGAACACCACACTCTTCTCCACACCCCTGCCTGAGCTACCCCCTAGAACTGACTTTGCTGCAGCACTGAATCTTTGACAATGCTGATAATTCCTTCCAAAAACTCCTGGCTGTGTCATGGCAGTGGTTACATTTGCTTTAGGGGAAGCAGTTTAGTACAATGATCAAGATTCTCAAGAAAAAAAAAAAGAATTTCAGATCTTTCTTACCGACTTGTTGTTTGAAAGCATGAATGTAAACCAACTAGGAATGGGTTACTGGATGCCTGTTCAAACACATGTTTCTCTGTCTGTACCCAATCAATATCCTGAAATAGAGTAATTGAACAATCAGAACTTCTGCTGGATAACCACTGTGGGTATTCCCAGAAAAACACCTGTGAACATCACAGTCCTGCCTTACACACACTGGCATTGTTCTTCAGAAAGGCAAGGACCCCTCAAAATCTGGAGGAAATTATAAAACATTGTCAATCAGTTATATATTCAGAAGTTATTTAACCATTTAAGGAAAGCCTGCACAAAAATCTAAACCATTGTTAATAAAATAAATCTGCAGTATTTGATAAACTGCTCACACTGCTGCATGGAAATAAATTCAGTTCTTAGATAAATGATCCCAAAGCTGCTGAAGCAGCTCATGCCAGTAACACAAGCAATGTGAATCTCCAGCTTTTAAAAGGTTCAAGTGAACTGAACTTCATCTCCTCGTCTGAAATTCAATTTTAACTCAATGAAACTACCAAAACCTGCTTAGTTGGTCCAGCCAAAATCATTAAAAGTATCACAGATACCTTTAATCCTTCAACAGGGAGAAGTCCTGAATACCCAGTGCAAAACCACATCATAAAAACCTACCAGAGTTTGCATGATACTGGCACAGTGCTGCAAAAAGAGCTGTGCTAACAAAGCACTTAAGCTTTATTTCATATAACCACACACAATTTAAACATCACAGACAGCTGGGTTTAGAATTATAGAATTATAATTGTTCTAAAAATTCTCCATTTACCACAGACAGTACGAGCTTCCCAACCAATCTGGACACAATAAATAGAGAGACTGAAATGAGACCTTCCTGTCAGGGAGGGATGCTGACACTGAAGTCTCAGAGGAAACCAAGAACTGTCACCACCATCCAATTAAATAAACCTGTTAGGTTTTGTGTGTGGACCCTTGTGAAGATACATCACCTTGGAGGGGCAAACCTGAGTCCAGACCAAAATCCAGAGCCAAAAATCCAATTCTGAATAAAGCACTAAATATGTTCACTTCTTCTTGGTTTAACTAAATGAGCTTCTCTTTAAGAGTCTTTAAATTACCTCTTCATTAGTGCACTTGGCATTAGGATTATACCAGTGCTCCACTTAACAAAACTAAGCTTAACAAAACTGAACAGAAGCCAAGTATTTGATTTCCCTCCATCTCACTTCTCTCCACTAGCAGCCATACCCTGGAAAGCACCAGCTAATTTAAACATGCTGGTACTTGCTATGTAATTGATTTTCTTTCTTTGTGGAACACTTCTAAGGTGAAATTTCCATTACTTGCAATATCTCATGCACTCACAGAATTCAGTGAATTTCCTATCAATTCCCTGAATTTCATTATACAGCCTATCTTAGAGAAAAGAAAAACCAATTAGCTCTATCTTCTATGTAATTATGAGAGCCACAATTCCAGAAAGCCTTTTCTCATCTACCTCTGCTTCTCAAACAGCTGCACAACTCATTAAACAGGACTTGGCTTTGGCTCCCACCTTCTTGGAAAAACACATGTTAAAAAGGAAAACAGTAAATAAACCACACAACAGCCTCATCTTGGTTCATAAAAAGGAAACATCAAATAAATGAGAGAGCCAAGGGATTTTAGGAGAACTAAGCTCAGTCTCTGGGATAATGACAGAGATGACAGAGCAACTGATTGAAACTACCAACGCAAAGAGCACTTTAAAATAGTGTTTTGATGTTTTTTGCACAAAATCCTAGTTTTGAAAAAGTGTATTATAGGAAAAAGATTAAAAAAAAAACCAAAACCTTTCCCTTTTTAATTTTCAATTTTCCCCAAAAACTGCATTTGAGATCTTATATTAAAAAAAAAAAAAAAAAACCTAAAGGATTTTGAGAATACTGGAGAAATGCAGCAGATTTCTGTGGCAGACAAAAACACAGGGGTCTCAAATGGCAGTAGCATAATTTTTAAACTCATGGAAGAAATATTTCAGAATACTGAGTCACTTGCACATAGGCTCGGCCAGCATGAGTGTAAAAACAAAGTTTCAGCTCCTTTTCTGACACACAGACAATGCTTTTGCCTTGGAAAACACATTTGCTTTCTTTTAAAATTAAGTGCACAAATTCCAACCCATTTATCTCATCACTTACAGATTAGCACATCCAGGTTGGAATGTTTAATACATGATTTCTACCAAGACTATTAGTAATTGTTAGTTGTTATTAAAATGAGGGACATTTCTGTCAGATTTCATCCTGGTGCTCCATGCAGAGTTGATGACAAACGAGCTCAAAAGTCAGAAAAACTTCTCTGCCAGAGAAGTTGTCTGAAACATGAGCTTCTTGCTTAGTTGAATGGTTTTTGTTAAAGCATAGTAAGTTTTTATAGTATGTAAAAGAATGCAATTAACACAGACTTTTACCTCATCATCATGGACCAGTTCTTTTTTCACTACTTTCATAGCATAGATCTGATCATTTTTTTTTAACCGAACTAGAAGAACTTTGGCATAACTTCCACGGCCGATAACTCGGATTAAATCAAAGTCCTGGAGTCCAAGCCCCTGAGAAATCTTAATTCCATCCATTCCATCAATGACTGGTTTGAGATCCTGTATAAAAAGAAACAGATGCTAGAAACTGAAGACATTTCCATAGCAAGTAACTATTAAAGCAGAGAGATCTTTAAGCAATGGACAGAATTTGCTGACTTTGCTTGGCACTGGCACCCAAGGCTGGATGCTGATTGGAACACATTTGTTCAGAAATGTTTGGTTTCCATTGGGTTTGCTCTAACTAAAAGTTACTGTTTTTTTCAAGGCAGTAGTTCATCCAACTAATCATTTTCATATTCCCTGCTAGAAAGCAGAAGGCAGTGCCTTGAAAAATGAGGTTTATCCAAATTCCTGAACCTCAAGCCATGTACATTGTATCCTTTGTACAAAGTGAGGAGCATTGTTCATATTCTGACAGATACAGCACAAATTAATAAAGGCTATCTGAAAAGAAGATTAATAAGGAATCACTAATTTGCTAATGAATGTACCTGTCTTGGTTTCAGTTTAGGCAACAACTGCCTCTGTTCAGTTCACTATAATTTTAATGAAAATTAAGATTTCTTACAGGTTCCTGGGAATACACAGAAGCAGATCTCAATTTCTCAAGTCTGAGAATTTGCAGGAAATATTCCACTATGAAGAAGGTTATTTTGAAATTCATTATTAAAAAAAGAGAAATTTTATCATCTTGGCTGTTTGCTGGAATTAGATGTGAAAACATGTGACTGAAGATGGAGCAGCTGAACGAGATGAATGCAGCAGGTACTTGGACTTTCAGGTTTTACCAATCTACCCAAGGCTTTGACACGCTTCTGTGGCCTATTTTTATCTGACCTCACACTACTGTACTTGCAGACAGATCAGCATTCTGCAGAACTGTGGAAAGCGTTTATATAAAGACTCTTGATCTAGGATTGACTGCTATTAGAAGAGATTGCTCTAAGCTTAAAGATTCTAGACAAAGCTCCCAGAACACCAACTCCTTTCTGTAGGATACCTTAAATCATTTCAGTACAGCTCAAAGGCAAGGTGGGACAATCAGAGCAGCATAATTCAGGACACTTGAGCAAACAGCACCTACCACATTTCAACACAAACATGAGCACTGACCACAGCCAAAGTGAGTGATTAAAATTCTTTGATGTGCTTTTAATTTTTACCCTTCCATTTCTGAATTTGAGATAAAAATGTGTAGCTACATGACTGAAAATAAGGCAGTCACCCAGGAGCTACTCAAGTGTGAAAGGAATGCTAGTGACAAGCATTGTAGTGGAGGCAAAGGAGAAAGGTGCAGCTTTGCTCAGAGGGGAACACCAGAACAACTACCAGTGTTCTGCAGAGTGCATCCTATTTATTTTAAACATGCCAGGAGCATTCTTAAAAGAAATGTCTTTAAGACCTTTAGAATTGAAGCATATTCGGATTTTTCTGACTGCTCTAAAGGAATAACATTGTTGATGTGCAGAGATTGAGTCAGATCTTCTACAAAAGACCTGAAAGAAAGAGTTTCTTTTATTCTACTTGTGTTTCCACAAGAGCTGTGTATAAATGCTCAGGTATTATTTCTATGAACCCTCTCAGAGAGCTGGGCAGTTAATGGATTACCAGACTGAACCAAGTTCCACACCAATAGCCTGAGGGTGACAAAGGGTGAGCATCCATTAGGGACAGCAGACAAGGCAATGGCAAAGCCACCATTTGTTGTAAGGACCATAAAAGTCAAACCCTCTGCTAAATCACTGTTATTTCAACAAATGGAAGTGAGAAAACAAAAATGTTAAAAGGTATCTTGGATTATGAGTGGAATGACAACAGCTTAACACAGAAGAAATCTGAAAAAAGTCCAGTAAAAATGCTTTAAAAAAATTATCAACGTTCAGAAAAAAAAAAAAAAAAACAGACTTTTGAAAAGGGCAACAGAAACAAATATTCAGCTATTTTATAAAAAGTTGAATGGTTAGGCTGGACTTGATCTCAAAGGTCTTTTCCAACCTAGTTAGTTCTGTTATTTGGAGTACATAAATACAAATTGTAAAAATATTTTAAGAACATACCTCAGAGTCATCTTTAATGGTGTCATGTTTCCGGTTTGAAGGAATGTAGGGAACTGGAAAAGAAATCAAAGTAGTGTGGTTATAAAGGCCTTCATTGAAACAGTTTTAAAAATCAATAAACAGAAAGCTATTTAGTAGCTTATGGCCAGTTTGCTTTAAATATTACTAGACAGTTGACCACATTTTTCCACTTTTGTAAACAGGAAGAGGAAAAAATGAGGGCAAGAGGGGTTCTAAAGTAACAAAGCACTCACTTCCATCAGTGTCTTCTGAAGGGAGATCAGCCTCATCGTTTTTGTCATCTAAGCGAGGTTCCTGGGAAGGCATGACCGAATCCTGCCAAACACACAGGTCACACAGACAAACCCCACTGGGCATGCAGCCCCTGAGTGCCCAGCCTGAAAATCCAGGAGATCCTCACCTCTTCCACAATGAAAACTGCATTCTGGAGACTACATGTCCAAATATTAACATTTTGTAATGCATGGTAAAACCAGCCTACCAAAACCTCAATGCTACATCTTCTATTTTACAGCAAAGCTCAAAATTTTATTTTACTTAAAGACCTCTGAGTGTTTCACATGGAACTACAACCAAGTGAACACTTCAGCATGATGGTACACACTCCATTTAGAGCACTGGCATATTCCTTTCCTGCTTAATAAATACATGAATTGTTGCTCATCATGCATAAATTAGTGAAGACCAAAATAACAGGTATTTTATATTGCATTTGGACCCTGGGTTCATCCCCCAGACAAGTAGGACTATTCCAGGAAGTACAGCAGCATGAAGAAAGTAATTGGCAAAGAATTGGTAATGTCAAGGCAAGTTACATACAATACCAGCAAAGAAAAATACTGGTTTAAGTAAAAAAAAAAAAACAAAAAAACATGATACAACCACCAGTGAAATACTGGGGATGAATACAGGAAAGGGCTAAAATTCAGATACACAGATGTGTAAATATTTTGATGCTTAAAGCCTAGGAAAGACACCAGCATTGGCAGTGGACTGAGGGCCATGGAGAGGAAGAGAAACAGTACTGGAGAAACTGAGGTGGCAGGAACAGGAAAGCAATAAGCCTTTCTGAAAAGAGCAGGGCAGAAATTATATCAGTGCCTTAGTTCTTAAAACATTCCCAGAGGCTAAAAGGAATAACTTCTGAGGTTGTCAGTGTCTAACGGAGAAGTCAAATTCAAGCTTGAGCACACTGAAGTCACATCACAAGCTTTCTTTCTGCTCACAATCCAAAGGTTTGTCCTCCACAGAAACTGAATCCCAAATACTCCCAGGTGTTACAAATGCCCAGCCATGCCCACATTTCATTACTCAGGACACAACTACCAACAGCAGCACAGGCCAGAGTGGCACCCCTCAGCCCTGGCCAGAACACACACTCACCATATGCCTTTTGCAGGTCAGTGGGACAAGGATGTGACAACGTTTATGGACCAACAGCTTGCAGTTGATACACTTGTAGCCTTGCCTTGCGAGCCCCCATATCCTTTCGCTGCACTGGCCACAGTACGCTCTCTGCAAGCCACAATGCACATCATCAATGCCAGGATCAATCCCTGCTGGAAGTGAGCAGTTCTCTAGCAGCAAGAGCCCATCCCAGTCACCTAACAGATGTTCAGTAATAATTTTAGAATGTCCAGAATTACAATAATAGCTGAAGGTTACACTTCACACCCAGAATTCAGCTAAATGCAGTTCTTTTTAAATGAATGTGAGGAAAACAAATACCTCAAGCATATGGAACACATTACAGTGTGACATTAGCAAATCATTTTTAGAGAACAAGTCTATTTACAATCTCAGGTTTTGACAGAGGTCACCCAAACAGAACTGCCAGAAGTTTGTACTACACAATTATGTATAAGAAGCACCCAAACTGACTGTGTTGGAGAACACTGGCACAAAATGTTAAGCAGACAATGTATAAAAAGTGTTCTACATCTACACCTATACATTTCAACAGTGGTAGAACCTTTGCATAATTAAAACCCATTAATTATGTCTGATATCAAGCCTGTGTTGCACTAAGCATCAAAAACCTATGGTGTTTTTACATATGTAAGAAAAGAGCATGTGAGTTAAATCAAAATGAGGGTAAATGAAGAAGCCAGACATCCTGCTGCTGACTTTAACAGGAGAGGTTTTTAAATCATTGTTCCAGTGTATGTTGCTATGGTCAAACAACAATCTGAGATCCTTGCACAGCAAGGAGTCACCCAGGCCCAACATAAAGCTCACTCGTTATCCCCTGGCTGCCAATGCTCTGCAGTCATTCCTGTAGCAGGCTGAGGCATTGTCCATCACCCTGCAGCTGCACAGGAGCCCTGCTGCTCCCAGCCCAGCTCAGACAGACCTCCCAAAGCTGTGTCCCAAAGCCCCAGTGCCAGCCTGCTCCTCCCAGGCACTGCCCGTTCCACTGTGGTCACCAGATGCTCACACCAGTGAGTCACACACACTCCTGCCCAAAACTCTTCAGCTCCTGAAAATCCCTGCTAGTAGTGCTAGAATAGTCAAAAACTAATGATCAGAGAATGGAGCATTTCTTCAAATAAGCATTTTTATATTGCTCTTGTTGTATTTTGGTAGCTGTAGAAAACAAGACTTCCTTCCATCCCCCTCAATCAGGAGAAACCCAAACTGCACAGCCCAGAGGAAAGAAAAACAACCCAAAAACTGCCTGATGAGAGGAAGCCTGGGACATCTATTGCCACCTCTTCCAAAATTCCTGGCCCACCAGACTTCCTTCAGTATCCTTTTATAGGTTTTGCAGCAGTAGTATTAAGACTAAATAAAACCTGTCAGGCCCTGGAAGTAGGGGCCGGTCCTAAATTCCATCAGAAATTCAGGTAACCCTTTCAATACCTCTCACATGCAGTCAAAGCCATATCAGAGAGTTGACCTTTATGTTATGTTCAACAAGATTAAAGTTTAAATTTTTGCATGTGTTCATTTATCTGTATGACCTGAAAAAGTTGCAAAAGATTACTTTGAAACAGGAATGAATTCTTAAGGCAATACTCCAACCTTAAAAATTCCATCAACACTAAAATTTGATATTGAATTCAGTAATACAGACATGACCATAATTTGTCATTAATTTATCCATTTTAATGTCACATTTTACAGTTTATATCAACCTGCTTACTAACTTCAGTTGGATGTGATTGTGTTCTGGCTCTGTATGATGTCATTGGTATGCAGGTAGAAAAGCAGTCTTGTTTAGGATTGTGATATCCTAATGTGGGCATCTAATGAGGTATCAAAATTTCTGTGTATATTCTCTATTTACCTCATTGCAAATAAAACATCATTATCTGTAGCATTATGAATTATTAATGTGGCAATATGCATTTGTAATGTTTCAAAGGAAATATGTTGTTATTATGTAGCAAATAAAAAGTATACATTCATACTATGAATTAAAATACTTTATTCCTGTAGTAGGTTATACAAATTAATGTGATAATTCATATATATGATATTTTTAACATAAAATGCTGAGTTTTAAGGGGCTTTTCCTTCTTTCAGTTCATTTTTGGGGTGGGAAAACTCTTTAGAGAAAAACTCTTATTTCAGTTTTTAGAAAACATGTCCCTGCTGAATGAAAGAGTTAACTCTTCTGAGTGCACTCAGTTTTGTGTGGAATTCCCCCCTAGCACATTTATATATATGCTGTAATACTTAGGCATAATGGGATAAGTGAAGGAGGTGTCTCAGCCTTAAAGCCACATTCACTTGCTTATGTGGATTAAATCAGGCTCTCCAAATGCAGTTGTATTTTAGCTCAATAAAAAAATATTTTTAAAATTCTTAGATTGTGTAGTACCCCAGATACTAAACAGTTAAAGCTCACATCAGCAGCTGTAACTTTTACAGATGGCAAAGTGTTCTGAAGGTAAAAGATTTTGCTAACAAGCAACCAAAATCACAGCAGAGGAGAGAGGAGAAGCTGCTCCAAGGATGTATCAGCTTAAACAGTCACAAACACGGTATTTCAGACTTTAAAAATAAATAATTTCCACCAATCCTGTATTAACTCAAATTCAAACACTCCCAAGTTTCGCCTGCACGTTATGACTCGAATAACACCGGAGAGCCCGAAATGTCACATCAACAAGCATCCTGCTTTTCCTTTCTTTCCAACACTCCAACACAGAAAAAGCACAGACTGAGGCAAACAATGAGCACAGAACATGAGCAAACCCCAACGTTTCATGCAACAGTACTCACTCTGTTAAAACGTTTGGCTTGAAACAAATGCCCATTCACTCGGTACAGCTTCCTCCATCTTCGGGCTCCCCGGCGGTAGATGGATTCTAGGGAAGAAACCAGAAAGGTGTAAAGCAGCAGCATGGCAGCCCAGCAGCACCACACACAGCAGGGTAAGCAAGTTGTGACTCAGAACAATCTTGCTTTCCTAAATATCAACGCACAGCCACAATCCCCAGGGATTTGGATTTTTTTAAGACGGCCGTGAGTGAGTGACGGCTGGGGCAGGATGTGCTTTCACCGCTGCCTCTCCCTTCCCTCCAGCCCTGTCTCTTTTCCCTCACATGATCATAATCCCGTTAGAGTTCCGTGCTGCTCTGGCTCAGGTGAGAGGGACAGAGCTGTTAAAGGAACAGCTCCTCGGGGAAATGGCGCTGCTGCTCTCGCCCTGGCACCTTGCACGGACATGCACAAAGGATGGCCGGTGCTGATAGCGTGAGACGTGTTTGGTACTGATAACACCTCACACATGCAACATTCAACGTGTTGCAAGTCTGCACAGCTACATTATTTGACTTCATTTTTACCTTGACAGTAAATATTTCTTTTGTTCAGGCAGGTCAAGTGCAGGTCCACAATGATTTTTAATATATTCTAAACATAACAAGAAATCATTTAATCTGTTTAAGCCAAACGCAAGCATCTACTCCAAGTTACTTTCCTTGTGGCTGTTTACATGCAGATGAGCAGCTTCTGTGTGAATGGCTAATTAGAGAGTCTGATATTTAATATTAAGTGTTGTGCCACAGGGGTCCCTTTTAGAGCTGCTCACAGCTGTAAGGGTGACACCACCAGGGTCAGCAGCTTCCCACAGCTGGTACAGGTGGGTACTGTGGGGTACACGGAGGTATAAAGACTCTGACAGACTTGATTTATAATTGATACTTTGTCAGAATGAAGCAGACTGTACATTTATAATCCTCAGGAATTAATGCAAAAGTATCTTAGATTTTCATCTTTCAAACATTCACACTTCAAAGATGAAGACTTTTTTTTTAATAGAAAAACACAGAGATATTTTCTGTGTCAAATGATAAAGTAGTAAAAAGTTTCTTTGTCAAGAAATTATTTTAACATTATATTGAGCAAGCCAAAACTCACAGGCTACTGACACACAATGTGTGAACACTGGCTGCAATACTGGGTCTGATTTTAGATCCTCTATTTTTGTCCTTCCAAAGGAAGCATTGAAGTTTCTGTGATTCCACATATCTACAGTGCCAAATCCCCAAACATTCATACCTACTCTATTTGCATGAGCAAATGTTTACTGTGCAAGCATTTGAAACAGATAGTGCACTATTAAACTAATTGTTACCAATTTGGAAAAAGAAAACCAACCAGCTTCTCAAAGCAGCTAAAGGACTGCACACCCAAAGTGGTAAAGGTACAGCTGCTGGAACAGAGATGTAGACTGGATATAGCCATTTGACTCACACAACTCTTCAAAACCTGCCAAATGTCAACTTTAAAGCAAACTTTTCTCAAGTGCAAAGAAAATGAAAATGAGAACCTTGCAGTTATTTTGCTAAGTTTTTAAGTAATATGCTCAACCACAAACACCAATGGAAAACCCTTCCATCATTTCTAGGGTGACTTTTCACCAAGAGGAAAAAATCTCCACAAGGATTTTTTTTTCCAAAATAGTTAATTAATTCATTAGACAAAGCACCATATGGAGGGAATGTAATACATCTGTGATCTGAACATTAGCTTATCACTGACATGAGGAATATTAAGTGAATGATAAGTTAACGAGCAGCTTGTACTGATGAAGTCTGTAAATAGAGGAGCAAGTCACCTCCCTAATTAATGATAAATATTAAATCAAAGGCAGGGTTTTATATCATGTACTTGTGAGGCAATAGTCTAACAAAAACTGAGCTTAATATAGAGCAGCTTTAAAAAGTGGGAACCCCTACAATTTATTCCCAGGACTGCCACAGTTCAGTGCAGGGGCTGAGGCAAATCAATCCCTATTTCCCATTCCCTGGCTCCAAAAAGGGCCAAGGTAAAAAATGAGAAAACAGCCATCCCTGCAAGACACACCTTTATAGCACACATTCTATTATTACTACACATTAGGATTAAATTTCTATGAGAGAATAAAACACTCTTTTCACTGAGGATCCAAAACTGGGACAAGTGGCTGATGCACCACAAGGTTGTGCTGCCAGAGACCTCAACCCCTGGAAAACTGAGCAGGCAGGAATGTCCCCTTATGAAAGGGGACATCCTTCCCAAAAACTCCCTCAAGGATAATGCCAGGCTATAAAAAGCAGTTTGGGTTTTCAAGATCATTGTTATTTTGAAGCATTATCTGCTACAAGCCCCAGCTAGAGCTCTACCAGATCAAAGAAACCACCTTGAACAATAATCAGATTCATGAAATGGCAGTAAGTGCATACCTTGAATTAAGAAATAATTTATTGTCAGTGTTGTGTGAACAAAGCTCTCATCTGACTTTGCATCTCATCCCTTCACATGGCAAAATGAACCCAAAGAAGATTTTCAGGGACATGTTTCTAGAACACTTCAAAATAAAACAAGGAACGTAAGAAAGCAAGTTCTTACAGGATTGATCCCAGCTACTTAGAAGGAGGAATGCCACCACAAAAGTTTGACTATTTAATTACTGAGCTTATTGAAAAGTGTTATTTTTTAATTTATTTCACAGCACACATCAGTTAACTTATTAAGGAGTTCAAGTTGGCTGCTTGCAGGCTGATGGAGATGATATACTCCTAATTAAACAAGTGATCTTTTTTGATTATTAATATTAAACACAAGACATTGCCTAACAAAAAAAAATTCTTTCAAACCCTCATTTTGTATCTGAAAAGGTTTAGAGGAAAAAATCAAATATATTTTAAACTCTTAGCAGGAATAACCATTTTTAATTGGGGAACACAAATTTGAAATACAATGAAGGTACAGAACTTTATCTACTTCCAAGACTGGAAAATTGAAGGAAAAAAACCATAGGCTTTTTCAAAGTAAGAGTACAAGGGAAATAAAAGCACTCAAAATAAAATTAACCAGCTGCCTCTACCTAAAAAGCAGTGGGGAACAACTGACTCTTGCTGCTGTGCAATTCTTCCCTCTGTTGTCAAACTGTGCAACTACATCACTAACAGTGATGCGCAGGAAACCCTGCAAATAGATTTGATATTGGCTTTCCAACAACATTTTCTAGGACTGGATTTGGGCTTCTTTCCTCATCTTTTCAAAAATAGTTTAGAAAAAAGTTCTAAGTGAAAACATGAACACACAAAATTTAACTGTGGATACAAATTGAGAAGCAATGTCTACTGCTCAGTGTTAATTCCAAATGAACTTCTCTACAGAAGATACTCCTCAATACCATAATGAGGTCTGCAGAACTTCACAGAATGGATGAGAACTTTGTGCTGAAAAAGGTAACTTGGAAAAGCAGGGAAAAATAGGAGTTACAATTCCTTTCCAAATGACAACACAGTTGGTTTACACCAATGAAGGGCAGTAAGATGGCCACAAAAATTATTCCCTCTTCATTTGGATTTCCAAATGCAATTCCAAAGTCAGCTTTTATGTGATCCAGCCCTAATGAAATCTGCTCCTATCCTGAGCACAGAGGTAATTTGCTATTGCTGCAAATCACTTCTCAGAGATTAATACAACTTGTTTACAGGCCAATTACCCAGCCTGCCAGCTGGACACTACCAGAATGCCCAGTTTTTGTTTTGTTCTTTTAATGTTGTGCTGAGCACACAAGTGAGCATTCTTTCAAAACCAACCCATGAATTACAAGGGGGAAATTGATAGCGGCATTTCAGATAGTCTGGACTTGATAAAGAAATTACTTATAAAGGTAGAACACATTTTTTGGGACACTAAATTCCAAAGTACACTTTGACAGTACATTGCTTGACATCTGTTATTTAATTTCCTACAAATAGTTACATTGAAACAATTTACATGCTCCAGAAAGCAATTTTAAGACATACATTAGATGTTAACTGGCCCTTCTTTTTATTATGAATAAGTGCTACATACAGTTGAAGTTGGAAAATGAAAATAGTATCCTTAACAATATGGAGGTATTAAGTGCTTTGATCCCTTGCAGTTATTGCAAAAATATTAAATGGCCAGAAGATAGCTTTTTAAAATTTAATTTAAGGCTAATTAGCACTTGGGAAACCATCTCCCCATCCTTTTCTTTTCCAACAGACACTACAATTAACTACAAGTTCTGTGAAGAAAAAGCACAGTTAAGACAGCAACAATGACCAAGGAAGTGGAGAACCAACAAGGAAACAAATGTCCCACAGAGCAGCAGCATTTACTGCAGCACAGCTGGGTGAACATCCTTCCCCACTGCCTCAGAAGGGGCAGCTGAGTTCCACCTGCACTGCACACACCCCCAGTGCTCCCTCGTGCCTGAGCTCTTGGATGTTCACCTTCAAATCCTGCTGCTAAAATGGCTCCCTGGCACTGCAAGGTGACAAAGTCACACCTCCAAAGACAATGCCAGAAACACAACAGCACTAACAGCTCATTTGGAGCGAGTCTCTGACTCACAGGTCTGTGATTTTATGTGCAATTCATCAGGTGTACTTGAAAATAACAAAATATACCAATATACCAAAACATACTCAAGAAATCATCACTAAGCCCAGACAGTGGCTGCTGCCCCAGCAGTGACCATGTCCTGGTTCTGAGCATCTCTGGGCACATCAGTGACCACAACCTGCTGATGTCCTTCCCTCCTCAGCCTCTTGTGCTGACACTTCTGCTGTTTGCAAGGCTCTCCCAGACACAGGATAAAATGCTGCTCTATTTGCTGCTCTAATTTGAAAGAATGTTATGAAAAGGGCCAGAAGACAACTGGTGGTGAGTCCATGCTTCTGAAGGTGATTAACATTTTTGTTTAGGAAAGAAAATAAGGTTCATATTTTCCCTTCTCTAACTGGGCCCTCTAAGCAATTTTCAATTCACAGCCTTTCATGATGTGCAGTTGGCTTCTCTGTTACAAAGTCAGTGGTCACAGGAACCCCAAAACCAAACTTGCATTGCATGGTTAATAGTAAGTCCAAAGGCTTCTTTTGATGATTGCATCATTAATTCTCCCAAAATAAAAATCACTTTCATTAAAAGATTTACTACAATGAAAAGTGAATTTAATGTTTATTAGCATAATTTAGGAGCTGCATTAAAATGTTTGATCAAGCTGAAAGAGTACTGAGCCAGTACTTATTTAAATTATTTAATTCAGCTAACTTAGGACTGAAGTACAACAAAATGAAGTTCTGAACATTTAAGCAATCTGTAGCAACTGCATCCACTTTCAGGCCACTGTTTTGTTCTTAAACAAACCTCTATGTCTTAGTACATCCATGAAGCAATACTTTCTATTATAAAGAAAAGCTTGATAACAGAAAGTCTTTGTCTTTTATACACCCTGGAATCACTGAAGAAAGCAACCAAAAAAGTGAGGAGCAACCTGATGAAGTTTGCTGCAGGAATTTGGTTCTGCTGTAGCTCATCAGCAGCCTTCATGATTTAAGACTTGCTGGGACTCTTACCCTAGACCTGACAGCACACACTTTCAAGAAAATTTTCATCCTTTGAGCACATGTACCTATTTCATACCTATGGGTTACTGAGAGGGAGAAGTCCAGTTCTTGTGACTGAGTGAGACAGCAATCAGAAGGAACTGAATCCACATTCTTCAATGTCATCAGTTAAAACTTGGTCAGATCTAGTTTACTCCTAGTCTTTTTTTTTTTTTAATCTTAAAAAGCCAATTATGACATGTCTGTTGAAAAGGTCAAAGGGAAAACAAAAAGCTAGCTAGTGACAAATCCCTGAGAAAACATTATAGAAGATTTCATTTGAAGAATCCTATTTCCCTGGCTTCTTGTCCTTTAGAAAATGGTTAACTAATTTATCTTATCCTATGCCAAACATGATTTTAAAATTAATTTTAGCATATTTGATCAATTGTCTTTTTCTAAGTTGAAGTCCTACTCTTGTCTCCTTGCACTGAAACATTCCACTGGTTGTGACCTGTCCCATCCACACATTTCCCCCTCATTTCCAAGTTACCTGGACAATTCTACTTGTATTGCAAAGTGCTACTGCACATGATCATCACAGAACTACCAAAAGTTTCCAGAACATGTGCTTGGAATGAAATTTATATTAAAGTTAGGTAACTTTGGCTCAGAGTTGAGAAACTCAAGAACAGGGAGTCTTGTCACAGCTAGTCACAGGGCACCTGCACTGCTTTACTGAAGAGCATTAGATAAGAATCTAAATTATTGGAAGCACAGAATAACAGTAGTAGTAATTTATTGTAAAAGTAAAGGCCATACTAAAATCCTGGAGTACTGCCTTCAAATAGTTTCTGGTTTCCCTTCAAACATGTCCCCAGCTAACAATTCAAGGACAAGCCCTATCAGACACAGAAGAAATAGCAAAGCAACTCGAGTTACAAATGAGGCACTTTCTGGTCAATATTGAGAAGATCAGTTTTTCCTTTTCCACTCCCATGGCAGTTCCTTCCCCATGTGGTTTCAGGATGAACTGCACAGTCTGCTCACCCTTCTCTCCCTGACAGTGCTCAGGGCTCTCCTGTGCCTCTCCTGGGAGCCACCCTGTCAGCAAGCCTCAAGTTTGCTGCTTTTTGCTTTATTTCCCACCCAGACTTGCACTACTGCAAGCCCTCAGAGGCTACAACTGCTATCGGAGCCTCCCAAGGTTTGTTCCTGGTGCTCTCCACTCCAAATGAGCAGCACCTGGAATCTCACACACAGTCTGGTTTCTCACAACTCCAAAATCCAGGAGATCAACGTTGAGGAGCCCATATACCTGCCCTTCAGGCCTCTGCTGTGAATTCTGTAGCTCAGTTCAACATAAAAAACCAGAACTTGCATAGAGCAACTAATTTCCAAAAGTATTACACAGAACTCAGGTATAATAATATATCATTAATCTTGGCTGTATAAGTGAAGAGGTTACATATTAAACAGCTTTTCCAAGCTACTGAAACACACAGGCCTAACTCAGGTTTAGCAGGCCCACAAATATTCATTAATTCCAGCAAAACCAAAAAGCTTCACCACCTCCTTGCCCATTTAGTCACCCAAGTGCCTGAATAACAACAGTGGATTTATCAACTTATAAAATGATATGAGACATAACACAGGGAGAGGAACTAGACATTACATCAAAGAGAAGCTTTCTGAAACCAGGTGACATCCTTTCTGCATTTAATATACTACATTCTGAGTAACAGCTAGGAGAGGGGAAGTAGAATAAAGAAAAAAGAACACAGATTATTTGCTATGACACCTTAAAAAACAGCCCATGCATTCCTTAGTCCATTGTAGTTTTAGTCTATAGTTAATAAATTGGAACACAAACATCTGCTAAGACACCCAGTACCTTTAATTAAGGGCAGATCTCAAATCCCACCATCAGACTTGTGCTTTATAATTTTACGCCTGAATTATAAAGAAGCAATGTCCAGCCCTTTATTCTTCATTGGACATTTCATAGCTAAGAAAACTGTTGAGATTATTTAGAATTAAAAATCATAAAATTATTATAAGCAAACCAGACCTTTAGCTACAATTCTGTTCTCAGTAACTTATGCTGCCTCACAATCTGTTTCTTTTTCAAATATGTCACACATGATACAAACGTGGTGCAGTAAAGACAGAGGAAGAGATTTCAGGTATTCTTGAGAAACTATGACACAGCTATTTTTAAATCCTAAGCAAAAATATCTTACATTAAAATAGTACAGTCCCTCCCCCCCCCAGTTCAATTACTAAAATCCAGGAGAGGGTTACTAGCAGTTTCAAAATTGCCTAATTATCCAGTGCAATCCAATCTATGTCTTCAGAACAGTCTCTATGGTGGCAATAGTTCTTTTCTTCATTGGGGGATTAAATTGGTTCACGTGCTCTGAATAACCTAATCACTGCTGCCAATACAGTAACAAATGACGGGAAAAACCTGCCTTATGAGCTAGAAAAATATTTACAGGCCACACTACTCCAGCAAGAAGCCTTTTAAAGCTATTTCACAGTATAAGGCAGGACATAAGGCAAAATCAAGTATCTACACCTAAAATAAAAAGCCCACAACAACAATTAGGTTACTACAATACCTCTACTCAAGCCCATGATGAAATTTTCAAGGAAGATGGCTTGGGGGAAAATGAAGTCCAAACACCTAATGCTAAAATACTGAGCAGATAAACAAAGAGCACAGGAGACACGCACAACACAGTGTAACCATTACCAAAAAAATAAGGCAGCAAAATCAGCCAGAAATATTAAATAATAAAAACTATCACACTAACGTAATAAGTACTAAAACATTTAAAACATATTCTCTTCTGTTAATTAATTTAAAGGTTTCCTAGTCTGCATTCCTCTATTTAATGAAGCCAACAGCAAAACAACCCCACAATTTGCTGGCACTAGCTATCCAAACCCAAAATGAATTTTAATATTAAATACACAGACCTATTTGTTAAGCAGAAGTGAACTAGCACAGTTCATTCTGACAATATTAGAAAGTAAGCAACCCTTAATTCAAAACAACTATTTCACAATTAAAACCAGCCATCTATGACAATCCACTAAGCAGAATTCAACAAAAAGGCCTCAGAAAATGATGCTCATAAATGGTTAGCCTTTACATCAGCAATCCTACAATAAACAGGCCCTGAGCACATACCATCAGGGTTTTTGGGATACATTTCCTTCATTAATCTCCAATATTAGCAGCAGCAGCATCACTCACTCTTCCGTTCCTTTCCTCCTAAAATACATTCCCCAGGAGTCCTTTCAATGCAATTTTATCAGTATTTCCAGGAGGTCTCTCAGCCACATCCCTACGCACAGAGGCAGCAGGAATCTCTGCATTTGTAACAATCCATGGCTGCAAGGGAGGGTGGCAGGCACAGCGACTGTACCATAACCAAAATGCTGAGTTCTCTTCTCTCCTGCAGCACACGTACACACAGCCCGCGTCAGTGCCGCTCACAACAGCAACCACAACGATGACACAAAATCTACAGAAAAAGCATGCATTACTCACTGGGTTTTATTCTTTAGCCTCTTCAGCATGGAATTCTTTACAATGTAGTAGGTATGAAATGAAACATTTTCCCTTTATTCCACGGATGCCGCTGTGTGAATACCATTAGACACCAAGGACAATAGGCAGGATCAGCTCGAACATTAAGAGCAAATATTTAATGGAAGACTGGTTACCCCCGTCTCTCCCTTTCACATCTCTGCCTCATGTATCCAGGCACGGGTGGTACTGGCTCCCTTGAGAGGCTGTAGCTAGCAGCTGAGGCACAACTAAAACATGGCATGGATGTCAAGGAGCTGATGTCACCCAAACAAGTATTTCTCTGATAAAGCCAGCAATTCCGTTAGGGAAGTCCTACAAATCGATGGGAATTGTTCAGCTGGACGTGCTGTGTTACACAATGCACTGCAGCACCAAGAGTGATAAATCAGATCAAGATCTGTCAGGGTAAATAAGCTGAGACTCCAATAACTAAGTTATAAAGCTGCCAATCAGCTGCTGGGATCCACACGCGCTGTCAGGAGCGCTGGCACCTCGAGGCACAGGAGAGAATACACCGAATGCCTCTGAAACAACCTTGTTTATTCCACTCTGAAAGAACTGCTCATCTACTGAGAAAGTAAAAGTGAAATGCAAGACTGGTCTAAAAGTCTGCCATCTTTATCAGGAAACAGTGACCAAGCACCCAAGGCTCCAGTCCAGCAGATGCTGGGAACGCCCGGGAGAGGTCACATTCAGTGTCTGGGAAGGGATGGGAGAGGTTTCAGCAGCACTGTCACCTCACAGCAGCACTGCCAGCACAGCCAGCACAGCAGAGGGGCTGCTTGGAATCACAGCTGTGCACTTGCACTGGGAGCTGGGGCTGGCTCCAACAACAAGCACAGAAATTCAGAAGCAAAGGAACACAGAGACAATACAAATGCAGATGCTGAAGACTGTGCAAATTCTGTCTCACAGACAGCACCACATCAATATAAGAACAAAGGTTCTTCAAGCACAGAAATAACTTCCCTTAAGTCATGCAAATGGAATTGAAATATTAATCATGTGGTTTACTTCATTAATGGATTACAGGCTTTTATTTCAAGCTTTGCTGGCTGGTACTATCTCCAAACCATATCAATTTAACAAAGGTGAGGATAGGTAGAACCTTATCATTAAATTTCAACATAAATGCAAGCCTTCCAGTATTCCTGCACTCTTCTTCCAAAGTGTTATTGTTCTGAAGGAGCTGGAAAGAAAAACCCTACAATCCTACAGAAATAGAGATTTGCACTTCAGAAGATCACAAACTATTGGAAAGAGCCACTCCGTGACCTAACATGGAGACATCTGAGCAACAGATTGGAAATGCAATTATTTCACAATTGAATAGTTTTATTTAAAAACTCAATTTCAAACTGTCTGTAGGTCTGTAACAAACCAGCAATCCACATTTAGAACTGCTAATTTAAGTAGAAGCTCATTTTGGATAGACCAACTACTTCAATGTTAATTTGTCTCTGGAAAAAACCTGAGGCAAACTCATAAGCTCCTTTATAGTGCAAACGTGATGCTCCAGAAAACATATACATATATTACATAATATTCTCACTTTTAAAGGGATTTCCTATGAACATAACTACAGCAATAAAGACACAAAATAAGAATTTAAAACATGATGAATATTTTCTGAAGCAAAGACAATATTTCAGTCCTGACAAAATAAACAGTCCCTTAAATAAACTGTATCATCAACACCAGTAATATTTCCTTACAGTTCAAGTGCAATGCAGATGTTTGTTGTGGGCCTTTGCCTAACAAGCAACATTACTCAATGTATTAATCTATGCTAAATTACAATTTAAATACAATTTAATAGCTCTGTTGCAAAAAATAGTTATACCTAGGCCACAAGGCCCAATTTCCACGCAGGCCCCACAGATGCAAAGAGGTAATGTACATCAAATTAATTCATGAAACCATGAGAAACCTGGCCAGAGATCCCTTATCAAGCACATCCAACTAAACGTGATTTTTAAACAATCTGAGTGTGATTCAACGTGACCTGTAAAGCCATACAGGGAGAAATACCCTACAGACACAATAACCAGGTCAGCTGAGCCACACTCAGCTGGGCGTTCTGCAGCTCATCCCATGGCTTGAGAGAACTAAAACCTCTAACAAATTAACATAAGAAACTTTCCTATTAGAATATCTACACCTTTAATGAGTTCATTAAATTAGGTGTCTCAGGGATAATTTCTTTAACTCTTCTGATCATAGTAGAAGAGCCTTTATCTGCTGTCCTTGTTCAGAAAATTAGAGGAATTAATGTTGTACATTTACTTTCTTTTTTTCCTTTCTAAAAGACAACTTTAATAACCTAGTCAACATGAAAACTTACCTGGTTTTTACAGTCAGCCTTTCATCTACTGTAGTTAAATGTAGGAAATCATATTTGAACTTTAATTTTTTGGTATTTGTTTCACCTCTCTCCATCCTCATAGAAGTTCTCAATAAAGAACTTACTAGCATATTAGCATTATTTCTCTGATTAAAAATAGTATTCACAACTATTACCACTGCACTACTCATCTTTAGCCAGTGTCAGTGTAAATCCTGATCAACCAAGTACTTTTCTCCTAGTATGTATTACTTGCTCTTATCAGCAATTAGTTTTATCTCCTCCCATATTTCTCAAAGAGAAGAGCAAAGGTCCTTCAAATTCTTCAGTTAGCTTTTCTTTATACTCCTGTGAGCAGCCAAGCATCATCTGGTACCTTTGGCACCCAATTATTCCCATTCCTTTCCTTAACATTTACCAAGATATGAAGTCCTGATGCCATCCCTCTGTAATGAGAGCTGACTATACAGCTATTTAATCCTTTTATCCCTGTGCAGTTCAGGTTATTATAAATACACGTAAACCATATCAATTATGTGTCCTTCCTCTGGAGGTTTATCTACCTCTCACAGGATTATTTTTATAGAGATTAATAACCTTTTTATTAAAATGGCTGTATCTCCCTCTTCAGCACATCATTTCTTTTCCCTGAAAGTCAAAAAGCCTAAAGAACCACAAAAAAAGCAAAGGCCTATGTTCAAATAGGCATCTAAAATCCTGTTGTCTCTTCCTCTGAATGTATCAACAATAAAAACCAGCATTAATCCTCAGAAACATTAAAACACTGCTACATTGATTTATGCATTGTCTGCTGACAAAATGTAGAACACTTTACATTCTTTTAAGAAAACAAATCAGAAACACACGTATGTAGCACAAGATTATGAAAATCTTTTAATGTATTTCTTTTGCATGTGACCAAAAAAAAAATTTAGCTAGAACTGGAGAACATTTTAGTACTCACGATCTTCTCCTGGACAAGGCATGCCGGGTTTCTCTGGAGTACTTGGGAAAACTAAAACAAAAACATTAGATTTTTAAGACAAAAGATTCTCAGTAGTACTTTTTCCTTGATTCTTGACTATATTTACACACAGTTTTTGGAAGCCTTGAAATAATTCTAAATGAGAAATGATGCAATCAAAATATAGTTCCAGAGTGGCAGAAGCTTATACTGGAGTAAAGCATGAACAAATCTGTGCAGTGCTAAACTCAAAGCCTCCTGCACAGTTTCAGCTTTGAGCTCCCGTTCCTTCCTCAGCATCAAACTCCAGGGCATCAGCTACACAAAGGATACTTGACAGGCAAGGGAGTCACTCCAGCCTCCCACTTAAGCAGCTGTTGGGATTATCAGACACACAGAGGTTCCTGAACTGTGCAATACTTGCCATGAATGATCAGCCCTTCGTCTCTGTTCTGACAATACAAACGGAAGGCTTCCTCCAGCTCCATCTGAGATGAGATGGTACAGGGGTCACCTAACAAAAAAAACCAACACACAGGCAAATTTACCACTGAAGAATTTCTATTAATAAAAAATGTACCAGCTTCAGGTATTGCCTCTCTTTCAATCACTTGATATTAAGCTGGCATTTTGATCAAAACCAAAACGGAACAACACAATTATTCCTTCCAATTTTATCAAAATTGAGTAAACAGAACTATCCTATAGGATAATAACAAGAAAATAAAAGTGAACAGATATGCCTAAAGATCTCCCCCATTTCTTTGTCTGCTTGTGGTCACATTATCAGCATTACCTTGGGAGGGTTATTTTGGTTAAAACTGGATAATTAATCCATAAATCCACTTAACCAGACACACGTAAAGTACAGTACGTCACAATGCACTGAGAGCAAGCAAAGAAGCATGGGTGTCCCTTTGTGCAACAGCCACCTTCCTGCAGCACACCTTGGGTGACAGGTGACCTTATGCCATCCAGGCCAAGAGATGACACCAGTGTCAAGCCAAATTTAAACTTTAATTTCTTATTTTTAAAAAATGTTCTTATTTTGTAAAATTATGAATCCTGGGCCCAGCTACCTCTCTTTGAAGGCTATTGAGGTTGATGATCTATAAATGCAGCAATAATGCAACATGAAAGACAAAAGAATTATTTGTACTGCAAATCAACAATCCATATTCCTTACGTGTTTACAGGATTTTATCATAAGTGAGCTATTCATATTTCAAACCTTTTGGATCTTGTCAAAAACAAAGAAACACTATAAAAGCCCAACAGAAAATCTATTTTCTTCATCTCTTGGTAGGTTTTGTTTATTCATTAAGCCATGGGCAATTGTTTGCTTTTAGTTAGTTCAAAGAGAACATCTGTTTGTGCAATCAGACAAATGAACTTAAATTCCATGTGGCAATAAGTTGAAACACTCGCATGCAGAAATAGGATAACTCACAAAACCCAGGAGGATCAATAACAGCCAACACAGCAGATTGGCTGAAACTCAACAACTCAGACCCAGGAATCAGAAAAAGGTTGTACAGGTATGTATTTAACCAAGACTAGAGGAAAATACTTACTAGGACAGAGACTAAAAAATTAATTTTAATTTAAGTAAGCTTCAAAAAGCCAATGCAACGGTGAGTCCAACCAAGAAACACTTAAGAGGACTCATGTCTTAGAATCCTCCAACTCAAAACTCAGGGGGTTTTCTTCCTTTATTAGCAGGCATGCAGTTCAACCAGCTAAGCACAGGCAATGTAATTATCTTCCACATCCTTCTGATCAGGTTACTTCTTATTACACCACCATTAAACTGAGCTTGGTACAGTTGCCTCTGTCCTTCTTGGTATTCAAAATATAAAGAGTAAAATTTAGAGGTATTAATACTTGTCCATGGTGTTTTAAGGGTTGAGTCATCTTTGACTACCAGCTACCACCTTCCAAGGTCAGTACTTTGAAATTCAATTTACTCAAACAACACTATCAGCTAAGAGAGCTATTAAAAAAGCCAAAACACACCATTAAAACTATTAGCCAAACCAGTCTGGTATTTTTCCACCTTTCTGTATTCAGTTCTAGTTCTGCAGGCCCTGGCTTTGACAAGGTGCTTCTGTAGAAGTGAATTCAGGCACTACTGCAATCAACCCTGATGTCTTGAGTCTCATTTCTCCAAGCTTCCTGCTCTGTGACAGGGTTCTGTAGTTAGGTATTTAGAAACAAAAAAACTTCACAGTATGATATTTGTTTATACCAGTTCCTCAATGCCCCTTCTTTGTTTGTGAATAACAAACCCTGAGAAGTATTTCAGTCCATTACCTTCATCATCAATCCACTTGAGGGTAATTGGCTGTTCCTGTTGCAAGTTACACATCTCGTGCACTTCATCACAGAGTTCAGCATAGCTCATTGATGCATCCAAGTTTGTTATCAGGATGTCCCTGCAGAAGATGAAAACATCAGCTTTTATCAGAAAATACTTGCATATTCCAACAGTTCCATCTATGGACACTAAGCTGCAGAATCATACAGAATGAGCATTCCTCCTATAAAACACTCCCACTATGCCAGCAAGATTACACCTCACAGTGCTTAACTTAAAAATACTTCAGTATGGAGGAAATAAATGTGTTAATTACCAGTCTTTAATGCATGTTTACTCGGGTGAGCCAAGCTCCCTTATTATAATTATCAGCACTTGAAGTGTTGTTAAAAAACAAACCAGAAGCTTTCATAATAATAATATTTTTTTTAATCCAGGTGCTTCTTCCATCAGGAGATAAATAAAATCTCAATTATTGTAAAATCCTTTAAAACAGAGGCTTTACCTCACATCCACTATATTGTTTGAGATGAAGCTTTGATTAGGTGAATTCTCAAAAGATGTAATTACATGAAAATTCAGATACAATCTTAGTCAAATTCTGTATCTTGCACTCTACCTTTGTACTATTTGGAGAATGTGAACCCAATACTGAACTGTCTATGTAAACTATACATTATCTCAGGAATTTCTGACAATAACTTTTGATATAATGGAAGTCCATAAGTCCTGTCAAAGCAGGTCAAATACTGAAAAAGGAAAAAAGATGACACAAAACAAAATCTGATGATACAAACAAGACTTTCTACTACTTTTAAAATATTTTTCAAATAACTGACTCTGGGAAATCAATTAACAAGTGCAAAATGAAACAGGAAATGAACTTAAATCATTCCACTGCCTTGAAAACTTTCCAGAGGACAATTAGTAAACTGTTTGGTAGCTAATGGCTACTGGCATGTGTAATTCTTTCCCCTCTTATGTAATACAGCAAATACATCAGAAGTTGTCCAACATAACTGAAATAATTTTCCTATTTCCATACTATGTGACAAGTCATTTTAGAAAAAATGTTATACAACATATTCTGACTACTTATGTCTTTCAGCCAGCAGCTGAACAGTACTACACTGAAATAAGAAACTTAAACTCCACAATTTATATTTTAAATGATATGCATTAATAACTTGCCATTTTGCCTTTGCTGAGAAAAATTACTATAAGCAAAGCTCTAAAACAAGCATCATAAAGAACTGTACTGTTTCAAACTCAGATTAAAGCACTGCTACCTTTTCAAGTGTATCTTTAATCTATACTTTGTAGAGCTCTCTAAGAACAGCAACTTAGTAATTCTTCATAACAGCAACAGCAAATGAAATACATATGCTGCCTGCCAACCTGCACATCCATAGCATCCACAACACTGAGAGCTGTCAGGTGAGGTTGAGTTTAAGAACATTTCCCTGTCAAAGAAGTCATGTTTTATGCATTTATGAAAGTAAGAGACCAAACTGGTTCTCACAGCCATGTTTGAGGGTTGGTGCAATGCCTTGCCCCACGACAAGGGCACCAACAAATGCAGCTCATTATTTAATGCACTGCCACCACAAGCCACTCATGAAATCAGGCAGCTGTAGATCTGTGGTAACCATGGACATTCACACTTTCACCAGCATCTAAATAATATTCAAAAACTGAAAATACACTGTAAGGCAACACTACCCACACACACTATAAACTCCAAATAAAATTGGCCACTACTAGTCAGCCTTGAATTGTTAAAATTATTATAACAGATGTCATTCTACAAGTAAATTAATGAACTTGATATCCATAACGTCCATGTTCCCTTGAGATCTACTGTATTTAATCTTAACATCTCTACAGCCACATCAGGCAATCAGGGCACAGGGAAGTGAAAACCATTCCTTGTTTAACATTAATAATCCCACGGGACACTTTAAAAAAAAATATTTGAAACTGGACACTATACAGTAATATGAAAAGCTAATGATCAGTAAGTTCTGTATGAGCAGTTACAGCAAGAGAAATAATTCCAGTGACAGATCAAACAAGTCATCTCTCAGAGCCAAGATAACACACAGCAAAGCAGACTGCACCACTGCTCTGCTTCAGTGATTTCAAGTAACCAGGTATAAACTAGAGAGGCAAGTGGCGTAATTCTTGGTTCATTATTGCAGTTAGGTTTTCTTTTGTAATCTACTCTGGCAGTGATTTCTACTGTGCTATGTTAGGAACTCTGTCACACCCAGAAACAGGAATACCTGAGATACTCAGCCTCCAGAGATACACTCAACACTCACATGTCTTAAACTTCCCCATGCTCAGATTTCTAACAGGCATTTCAACATGGCATCTGTACTATTATTATAATTTCAGCAGTTAGTCCCTAATTCTGAAGTTGCCCAGGATCAATGATTTCTTGTAGTCTGTCAAATTTGTTCAAAAGCTGAGTGCAGTGCTGCAGTGGAGATACTGAGATGATCAGTTATAGAGGCTATAGTGCCAAAAAGAGTCAGCTTTACCTCACACAATTTGATCAGCAGAACAAAACCAAAATTCATAGCACTCGGAACTCTCGTTTGTAAACTGACTTCTGTAGACTTCACAGCTAATGCAAAAGACTGATGTAGTGCTGCAGGAAAAACTACAGCAGTTTATTGTAAAACATGGTAATAATAATTACCTGACTTCTAACATTGACACAATTATTATCACCTCTCCCAGTTGTGCACAGACAAGCTCCACAGACACACTCCTTTCACTTTGTATCAACACTACCTGCCAGCAAGCCACCCCAAATTATTCACACCCCGTTCTACTGGTGCTTGTAGTGCCTTCCCTCACAGAGCTGAGGCAGCTCTCCCATTGCACTACCACACTAATTCAATTGTTCTAGAACTCTAAACTCAGGACCTCAAACTACATGGCATTGCTAAGTAGGTAAGTTCAAAACTAAAGCATTTTGTTTTCAATAAAAATTTGTGAAGTGACTTTCATAACTACATCACATTTAATTCAAAACAGCATTTTTCTACACTGTAATGTAGAAAATTCTACATTATGATAATTTCTACTACCATGCACAGTAGTAGCTACATTTACTTATTTAGCAGTAGAATATCAGAAGAGATCACTCAAGCCATTGATTAAATGGCAACAAGTTCCGTCTAAATATTTCCAATCAAGTTTAAGGATCTACTTGGGCCAAATATTTAAGTCCTCAACCGCCTTAAACTCAGGCCTTCACGGAAGACAGGAGAAACTAAAGCAATATTATTTTACAAGGTCCTCAGAGGGGCAGCAAACCAATAAGATTAAACATACCTGAAAATTCAAATTTCATGTTGCTGCAATAAAACCTTCCTGTTTCTACTGTCAACTGAGTGAAGTCATAAGGGACCATGACATTCTGATTATAGACAGGATAAAATGTAATAACTGCATCTGGATGCAGGAGATGGATCTAGACCTGGCTGTGACCATGGGAATCAATAATCCATCAACCGACAATGACTGTGGGTTTGTCAGTTATGCACATTTCCTTCCCTTCTGAGAGAAGAATAAATTAACTTTTCTTCTTGATCAGGATGCTGCAGGAGTGTGACTGGTATTTTAACAGCTCAGGAGTTTACCTGCCTGATCTGACATTAATTACAAATCCACCAAAGCCCTGGTTACTTTATCACTAGGTCAGACCACAAACTCCTGCTCAATACACTTCAAAAATAGACAGGTCACAATACAGAGGAAAGGACACACTGACTTACCCACTGTAGTGTGTTTTTACTCTGATGAAGTCTTTGTTCAGATCAATTTTTGAGCCCATTCTGCTAGGCATGGTCTGTATTTAGCAGCTATATAAAATTATAAGTATGCAGAAATAAGCTGATTCAAGACAGATAAGAGATTCTGAACTGAAGAGCTTCACATGTGAAATGTGTTTCTGCTCCAGATGATTCTCAATCCAGCTGCACAGATTAAAAAATAGAATATTGATGAATATACACACACTGCTAAACAAATGAGTTGTGTCAAATTTTAGAAACACAAATAGGTCTACATAGAATAGCAAAAAAATCAAAAGACCATTGACCTGCACAGAAATAAGATTGGTTAAAAATACCATGTACAATTTGGCTTTACGGAAATACCACAAGTATTTGAGGATGCTTTCTTAAAAGTCATCGAATAGCTCCCTCCTGGCTGAAATACTCCACAGAAGTTTTTACTTATTCATCAACACAGCATCTTACTCTTTTCTCACAAAGAATCAAGTAACTAAAAATAGGGTTTTTGCTGTAAATAAAACATTGCAGTCAATTACTACCAGTTACAAATTTACCCAAGAGAAACGGCAGAGGAACTCCGAGGGGCAATTTAGCATACCTTTATGATTGGAGCCTGACAAACATCCTGTTTATTCCAAACTACCACCTCACACATGAATGTGTGTGTACGCACACACCTCCCTAACCCCGCTGTCCTGGCAAGCCGGGCCACAGGTACCGGGGGAGCGGAGACTCCCGATCCCTCCACCCGACCCTCCCGGGGGGCTCGGGGGAACACGCGGCCCCTCCCGGGGGGCTCGGGGGAACACGCGGCCCCTCCCGGGGGGCCCTCCCGAGGTCCCACCTCAGCCCCGGCCTGCGGGGAGCGGCCGGGACGCGACACCGTCGCTCGGGACGAGCTGGCGCCGGCACTTCCCCGGACGGAGCGATCTCCACCGGGACCGTCCGGACTCCTACCTGCTCCGACCACGGCGGTCCCACCCTACACAGCGGGGCTCCGCGGCGCGCAGGGGCCGCTCCCTCAGCCCTGCCCGGCTACACCCCCGCGGCCTCAAGTTGCTCAAAGTCCCGCAAGGAAGTTTCGAAGCGGACTTTGCCTCGCTGCCGGCGGTGCCCCGGCGGGGAGCGGCGGCGGCGGCGGCCGGCGGAGGAGCCGCACTGTCCCTCAGGTGTCCCCTCAAGTCCCGCCCCAGGTGGCCCCGGCGCCCCTCAGCCGCTGTCCAGGCTCAGCACCCCGCGCCCGCGGCAACATGGCGGTCTGAGGGCGGGAGCCGCAGCCAATGGAGAGCCAATCCCCGCCCGGGTCCCGCCTCCCCGCCGCCAATGGCAGCGCGGGTACCGTTACCTGGGGAGCCGGAGCGTCCCGGCCAACCAGAGCGGGCGGGGGGGCGGCGGGGAACACCTGCAGCCAATGGGAGCGCGGCGCTGCAGGGAGCGGCGGCCGAGGCAGCGGGGGGGGGACAGGTGTGAGGGGACAGGGCTGAGGGGACAATGCTGAGGGGACTGTGGTGAGGGGACAGGTGTGAGGAGACAGGGCTGAAGGGACAGGTGTGAGGGGACAGGGCTGAGGGGACAATGCTGAGGGGACAGGTGTGAGGGGACAGGGCTGAGGGGACAATGCTGAGGGGACAGGTGTGAGGGGACAGGTGTGAGGAGACAGGGCTGAAGGGACAGGTGTGAGGGGACAGGGCTGAGGGGACAATGCTGAGGGGACAGGTGTGAGGGGACAGGGCTGAGGGGACAGGTGTGAGGGAACAATGCTGAGGGGACAGGTGTGAGGGGACAATGCTGAGGGGACAGGTGTGAGGGGACAGGGCTGAGCGGACAGGTATGAGGGGACAGTGCTGAGGGGACAGTGCTGAGGGGACAATGCTGAGCAGACAGGTGTGAGGGGACAGTGCTGAGGGGACAGGTGCTGAGGGGACAATGCTGAGCGGACAGGTATGAGGGGACAGTGCTGAGGGGACAGTGCTGAGGGGACAATGCTGAGCGGACAGGTGTGAGGGGACAGTGCTGAGGGGACTGCTGTGACGGGATAGGTGTGAGGAGATAGGTGAGAAGGGACTGCTGTGAGGGGACAGGCGTCAGGGGACATTGCTGAGGGGATTGGTGTGAGTGGACGAGGGAGTAGTGTGAGGAGATAGTGCTGAGGGGACAGGGGACTGGTGTGAGGGGACACTGCTGAGGGGATTGCTTAGGGGACAAGTATGAGGGGACAGGTGAGGGAGACAGTGCTGAGGGGACAGGTGTCAGGGGACTCGTGTGAGGGGACAGCGTTGAGGGGACTGCTGTCAGGGGACAGGTGTGAGGAGCTACGGGACATGTAAGGGAGGAGAGGTGTGAGGGGACTGGTGTGAGGGATAGGGGACAGTGCTCAGGGGACAGGTGTCAGGTGTGAGGGGACAGGTGTGAGGGGACAGGTGTGAGGGGACAGGGGACAGGTGTGACAAGAGACTGGTGTGAAGGGGACAGGTATGACAGGATACTGATGTAAGGGGACTAGTGTGAGGGGGGCTGGGGACAGGTACTGAGGGAACTGGTGTGAGGGGACCAGTGGGGAAGAACTGATATGGGGGCAGAGGTGAGCTCCTCAGGGGACAGATGCAAGGGGACATGTGCTGAGGGGATAAAGGCCAGGTGCTGAAGGAACAGGTGTGGCAGGACAGGCCCTCTCTGTCTCCCCTGGAGCTGCCAGAGCTGCTTCCCAGGAAATCTCAGCAGGAAGCCCCAGCAGTGATGTCCCGTGAGTGTCAATCCAGCAACCAGCCTGGGGATGGGCCACTCAAAGTGGCTAAAGCAGGAAAATCACAGCTGAGATACTAAATACGGAATAATGTCAGACTGGCCAGACGAGAGAGAAAAACAATATATTAGTGGTGGAGCACCTAGAGTACCACAAGAGGCAGTCTGTGACATGTTTAATACTTTGTAAAGTTGGGTTTGGATGTTTTTCCCTGATGATGCTTTGATATTTTCTTCCAAACTGTGAATGAATCAGGATCACCTGCTTTTTCCTCACAGAAAGCTGGGATGGTGAACTCAGAGAGTCCTCTAGTGGAAATGCTGCTCATCCTGCCCAAACAGCTGGTTTCCTGGTGTGATTTAAAACTTTTCTAAGCAAATAAGCTATCCAAGCGAAAGGGTTGTTTTGGGGTTTTTCTTGATGTATTTATATCCACCATTGGGCAACATGAGCCACCACATTTGAAAAACAAAACAGGGAGACACAACTATTAGATTTTTTTGGGGGGCTACCTGGAGTTGAATGGTCATGATTTGTACACCTACATCAAGTTTTTTCAGGCATATTTAGCACTTTCTCAGCACCTTTGTGGGGCTTTTGGGGGGATAGTTGGCAGCAGTGCAGCTCTGAGGTTTCTTTTGATGTTTTTACAATCTTCCAAAATACAAATAAATAAGAGTTGGCACTAGTTTAATTAGCAGTAAAATGGGAAAATGTATTCCCATCAGTCGAGATGTTTTCTCTAACACCAAGGAAATGCACCCCATGGCTTCATTTATCAGTCTTTAATTGAATTATTTGTGTGTCCACTGCTAATTTTATCTTTTTGGGAGCTCTCAATTTAGTTTCAAAGTGGGTCCTTAAATCTTCATGTGTTCCAAATTTCTCTGCTTGAAATGGAGAACATTATGTAAGGTAGGTCTGCAAACATAATTCTTTCAGGTCAAGGTAGTCTTTGATCTCCATGTCAATTAAATGCTTCAGCTCCTTGAGCTGTTGGATTGGGAGATAAAAGGTTCTTCAGAACTGTGATCTGAAGTTTTGTGTGGTTTATTGCTGTTTTTTCTTCTAGCACAACTTACCACGGAGAAAAGCTCAGGTATATTTTCAGTGCTTGATGAAAAAAAATCTCAACCATAATATTTTTACATCTCGCAGAGATATTTTGTGGTTGTTCACTTGCTGTTTTTTTAGAAATCTTGTTTTGAGTTGGTTTGTATTTTCTTGTATTACAAGACTGTTTAAACAGTTGAATTTCTCAATAGATGCTTCCCACTTCTGGGCAGATGGCAGTTTTTGGAGAGGACCTTGGCTTTGCTCTGTGCATTAGCTGACAAGGTTGTAACTGGTTTGAAACACAATTTGTAAATCCTGAGTGTATACTTCACCTTTTTTTCCCCCTGTATTTTTCCACATGGCAGGCACTTTTTTCTTCTACCAAGTCATCCTCTACTTAAAAGTTGCAATATTTCTGTCTACTATATCTAGATTTAAAGAGCTGACAGGCGCCTATTTTATTTTTATTTTATTTTATTTCATTTTATTCCAGGTGTAAATGAGCTATCTAAATTTTTAGTTCTTTTAAAAATCACCATTAGAATCTTTTCATATCATATGTTTTAAGAGCAGTGATCTGAAGCAATCTGTTTGAGAAAGAGAAAGCTAAAGAGGGTTTTGGTTTTTTTCAAATATTTCATTTCTGAAATTCGACATTCAACCTCAGCATCCAATCATGCCACAGATTATCTGTATCAGCGAAAATGTGATTTATTCAGGAATCTGGTGATGGTTGTTAGTCCAGCTGCTGCAGCCTGGGAGTCTGATGTGAATTGTCTTTTTAACTCACAGTTACAAGTTTTCCGAATATTCTCCATTATTTCCTGGCACTGATGTAAATTCCTTTCAGGCTGTACATCCGCACGTTTCCAGCAGATGGCAAGAGATTCCCAGGCAACTCGCTGGGAATCACGGTTGTGCGGACGATGCTTACAAGTCGTACGTCTTTATTTAGTGCCTCAGGGTGTTGATAACTCTCTTTTAAAAATTAGTTTAAAAGGAAAAAAAAAATCTTTGGGTTAATGATTGCATTAATCTAAAGTACAGCGTGAGCCATCAGACACAAGGTACTTGTCTGTTTCTGACAAGGCTGACCAGAAAACTCCTCCCTCCCAAACGCTCCAATGAAAACATCATTATGGCAGCTACTTTTTCCAGACAATTGTTGCAAAAAAGGGTCAATCGGTACTAATTTCACCTCGGTAGAAGACAGATATCCTGTAGTGCTTGAATTTATGACTCAAAATCTTCAGCTAGATTAGGACCTTTCAAGTTTCCAAGGTTTTAAAGATTTAGTAGGGATTAGAATGATGCTTTCACACTGTGAACTAAACAAAAAAGAAATTGAGAGAGACAGCTCATATCTCCAAGTGCATGTGAAGCGTGAGTAACCAGTTCTGTATCACTTTAAAATAAAAATGCCTCCCCATAGCATGTCTCTTTAGCAGATCAAACCAGCAGCATGTGCAGGCTGCTCTCCAGCCTACTTACTCTCTTCTTTTGCCAGGAAGAGACTAGATATTGTTTCCATTGAAATAACTGGCAGTGAAATCCTTGGGTGCAATGGGAATGAATTTGGGCCAGGTGCCACAAAGTTTGGATAAAAATAATAAGGCAAAGCATTAATATATTTGAAGATAAACTGGAGTAAAGCAGATATTCTACATAATATCAAAAATCACCATGACAATTCTTTGTAGATTTTCTTGCTGGCTTGAATATTAGTGTTTTTCTAGCCTGTGTTAAAATAGACAAAATGAATAATGTTTCAAGACTATTTTAAGCCAACACCTCCCTTACTTGTCTGTCTTATATAAGATAGAAGCAACCAGAAGCTGACTCTCTTGTTGACACCTCATTAGCCAGGAGGAGAAGGAATTCTGTGAGTAGTCCAAACTACACATCTTTAAAAGCAACTAAACCCAAACCTTTGTGCTTCTGTATTTACTTTTTCAGGATATTTAAACAACCTGTTTGATTTTACAATACTATGTTGATAAAGAAAATGTAGAACCTCCTGTCCTTTATATATATGCACATACAAGCTTGTATATGTAAAAGTTTCATCCACAAAGATGAGGGGTAGGATAATCTTAAATATATCTGTAAAAAATGTAGTTAAAGATGTACAGAAATAGTTATTTTTGTATTTGTTTAAAGCTGGAAGAAATGCAGCAATAAAGGAAGAACAGCCTGGATGGAACATTATACCAGATGTTTTACAGATTACTCTGTATTTCATCACTCAGTCTTTATTTAATCTTAAGGCTGTAGTAATTGTAATACTGGATAGCTCAATGGCCTATATATTGTTTTGCTACTTCCAGCTCTGCCTGTTCCAATTGGCCAAAGCTGGCCAATTATTTATTACTGTGGAAAGAAAAATGTTCTCCCTACTCCACTTGGTAACCTCATGAATGAAAATTGAATTTTGTGATATTTGGGTTGCTCTTATTGAGATTACTTACCCAATAAACAACTAATGCAACCTGGATTTGCTAGTAACTAACGTTACCCAGTAATTATGTTAAAGATATTTGGGCTAAAATTAGGAAGAGTTTCTTTGAGAGTGAGGAGAATTTGAGACATGACTTAAACTATCTTCTTCTCCCTATTGCATGTATGGGGTTAGTAGTGTGCAGTGTAAGAGAGTGAAACAGGGAGGAAAGAGTGTGTTTGTGTGGGATTGTGTTTGTGTGGGAGTGTGCTGCTTAATTATCACAGGGTTGAGTCCTTGCCTTTTATGTAATAATCATTGGAAGGTGCAAAGGCTTGTCAATTGAGACTTTCAGTCTCCCTGTTTTTCATACCTGGGCAATAAGATTATATTAGTTTTGCCTAATATGTTCTTTTGCCAAAGAGAAAGAAAATTGCCTCTTCTTCTCACCTTTCCAAAAGGAAAAAAATAAAGGGAAAGAGAACTGAGGATCAAGTGAAATAGAAGTATTGCAAGAGTTAAAGAAAGGATAAGTTTCCAGAGGTTTCCAGTGTCTTAGAAATGCAGAATATTTGGATTTTTTATTTTTTTTGACCAATCTTTTCATGGAACAGTGAATTCCCAATAACATCTGATTAGTTCTGTTCATGCTATATTTTCTGACAGTCTGGGCTTGACTGTCTTCTCAGATTTGTTTTTACTGTGAAGGACTTAGTAAAAGAAATAGCTGTGGCACAAAGCTGGTATAAGGAGAGAGCAGATCCCTGATGCATTATGTAATGAGGGGCTTAGATCCTCAAATTAATTCTATTTAAGACACAGTGCCTTTCTCATCTGTCTACCAAATCCATCCAAAACCACATATTCATTGCCAAATTTGTATTCAGTTTTCATTAGGAAGAATCAGCTCTTTATGTTTGTAACATATATTGCACACAATGTTATTTTAATATCAAACAGGCTTCCAACCATGGCAATTGGTTTAAGCTGCTGTAATAAACAGGGCAGGAGGGAGTGGCTTCAGATTTTTTTCTTAAACAAAAATATTCTCAGAAACTTTCAATAAGCTTGTTATCTGTTCTGCTTCAGAGACAAATACACAGGGTGCTGTTTTGCTCCTAACGAGAAGTGCTTTTCCAGGGTAATGACTGGGGGTATTTAAAATCAGAGCAATCGTATTAAGTGTTGTGTTGTCCCAACAGCAGAAGCCTCATTGAGCTAAATTGGTTTCGCTACATTATCTATTGGATTAGCAAACCAGTTAAAAACTGATGTGAGAGCTTTAACTGGGATAAATGCTTTCATTTTTACCCAGAAACAGGACAGATATTTCTGGTTTTTAACCTCTTCATAGTGCTGTCACAATTAATGCCAGCATTACCTTCAAACAAATGCAGTATCTTGCTCTTCTTCATCCTTCATCTTGTGCTTTCTGATTTTCTAACCTCATGAGGCAGCAATAGCTATTTTTTCAATCAGTACAGCAGCGTGCATAAGTGCCCCCCAGAAAGCTCTCATGAACACTCAGTGGTGCTTCCTCTTCTGTTGTCAAGGCCAAAGGAGAGTTTTGCAAACCCTTGGGCACTGAAAAGGCAGGATGTCATTATGGGCTGAAATCTCTAGGGTCATTCTGATTTTCCTTCTAATGCATTTTATCTTCCAGTTCAATAGTTGGAATGCCTATTTTGTCCGTTTATAGAAGCTCCAATTTCTGTATATCTACATTTTATTAACACTTCACATTTAGAATGATTACATTAACACATATCCCACTCTTTTTCTCACAGACACGCCAGTCCATAGAGCAGTACTATAAATTGCTGAAAGGAACACAAATGCTTTCAGGTGCAGCACAGAAAAAGTGCCTTCTCATCTGTCACATACTTTTTTTTATGGCACTAGTACAATCCATCCAAAGTCAGCATTCAACTGACATCAAATCTGGCTTATTTCACTTTATTAAGGGCATCATGAAATTAGAGTTGAATAGGGAATTGTCTTTAGATGTTAATAGGTCTAAAGCAGTAATGTCTGGGGATTTTAAAATACAATAATGTCAATAAAAAAAAAAAGTAACGCACACACAAAAGTATAGAAGATTCAAATTTATGCAAAACTCCAATCAATTCACCATACTCCTGTACTGAAATGTCTCCTCAAAAGTTTGAATGGCATCTGAATTTTCAGTTTCTGGCTCTGGAAACCAATTTAAGAAAATCTCTCTCTTGTTGATGGAGGTGTTTTGTCTTGTGCTACTCATGCAAGTGCAGCAATAGCAGCTGAAACTCCTGTTCTCCCCTCAGATCCCCTTGTTTCTGGGATGGACACGTTGCTATATGTGTGCTCACAGGGCACTTCTCCAACTCCCTGCAACCTTCTGAGATATTTTTTGCCTTTTATTTATGCTTCTGTCTACATCATTGTAGGTAGTCTGACATTCTGGCTTTGGGGTTTTTTGAGGAGATTGCTGCCACCTTTTACTTTGATCAGTCATGCTGAGCTGTGCACCTTGAAGATCTGCAGTCAAACTACAGAAAAAATTCACTGAATAAATCTTCTGGAGCAGTCAGCAGGACATGCAGCCTGTGACTGTCTCCCAGATGGAGAAGCAACTAATTTTGTCCAATAACCCCATGTGATCAGTCAGTTGGCTGCAGTGTAAGGAGTTATGTCAGGTGCACAGTTACAAAGTATTACTGCTGAAGTAATTAGATCAGACATTGCCTTTATAATATCTGCAGCCACCTTCTTGCTAATTACTCTCAATAAGCTGCCACTGCACACTAGAGGGACTAGGGCTGTGCTTCTTTCTCTGCTCTTTAATAATTCCAAAATCATGGATTATTTTCTTATGATTTGCACTCCTTGGGAAGTCGCTGTGAATATTCATCTAGCTGGATTTAGTCAATAATTTCACTCTTAGCAGAAGTTACTGACATTGACAGACTATGTAATAAACTATTAGCTGGAGAAAACAGTGGGATACAAAAAGGTTGGATTCTGCTTTCCCAGCAGAAGTTAATCTGATTTTAAACTAAAGATTATTTCTGATTTTTGCAAGTGTAACAGAGAAGGTGGCAGCACTGTGGTCTTTCTAAAGGATGTAGTATTTTTGTGGTGATAGATCATGGAAAAAGCAACAACTTAGTAAGGGAAAGGCATAGTAAAGTCATGCTTCTGCTGTTTTTATTCCACTCTGCATTAAATCATTATATAGAGAAGTAGTATTTATTCAGAAGAAGGCAGAAGAGGTTGTGTTTCCTTGGAGAGAAAGTGATTATGACCAAAAACACACTTAGAAAAAAAATATAGTGTATTTCTGAAATGCAGCATTCCATCAGCATCAGGAACAAACAATAAGAAAAACAAATTAGAAAGAGGAGAAGCAGGAGGGAAAGAAAAAAACCTTCATTACCTGAATATATTGAAAGAGATGCAGATTTTCTGTGTAAGGTGACGTTTGAGTGGTACTTGGCCTTAATTCAGTATGCAAGCCTCAGAAACTATGGTGAGTAGTATCATGAAAGTACCCATTGGATGCACTTACCTAGCTGGAGGATAGGAGCTTTTGCTTCTCCTGAAGGGCTTTTCTTCTGTAAAACTCAAAGATATAGGAAAGAAATCATTATAGCAGTTTTTCAGACGATGAAGTGGGAGGTCTTGACTGAGATTCCCCAGCAGCTCAGTGGGGAGATGTGGGACAGAATCCAGGTGTCTCAGTCCAGAGTTGGGTTGGTGAGGACTTGGTGGAACAATCACAGCTAAATGTCACTTGGGGTTTTCCAGCACTCTGGTGGCTGATAGCTTTTCCATGATCACAGAAACTAAAGATTGAGGTGAACCTAAGATCTACACTGGAGCATATTTTCTATTACAGCCCAGTTCAAGATCATTATTTTTTCTTCAAAGTATTCTCTTACTTTGCTGATACTGAACAAATCTTATTCTAAGTTATAAATCAGTGCTAAAATGTTTTATCTTTCAGTGCTGGTCATATGAAATCAAACTAAATCACAGCTGAGTTAAGGCAGGAGGAATGTGCACATGCTCCACCAGGATCAAATCTTCTTTTCACCCTTATTGCAATTATTAATTGTCAGCCACATGTTCAAGAGCCCCATCCTAAATGCCAGTAAAGCTCTTCTCTCACCTACAGCCTCTGGCTTAGTCTCTCTCATTCTCCTTTCCATTGCAGCTTTCAGCCTCTTCTTTCCCTCTCTCTCATTTCACCTTTTCTTTTGTGGCACTCTCTATTTTTAAAACAACCTCTCACTTTCAAGGCAACAATATCCTGAAAATAAATTGCCCTTTTGTAGTGTCTTACATTGGCTTCCTCCATTAACAATATTTCAGTTGTTTTAATCCATATTCCAATATATTTACTGTGGAGATTTTAGAGAATAATTGTGAAACTAGTTTATTGTGAATACTGTGTTCATTTGCTGAGCTCACTGAGATTATTTACAGAACAAAGTGTTATTTTGCATGACTTGGGTGAGAGATCTAGTCCTGAATTAAGCAGTGTGTATGAGGACCCATAAATTTCACAGTTGAATAATGGAAGTGAAGAGGCCTAAGAGATTAGGTCAGCCTCTGAATAAAAACAGCAAAAATATCCAAAGCAACGGAATAACTTAAAGGCAGTTATGAAATTTTTTTACTTCCCTCAGCTATTTAGGGACAGATTCAAAAAGGATATTTTCAGAGGCACACATGGTAGATTCTCAGTGAAAATTAACAGAACAAAATCCAAAGTCATTCCTGAAAATGGAGTCTGACTTCCTTCATTATCAAGCACCTTTCAAATTTTTCCCAATCTAACACAGGAAGCCCAAGTTTTCCCTGTGGTTCTAAACCACTTTATCTATTTTGAGGCCTATTAAACTAATAAACATTTCTGTGTTTAAGTGTTTAAATTTTCATTAGCTCAGATCTGAAATGTAATACAGTCATTATTAACAATTCAGTAGAATTTTATGTAGTATATTTTATTTCATGCTGTGACTAAGAGCATTGAAATTTTTCAATACTTTTTCCAAGACAAATCATATTTTAAGAAAAAACTTCCACTCCCCTCTCTTCCCTTTTACTTTGTTCATGAGATTTTCCTGATTAAAAACACCAGCTTTAGCACTACTGTTAAACCTAGACCAGCCCACAGATGCAGAAAACCACTCGTGCAGAAGTGAGGAATGAGCTCTTTCATTACAAATAAAAAAGAAATTATCTGAGTGTGGAAAGCCAAATCTTCATTACTGATCAACCTTGAAGTGGAGGAAAATATGGTCATTTAAGATTTAACTTTTGCTACAAATATGTACATATGAAAAGTTGTCTCGTGGTATTACAGGAAAGGAAGAGCTGGACTTGTTTGGCAGAGTGCAGTCCTACGTATCAAATCAGGTCAGCAATAAATTGCTGCTTTAAGTAGGAATTCATAGCAGGACCTTCTTGACTTTGGAAGTATTTGAGCTCGTTGGAAAATACTTTGAGAAGAGGTGCCTCAATTCAGTTTCAGTGGAGGGCCTTTTAGCCTGTGGATATTGTTCAGTTTGTAGGTTTTGGGAAGAATTTTCCTTTTTTTTGTTGCCTTTACATTGTGTATGCAACCCAGTATATAACATTGACTGCTGCAAAGGCTGCTGGGAACACGGCTCTGGCATAAATGTCAATGGTGTCAGCATCAATGGGCTTAAAGAGGGACTTCAGGCCAGTCTTTTTGTCCAGTTTCATTCCCTGCTGCTGTTTTGTCTCTCCAGTTTCTATTTCTATTGTGCCATATGATCCAGGCAGGCTTCTGGGAATTCGGTGCTGCCTGTTAGAAATTGCCAGTTCCTGGTTCACACCAGCTATGGAGAGGGAAAACAGAACAATGGCATTCTTCACGTTGATCTGCAAAGGAAAGAGGAGAATAATGGCAATTTATAGGGCAAGGACAGTGTCATTCATCCAAGCTATCCATGGCACCAGCATGGTGAAACACCCCTGGGATCCATATGTGGTGAATGGGATTTAACCCCTGCTTTGGCAGAACTCATGGAAGACTCTGTGCTGCACATTTAATTCGGGTTATGGCTTTACATGCTCTGAATTGCTGAGGCACCAACAAGAACATTCTCAAAGCCTTTCTTAGGAAGAATTTGTAGTAAAAGGTCATGAAGCAGGATGATTGCTTTGGCAAAGTTATTCCCAGTATCACACTTACTGACCTCTGCACTCTGCCTTCTCGCCTTTATCTTGTTCTTCTGCTTTTTCATGTAGTCAGCATTGAAATGTGCAAAGGCATATTCCACCAGTGCAGCAAAGACAAACACGTAGCAGATCCAGAAGTAAACGTCCAGTGCCTTGATGGCAGAGGCTCGTGGGAGTGAGGATCGGGCACTGACCATCAGAGTGGTCATTGTAAGAACAGTAGTGATACCTGCAGGGTAGCATGAGAGAGAAATAGATGCACTAATATACATAAATATATTTTTTAATATGAGGCTGAGAATTATTTTCACAGTAAAAGCCCCTTAATACTATGGCTTCTGATTTTCAAAACAGGGGAGCTTTTAAGAAACTGCATTTGTATGACTAAGGCAGCTTTGAACAAGTTATCCTTGGCTTTGTCTTAGATCAGGAGAAACAAAACCTAAAGAACTAACCCTTAAACACTTTTACATCTGGACTAGCAACCCTTAGTCAGACAAACAGACACACAAGCTCCAGGAACATTTTTTTGTCACTATCCCAGTTCCTTCAAATAATTTCTTTCATTTCTTTCACAGTCATTACTGCTTTTAACCCTCCCTAGGTGGTTATTTGCTGTTCCTTACTGAGGCAGCTGCTCTGATAACACGACAGAAATTAAACCAGGAGAGAAATCTTTCAAAGGACCCTCCCTTCTGCAAATGTAAACACAGTGGTCATAAATGCACCTTAATGAGGATTATCAGAGAGCACAATTCCCACTCGAGCACTCCCTTCCCTGTGAGTCCCCAGGCCATCTGTTTTACCTAGTGACACCCTGGCAGGCACAGCTGACTGGCTGATCCAGAAGGACACCCACGACATGGCCACCAGTAGGATGGAAGGGACATAAGACTGGATGATGTAAACTCCTCGATTTCGCCGAAGGTGGAAGTGGAGACTGAGCCTGGGAAACTGACCTGCTGGAAAAGAGAGCAGGCAGAAGAGATTCTGGCTGCGTGAATTACAGTTAGATTGATATTAAAAATTACATTTCCTATAATGACACAGAGCTACACTCTTTAGCATCTTCTGCACAAGGGTCACAAAAACCTTTTTTGAATGCTGTTCGATTGATGCTTCATAAACCCTGCACGAGGTACTGCAGCTTTCATAGCTAAGAATAGGTCAAATGATTTGTCTCAGGTCATATCAATGCCAGATCTGAAAATAAAATCATGAGTCTTCTCAAATAACAGTATTGCTTCAAAATGTGTACTGTCTTATCATCTGCTGTAGAAAGTCCTCCAGATACTAAATTTAGATTTTTTAAAAGGCCAAGTTAATTTCAAACTCAAAAAAGAGCTTAGAGGAGATGTGCAGCATAAATGAGAATCTGAATACATGAAAGAGGATGAAAAATCAGCAGGAAAGAAATGACTCCAATCTTGTACAAACATTGCAGTAAGCCCAGTGATAGACATACACACCACTGACTTCTACGGGGTAGAATTAGACTGATCTGACTGTACGTCATAAGCTCCACAACATCAGGGCTAATGGAAATTTTTCTTGCTCTGAAGCTGCAAATTAGGTCAAGAAAATGTGAGCTATACCTCAAGTACTTTTTATCAAGTGCTGTCTGGCTACTGCACACAGTATTTTGTCAAGCAGAGAGAGCTAAAGGACAGAACATGCTACAGTGGCTACTTAGAGGCTCAGCAAAGAATGGCACTTCTTACAAGTGGAAGATGAAGGAAACTCTTATCAGAAACCTGACAGGTTCTTAAATTAGTTACTTAAGAAGAAGGATTTTCTATTATAGATAGAGGAGGTTTCTCTCTGCGGGAAAAAGTCAGATACTGTCCCTGAACTGAAGAAAGATTCTGTTACCAGATTTGAAGTTCATAATTTCTGTTGTGAACTGGTAATTGGTAATTGTGAATTGAGCAAGCTGCAGCTTATCCAGCCCATGGATCTCCTCCTGGTTTTCTGACCAGTGGTAGACAATGTCCTCTGAAGAGTAGCCATCTGTCAAAAGAAAGCTGAATAAACACAAAGTTCAAGGGAGAAATTCAGAGCTTAGAGAATTCATAGTAGAAGTTCTCTAATTCCTCTGCTATGCTGATTTCCACCAGACACATTGCAAACGTGCTGAGATTCAGTCTGGATAATTCTTTCTGCTTTGGAGAGGTGCAGGGCACCAGGGCCGTGGCAGAAAGGGGGGATATGAATGAGAGGATTTATGTACTATGCAAATCCACAGGAAATCAATCTTTCCTAGTTTTGATGTTCATTGACAACTTGCTACTATAGCATCCATTTGTTTCAAGAGACTTTATTTCTGTTTGTTTCACTGAAATGAAAACCCTCAAATTCAATTAAAACCTTCAACCCCCACCCAAACTCCCTGCAGAACTCGCTGGGAGAGGGAACGAATTGCTGGGGCACTGTCTGCTGCCTCTGCATTTGGTGATTATGTAAGTAAAACTGTAGATTGCTATTTTTGACAGGATAAAATGGTATTGTGGTTAACAGCCTAGAAAACAAAGTCAGTGACAAAAAAGAAAACGAGAAACTTGCATCAACAGGCCAAGGGATCTGCTCAGGATCTGCTATTCCCAGATCTCTGCAACCCTCAGGACCTGTAGGCTCCTTGATCTAAAAACCAGATTCATTTTCCCTGACTGGGTGGTCCCTGCTCGTGTCAGTAGTGATTTTCATTCAGAAGTATTAATGCTCATGGGAATTACATGCTGATCATAGATTAAATACAAGTTGGATAAAATATAAATCCATTCTTCACCCTCCTTTGTGAGTACAAATGAATTAAGCCCATCCATGCAGTATTCTGATAGATTTCTGTGTTACAGATACACGAATGCCAAGGCAAGTTAAAGAGCTATGTGAAGGTTAGTCACAATGGCATTCATTAAAAGCAGGGAATTCTTTCTTTTTCCTATTTTCTCATAAATTAAAAATAGCACATCACATTTTGCCTGTGGGCTTTTCTACTTGTTCTCACTGGATTTGATACAAACCTCAGTAATGCCAGTGACTGTCACAACTGCACAAGATTTCACATGAAGCACAAAGTTCCAGACATTTGTCAGCAGGAGTGTACATTGTTCATCATCCCTAAATCAAATCCTAGAGATTTGGATTGGACTGGGGTTGAAGTGGTATTGAAAAGTCCACAGTCTAATGCCCAGCACAGGGAATGAAGAGATTTCTGCTCACTCTAAACCCCAAGGCACTCCTTACATTCCAGTGACTAAAGCAGAATCATCCCAGCCAAGTGCAGCTATCTCAGTACCATGTATGCAGGCTTTACACAAAACACAGAGGTACTCAGCCCTTACAGCTCTCCAAATCCAACATGCATTCCTGCTCATCCATTGGGTACTTGGAAAGGTCCATGTCACAGGCCACTGTTGAGGTAATCCTGTTTGGAGCAACGTGAACACCAGTTAGTGACATTCAGACGGAGCCTTTTCCTCAGAACTCAAAAGACTGAATGGAAAACTTTGAAACCTTAATATTAACAAAGGAAACTGTTTTCAAAATCCTGCTGGCTGCTGCCTGAGTCTGTGGGAAACCCAGAGGCAGAGGGAATTGAAAAAAGGTCAAATGACTTGTCTAACGTCAGAGGATTCTGCAGCTACTGATGATGATAAAAAGGAATTTTCTGATTCAATCTCCTCCCTTTCACTGTCCCCAAGATCACTACAAATACCTTAAGGGGACTTTGGATTACAGTTTCAAAGGTGCACATTCATTATTTTTCAGAACATTACACAATTAACTGTCAATATAGTTATTGAGTTCCAGCCACAGCCCTCTTCCAAAGTGAGAAATGCTACTTTGTCTGTGTGAAAGATGGGGAAGCTGAGCCTTAATCAGGCTCACAGTTCCCTTGGAAAATAAAATGAGGGAGTGGAGAACAGAATCTTTGCTCTGTATTCAGCACCTCCTTGCCTAGTGACAAAAGCCATGAGAGGCTTCTCTCCCACTGAGGGCATTCTGGACATGATCAGTGACTGTGCAGTGCAAAATGTGTTTGTGCTGCCAAAGAGACCTTCCTGACTTCTCATAAAGACAAGGATAGGGGGATAGGAGCTTTTCTTCAATTTTTAACTAATAATTATTTTAGGAAATCCTCCTAGGACCGCTGAGTGATTATAGAATGTTCAAAAAGTTAACACACAACAGAGAACACTTGTACTGTTTGTCACTCACCTGATGCTGTATAAAATGACTCCATCTGGCTGGAGCCTGATAAGTTTGTTTTCCACAGTCACATCATGGAACCAGGCAGACTTGGCATTGACTATGAAAGTATCTGGCAACCAGAGCTTGTCCACAAACCTGCTGTCCAAGCCCAGAGTTTCATTGGTGTGGTTGTAAGACAGACGATCGTCTCGCCAGCTCTGGTGCAAAAATACTGTCATGGTGTATTCCTGTGACAAGAGAAATCCTAATTAAGAAGTGATGCTGACAATGATCATGTCTTGGAACTTAGCCAAAAATCAATGTCTTAGCCTAGAAATATATTATTTGCGTTCAGTGCAAATACATATTTTTATACTTAGTCAGCCAGGGAGCTGCCCAAGCATTTGTATTTTGGTCGTATGCTCCTACTATGGATAAGCACAAGATATAAAAAAGTGATTCAATATCAATGTTATAACACATTGCAAGAGTTGCATAGGTCTTGACGGAGAAAATCAGTTTACACAGCTCAACAAAGACAGCTTCTGGTTTTGAACCTTCGTTTTCTTTAAAGCAAAACTAAAATATCTGATACTGTACCATGTTCACTTCTGAGATGTGGTCAATGCTGGCTACTTCGATTGCCAGAGCAACATTAACGGGAGGACCTGAGAAAAAACATTTGAATGGGGTGATTTATATCATCATAGTACCCATAAAAGTATCAATGACCCCAGACTGTTAATTCTTTAATCAGTTCACTGAAGTGCTTTCCATTATAAAGTACATTCTTAAAGCAAGAGTTTTAAATCTTTTACCAATTGTGCCCTCAATTTCCAACAGCACACTTCACTTGAGTGATAAGAGACACAAGATAAAATCACAACAAAAATCATAGAATCCTTTCTGGAAATCACATTATCAAGTTTAAGACAGCATGACTTTAAGCAGATGCAGAAATTATCACCATTTAATGAAATACAAAATTCCTTCAACTTAGATGTCAACGATTTAAGAACTGCATCAGAAGCCTGTGTTGCTGTCGAGCAGTCTGTCTCTTGTCAAAATCAAGCAAAATGTTGATTGTTATTTTTTCCAGCATCCAAGTAAAAGATAATCACAACTTTTTAAAGTATGAATTTCACATAAACATCAGAAGGATTGTAAGAACCAAAGATACATTATTCACTCTCCAAGTCTCACCTCCAATCCCAGGCCTGAAATTTCGTGCGTACCCTTTCATCAAATCATCCAGGTTGGGCAACCAGGAGATTTCAATGTTGGAACCTATGTAATCTCCGATGTCACTCATAGCTCTGGGTAAAGAGAATAAGTATCTTAAAATTTCTCATGCTCACAAACAGAAGAATAACAGCAAATGGAAGTTATTGACTTATTTTACACCAGAGACCACCTACATTAGAATCAGCTGTAATGGAAATTTTTATAGGTAGGAAAACCATTGCAGCTATTTCTGTTTAAATCAAATAAAATTTTCAGGCAAGACTGTGGCATCTTTAAGTACAAGCATATACTTTTTAAAAGTTTCTTTCTTTCTAAAAAAAGTATGAAAAATAGAATTAGAAACAGAAAAAGCATGAGGGAAACGAAGATACTTTGTATACTGCCTAAAATGCATCTGTGAACTCTGAAATGCAGCTGTGACAGCTTCTTACTATAGAACAGCTGAGATCAAGAAGGCTGGTGCATTGTCAAATGTGACAGGAAAACAGGAAAAACTGCACATCTGGAATCTGGATAGCAAGCAGCAGGTTTTGGTTGGGAGATGTGTTGCTGTGGGATTTGTGCTCATGGCACAGCCCCTCCCAGCAATCAGGCTCCTTCTCTCAGGTGCCTCTTCTTGCCAGGCCAGTGATGCTCCTTGAAGGCTTTAGCCCAGGGTCTGGCTGCCATTTGCCAGCCCCTGGCAGCTGCCAACCCCTCAGTCCTGGCACAAGCAATGATGTGGATATTTCACCATCTCTTACAAACAAAGGCAAGGTCGTGTTGTCTTCATTAAATGTTAAACCTGGCAGGCTCCAGTTGAAGATCTGTGCCTGCTCACTTCGTTCCTCTCACTGCACTGTGACTGACAGGGCAGGAAGAGATAAATGAGGGGCTGGGACAATGTCCGACACCACCATTTGCAAAAAGAAGACTTGCCAGTGGTTTTGAGAGGGCCTGTGACTGAATGCAAGTACTGGATCAAAGCTGCCTGAGCACTGGTTTAGCATCTTCCACTGAGCCCAGCTATAAATGTGCCATTTGAGAGGTACCTATGACTTGTAACAGAAGAGAAATGGTTAAATATCCATGGAAGGCTGCAGAGTAATACAACACAAACACATTCTGTCTTGATACTTATATAACTTTCTTAGAGTGTTCATGTGACATTGACCCACATAAAGCACATGGTTTTTCTCTCCAAAATATGCCAGCCTGGGCATTCAGCTCAGCACGAGCAGTTATTGCCAGCACAGGAACAGAGTCTCTTACAATAACCAATTCTTCTCACAGGAGACTGAAAGAAAAACCTTTGATTGCCCTGGTCTTAAAATTCTTGTCTGGACTCAATTATATAAGGAAGGAGTTCTGGGATTACAATGTGTAAATGTAAGTTTTGAGCAGCACAGACACTGAAGTCTTGCATTAGCAGAGCTGTCAAAGCTTCTGTAACCTCCCAGCACAGGGACGCTGCTCCAAGCGCAACTTCATTAGTTCCCAGCAAAATGTGATGTTAAACTGCATTTATAAGATTTCCTTGCCATGAGCACACTGTTGTATGTTCATCTCAAATTACTATCCCAGCTACTTCTCAGGTCCCTCTGTCTCTCCTGAGGAAGGACCTTGGAACACTTCAAGATGTGTTTTCAGCTACATAAATTGGAATAGCATAATTGATTTAGACAAGGGCTTTGAAGATTTATAACAGATGTCGACAGAGATTTTTTCCTTCTTTATTGGGTCTCATCAACTATATCAACACTTCTTTCTTTCAGACTGCTGGTCTTTCAGTCATCCAACCATCATTATTTACTTTAATGAAATTATAGCTTTATAAGAAGTTTGTTTAAAAACATACTTATTTGCAATTCACAAGTCCCAGCCATAAACATGGAAAGGTGTTTCTAATCAGTAATATGTCAGAGATCCTTTTATATGTAAAGAATGGTACTCTATGTCTTTTTCTAATTAAATAGCTACAATACACTTGAATGAATATATCTGCTGAAAATCTCTTTGACTTCTCAATAGAACGTGATGCTTTTCATCTTCTGTTGCTAAAGCAGCAACCAAGTTCAGTAAAATGTTTTGAAAACAGAATTCAAGTCAGAAGGTGACAGCACTGTAATGATGTATCCCATGTGCTGATCATGTTTTGACAAAGCACTTGGAGTTCAGCTGTTCTCCTGTGTCAGGATTCTATTTTAATGGCATTAAGGAAAGCCTTGGAACTCAAAAGAAGTTAAAATGATGAGAGTCGGGTTAAAGACTGAGGGCTATAGCCTGCCATGTGTTTTAAGCAGATTACAATCTAGAGGGAGTTTTACTTAAATATCCATGACACAATTAAAATAAATCTTGTTTCTATTATTAATAAAACCTTAGGGTCAGATCCTCAGTGTAACAAATGTGCTGGAGTTACTGGAGCTATATGCACTTAATACCAGGGGGGGTTATTAAAATATTACAGCTGAAATAATTTTATGGCTCGATTTACCATGTGGTGAAAACTCCTTTGAGTCATTCCTTCAGACTTCTACACATCACATCCAGTGCTTTAAAGTTACAAGAAGAATGCTGGGAGAATTTCCTTCATCCTTGATAAGCAGTTGGGATTATATATGGCCTAAAATATTACTCATTATTGTACCTGAAAAAGGAAGACCAGCATAGAAAAGATGCATTGGAAGGGATTAACTTTTCATAGTGTAAGTAGTAAGGATGAAAAGAAAGGCAACTATTATTAGTTGATTCAGCAACTTCACTTCCCAGTGTAAGCTGCTGTAAAGCTTGTTTCAGTAAGAAAAAGGACTTTGTAAAATCAAGATTGATTGATTTGTCAAATCCGAGGAGTAAAAGAGCTCCTGAAAAGCTTCTCTTCAGTTTGGACCAAGCCAGTGTGGAGGTCTTCACTGGCTGAATGGTAACAGTCTGGGGACATCTATCCCTCTGGAAGTCACTCCCAAAGGTAAAGCTGAAGAAGAGGATCCACACTCTGACTCTGTACACATCTCATTTCAAGCAGATATTTTTGAGAATATATTTGCATCTGTCCATATCTGGAGCATTAGGAGAACTTCAGCTGAGCTCATTGAAAATAGATTACTGCTGTCTAAACCATGAAAGCAATAGTGAGTTCTCCTGCATAGACAAAGGGAAAGGAAATCCCCATTGATAAGCTGCACAAACCTGTGGAGTTCCTCTTTCCCTAATATTGACACAGGTTAGGGAAAGCAACTCCAAGCAATGAATATCACATGACAGAGCAAAGAAATGTCTCTTTCAGAGCTAAGTGCTAGCAGCTCTAGAATAAAAAGTACACATATCCCAAAATCCTTCCTATCCAAGCTGACACCTCCCTCCCAGCTGCTGCAGGACCAGGACATCCTTCTAATGTGGAGTGATCTGGAGGAGAAACATCAATCAACTTGGACAGCACATCTTTAAAGGGCTTGTCAGACAAGTGAGGCATTAGCCTGTCTTTGCTCTCTTCCAGAACACTGCTTGAAAACACTTGCTAGAAGTTTATCAATATTACTAGAAAATATCTGGTATTTAAATCACATCAAAGCAAGAGGCAATCTGTAAGTTCCATGTGAATGAGAGCACAACAGCAGCTGAGCAAGGGATAGTATTAGTAATTTCATTTTTGCCCAGCCGTGCCAAAATCTCCAGCATCCATCCAAAAAAGCTCAGAATCTTTAAGTCAGTGGCCAGTGGGACACTGATTTGAGGCTACACTGGTCAGGAGAGTGCACTGATCTTCTGAAAAATTTACAGAGCAGCAAGGTGATGAAAATCATCTTCTGTTTCTTCTTTAGATCTGCTAACCTAATTCTCTTGGGGATTGTAATGTTGTTGTTATATGAATATTTTAACCTGGTAGATGGAAAAAAAGAGTTTGATTGGAGGACTGAGATCAGTATATTTCATTTTGATAAGCATTTGGGACAGATGTCCCAGATGTCATCACCACTGAAGAAAACTTTTTCTTGGGAAAAAGACAGGGAATATCCTGCAAGGTCAGTGAACAATCTGACCTCTGCCAAACTCCAGGATTATCCAGAGCAGTATGTATATCCTTCCCATCTGCCATTCCTGATTCTAAGGGAAGCTCACTGTAAATATGTTTTGTGTTTTAAAATGTAATTGAAAAAGCATTAGGCTTAATTCATGGCAACCTTTAGAACATCAAAGCCTCTCTGGCAGTTTTAAGCTACAGAAAATGGACCACTCTTTGCATACATTCACGTGTTAAAGCTGCTCTGTTTCCACGAATAGAAGTAAAAGGCTTAGGGAGACACACAGCAGAATGACAATTAAATGCAAGAGTATAACAGTCACTTCACAGAGTGGAAACTTAAATATTGAATATACACCTATTCCAATTAGAGAATTAAAATCTCTTTCAGTGAGAAATTACAAAGCACAGACACATACCCCAAAACTCCTTTCAGAAGTGCTCTTTCCCCACGCAAATGAAGAAATATTTCCCCAAACATCTTTCTGCAGATGATCTCATTCACTGTGGCACATTTATTATTGCAACATCCACCCCATCTCAAACCCTGATAAAATAGTGGAAGCCACAGTCTTTGTCCTGAAGACCTGTCAATCATTTAAATGCCAAATTCCTTGCCACTAACCACTGTCTTGAGCAGACCAAAAACCACTATTTTTAAAAAAATGTTTACCTGACAAAAATGTGCTGACTTAGGTTGAATTTGGCTCATTCACTTCAGACAAATAACACACATGACAGAGAAATTGCTTTACACACAGCTAAAGCACCCCAGAAGGGTATTCAGAAATGCTCTGAGGAAGCAGCCTGCATACATCCCCCACCTCCCCCCTCTGCCAAACCATAACATTATTTTCACTGGTAGTTTTGCTTTTGGGAAGTCTTTTGTCTCTTTGTCTTACTGGTGAATTTCAAAATCACCAAAATGTTCTTCCTTTTTGGAATATGGGGCTTTTTTTCAATATACAGTGCACAGAACTCAGGAGCAGAGAATTTAGGGGTGTTGGATGACCTCTGTCATCAAAATTCTGAATCACACTGCATTTAGAAAACAAAATCAGGGATTTAAAATTAAGCCATTGGCAGTTTTGCCCATTAATATGCTGCTATTCATAAAAGCATCTTGTACCAAAAATATTTTTACTAATGCAAGGATAAAATTTCACTTTAGTTCTGTTTAACTGATCCAAAGTACACATGCAAGCAAGGCTTCTCCCTTTTTACAAGATTAAACTGTGTCCTGCCATAGCCACCCTAAATCCTGAATCCAAACAGAGAAGCTCTCCTTGGCTATGAAATGTCTCGCACTTTGGAATGTTTGGAAGACTACAACCTGAACAGTTGGAATTTAAGAAGTTAGAATTTGCCTTGCCTGAGTCTGCCACGAGTGGATGTATTCCTACCAAACAATTCATCACTATCGTGTAACTGGAGAAAGAAAGTCAATTAGGGAATTAATAATAAAATAAATAATGTGTCCAACAAACACATATCCTGGCAGTTGCTGTGCCTAGGAGCAGACCTTGGAGACAGAGGCAAAGACTGACTCTTCCTCAAAATTCTCTCTTTTTCTGGTCTTACATACTCAAACATCACTTTTCAACCCCCAGCTTCAATGGTAGCCCAGTTGCAGAGGGAGAAATAGGATCATTGAAATGATGGGAAGGATCTGGGTGCCCTTAGGTAATAAGCAGTATTTCCTCTGCCTTCACTGTAACACTGGATTGCTTCAGAGTCTGAGGATGTCAGGATCTGACCCTGGATAACAGATTCAAGGTCACAGGATAAATCATTCTGTCAATCCTGACTAAGAGCAGTTGACTTGACACTTTCTCTGAGCAAGATTCTTTTCCTTCCCAGTGAAAAAAATCAGATCTCCCTGATTAATTCCAAAACGTGTAACAACAATGTTATGTTTTACTACAGTTCCCACTTTGCCTCTTCCACTCCTCTGAAGCTATTAAGGATGTCTATGAAGCAGAAGATACAAGACCCCTTTAATGCCACAACCACCCCTGCTCTGGGGGGTGTAGGCATGTTTTTACATGCAGCAAGTTCTTTTTTACTCCCCCCTCTATTTTCATTGCGTAATCATGGCAAGCTTTCTCCACATCCAGCCTCCAGATCTGGAGAGAATAAGAATATACCGAGACCGTCGCTGGTTGCCTAGCTAACACCTTCGGAGGGAATGTGACTGAGAGCTGCAAATATACATCTTTCTTTAAAATTTATTATTTTAAAAAATGGTTTGCGTTCTCCAAATCTTTTTTCCCCCTAAGATCTCTGACAGTCTTTTCCTGCTAACCTAAGTTCAGGAGACTTAATGAACTCATTAGAAAGGGATAGTTGTATTTTGGGGTTTTAATGGCACCTATGGAAGCCCTAAGCAAAGCTATTCAGCTCATACCCCACTGGTTGTGCTGGGGTTTATGGAAGAGTTTCATGTTCAAGCAGGCCCCTACCGAGCTGCTGGAGGGGCTGAGGCTGATCTGGGATATTGCAGTGCCTTACAAAAAGTGATTGCCCCCAATTTAGAGTAAGTGCCCTCGGGAAAAAGCTTCTAGGAGCATCCTGTTAAAACACAGCCCTTGACTAAGCCAAGAAACTGCTGCTCAACTGGCAGAAGTGCATTCTCAGCTAGGGAATGAAGAAAGAAAAAAACTGAAACAGATGAGGCACATTAAGGAAACTCTTCAGTCAAGGGCCCTTTTTCTCCTGAACACTCACTCAAAGCAGTCGTGGCCCAAAAGTGCAGAAAGCATCCCTGGGCAAAAGTGGGAGCCCCAGCCAGAGCTGGCATCACTCACTCCAGCTACCCCGAGAGAACGGCTGCCTGAGGCCAGTCTAACAAAGAATGATAAGATGTTTTCTTACCTGATACACCTGTGCTGTTGAGTGCACAGTAGAATCAAGGCAGGAAAAACCCAGGTAAGAAATTCCATTTTACTCCCATTTATTAGACAGCAGCGACCAAAACCCAGGTTCCCTGGCTCTCCTGGCAGCTCCAAAGCTCCAGTGGCTTTGCCATTCTTGCCTGCTGCGCTAAGTTGAGGCTGAGTTTAAAGCGATGGATGGTTGCTCAGCAGCAGCAGCCCCCACAATCTCCACAGTGCCCGGGAGCCATGCAGGCAGCCCGGCACGGGAGCAGGGAGCAGGGCAGCTCTCCTGTCCTCTCTTCTCCTTTCCTCTCCTCCTCTCCTCTGCGGGTGGCTCAGTCCCGCCCGGCTCCGCTGCCCTGCTCCCGCATCCCTCCCCTGCCGCGGGCTCTTCCTCCGGCCGCTCTGCCCGCCTGCGAGGCTGCTTGCCGAAAATAACCTCCAAAAGGATAGATTAATCCCACGGAGCGGGGTGGGAGCAACTCAAAGTGCTCCAGAGCCACTAATGTCCTGCGCGCATCGTGCCGGGGAGGAGCTGCAGCCCGAGCCCAGGGCAGGGGCGGCCGGTCCCGGGGCGCTCGGGGGCGCGGAGCCGCTGTGCCCGATCCGCACGGGGCATGTGAACCGCAGGCACCGCCGCCGCCGCCGCCCCCCGCCGCCCCCCCGAGCTCCCGGCAAATCCCGGCGGCACCCGGGCACCGCAGCTGCAGCCCGGCTCCCAGCATCGCTCCGAGCGCACCGGCGATGGAGCCGGGGACCGTGGCGAGGGAAATGCCGCCTCTCCGCTGTCTGCGCGCTGTCCCGGCCCGGCGGTGCCACTGAGAGGGGCAGAGCCCGCAACACAAACTTCTGCCTCGCCGCTCTCGGGCTCCTGAGGGGCTTCTCTACAGTGAAACGCTCGGAGCAGTTCACTGCTCCATCCCGGGCTGCTCGGGCTGCCATTGTCCAGCTTCCACCGCTTGTGCCTCGCGAACTCCCGGGACCTCCGCCGGCTCCCGGGCACCGCGGCTCCCGGCACGGGGCCAGCGGGGACCCGGCCACGGGGCTCCTCGGGACCTCGGGCTCATCTTGACTTGCAGGTCAAACTCGGTTTTCTCCTCCATATTCGCTCCTTCCTTCTCTCCTCCTCCGCCTCCTCGGCTTTTTGGTGCTGTTCAATCTCGAATGACAATTTTAAAACCAACCCACAAAGGAAACAGTGTGAAGGAGACATTTTCAAGAAATTATATCATAAAACAAAAATGATTGTGCAGGTACCTTAAGCTAATGAAAGGAGGCACCTGGGGTAAAGTGTTGGATTCATCTTTTTGTCTTCTTGGTTCTGTATTTTTATTTAGTACCAGCATTTCAAATGGCTACTGAGGGGTGGTGGGTGAGGGGAATAACAGCTCCATGAAATCCAGGGGAACAGATGTACACAACACACACACGAATGTAATACAACAAATACAGGCATGTCATAAACCTGTGATCATAACGTAAGAGGTTATTTTCTTTCTGATCTTTTCCTCCCTCTACCCATCTCAATGGCAGTCCTGCAGCTAACATCCAAAAAGGAGGAAAATACACAAATTTTAACTCAAGGAGTCAGATTATTTTTTTTTTCTTTTAGGAGGAAAACTGAAAGATTTTTAATGGAATTTACCTGGTGAAACTCAGAACAGAATGACTTTGACTCTCCATATAACAGAACACATTCACACCTTTTGGGATATTTTCAGTTGAGATTTTTTCATATTTTTCCTACTCATAAGGCTGACGGTGCTGTGGGCTACATACCTATGCTGAGAATTCCTCAGTGTTGTTCTCCTCTGGCTGGAGAGCTGTCGCCTAATTTACTAGTAAAAAATAACAGTTTTCTATATCTTCAGCATATACCTGTAAAAATAGCCAAAAATCCAGAGAGGCACTTTGTACATTTGGATTGTGTCTGAGTGGATTTTATGGGTGGATAACACGTGTAAGTGTGTGATGTGTGCACACACATTGTGTGTTGATTTGTGTGTTGATATAAGCACACCATGTTCTGAAAGGACAGACCTTGCTACAAAAGTTATCATTAACACAAGTAAAAATGCAATGCCAATCCTAAAAGACGTGAAAGTTCTCTCAGATAAATGAACTATATTTTATCTACAAGGACCTTGATTATATCCTCATAGTATAAAGAAGAAGGACAAATGTTTGGTCATTCAGCCTTGGATCTAGTTGGTTTTACATACAATGCATATTTTAAATAGACTGGTACATATATATATGCAACTCACTCAAATAACTCATATTGCCAAAGGGAAGAGAGGAGATAAAATAATAAAGATCAACAATACATTTAATTTCCTACATTTCTAGCTAAATATCCCAAACTCATTACAGTCAATGACAGATTAAAATTGCTAAGACATAGATTAGGAAACTATTAAAATTGCCATTAAAACATCAAAACAAAACAAAATAAATAAGCTCTCCAAATCTTTCTCATCTAATCCTCTTGAAAATAATTAAAGCTTTCCTTTAGCTTTAGCTACTGGCTGGGAACTGTCAAATAGTCTTAAAAAGATGGCCCATGATACTCAATGTTTCCTAAGCCTTTTTTTTTCTCTCTAACAAACTCCTCCTCAATCCCTATGGCTGCAGGCACCAGCTTTCATGGAAATGTCCATCCCATGCTCTGACCTTGCATGTGGGGTTCAGCCGGACCTCAGGGACTGCGTGGGGTCACTGCAGCTCCAGCAGGACCAGGCTGTCAGCTCAGAGTTACACAGCTTGGGGCAAACTTTGATCTTTGCTGTAGTAAAGCTGTAGTAGATCTGTGAAAGCAGCACAGATCCTTAAATCAGTGTTTCTGTAGTATTTGTCCATGCCAGGTCAAATGCTAATGGGCTCCACCCACATCTGGACAATTTTACAATGACATTTAATCATTACCATTAATAAATCATTAGTTGTTATTACTACTATATCAACAATTGCTAATTCTTGAAGTATCCACCTTACTCAAGCACTAATAAAGGTCACAACTTTTAAGTATATTTTACTATATTGAAACCAGAAACCCACATTTCAGTATCTGGCAAGTATTTTTCTTCTGGAATGTATAACAGGTATGAATTTCCCCTGATCACAGTCATCCATACTTCTGTAACTGCTACCATACAATCATTTATTGGATGGTGTAATTTGATGGGATTGAGGAGAAGCATGCTCAGTGATTTGGGCCAAAAAACATATTTTCAGTCATTTATTATTCAGGATTTTGAGACTGTATCAAAAGGACATGATTTCAATTTATTTTACAGCTGCACTGGGTTACCTGGTATTCTTAATAGATCATTTTCTAAATCGAACAGGTGCATTTACTGCCAGAAAAAATAAAGATATCTATTGTCACATATAATTTTAAGAGGCAAAAAATGTACCACAGGGATAATTAATCTCACCCTCCCATGATTCCACCTAAGCAGCTCATGAAAGACTGTTGTGGCAACATCGCCAAATGTCTCTAGATATACCAATTACACACATATGCCTATTTTTGTAAATGAGGTTTGGGAATATCAGTAGCAATTGCATGGTGGGAATATTTAGCTTTTTTCAGAGGTTGTACTGTACTTGCACTGTATGAACGTCCCCCAGCCCCAACACAAATGTGTCTGTATTTAATCAGTATCTGGATAACCACAATATTAATTTCCCTTTCACCTAAAGTGCTAGGAATATAGTTTTTATCTGTTTCTAAATGTTCTGTAGAACATCTAGTTCCTCCCTCAATCTGCATAAATTTTTTTATAATCATGAAGAACACTGCAGCCAGACACTTTGCCCTCCTTTTCTTTTCTTTATGCAACAGATTTGGGATTAAATTCCCCACTTTGCCCCCAAGCCAGGGCTAATTCCAGGACCAGGATGACAGTTTTACCCCAGATGTGTTGCTCTCAGGGGTGCACTCCCAGCTGGTGCCATCCCAGGCCATTCCTCCATGGAGTGCTCTGATAGCAAATGCCCCTCTCATTTTTTGTCCACACATCTGTAAGGATGAGTCATTGGGAAGATGCTCATCAATGTTTGCCATTATTTACAGTCCGACAAATCAATGTTTGCCATTGTTTACAGGCCAACATCGATCCCTATCAAACAACAGGGGCAGACAAGTTGTGTTATGTAATTGATACGAACCACCCTGCCAAAATGCAGATTCCATTATTGGCATGTCTTCCTGCCTAAACGCCAGAAAGCTCCACATATGAGCTCCTGTCACCTTGGAAACGTTCGGAAGGGAAATGCCAACTGCCTGTGGAAGCACAGTATGCAGCCATACAGCAGAGTGAACTGGCCAGCTCTGCTGCCTTTCCAGCTGATCCTGAGGTGGTACTGTAGGAACTTCACAGAACTGCCTCTGAATTTAACCTCCTGGGAGCAAAGCGGCAGGGGTTTAATTTGGATCTGCTCGCTCCGTTTCCCAGTTTCTCCAAGACGGATCACTGGGGTCCAGAGCCCACAAAATCTGGAAAAGCTGCATCAATCAAAGCCTTTTTTCTACATTTCCAGGAGCTTAAATCCTAAAGATTCACTGGCTTTAAGTTGATAGACATAAGTTGTAGATTTGGAGATAAGAACTTGGCTGGGGAGCCATAATTTCCTTCAGAGGAACTGCAGATATCTTCTCCCTTGCCTATCTATATGATAGAGAAAAATCTACACTGTCTTTCCCTAAAAACACATTATTCACCTGACGCAAAATCATGACCCTTGTTGATGTTGTTGTTATGAAAATAATTCAAACAGTTGTAAATTGGGACTGAAAAAATATCCTGAAGAAAAATAACACAAGAAACTGATAATCAGTGATATTTCCAGGTGTTCTTCTGAGTGTTTTCTTGAGGGGAAAATCTGTGCTTGGATGTTTTTTATCCCAATTCGAGGAGTGTGGGAACTGGCAGGTTCAGAGTTAACACAGTTATAACTATTCCAGATCTGCAGAGAGAGCTATACAGTTAATCACTGCATATTTTTAGCCTACATCTTGTAGCTTTAATCCTGCAAATGTCTGTATGTAATTTGTTTTATGTAATATGAATAGATGCCATAAAATCAAGATTCCACCATTTATAGAGCTAAGAATGTCCATGTATTTCTCAAGATTGAGGACCTATAGCATAAATGTGGGACAGTGAACTGGTCACTGTGTGTAATTTATACTCCATACTGTGTGTGCCAGTGGAAATAAATGCTCAGATTAGCAGCATGTGCTTGTGTGCCTGGGATCAGAACCTAGACCTTACTCTCATAGCAACGATAACAATTACAGAAATATTGCTTACAATTAAGGAACGTTTTCAACTAAATAAATCTGAGAATGCATCTGTCTCTGTGTACAGATCAGGGTGTATTTTGGTGCAGATGATGTCTCAGTATTTTAATAACTGAATCCCTGGGAGTCTTTGAATAGCTGGGTTTCTCTAGCACGTCATCGAGGCCTAGTGCCAAGAGTGAGGGAACAGGGATCTGCTCTGCTGTGGATCCAGCTGCACTGCTCCTTGACTTTGTCAAGGTAACACAAGGAATTGAGCAGACAGGAAACCCAGTTAATCACCAATTTAGAGCTAAAATCATAGAATCATAGAATGGCCTGGGTTGGAAGGGAACTCAAAGCTCACCCTGTGCCACCCCCTGCCATGGGCAGGGACACCTCCCACTATCCCAGATGGCTCCAAGCCATGTCCAGCCTGGCCTTGGACACTTCCAGGGATGGGACAGCCACAGATTCTCTGGGCACCCTAAATCTGGTACCTGAACATTTGAACACCTCAAACACACAGGCTCAGGAGATTCCACTGCAGAACAGAATATTCAAACTGGTTCACTTTATGAACACAGACATTCACTATGTAAATCACTGAAATATCATCTAAAGACTTTTCATGTAGTGATTTTGTGCATATTTATAACAATTACAGAAGTTCATATGGAACCTCTAGAGCTGCAGTTGCTGCTGAAGCCAGAGGACCTGTTCAGAATGTGACATAATAAATGGGCACCATGAGCAGTACATGATTTCTGCTGTAATAACCTTTAATTAGTAACTAGTGGTAAAATCCTTTTGTCAGAATAGTACAGGCTTACTTCTGAAAAGACATTTAAGACAGATTCCTTTTGGATTGAAACTTGGAAACCTTCAGTATTCTAACATGTATACTCCAGCCCCAAATCCACAAGACTTCACATTGCAGCAAGTCATCTGAACTCACAAAAAGGGTTTTAATCATAATGCCACCAACTTGCTTAAAATTTATAAATGGATATTAGTAAACAACAAGCTGAAAGTTCACTGAGAATGTCTGGCTTTGGTTACCTGAAACCACCTGAACCAGATGTCCCAGACAGGCAGCATAGGTAAAGGTGCTCCCAGCAGGCTAATTACTGACACTAATACGATGGAATTGTTAATGCTGCTGTATTTCCAAAGTGTAAATCATTCTTTTAAAGAATGTGCAAAAAGCTCACTCGCCACCACACCCAGGCAGGAGCCGTGTCAGTGTTTCATATTCTGATCTACCTCTGACAACAATCGTCAAGTAGGAAAAGACGCCAGAGAGCTGCTCAAGATAGCTCAGACCTCAAGAACTCAATGATCTGAACAACTGCGAGGACCCCAGGGACACCGGACCCAGCCCGGGGACCCCGGCCCTCGGACACCGGACATCAGCCTGGGGACCCCGG